>NC_053500.1:72506450-73118467 GCF_905171775.1 Rana temporaria | reverse complement strand
TTACCTGCCAGTGTCCAGGAAGTGTCCTCCTCTTCCCCGGGCTCTCTCGGTCCCTCTCCTCTCAGGACTAGGAGCCGACCGCTATTTTTGTCCAAAATAGAATTAAGATTAAGAAGTTTAATAAGGGGGGGGGGCCGGCCGCTAGCTTCACTGAACATTAGGCAGCTAGCTTTGCTGTGAAAACTGCTCTGCTGCTGAGGGGAATGTATAAGGCTGCAGACTTACCTTCATTCCCGGCTCACGGAGGTGCGTCCCTCTGGTCTGCAGAGTGCCGACGTCACTTCCTGACGTCGGCACAGGCACAGAAATATACTGGGTGTCGTGCACGCGCCCGGCCTCAAGTCCAAGTCAATCGTGCCCGAAGCTGTGGCGCGATGCGCTCCGCCACAAAGGCATTTTTTTTCTGCCAATGTAGCGCCACATCTGCAATCTCGTGATTGCACAGACGTGGCGCTACTCAATCTGCACTTGCCCGGCGCCCGGCGCTCGGACACAGTGCACATAAGGACGTTTTTTCTAATTTTTTTTTTTTTTTAAAGGGACATGTTTAAATAAAAAATTTTTTTTTTTTTTTTTTTTATTATTTTTTTTTTTTACTGACTTGGGGGAGGGGGGCGGCGCCCAGGCGCCCCCTATGGACGGGCCGCCACTGACCGCAACACCACTGCAGGGCTCGGCCGCAAGAGACCAGAGGGAGGGCCCACATCTCCACTCCCTCTTTGCTAGATGCATCTCTGCCACAGATGCCAGCCAGGTCTCCTGCAAAAACAAAATGTCAGCTTCAACACGGCTGAGAAAATCAAAGGCCATAAAACGAGCTCCTGCAGAACGAATACTTGCGACATTAATGGTCGCAAGCCGTATTGGAGAGTGTACCGCCATCAAAATGATTGAAAGGGTCACGTTCTCCTTCATACTACAAACACCAAAACATATTTACATATTTACACTCCCTCCTCCTCCTCTGAGTCCGAGGAGGAGGAGAGGACACCAAACGGGTTCCCCAGGGACACCCCACTTTGTGCCCCTGAGGGAACCCCACCCTTCACAGGGGACCTCCCGCCCCCAGATTTTACAGCCTTCCCCCTCTTCCTGCGTCTCACCTGCTCCCACTCCTGCCATCTCTCTGAGGTGACTACGCCACCCCCCTCCTCGGACCCGCTGCTCGAGATTTCCCTCTTAGATGAGGCTCGAGCAGCTTCCGTCTCCATGGCCACAAGGCCAGAGGAGACTTTGGGTCCAGAAGGGGGGGGGATGGGAGAGACAGGAGGGGGGCCAGAGACAGGGGGGGGGACAGGAAGGGGATCGGCAGAAGAAGGGGGAGGGGGGGACGGGACTTGGGAGGGGGGGGACGAGGGGGGGGGGTACGGGGATGGGAAGACGAGGGGCGGCTGCATGGGGAGGCAGATAGAACAGATGGAGGGGGGGATCGGCCCTGCAACTAAAGGAGGGGAAAGCCGGGGCCCCGGACCCTCAGGCCCGGGAACCCCAGGCCTCCCCGACTCCTCCCCACCGGCTTCGCCTTCCGGAGGATCGGGAGCCTCCTGGCCAACTGAGCCCGTATCTCCCAGGGGGGGAGCCCCTCGCCCACGCCTGCTCCGCCTTCTTTGAGGCTGTGGGCCTGTTGGTCCCTCCGGAGGGGCATTAGGGGCCCCAGGATCCCCACCCCCCCGGCCATCACTCGCCGGGGGGGCTTCGGCCGCTCCCGGCCCGGGAGGTCCCCCCCCTGAGAAAGAACCCCGATATGCTTTGGGGCACCGACTGAATGGGTGCCCCATCTCACCACACAGATTGCAACAGATCTTCCCACATGAGTCGGACTGGTGGCCAAACTCAAGGCACCGGCTACATCTGACCACCGTACAGTCCGAACTCATGTGGGTCGGGCTGCCACACTTAAAGCAGCGGCGGGGCTGGCCCGGGTAGAAGGCCAGGATCCGGTCTCTGCCCAGGAAGGCGCTGCCAGGGAGGTGGGCAACACTGTTGCCCTCCCTCTTGAGCCGGATCCTGGTCAACCAAGCCCCGGTCCAAACCCCGCGCTCGTCGAGGTTCTTTCTCAGGGGGGTTTGCAACTGCCCGTACCTCCCAAGCCAGGTGGCAATGTCCTCCGGAGGGAGCGACTCATTCCTCACCAGGATGGTGATGTTCTTAACCTCCTCCTGCCTGGAGATGGGAATGAGCCGGTACTTCTTCCAAGGGTCAACGCCCCTCACCAGCCCAAAGCTGGTGATGAAGCGTTCCATACACACGGGAGTGACAAAACTGATATCAAACTCCCGTGTGTTGGTGGGATGGATGACAGCAAAAAGGTCACCCACCCCAAAACCCAAGGAGAGCACCAGGCCCACCACCTCACCTCGGGCGGGGCAGGGGTCCGGACCCTCGTACCGAAGCTGGACAACATTCCTACGCCTCCTCTCTGGACCACCTGTACCCCTCGTCCACACCGACCCCTGCGTCCTCTCCTGGTCAGCAGGGGGGGCGCGGAAATTCTGGGCGCCAAACCGGCTGTACAGGTGGTCCAGAGGGGCACGAGAGCCCGCCACCTGGGCGAAAGAGCGACCCCCCTTTAGGGCAGATAATAAGTTGGCCTCCGGAGACCCCCGTAAGATGTTCTCCGGAAGCGGGGCACCCCCCTCAGCACCCCCAGAAGTGGGGGGGGGGACGGGGGGGCCCCCATCCCTGCCGGTGGTGTTGCACCCACCCCCACTGAACTACCCTGACCCCCCTGACCCACCACCCTTGGCCTGACTACAGGCCCCTCCCCCCTGGGGCCACAGCAGAGGTGGGTACCTCCCCCACCAAACTCCCCCAACCAGACCCCTCTGCGACCTCACCAGCCCCTTGGGACTCAACCCGCACACTTGTCTCTGGGGTGGTGCCCCCCTGGGACCCCTCCAGCTGACGGATAAAATCATATGCAGCACTGTCCTCCGGGAGGGGCCCCACCTGACAATCCCCCCACCCTGCCTGTGCCGCTGGAAGCCCTTCAGGGCTGGTGTCCATAGGGACCTGGGGGGTAGGCAGCTTACCGTCCATACCGTCCATACCGTCCTGCCGGGGGTGCCCAGAGGTGCTTGCTGCAATAACCGGGACTGGGCACCCCTGCACCCCCGGCCCATCACCCCCCAGGTCCACTCCCGTGCTGGTGACACCAGCTGAAAATTCACCGGCAGTCACTTCCGGTCGCGCGGGGGGGGGGGGCACTTCCGGTCGCGGGGGGAGCACTTCCGGTCGCGCGGGGGGGGATGCGTGTCACTTCCGGTTTGCGGGGGGTACTTCCGGTTCGCGGGGGGGGGGGGACTTCCGGGTCCCTAATGCTGGCTGCTCCTCCCCCAGCAGCCGGCGCCATCTTGGCCACGCTGCAGACAAGTACTTTTAATGTTTTTAATGGTACTTCACCGCCATGCACCTGCCTCTCACCCTGTTCACTACCAGCCGCAGGAGCAGTCACTGGCGCTGCCTCTGCCAGGTCCTCCCGCTCTACTGCAGGCTGAGGGGTCCTGGAGACAGGCACACAGCGGGCTTCCACAAGCGTGCAGCGTGGCCCTCCTGTGGGAGCCCGGGTGTGCTGACCCATAGACGCAGGGGGGGTACCCCCGGCGGCGCTCCTGGATCACTGGGCTCCCCTGTCATAGCCAACCCCCCAGCCCCTTTTTTCACGGACCGAGGGATCGGCTCTCGGGAGCCCTCCCCAGGTTTTATGGCCTTACTGGGCCCTGCACCACCAGAGCTTCCACCCCCCCCACTACACCCAGGCTCTCCTGACTTCCCCGGCTGCTTGGAGGTTTGGGACCCCGACCGCCCGCTGCTCCTCCTTGCCGCCTGACTTCCTTCCTGGCTGGCCTGCTGGAGGGTCTTCCTGAGCTCCTCAAGGAAAGCAACTTCTCCAGCCCCACGTTCACAAAATCCCCCAAGATAGTCCCAAATTTCCTTCACCTGCAGCCGGTGGGTGTTAATGGCCTCCCTGTACTCCGACCTCTTACTGCTGGAGCACCTGTCCCTCTTGTCCCTCAGGCCTGCGAGAGCTGACATTTTTTCCACGCAGGCCTGGGCTATCCTAACCAGCAGGGACTTGATCTTATCACACCTCTTCCTGGCTTTGGCCTCAGTCTCACCTGGTTGAATGCTGGTCCAGTCCGAGAGACCCTGCTGGGTGCCCAGGAAGAGGCGGTCATCCCTGCTGATCTTCGTCTGGCTGGAGGAGGGCAGGTGCTGCTGGTTACTCCAGAGGCCGGATGCTGGTCCTTCACCTGGGCTGAGGGAGGCCATCCTCTCCCCTCTTCCGGGGCCAGGGGCTGGGGCTGGGGCTGGGGCTGGAGGCTGGTCCTAGGTGGCTGGTCTCTGGAACACAGGAGCTCTGGAAGACAGGTCTTCTCTCTACTCCAGCAGGAAGTGGAATGACCAAACTGGGAGGAGCTGGAAGCTTTTTGGGTCTGGAGATTTTTTTTATTTAAAGACACGACATTAAAAGCCAAGCCCCAATTGGCTATAAAACAGAGTAACATAATTATGTCATTACAACATTAATACATCAACACCCCACAACTTACTTACACTGTACAAAAACAAAGTCTTTACAAAAAGAAACTCCAACTCATTAAAATCCAACATTAACAATTCCCCAACATTACCAAATACTCTAGAAACCTCCTGCTACACTCTTAATTACTTCATTTTTTTTTTTCCTAAATATTATTTACTTTAAATATACCAAAATTTACTCAGCCTCCATGTTGGGGTCTCCATCTGAGGGACCCACAACTGCAGTGTCCAACACAAGAAATTTATTGTGTACGGACACTGGATTAGAAGGAGGGGGACCAGGACCAAGACCAACACAAGACACTGAGGTCTGTTTTTTCTTGCCCTTCCCCTTAACAGATTCCCATTCAACCTCTCGACTCGTCTCCCTCCTCCTCTTCTCTCCCCGAGATTCACTAGGAGCATCGGAGAGATCAGAGGAGTCGGAGGAATCGGAATCTATTGTTGTATTGTTGTACACATCCGAATCTGACTCAGAAAAAACATTGCAAGCTTTATCAAAGGAAAAAACCTCATCCTCACACTCTGAAGGTGCAGGAGATGGACCAGGGGATGAAGTAGAGGATGGGGCAGAGGATAGAACAGGAAATGGGGCAGGGGATGGGGTCCAGGTAGGAATGGACTGTGAACCACCATCCAAAGGATGGAGCACCACCACAGGCACACGCTTTACCATTTTAGGATGCTTGTCAGGCTCACCAGAACTCAAGACTTGGGGTGTAGGTACCTTGAAAACCCCCTGAGGTACCTCTATAACAGGCTGCCCCTCCCCCGGCACTCCAGAACTGGGCGCCCCTGACCCCAAGGAAGATTTCTTAACTCTTACCCTCCTCACCTTGGGAGCGGGATTTTTGGGGTCCCCGGCCCTCGGGGCCGACCCACAAACTGCGGATGACCCCGGGTCCTCAGAACCAATTGTGAACCCCTGAGGCTGAGCACACTGACCTGCAGCTGGTTGAGGCGAAACTGTCAGCACCGGGCCTACAGGAGAGTCACTCTGACCAGCAGCTGGTTGAGATGGAACCAACAGCATTGGGCCTACAGGAGAGTAAGTCTTTTCCTCAGGTGACCTAAAAGCTGCAGGGCAACGACTGAAAGGGGTGCCCCAAGACTCCGCACAAATTGCAACGAATCCGGGTACACCCCTCCGCCCTATGCCCCACCTCATCACACTTAGAGCAACGTGTGGCAGCACACTCCGCACTAAAGTGCAAAGGGCTGCCACACTTGAAGCAAAGCCTCGGTTGCCCCAGGTAGAAAGCCACCAATCTATCACGCCCAATGTACCCAGTAGCTGGAATATGGGTGACAGTTGACCCGATTCTTCGAAGCTTGACAGGGACAAACCATGCCCCTGTCCAAATCCCCTTAGAACCCAACTCCTTTTTTGGGGGGCCCATAACCTGCCCAAACCTCCCCAACCATGTTGTAATGTCTTCCGCGGGCACGGATTCGTTGCGGACCATGATTGTAACTTTTTTTACATCATCGTGGCGGGACAAAGGGGTTGCCTTAAAAGGCTTCCAGGCAGGGCGATTTTTAACTACTTCCAATTTAGTAAGGAAGCTCTCCATCAGAGTTGCTGTACAAAAACTGATATCATACTCCGGGGAGCCTGCGGGGCGAATAATGGCGAAAATATCTGCCACCCTGAAACCTAGGGCCAGCACCATATCCACCACCGCACTCCTCTCCGGAGCACGATCTGAAATACATAAACCGCCCTGCCAGCGCAGCTGCACCACATTGCGGCGCTTCCTCTCTACCGCCGCGGCACGGGCAGCAGCTGGCACAGTGCCCGTGAAAGCCATAGTGCCATGCTGGGCATAAAATCGCCCAAGCTGCACCCTATCCCCAGCAACATCCGCAAATGACATACCAGTTCTTAAAGCCGACACCACTTGGGCCTCTTGAGACCCACTAATCTGGGGGGGGGGGGGGGGGCAGGGGAAACGCAGGGAACAGGGGGGGCAGGGAGGGCAGCAGGAACGGGAGAGACAGCAGGGGGCACAACAGGGAGAACAACATGGGGGGCACCATTATCCACCAAAACATTATCAGCATCTAACATGACATTGACCATATTGCTCTGGTCGCCCACAGGAGCATCAGGAACACTGGGTGTACCAGTATTACCCCCAGCCACCAGAGGTGACCCAACACCAACCCCCTGAGATTGAACTTGTCCACTTTGCTGGTCACCCCCAGAAGGGACCACTAGAACATCTGATGACAAATTGTCCATGATGACACCATCCGCACCCTGAACCACTTTACATGGCTCACCCTCTATCTGCCTGATATAATTAATGGCGAGGCTTGAGCCTGGTGATTCACCCTGCTCACACTCACCCCACTCACCGGGCAGAGGGGTCATTGCCGCAGCCGAACACATCAAGGCTGGGGAGGGTGGGGACACAGAAGGCAACTCCCCTGGGGGGACAACAGGGGAGAAGGACACAGGGGGCAACTCTACTGGGGGGACAGCACCTGGCTGTGTCAATTCCGTTTTTGGGGACACAGCTGCCGCTGCACCAGATAGTCCATGCGGGACCTCCGTCACTGTGACCTCCGCCGGATCGAGTCTCTCACCTCCCGCCATGACCTCCATCTCGGCTCCCTCAGCTCTCTCATCCTCCATCGCGGCACCTCCGACCTCCATACACTCAGCAGCAGCAGCAGCACCTCCGTCCATCACAAACACTTCCTGGTTGGACTCACACACGGCACTCGCGGGACTCCCGCGAGCGGGAACAGCGCCACCTAGCGGCCGAGATGCAATAGAGGTCCCGGCCCGGGAACCCCGTCTAACGGCCTGGCTGCAGTTTTCATGAGCAACCACAATCCGCTGATTGAAGTCAAACATCTCGGGAGTTACAGTACCTGCAGACATGAAAAGTCCATTTAGTAGGGCAGTGTATTCAACTGTAACATCCCTCAGGGTTTGGATGTTTAGCCGAAAGCCCTTTCTGCGGTTCTTATTAACAGAGTCTCTAGCACTCCTCAGCCGGGCCAGCTCAGCATATGCAGCCTCAAGATACACCACCACTTTCTCCATTAGGCAATACATGGCTTGAATCCTGAGATCTCTCTTACTGACATCTTCCCCCGGCTGTGCTGCAAGCCAACAGACTTTCTCCTGGGAATGTAGGTAAAGTACTTCAACCTTACTTGGCTTTAATCCATCCAAAAAACCTGAGATCTTATGTGAGCCTCCAGGCCCACTCTCCACCGGCAAAACCTGAGACATTGACTGGGGATTTGAGCCATCCCCTGGGCTTGAAGCCTCCATAGCCTCTGGGATCTCCAGGAGCTCTCAGCACCGGTTGTGTCTGGAGCTCTCCTTCATGCACAGCGATCTGTCATTTACCCATGTCAGTCCCACCCCCCCTTCAGTTAGAACACACCCAGGGAACATATTTAACCCCTCCCTCGCACCTAGTGTTAACCCCTTCCCTGCCAGTGGCATTTTTATAGTAAGCAATGCATTTTTATAGCACTGATCGCTAGAAAAATGCCAATGGTTCCAAAAAAGTGTCCGATGTGTCCGCCATAATGTCGCAGTACCGATAAAAATCACTGATCGCCGCAATAACTAGTTTAAAAAAATAAATAACCAAAATGCCATATTTTGTAGACGCTATAACTTTTGCCAAAACCAATCAATAAATGCTATTTGTGATTTTTTGGAACCAAAAAGATGTAGAATATGTATCGGCCTAAACTGAGGGATTTTTTTATTTCTTAGAATATATATTTTTGGGGATATTTATTATAGCAAAAAGTCAAAATTATCCTTTTTTATTTTTAAATTGTCGCTATTTTTGGTTATAGCTCTAAAAAAAAAAAACACAGAGGTGATCAAATACCACCAAAATAAAGCTCTCTTTGTGGGAAAAAAAAGGCTGCCAATTTTGTTTGGGAGCCACGTCGCACGACTGCGCAATTGTCAGTTAAAGCGACGCCGTGCAAATCACAAAAACTGGCTCGGTCATTGACCAGCAATATGGTCCGGGGCTCAAGTGGTTACAAATTAACAAAACACTAAAGTTAGCCCAATTTTTGGTGATAATGTGAAAGATGATGTTACACCGAGTAAATAGATACCTTACATGTCACGCTTTACTATTGCAAACACTCCTGGAATGGGGCCAAATTATCCTTTCTTTTCAAAAGGTGAAAATCACTTGGATGGTCATAGAAGCATGGTTGGGTTAATACCAGGTGGAAGCACTTAAAAAGCTCACCCAAACTAGAGACTGCAATTTGTTCATGTGATTTCAATTGCTTCATTACTAGCACTGTTATAAAAAGCGGAGATCGATCAGACCTCAGCTGCCCTCATAGGGGCAGGCAGGCAGAAATGCTGTTGCCAAACACAAATGTGGTTTGTTGCATGTTTTTGTTTTATTCTGCCAATGGTTTTTGTTTATTTTTAAATGATGTTCACTTTGATGTATTTGTCTCTGCTGCCTTATTTTGATAAAAATTTCTGAAGATGTTGGGACGGTTAACCTATGTTTATTGTGATTATTGAAATGTATTTTTGTTTGTGTGTGTTTGTTTGTTTGTCTTTTTTTGCTTTCCTTGTTTTGTTGACCAATAAAAATTACTTTAAATTTTTGAAGTTTGTTTTTTGTTACTTTTTCATGCTACATATTTTGACAGCTGCAGCTGAAATAGGTTTGGGCCTAACAAATTATGTGTGATTTTTGTCTAAGCTTCTTTCCTGGTGTGTAATCATGAAATGTTTGCCATGTTTATTCTCCATGACTTTAAAGACAAAGTGGTAAGTATTTTCTTTTTACTGCAGTGGTCCTCAGCCCTCAAGTACCCCCGACAGGACATGTTTTGTGGATTTCTCTTATCAAGAATTGCTGTCCAGACTGTCTTTTAAAGCACATGTGCAAGATGAAGGAAAACCTGCAAACATGGCCTGTGGGGGGGGGTTGCTATTGGTGGACAGGCTTGAAGTGCTGATTTACAGCACTGTGCTTAAATCTAGGGCAAGGCAATCCTTTTCTAATTGTGGGTGTTTGAGGGAAGCCAAGTGAGTGTTAGAACCCCTGCTTGTGTTTTTTTTTTTTTGGGTTGAGCTTTGTGTCCCTTTTCTTAAAATTGGCTTCACTTCCTGTCACACAGCTGAACAGGAAGTGAGGTTAAAACCCTACCAGTGTCTTTTCTTGGGGACACAGGTCAATCTAACTAGTGTCCCCATTAAGCAAATTGCACTGCTGTGTACACCCCAAATCATGGGTCTTCAAACTAAGTTGTTCAGGAACTACAATTCCCATCATGCCTAGTCATGTCTGTGAATGTCAGTGCATTACAAGGCCTCATGGGATGTGTAGTTCTACAACAGCTGGAGGGCCGTAGTTTGAGCATCCCTGCCCCAAATGATTATTTAGTTTGGGGTTTAGTAAAGACAAAGCCACTCTGCAAGTACAAGCATAGTTGCTGAAAATGAGAGAGGAAGCACTGATGGTTTTAACATCCAATCCTGTAGAAGCAAAGTTGTTTTGTTTTCTTCCTTGCTTTGCACTTGTAGTGCAAAGTGGATTTGCCTTTAGTAAATGGACCCCAAAATCCAAGATCCCTAATAATTTGGGGTGTACACAGCAAAATGCTAGAGTGCAATTTACATAATGGGAAACTATTTAGATTGATCTCTGTGTCCCCAAGAAAAGATATTAGTAAGGTTTTACCCTCACTTCCTGTTTGGCTATGTGACAGGAAGTGAATGAATTTGAATTAGAAAGGGTGAAGACACCTCACAAATGTTGTCACTATCAGGGGTGCACACATCCCCAAAAAATTAGCAGATAATACTTATTTGCAAATTAATAATTTTTTAGTTAACATTGGGTGGTGTTTGTGGGGTGCCCAACACACACATTCATACATATTAGCAACGCTGTATCCTGGCCTATTGGCATGGTTATATTTTCTTAGGCCTCAATAAAACTCTATGAAATTTGTGCTTAAATTAGAACCAGGGGCGGACTGACAACTCATGGGGCCCCCAGGCAATAGAAGATTATGGGGCCCCTCTGGCTTACAGATGGCCACCACGCCAGGAGGCAGTGCAGAGGCAGGGCAGCTAAAATCTTGGGATATTCACATTAAAAGCATGTCAGTTTCGGACATATCAGGGACAGATCTAAAAAAAACACAGATTTTTACATACTGTCCCTGGTTTTACTGAGCGTGGCAACCCTGATGGGGCCCCCTAGTGGCATGGGGCCCTCGGGCAGTGCCCGAGTGACTCAATGGTCAGTCCGCCCCTGACTAGAACTATAATCAACACTTTTTATTTTCTTTAATTTTGGATAGAGTGAGGGAGGGTTATAGGCCCTGTCAGTTTATTTTGTATTATCTGTGTCCAATTGGGGAGATTTGCCTTCACTTCCTGCCCCATAGCCAAACAGGAAGTGAGAGAAAAACTATGCAAATTAAGGGAGTCCAGTAACCCCCTCCCCCCCCAGAACTAGTGTGTGTGTGTGTGCCCTGAAAATTCCTGGGCGGGTGATAAAAAAACAGGGTGTGGCTTTGACAGGAAGGGGTGGGTCATTTTTCTATTAGGATGTGCAGAAATGTAGTCAGGGCTAGGGCAGCACAAAACCTAAATATACTACTGCATATTAGGGCTTATTTTAACCGGATCCGATTTACAGCATGTTTTTATAGTGTGGGAGGAAACCCACGCAGGCACAGGGAGAACATGCAAACTCCATGCAGATGGAGTCACGGGCGGGATTCGAACCAGCGACCCTTTTGCTGCTAGGTCAAAGTGCTATACACTACACCACTGTGCTGAACGAACATGATTGCAGCTGAAAGCATGAGATCTTTTTTTTATTTCCAATACCATGCTTTTCAGCCTTATTGACCCCGCCTCTCTCCATAAAGAGGACCTGTCACACACTAGTCCTATTACAAGGGATGATTATATTCCTTGTAATAGGAAGAAAAGTGATCCGAAATTAAAAAAAAGTGACAAAAAAGTGCAAAAAGAAAAATATGAGCTAAAAAACAAAAAAAAAACGGCCCTGTCCCTAGAAGCTCACACTCAGAAGCGAATATGCATGTAAGTCCCCACATATGTAAACACCATTCAAACCACACATGTGAGGTATTGACGCATGCGTTAGAGCGAGAGCAATAATTCTAGCCCTAGACCTCCTCTGTAACTCTGAACTGGTCACCTGTAAAAAAATAAACAAGCATCGCCTATGGATATTTTTATGTCCCCGAAGTTTGGCGCCATTCCCTGAGTGTGTACAATATTAAAGCGTGACAAGTTAGGTATCTATTTACTCGTTGTAACATCATCTTTCACATTATCCCTAAAAATTGGGCTAACTTTACTGTTTTGTTATTTTTTAATTCATGGACCGTGTTTTTTTTTTGGGCCAAAAAAAAAAGGCGTTAGAAAAATGATTGCGCAAATACCGTTGGAAATCAAATAAAAAATGACCGCCACTTTATTCCCTAGGGTGTCTGCTAAAAAATTATATATAATGTTTGGGGGTCCTGAGTAATTTCCCAGGAACAAAATATAATTTTTACATGAAGGAGAGAAGTGCCAGAATAAGTGCGGTATGGAAGTGGTTAAAGTGAAATAATAAAAGTGAAATATTCCTTTAAATTTCATACAGGGGGGAGGGGGTTTACACGCATGTTTCCCGTGCTTAGAACTGTCCCTGTACAATATGTCATTTCTGAAGTGAAAAACAAAAAGTAATTTTAAAGTACTCATGGCTATAAAGAATACAGGCGTTGCTCATTAAAACTAAAAAAAAAAATGTATGGGGGTCCCCCCAAATTAAATTACCAGGCCCTTCAGGTCTGGAATGGATATTAAGGGGAACCCCGCAGTAAAAACCAAAAAAAAAATGGCGTGGGGTCCCCCCAAATATCCATACCAGGCCCTTCAGGTCTGGTGTGGATTTTAAGGGGAACTCCACCCCAAATAAAAAAAAAATGGCGTGGAGTCCCCCTAAAAATCCACACCAGACCCTTATCCGAGCACGTTAACCTGGCCGGCCGCAGAAAAGAGGGGGGGACAGAGTGCGGCCCCCCCCCTCTCCTGAACCGCACCAGGCCACATGCCCTCAACATGGGGAGGATGTCCCCATGTTGATGGGGACAAGGGCCTCATCCCCACAACCCTTGCCCGGTGGTTGTGGGGGTCTGCGGGCGGGGGGCTTATCAGAATCTGGAAGACCCCTTTAACAAAGGGGACCCCCAGATCCCGGCCCCCCCCTGTGTGAAATGGTAATGGGGTACATTGTACCTCTACCATTTCACCCCAAAAAAAAGTGACAAAAGTGTTAAAAATGACAGTAGCCGGTTTTTGACAATTCTTTTAATAAAATCTTCTTTCCGCTGGTCCTTCTTCTTCTTTCATTCGGGTTTCTTCCTCTGCTTCTTTCTTGGGTCTCCTCGTCCACATCTTGCCGTCTTGCTGTCTTCTCCCATCTTCTTCTCTGTCCGTCGACCTTCTCGTCCCGCATCTTCTTGATCTTCTGGGTGCTGCGCTTGAAATTGAAGATCCTGCCGTGTTCCCGCTCCTGGGAACCGCCCCCCTCTGACGCCACAGGTTAACTCATATGAAAGTCCGCGTGTGGCATATGTGCGTCAGAGGGCGGCGGGGTCACATGAGTGTGACACGGCGGGAACTTCAATTGGAAGCTGCGGCGGCTTTTTCTTCTCCGGACGTCGTGCTTGAAATCGAATTCCCCCGCCGTGTGACGCTCTGTGACCCCGCCCCCCTCTGACGCACATGACCTTCTAAGGAGTTTACTTGTGGCGTCAGAGGGGGGCGGGTCCCAGGAGCGGAACACGGCGGCCAATTCAAATTCAAGCGCTGCGTCCGGGGAAAAAAAAGATGTGGAGGAGAAGGCTGGCGGACCGAGAAGAAGACAGGAGAAGACACAAGATGCGGACGAGGAGCGCGACGGAAGGAGAAGAAGATAGGAGAAGACAACGGGCAGACGACAAGGCTGAAGGACAGACGGAGAAGATAGAAGAAGACGTCGGGCAAGATGTGGACGAGAAGACCCAAGAAAGAAGCAGCGGAAGAAACCCGAATGGAAGAAGAAAAGAAGATTTTATTAAAAGATTTGTCAAAAACCGGCTACTGTCATTTTTAACACTTTGATATTCTTTTGGGGGTGAAATGGTAGAGGTACAATGTACCCCATTACCATTTCACATAGGGGGGGGCAGGATCTGGGGGTCCCCTTTGTTAAAGGGGTCTTCCAGATTCTGATAAGCCCCCCGCCCGCAGACCCCCACAACCACCGGGCAAGGGTTGTGGGGATGAGGCCCTTGTCCCCATCAACATGGGGACATCCTCCCCATGTTGAGGGCATGTGGCCTGGTGCGGTTCAGGAGAGGGGGGGGCCGCACTCTGTCCCCCCCTCTTTTCTGCGGCCGGCCAGGTTAACGTGCTCGGATAAAGGTCTGGTGTGGATTTTTAGGGGGACTCCACGCCATTTTTTTTTTAATTTGGGGTGGAGTTCCCCTTAAAATCCACACCAGACCTGAAGGGCCTGGTATGGATATTTGCCGGGAACCGCACGTCTTTTTTTTTTTTGGTTTTTACGGCGGGGTTCCCCTTAATATCCATATCAGACCTGAAGGGCCTGGTAATTTAATTTGGGGGACCCCCATACATTTTTTTTTTCGTTTATGAATGAATCCCTTTAGAATTGCCGGGAGCCGACAATTCATTATAGCCGCGTGTGAATTTTAAATGGCTTTTTTCCTTCAGAATGTCATTTTTTGCAGAGACAGTTCTAAGTGCGGTAAAAATGCGCTATTTCACATGCTGACATTACACCCCCCCTAGGTACGAAATTTAAAGGAATATTTCACTTTTTTTGTTTCACTTTAAGCATTATTAATTTCACTGCTCCCGAAAAAACGTCCGTTTTAAAAAATAAAAAAAGCATTGATACATGTTCCCTGGGGCAGGACTGAGGTCCCCAAACACTTTTTAGGACAAAACTTGCAGATTAGCCTTTAAAATGATCACTTTTGATTTCTCCCATAGACTTCTATAGGGAGTTCGGCGCGGCTTTACATATTACTTTCAATGCGCCGGCTGCTACGCTGGTTCATGCGCCTAATTAAGGCTTCACCCGGCGCACTAATTAAGGCATGAACCAGCTTAGCGCACAGAGCATAGTAAATCAGCCCCTATGACTACTATTAGAGATGGCCTGTTGGTTCGCCAGGTGGTCGTTTTGCGGCAAACTTTGGTCGTTCGTGGTCTGCCAAACCATCGGACATCTGGTGATGTTCGCGGCGGTCCGCATTGTTACATGGGAAAGAACTTTGACACATCCATCAGGTGGTGCAGGACAGCCAATTGAGACACATGAACATACCCCCTACCTTATAAATAGACCTGATCTGGCGTCCATCTTACATTCTGCTGTTTGTCAGTATAGGGAAAGGGTGCTGTGTTTGGAGCAGGGACAGGCTGTATTATTTCAAATAGCTATCTAAAAGGTCCACAAAAGTCCTTTCAAGCACTGGTATCGGTGTGCTACTTGCTCTAGTATATAGGTGTCTAATGCCGCGTACACACCATCACTTTATGTGATGAAAAAAAACGACGTTTTTAAAAACGTCACTTTAAATGACCGTGTGTGGGGGGAAAACGTCGTTTTATGTCTTCTGAAAAACGACAAAAAAAAATTGAAGCATGCTTCAATTTTATGTGTCGTTTTTCAAAACGTTGTTTTTTACTTCACAGAAATTGACCGTGTGTAGCAAAAAACAACATTTAAAACGTTTTTACACCCGCGCTTTGCTAGAGCATTGTGAAAAAACGATGGTGTGTAGGCAACTTCGTCTTTGAAAATTGAAGTTTCCAAAACGTTGTTTTTTACTTCACAGAAAATGTCGTTTTTTTTCATCACATAAAGTGATGGTGTGTACGCAGCATAATACATTCATATACTTTTTGTCAGTTTAGGGAGAGGTTGGCGTTTCCATCAGGGACAGAGTTTAGCGACACAAATCGCTACCTAACAGGTCCACAAAAGTCCTTTCAAGCACTGGTATAGGTGTGCTACTTGCTGTGCAGTGCAGTATATAGGTGTAATATACACTTATAATATATTTTCGAAAATAGAAAGCATATTATGGTGGATTTGTATTGTGCAGCATTGTGACTGGCGGTGTATTTGGTTACTGCAGAATTTTTGCCTCTTTCGCTGCGTTACCTCTGCTACACACATTAAAAAAATGTCCTGAAAAAAAAGTTTCATAACTGGTGAAATAAACCAGTGACCCCCCAAAACGACAGATTTTGTTATATACCTTCTTCCACGTAGACTGCGCTTCTCTAGAGACTTTTGTCACAGGGTCATTTAAAAAATGACAGGCAGAGGAAGAGGCAGGCCCTTCCACAGGGGTGGTATGGGTAGGGCAGGAGCACCAGGCCGGAGCCAAAGTGGGAAGTGGCACAATGTTCGTTCGATTACGTCAAAGGACGCACCAGACTTGGTTGAGTGGCTCGCCACCAACACCACCACCATCATATACCCTCCGCTTGAGTCACAGGAATTATTTTCCGATCCATCAGAACAGGGCTCAAAATTTCAAGTCCTGAGCTACTAGCCAGGCCTCAAGAGTTACTCGCCACCAGTTGCCCCACCTAATTCATACACTGCCCTGCACCTAATTGCACCCGTAAACACGCCCTCGTAGATTATCTCATGGAATGACACTGTTAAATGTTTTATGCAGAATCAAGTTACAAAATTAAATATAACCAACAACAACTTTAACAAATGGGACAGGGCACTGGGGTCAGACCAAAGGGACAGGGCACTGGGGGCAGACCAGAGGGACAGGGCACTGGGGGCAGACCAGAGGGACAGGGCACTGGGGGCAGACCAGAGGGACAGGGCACTAGAACTGGGTCTCTTCCCCATTCTTGCTGTCTCCTCTGCAACTCCCATCCATCCTCTCTCTCTCCCATTCATCTCATCATCAGGAGCCTGTGTGTGCGGCTCCACGCTTGCATGTCCCCGCTTCCCCCTTTTATTCAGGCTGGCAGTGAGGAGAGGAGGTGCAGCACAGCGGAAGGGAGTACAATCCAGCGCTGAGAGCCACACAACTGCACAGCCATTGACACCATAGCACAGCGCACACTGACACCGCACAGCACACATTGAGACCAGTCTGTTCACAGTGCTCAGGCTGAACTGCTGGACACTTACATAGAGCACAAGGAGAAGAAAACTGTACAAACTGGAAGGCTGGCCGCTGTCATGTCAGGGCAACTTTCAGTGAGTGCTGCACCGGAGTGGTAATTTTCGCAATCCTCCACCTCACTCATTACTTTCTGCTCTCCAGCTACATTGGTCGGGCCCGGGGGAGGGGGGCAGGCTCAGAGAGGTCATACTGTTAGGTCCCATGGCTTAATGAGAATTGTAAGGAGAGCACCTGTGTACTGCTCTGCCTGTGCGCGTCTCACCAGACTACTTTTCCCGAGCATGCACCTTTCCTCTTCGGCCGCCAATCTCATCGGGACTCTAAGTGTAGGCACAGATTGGAGGGAGATTGGTCATGTAGCCCTGTCATCACTCGCCCCCAGCTTAAATCCACTCGCCAAATGCTAGTAGGCGAGTGGAAATTTTGAGGGCTGCATCAGAAGACATTTTGGATGCGCAGCCATTCTTGGCATTGGATCAGGAAGAGGAGGTAGAAACAGCCGGCACTCAGCAGTCTGACGACAGTACTCAGATCAGCCCAAGGAGGTTGGTGCCCGCTGTTGCTGCCTACTTTGAGATCTCTACTGTTAGTGATGGGGAAGGTGACGTTGATGATGACGTGTCTACAGACGTGCCCACAAGAGAGGAAGAGGAGGGGAGTTCAGAGGGAGAGATGGACCAACAGATAGGGAGGAGAAGCAGGCCGAACATACATTGCACGGGAGGGACAAATCAGACTCCTAATGTATCAGGAGCGAGCCATCAACCATGTACGGTCACATCTGGCGCTCCCAGGATGCCGGCCCATGGCTCCGCAGTGTGGTCTTTTTTTTTAACGTGTCCGCTGCAGACAATAGTGTTGCCATCTGCAGCCTTTGCAGTCAAGGCATAAGTCGCGGTAAGCCCAAAACTCACCTAGGGACGACCGCCTTAAGAAGGCACCTGGCGTCCCATCACCAAGCCCAGTGGGAGCAACGGCATCAGAACCCACAAAGCCACACTCCAGGCTCTCACCGTCCAGCCTCTTCTCCTTCTCCTCTATGCTCACAATTGTCCTTTACTCAACCTTTCATCATGCCTTCCTTATGGTTTTCTGCAAAAAGGCAGGCTTCCGTGGCCCAAATGTTCGATCGTAAAAAAAGATGACGCCGGATAACCCTCTTGCCCAACGGTTGACCAATGGCTTGTCGGAACTGATAGCCAGCCAACTACTGCCATATAAACTGGTGGAGTCGGAGGCCTTTCGAAAATTTGTGGCCATTGGAACACCACAATGTCCCATGAAGGAATTTTTTTTCACAGAAGGGCATCCCAGGGCTATGTGGCAAGTGAATTTATCTCTGGCACACAGTGTCGGTGCCAAGATACATCTGACCACAGACATGTGGTCTAGTAAACACGGGCAGGGAAGGTATATAACTTTCACTGCCCACTGGGTGAACCTTCTGACGGCCGTCAAGCATGTAACCCATGGCACCCATGTAGATTTGGTTTTACTGCCACGATTACATGCAGGCCTGCCTCTTCTTCTCCTCCTCCTCCTACTCCACCCTCCCTCTCCTCCTCGGCTGACTCCTCATTTTCCGATGCTACCGTCTCTTCCACTGCGCCGCCCAAGATCCCCAGAACCTAGTCGACATGCCAGGTGAGACGTTGCCATGCTGTGCTGCGTCTGTTGTGCCTGGAAGACAAGAGCCACACTGGTCCTGCACTCCTTTCAGCTTTGCATTCACAGGCAGATCAGTGGCTAACACCGCTCAATTTGACAGTTAGTAAAGTGGTGTGCGACAACGGTGCCAATCTGCTGAGCACGCTGAACCAGGGCAAAATTACACACGTGCCATGCATGGCACACGTCCTGAACTTGGTTGTGCAGCGATTTGTTGCCAAATACCCTGGGCTCCAGGATGTCTTGCGGCAGGCCAGGAAAATCTCGGCACATTTCAGAAGATCTTACACGGCCATGGCTCGCCTTGCTGACATTCAGCAGCGACACAACCTGCCCGTCAGACATCTTATTTGTGACTGCCCGACGCGATGGAACTCAACATTGTATATGCTTGATAGGCTGCTCCAGCAGAAACGTGCTGGAGAGCTTGTTTTTTTTGCACCGCGCCAGTGGCTGCTCATGCGCGACTCATACAGACTTCTGCGGCCATTTGATGAGATCACCAAACTGGTCAGTCGCAGCCAGGGCGCCATCAGTGACATCGTACCTTATGCCTTCTTTCTGGAGCGTGCATTGCGTTGTGTCATTGATAAAGCCATCGAGGAGCAGGAGCAGGAAGGTGAGGAGGTCGCAATGCTGGATGAATTCCCAGGGGGGGGCTCCTCCACCTGAGACAAGTCAACAACGGGAGTCTGAAGAGGAGTCAGAGGAGAATGGTGCCGGGGCGGAGGAGATGGAGCAAGAAGAGCATGCTTTAAACTTTTCTGGGATCCTTGGTGTTGACTAAGCATCTATCCATGATGTGAAACATGTTAGCCATTTGTCCCCTGTGTCCACTTCCTACTATTCATTGCAGTGTTGCATGAACTTTTGGATGTCATACAGCTTTGGATTTTATCCTTTGTTTATTTTGTTTCAATAAATCGCTCATCAGAGTGCGGCAGTCCAGGATTCTTTTTTCCACGGATCAGCGCAGAGTCTGCACCTGTTAGTGCTACAGGGCGAGAGCACAGCATAGGTCGCAGGGCTTGGAGCGGTACTTTTTCTACAAACCAAACATGGCGGAAATGTTACCACCATCACAGAGGGCTATCAGAATGCAGCACTTCCATGCCTTGCTTCGAGAAATGCTGCATTCTGCTTTTGCGTCCGCTGGCAGAGGAATTTCCACTCACAGAAAAACAGTTTTGGGTACCAATCCAACAGCGCCTGCAAGAAGAGGGCGGTTTGAAGATGTCTTAGTCACTAATGATATGAGATCATTCTTTCAGCCGACCCATCGACAGCTGTCCTCCGGATCCAGCATCAGGGAATGCCTAGAACGACAGGTGTCCGACTACATCGGGTTAACGGCCGATGTGGACGCACTGAGAAGTGATGAACCCCTGGACTACTGGGTGGGCAGGCTTGACCTCTGGCCAGAGCTTGCACAATTTGCAATGGAACTGTTGGCTTGCCCCTCATCCAGTGTCCTGTCTGAAAGGACTTTCAGCGCAGCAGGGGGGGTCGTGACCGATAAGCGCACTCGCCTAGCTCACAACAGTGTTGACTACCTCACATTTATAAAAAATGAATGAAGCATGGATCTCAGAGGAATTCAACACATGTGACCAGTAGACCATGTTTCATTGAAATTCTGGTGAACGCCTGTGGGCTAATTTTTGGGGCCTGTACTGGCCGACACTTTATTCTGTATCCGGGGGAATGCCTAATATACCACCAGCCACAGAATACAAAGTTGTTTGCTGCTCGGTGAACGCCTGTGGCCGTGGGATAATTTTTGGGGCCTGTAATGGCCGACACTTTACTCTGTATCCGGTGAATGCCTAATATACCACCAGCCACAGAATGCCTAAGTTGTTTGCTGTCCGGTGAACGCCTGTGGCCGTGCGCTAATTTTTAGGGCCTGTAATGGCCGACACTTACTTCTGTATCCGTTAAATGCCTAATGTACCACCAGACACAGAATACAAAGTTGTTTGCTGTCCAGTGAACGCCTGTGGCCGTGCGCTAATTTTTGGGGCCTGTAATGGCCGACACTTACTTCTGTATCCGTTGAATGCCTAATGTACCATCAGCCATAGAATACAAAGTTGTTTGCTGTCAGGTGAACGCCTGTGGGCTAATTTTTAGGGTCTGTAATGGCCGACACTTACTTCTGTGTCCGGTGAACAGGGCCGCCATCAGGGGGGTATAGGCAGTACACCTGTAAGGGGCCCGGAGGTCCCCTGGGGCCCGGATGACAACCCCCTTTAAAAAAAAAGGGGGTTGTCAACTCCCGGCAACTCCCCTTTTTTTATTTATTTTTTATAAAAAATAAAAAAAAATTAATATATATTTTTTTTATTAAAGGGCCAATTTTTTTTTGTTTTAGAGGTCCGGAGGCCCCCAGGGCCCCGGATGGAAACCCCCCATTTTTTTATTTATTTTTTATAAAAAAAAAAAAAAAAATTCTAATATATTTGTATTTTATTTTTTATTAAAGGGCCAATTTTTTTTAGGGGTACCGGGGGCCCGGAGATCCCCAGGGCCCCCGGATGACAACCCCCCTTTTTTTATATATAAAAAAAATGTTTATATATTTTTTTATTTATTATATTATTATATATATATATTTATTTATTTATTATTAAAGGGCCCAGAGGTCCCCAGGGCCCCAGATGGCAACCCCCCTTTTTTTTTATTTTTTATAAATGTTTATTTTTTTATTTTTGTTTATATATATATATATATATATATATATATATATATATATATATTTTTTTTTTATTAAAGGGCCCAGAGGTCCCCAGGGCCCTGGATGGCAACCCCCCCCCCTTTTTTTTTATAAATGTTTATTTTATTTTTTTTATATATTTTTTTATTTTTTTTATTAAAGGGCCCAGAGGTTTCTTTTTTATTATTATTATTATTATTATTATTATTATTATTATTAAAGGGCCCACAGGTCCCGGATGCCAACCCCCGCAAAAATAATAATAATTTGTATATATATATATTTATTTATTTTTTATTAAAGGGCCCAGAGGTCCCCAGGGCCCCGGATGGCTATCCCCCTTTTGTTATATATATTTTTCTTTATTTCTTCTATTTTTGTAAAGTACCCCCCCCCCCCCTGCTTCTCAATTTCCGGCGGCAGCAACCCCCCCCCCCCCCCCCCCCCCGGTTCTCTGCTCCAGGGCTCCCATGCCTGAAGCTGTGTAAGGGGCCCAATAATTCCTGATGGCTGCCCTGCCGGTGAACGGCTTAATGTACCTCCAGCCACAGAATACAAAGTTGTTTGCTGTCAGGTGAACGCCTGTCGGCTAATTTTTGGGGCTTGTAATGGCCGACACTTACTTCTGTATCCGGTTTTTCACGTAATACTTCTGGTAGGTCAGTGTCCATGTTGTGAGACTATTTGTGCACAGCTAGTAAGTATTTTGTGGCTGCAAATATAACCTGAAGGCTTTTAATATTCTCCTGCTATTAAAGTCAATGGGGTCCGCCGCGAGCTTGCGGTTTGCGGACATTTGCGATCGTTCGCGGTTAGCGTTTGCGAACCGTCCCGTCGGATGTTCGTCCATCACTAACTACTATATTGCAATACATTGGTTGATTTGCACTTGATATTATTTTATAGGAAGTGAAGAGCTGTGCTGTGTTTGTTAGCTTTTTTTATTGATATGGGGAAAAATGTCTCCCATACCATTCCCTTATTGCAATGTCTTTATGGGTCCATCCACTTTTTTGGGATTGCTCCCTTGGCTGCGTTTAATAAATATAGTAGCTATGCTTTTGTGTACAGCAACAGGCTGTCTCCCAAGGGCATATCCGTTTGTTTCATTACATATGTAAGTACCCATGTTCTTTTTTCCTGTTTTTTGCTGCCACCTGATGGGCCTTATTGAGCATATGGCCTGTATTTCTCTATTATGACAGATCATTCTCCTATGGGCAATGCGCGCTGATGGGCTATACTTTATCCCATCAGCATTTATGAGCTCCGTTGTGAAGTCCTCTTTTGGATTCCAGAATGCCCATTACGGTTATCCGTCTGATGCTACTTACACGAGACGTATATATGCCCCTGCTCAGCAACATACTTCTTTGAACCTTGATTGTGTCCTAAATAAGCCTAACGGTGAAGTGCGTTGACACACAAGTGCTCACTGTACCAAAACTGTGTAATTTTACATGATTTTTATCCTATTGTTGAACACTTCTGATTATACCATGTATTTTTTTCAATAAATATTGTTATATTTTTCTATTTCCTCATTATTTTTTATGCCTCTAATATCCGGCCTATGGTTACTCTTTGAGTATCCTTTTTTTCATGTTTCCTAATAAGTACAGTACTAATGTATTTTTATACTGTTTTATTTGTATTATGGAATAAGCAACACCATGGATCGTCTATTACCTCTTCTTCGGTGATCTCCTTTATATATTGCTGCACCTCCTGAAAAATACTATCTGACCTTTGGGCATTCCCACCAAATATGTGTCATAGTGCCCTGTAAGTTACAACCCCTCCAACACATTGGAGATTTTTCTAGCTGGTATTTATGTGCTTTAACCGGTGTTATATACCATCGAGCAAAGTATTTATAATGGGCCAGATTCACGTAGAAGAGCGGCGGCGTAACGTATCGTAGATACGTTACACCGCCGCAATTTTTCATCGCAAGTGCCTGATTCACCAAGCACTTGCGATGAAAACCTACGCCGGCGGCCTCCGGCGCAAGGCGGGCCAATTCAAATGAGCGTGTGCCATTTAAATTAGGCGCGCTCCCGCGCTGGACCTACCGCGCATGCTCCGTTTCCGAACTCCCGCCGTGCTTTGCGCGAAGTGACGTAATTTTTTCGAACGGCGACGTGCGTAGCGTAATTCCGTATTCCCGGACGGCTTACGCAAACGACGTTATTTTTTAAATTTGGACGCGGGAACGACGGCCATACTTTATACAGCAATACGATTGCTGTGTAAAGTTAAGGCACAAAAAAAAACGACTAACTTTGCGACGGGAAACTAGACTAGCGGCGACGTAGCGAACGCGAAAAACCGCTGTGGATCGCCGTAACTCCTAATTTGCATACCCGACGCTGGTTTACGACGCAAACTCCCCCCAGCGGCGGCCGCGGTATTGCATCTTAAGATCCGACAGTGTAAAACAATTACACCTGTCGGATCTTATGGCTATCTATGCCTAACTGATTCTATGAATCAATCGCATAGATAGAACAACAGATACGACGGCGTATCAGGAGATACGCCGTCGTATCTGCTCTGTGAATCTGGCCCAATGTTTCTATGGTGTTGATCTCTACTGAATAACTATATACACAAGTAGCCGGATTCAGAAAGCACTTACGCCGACGTATCTTCTGATACGCCGCGTAAGTGTACGGATGCGCCGTCGTATCTATGCACCTAATTCTTAATACGCCTGAATTTTGGCCTCATCCGACAGACGTAAGTCTCCGTTCGTTCGGCCCTTCATTTACATGGGGTCACGCTTCATTTTAATAGATCATGCCCACTACCTCCCTACTTTGAATTAGGCGGGCTTACGCCGGCCAATTTACGTTACGCTCGCGCAACGTAGGGGGCGAGTGCTTTGTGAATACTGTTCTTGCCTCTCAAAGTTACGTCGGCGTAGCGCATATGAGATGCGCTACGCCGGCACAAAGATGCGCCGCTCTACCTGAATCCGGCTATTAGTATTTTGCTTAGTTGGTATTCTGTTAATCGCGTGTTCCCAATTCCCTTTGGCATTTTTCTATGAATGGGGGTATTGTTGGCTCCACTATACCTGTAATTATTTTATAAATCTGCGCAATGCAATGTTTAACCGCCGTCTGTGAGTTACATAATTGTTCCATTGCATTACATTTTTCTTCTGATCTTATCGGTTGTGGAGTCCCTGCCACAAAATGTTTTAGCTGTGAATATCTCCATTCATTAAATTTTATACCAAATCTCCTCTGTGTTTCAAATCTTGAAGTGAACATATTTTTTTATTCTTTATAATATCTTTTAACCAGTTCCCGAGCAGCTCACAAAGATATACTGTGGCAGAATGTCTCTCCTGGCGAAATTCTGTACATATACGGCTTTGCCCAGGAGAGCCCCCGTAGTGCACGCGATCGTGTGCAGGAGCGGGAGCACGGGGGTTTGTGTGTGTAAACAGGAGACAAGACAGATGGTGTGTTTCTACAAAGTATAAAACACGATCTGTCATCTCCTATAGTAAGTCCCATTCCCCCACAGTTAGAACACACAATAGGGAACACAGTTAACCCCTTGATCGCTCCCTAGTGTTAACCCCTTCCCTGCAAGTGACATTATCAAGTAATCAGTGCATATTTATAGCACTGATCGCTCTGTAAATGTCAGTGGTCCCAAAAATGTGTCAAAAGTGTCCAACGTCCGCCGCGACGTAGAAATACCACAAAAAAACGCAGATCACTACCATTACTAGTAAAAAAATAAATAAAAAAATGCCATTTAAATGCCATAAATCTTTTCCATAGTTTGTAGACGCTGTAACTTTTGCGCAAACCAATAAATATACGCTTATTGCAATATTTTTTTACCAAAAATATGTAGAAGAATACATATCGGCCTAAACTGAGGAAAGGAAGTCCCTCCTTACATCAGGTGCCCCCAGCAGAGCCTTCCTCACATCTGGTGTCCCCAGCAGCAGAGCTCCTCCGCACATCTGGTGTCCCCAGCAGCGGAGCCAATCTTCACATCTGGTGTCCCCAGCAGCGGAGTCCCTCCTCACATCTGGTGTCCCCAGCAGCAGAGCCCCTCCTTACATCTGGTGTCCCCAGCAGCAGAGCCCCTCCTTACATCTGGTGTCCCCAGCGCAGCGGAGTCCCTCCTTACATCTGATGTCCCCAGTGCAGAAAACCACCTTCTTACATCTGGTGTCCCCAGCGGAGCAGAGCCCTCCTTACATATGGTGTCCCCAGCACAGCCCCTCTTTACATCTGGTGTCCCCAGTGCAGCGGAGGCCCTCCTTACATCTGTTGTCCCCAGCGCAGCAGAGTCCCTCCTCACATACTCACACTGACAACAAAGCACCTGCCCATAGTGATACACTACAGGCGCTGGGCGGATGCTATTCAGCACAATGGACTACGCCACAAAGCAGTTACAAACCCCGCAAATGAAGTGCCCCGTCTGCAATCTCGTGATTGCATTGATGTGGTGCTTCCCATAGTGCACTGTGTCCGGTGCCCGAACACAGTGCACTTAATGACCTTTTTTTTCTTGTTACTGTCTGGGGAGGGGGAGGGGGCCGCCACTGCTAATTTCATTCCTACCTATAACACTTTTGAAGGTCCCAGAGCACCAGGACAGTGGAATTACCCAAACAATTACCTTATTTTAGAAAAAAAACAACAGCATATATTCTATGTGGCATGGGCTGCAGTTAGGTACTCAGGTACTCTGATGAGCAGCAGATAGATACTTGGGTAGTCTAATGGGCTGGAGGAAGGAGGGAGTGTTCCTGCTGGCGTCATTTTACAATGCGCCAGTAGGGAAGTGGTTAAAATCCATACCAGACCCAAAGGGTCGCCCCACGTAATTTTTTCCCCAATTTTTTAAAATTTACATACAGGTGCAGAAAAATTGGGATTCGGGTGTTGGTGGTGCCTAAACACTGTAACCTCTCACAGTTACTCTTGCTGTAGACAAAAAGGCTGCATGCCCTCTTTTAGTGATCTGTGAGCATCTACCTGGTTGGTCTTTCAGACATGATGATGGCTTTTTTTTTTTACAACTTTTTATTATAGTGTGTGGGATAGAAATATGGTGCTTGGGTGCAACAATTTCATGCTTGGTGCACTATAAACTGTTTTATTATATATTTTTTTAAGAAAATAAGAGTGTAGTAATTGTGCAGAATTTTTTTTACTGCTGCTGTTGCTGCAAAAATAAAATGTAAAAAAATTAAGAAAAGGCGACGCAGAAGGAAGACCACCTGCAACTCAGAAGAAGGAACAGCAATTATGGAGATGTTAAAAAAAAATAATAATAAAAATCGCCCCCCCCCCCCCCGAAAAAAAAGGGAACCACTTCTGAACCACTTCTGACGCAGAAAGAGGAACACCTGCAATGCAGAAGGGGGGACAGCAATTATGCCCCAAGTATTCTTAAGGCCCGTACACACGATCAGATTTTCCGACAACAATTATGTGATGGCAGGGTTTTTGTCGGATAATCTGTCTATTTGTACACTCCATCAGACGACGACGAGACGGATGTCTGGCCGATTGTTCCTTTCCTCTCCTCTCGTGTCAACATCTACACACCGGGGACCCGCTGAGTGACCACAGTATTATACTGTTATATGCTTATTGATCTTTATAAAAGTGTGAGTAGCCATTTGGCTGATTTTACTTTCCGTTTGTTGCATCTTCTGCTTCATTTAATGTTTATTAATATAGTGAGGCCCGGAGCAGAAGACAGAAGCTGCAATTGGCGGAGGGCCGGCCATGACAGGGTTAACTAAAACCCTGGTCTGGTCGGTAGGAGTGGTCAATGATGGAGCAGAGTGAGGGGAAGGGAGGTTATAAATTCCCCTCCCCTCGCTTCCCGGGCTAACACACGAGGGGAGAAGTTTCACAGGTAGGACACGCTGCTGGGGATTAGTCAGCTCTGCCAGAATGTCTGGGGTTAAAGCCATGCTTACCCAGCTCAGGCAGGAAGCCGAGCGGCGCGGTGAGGGGTGGCTGCAGTCCATGCTGGGGCCGCTCCTCCCGCACAGGGACACATTACAGGACTCTCCTGTCCAGGGTGCGGAGGCCACTCAAACGCGTGGCGCTCGCGGCCTCCAGGTTGGTATTAGCCTGGCCCATCCACCAGATCCCACAGGAGGGAGGGGAGCCCCATCCGGGCGCCCTCGGGCCCCCCCGCGAAGCAGATGGCGGTGGCGGCGGGGGGCCCCGGAAAAGCGGCGGAGCGGCAACGCGCTGCAGGGGGGGGGGGGGGGGCCACCAGGGAGCTCCAATGCGGCGGCAAGGCCCGCCCGGCGAGAGGATCAGAGGGATGCGGGCTCCAACCCCGGTTGTGCACCGGAGGGCCGGGAACCTCGGCGAGGGAAGTCTATCCCTGCAGTGGCTAGCTCTTTCCCATCCGCGGCTAGCCACCTCAAATCCAGCCCAGTAGAGAGGGGGCACGGGGGAGTGGAAGACAGCAGAGAGAGTGCGGCACCCAGGAAAGCATTGGGGAAATCGGTGCATGGGTCCAGAGTGCGCAGTGAGAGCGAGTCCAGCTCTGGGCCCTCGGCAGCCAGGCCCGAGTCGCCTGGTGGGCCTTCATCTGGGGAGGACGTCCGGCCCGGAGATCGTTCGGAGGGTGAGCTGTCTGAGGAGGAAGTCGTGCCCAGGACGGAGGTCGCAGCGCGGGAGACGAGTCGTTCGGCTGGTGGGATTGCTTCCAGGCAGCCCGGTAAGTCGTTTTCACCTTTTTCTTTTGTGTTACAAACTGCTGGGGTGTCAGTGGGGGGACGGGGGGAGGATCCCCGTAGTCGATTGGGTTTCAGCATTCCGTGCAATTTGGCAGTGGTCCCCCCGGTGTCTAGGAATTTGCGTTCCGCGCTACAATACCCAGAAGTGGTTTCGGAGAAACTGTGGAAGGAAGTGGCTTTGGGCCGGATGGGGGGCCCATTTGTCTCGCCCCCTTTGGACGAGTTGGTGGTTTCCCCGTTGGGGGTGGTACCTAAGAAGGAGCCGAACAAGTTCCGGCTCATTCATCATCTGTCAATGATGCCATCAGCACGGAGGATTGTATGGTGTGTTACACCTCTTTCGATGCTGCGGTGGGATGGGTTAGGCGGTATGGCCGGGGGGCCTTGATGGCCAAGTCGGACATCGAGGCTGCTTTTCGGCTCCTGCTGGTCCACCTGGATAGTTTTCGGCTATTGGGCTGCCACTGGGGTGGAGAGTTCTACGTGGACAAGTGTCTACCGATGGGCTGCTCCATTTCCTGTGCATTGTTTGAACAGTTCAGTTCGTTCCTGGAATGGGTGGTTTGGGATGTGGCCGGAGTGAACTCTGTGATCCATTATCTGGATGACTTCCTCTGCGTCGGCCCGGCGGGGTCACGTATTTGCGCAGTATTGTTGGCCACATTGGAACACATTGCGGAGCGATTTGGCGTACCGCTGGCGCCCGAGAAAACGGAAGGAACGAGGATGGTCATCCAATTCTTGGGTATTGTGATTGATTCTGAGGTGATGGAGTGCAGGTTGCCGCTGGACAAGCTGGAAGGCCTCAAAGCAGAGATTAGCGAGATGTTGGGTTCACGGAAGGTGCAACTCCGAGCGCTGCAGTCGCTCCTGGGGAAGCTCAATTTCGTGTGCCGCATTCTCCCGATGGGGAGAGTCTTTTGCAGGCGCCTCTCGGCGAGCACGGTGGGGGTCAGGTCACCTAAACACTATGTGCGTTTGGGGAAGGACCATAGGGACGATCTGTTGGTGTGGCACTCCTTTTTGGAGTCCTTCAACGGCAGGGCTTTGTGGATGTCCGGTCCGGTCAGCAATTTTGACATGGAGTTGTTCACGGATGCGGCCGGAGGCTCGGGTTTTGGTGCATTTTTTCAGGGGCAGTGGAGTGCTGGCCCTTGGCCCCAGTCCTGGCTGGAGGCGGGGTTCACTAAGAACTTGGTGCTGCTGGAACTATTTCCGGTGGTACTGGCGGTGGAACTATGGGGCTCGTCCTTCCGGGACCGGAAAGTGCAGTTCCATGGGGACAATCTGGGGGTGGTTCAGGTGATTAACAGAGTGACGGCGTCCTCTCCCCCGGTTATTCGGCTATTGCGGCACGGTAAACGTGTGGACTGACGACCAGGTTGCCGCCTTGCATGTACGAGAAAGAAAAAGGGATTTTTAATACAGCTTACCTGTAAAATCCTTTTCTTGGAGTACATCACGGGACACAGAGCGGCATATTCATTACTATACGGGTTATATGGAGTACCTTCAGGTGATGGACACTGGCAATCTCAAACAGGAAGTCCCCTCCCTATATAACCCCCTCCCATAGAGGGAGTACCTCAGTTTTGTAGCAAGCAGTATGCCTCCCAAAATGTTCCCCATAAGAGGGGTGGGAGCTCTGTGTCCCGTGATGTACTCCAAGAAAAGGATTTTACAGGTAAGCTGTATTAAAAATCCATTTTTCTTTCTCGTACATCATGGGACACAGAGCGGCATATTCATTACTATACGGGATGTCCGAAAGCAATGCTTTAATGAGGGGAGGGAGACATCTTCACAAGACAAAAGGATTTAATTTAAAGGTACACTCAAATAATAATAATAAATCCAACTTAGTCAAGAAAATAAATTTAAATTTAAATTTAAATCAAGGGTGCCCCCGATCCCGAGGGTCTTAAATCGCAGCCTGCAGTACTGCCTGCCCAAAGGCTGCATCTGCATTCCTTCTTACGTCTAACTGGTAAAATTTAGTAAACGTGTGGACTGACGACCAGGTTGCCGCCTTGCATACTTGAGCCATAGAGATCTGATGGTGTGCTGCCCAGGAAGCGCCCATGGCCCTGGTAGAATGAGCCTTTATTGACAAAGGAGGAGGCAACCTCTTCAAGCCGTAGGCCTGAGTGATTAACTGTTTAATCCATCTCGAGATGGTGGACTTTGCAGCTGCCTGTCCTTTCTTGGGCCCATCCGGTAAAATGAACAACACATCTGTTTTCCCGAATCTTCTCTGTAGCTTTAAGATAGGCCTTCATGGCCCTGACAATATCCAAGGTATGCAGCAACCCTTCCTTTCTAGAAGTGGGTTTCGGAAAGAAGGATGGTAGTACCAAATCCTGGTTTAGGTGAAAACTGGATATAACCTTTGGTAGAAAGGAAGGGTGAGGACAGAGGACCACCCTGTCCTTATGCAGAATGAGATATGGTTCCTTACAGGATAAGGCTGCCAATTCTGACACTCTTCTGGCAGAAACTATGGCGACCAGAAATACTAACTTCCTTGTCAGTAAAACCAAAGGAATTTCAGCCAACGGCTCAAAAGTTTGTTTCACGGTAGTGGTATGGTCAGACATTGTGGGCAGGTCATCATGGAGGATGGCCAGGTCGGTGGAGGGGGTGAACAGGGCCAGGAGAAAGATTAACCGGGATGTGGCGAAGTTCGTGATGAAGAATGGCATGTTGGTGGTCAGACATCCGGAGTTAGAGGTGGATACGTGGAGGTATCTGCGGGGAGATGGAGTGCACTTGACGGACGTGGGTATTGACATGTGGGTGTTGGGCCTGCAAGACGGCGTCCAGCGAGCGTTGAGGGTGTGGAGGTGCGCCCAAAGGTAAGGAGTTACCTTTGGGTGCTGGTGGCGGGTGTTTGGACTTTGCAGGAGAAGAAATTACCCCAAAAGTGGATGCCATTACCCAGAGGTGGTATGGGTTCTGAAGGGGCTGTTAGTCCAGTTTACCGAGTGTAGCTGGGAGGTTGGTTAATGGGGGCACTGCGGTCAGTGGTCGTCTCTGAGTCAGCTTGTCGGCTTGAGGCCTATGACCAGAGGTAAGGTACCGCAGTGCTCAAAAGGTTTTAGAATGGTTACAAGTTGTGTTAATGTGCCTGCAATGTCCAGCACTAGTAGGGTTAAAGGAAAATGTTGTTGTATCTCAGGTATACACATATTTATGTGTTAAAATGTTATTTAATATTTAAAAGGTTATTTAAAAATAAATGGAGGCTGCTACGGCCAGTTTTTTACTCCAACAGTACAGTGGTGGTCTCAGTTATTTATTAAAGGTAAAGGTTGAGTAAAATGTGGGTCTTAGCAGATAAGGGTTATGTTATGTTATACCATAGTCAAGTGAGGCCCGAAGACAGAAGCTGCAATAGGCGGAGGGCCGGCCATGACAGGGTTAACTAAAACCCTGGTCTGGTCGGTAGGAGTGGTCAATGATGGAGCAGAGCGAGGGGAGGGGAGGTTATAAATTCCCCTCCCCTCGCTTCCCGGGCTAACACACGAGGGGAGAAGTTTCCCACCCACCCTCCCTTTGTTGGTTATTTGGTAGGGGGTACTTGGTTTGCTGGTATGGTAACTATAAGTTATACGGTGTTTGGTGGTTTTTGGGTGCTTTCCTTGTTTTTGTCTCTCCCACACAGGTGCGAAGTTAAGATGTTGTGGCAGCGGCAGGTGTTTGGACTTTGCAGGAGAAGAAATTACCCCAAAAGTGGATGCCATTACCCAGAGGTGGTATGGGTTCTGAAGGGGCTGTTAGTCCAGTTTACCGAGTGTAGCTAGGAGGTTGGTTAATGGGGGCACTGCGGTCAGTGGTCGTCTCTGAGTCAGCTTGTCGACTTGAGGCCTATGACCAGAGGTTAGGTACCGCAGTGCTCAAAAGGTTTTAGAATGGTTACAAGTTGTGTTAATGTGCCTGCAAAGTCCAGCACTAGTAGGGTTAAAGGAAAATGTTGTTGTATCTCAGGTATACATATATTTATGTGTTAAAATGTTATTTAATATTTAAAAGGTTATTTAAAAATAAATGGAGGCTGCTACGGCCAGTTTTTTACTCCAACAGTACAGTGGTGGTCTCAGTTATTTATTAACCACTTCCGGACCGCCGCATGTACATTTACGTCGGCAGAATGGCACGGACAGGCACATCAACTTACCTGTACGTGCCTGCCTAGACGTGGGTCGGGGGTCTGATCGGGACCCCCCGGTACTTGCGGTGGTCCCCGTGGCTTCAGGAGCGATCCGGGACGACGGCGCGGCTATTCGTTTATAGCCGCCCCATCGCGATCGCTCCCCGGAGCTGAAGAACGGGGAGAGCCGTATGTAAACACGGCTTCCCATGCTTCACTGTGGCGCTGCATCGATCGAGTGATCCCTTTTATAGGGAGACTCGATCGATGACGTCACACCTACAGCCACACCCCCCTACAGTTGTAAACACACACTAGGTGAACCCTAACTCCTACAGCGCCCCCTGTGGTTAACTCCCAAACTGCAACTGTAATTTTCACAATAAACAATGCAATTTAAATGCATTTTTTGCTGTGAAAATGACAATGGTCCCAAAAATGTGTAAAACTTGTCCGAAGTGTCTGCCATAATGTCGCAGTCACGAAAAAAAAACGCTGATCGCCGCCATTAGTAGTAAAAAAAATTATAATAATAAAACTATCCCCTATTTTGTAAACGCTATAAATTTTACGCAAACCAATCGATAAACGCTTATTGCGATTTTTTTTACCAAAAATAGGTAGAAGAATACGTTTCGGCCTAAACTGAGGAAAAAAAATATTGAATTTTTTTCAAAATTGTCGCTCTATTTTTGTTTATAGCGCAAAAAATAAAAACCGCAGAGGTGATCAAATACCACCAAAAGAAAGCTCTATTTGTGGGGAAAAAAGGACGCCAATTTTGTTTGGGAGCCATGTCGCACGACCGCGCAATTGTCTGTTAAAGCGACGCAGTGCCGAATTGTAAAAACCCCTTGGGTCATTTAGCAGCATATTGGTCCGGTCCTTAAGTGGTTAAAGGTAAAGGTTGAGTAAAATGTGGGTCTTAGCAGATAAGGGTTATGTTATGTTATACCATAGTCATGTTTATTGCTGTTTTGGTAACTCAGCTAAAACCAAATATTTGCCAATTTGGCATAGTTATGTCTCTAGCGGACTGTGTCATAATTTACCTGCTGTGCGCTTATTTATGTTCAAATTGCCATTCGCTAAATCCAAAAGCCCAGTGGGCTGAACGAAAAAAATTATTGACAGCTGTAATAACAATCCCACGTTAGTGCAGCAATCTTCCCTGCTATTCTTTTGTGTTCTGACAGGGGGACATCTGATTGGGAGCGGCTTCTTTCACAACAGTGAGCAGTAAGGATGTGCAGTAACCTCTAGTAACCTCTAGTAACCAATCAGTGAGCCTAGACCAGTTCTTTCTTTTTACAATATTAAGGCCAAAGAGAATGTATGGCCAGGGTCCAAAAAGACGGCCCTGGTGATGAGGATTACTGGCCACAAATACACAAATAGTGCTGACAATGTCCTGATGGTATTTGGACGACCTAAGTTAGGTAAAACTTTTCCAATGGTCTAGAGAAGGTATGTCAGACAGAATGGTTGTGTACACACAGTTTAAAGCCACTAAAACCACTTAGTGGCATATCCACTCCTGTATGGCCTCCCTTACATTGTGACATTTGGCTGCAGAAAGCAAACTGATAATCCCGATCCCCTAGGGACCATTTGTAATCCAAAGGTTGTAAGTACTGCATAGCTCCCAAGTTCTTGGAGTGTAAGATATTCTTATCAGATCCAGAAATGTGGCCAACTCCCTGATGGTGCAGCGATCAGTATTCCATTGTAGGGTGCATACAAAGCAAAAAAAAACTTCCATTTGAGGATGCCCCACAGATGCTCAATAGGGTTTATAGGCCTCTTCCTGTGCTGATGTGTCCTCGGAACCAGCGGTGCTCCGTAGGCATTCAAGGGGCTACGCAGGTACGCAGGCAAAGAGATGCCATGCGGTGCTTCAGCTGGTGTGCTTGGGGGACAGAAGCTACACTGGGCCAGAGGTTCTGTCAGCTTTGCAGGGGCAGGCTCAGAGGTGGTTGACGCCTTGCCAGCTTAAGCCAGGAATGGTGGTTTGCGACAATGGTACCAACCTCCTCTCCACCGTGCGACAGGGACAACTGACCCATGTGCCCTGTTTTGCTCATGTCCTTACCTTGGTGGTGCAGCGGTTCTTGGGCAGGTACCCGGGCTTACAGGATGTCCTGAAGCCAGGGACGATCCTAGGGTCACAGACGCCTGGGTGCAAAAATATTTCTGGCGCCCCCGCCTAGGCGTGGTCATTTTAATAACTCCTCCCTTTTACAGATGTTTCTATGGCAACGACCCAAATCAGAGATGCTCCCCTAAGGAGTCTTCATTACCCTGGGATCCTCCCATGATCTCCTAACAGTGAGTGCTCTAGAGAGGGCTTCTGTTATAGAGTCTGTTAGAGAGAGCTTTCAGACATACTGCAGGAGACGGTCAGAGACTGCAGAAATGGTACAGAAGATGGTCAGAGACTGCAGACATAATACAGAAGATGGTCAGATACTGCAGACATGATACAGAATATGGTCAGAGACTGCAGAAAAGATACAAGAGATCTATGCATCAATTGCAGCCTCATCAGTGCCCATCCAATGCAGCCTACCAGTGGCTCTGTGACGGGCTCCCCCTCTGGTCCTCTCATCTGCCACCTTCTCCTTCTTCCCACCCATGCTCTTTATTCCCTAATACTTGGGCACCATGGTACCTTCACCCACCACTCCGCTGTCTACAGCGTCCCACTGCTAGGCAACCACGGGGGAGGAGCCGTGACACAGACACAGACGCTGGGATGGTAGATTGGGGCGGGCTTCAGTAGGGGCTGAGGACGATGTTTTCTAAACAGGGCGCGGTGCTGGCACACCTACACACACACAAGGAGAAGAGGAGGGAGGGTAGCACTTTGGCGTCTCCTTCTCTGCGGCGCCTGGGTGCAGTGCACCCGGTGCACCCTTCCAGGATCGGCCCTGCCTGAATCAGGCCAGGAAAGTCTGTGTGCATTTCCGACGGTCATATAGACCTCCAAAAGGAATACAACCTGCCCAAGAACCGCCTAATCTGTGACATGCCCACCAGGGGGAACTCTACGTTGGCCATGCTGCAGCGGCTGCACACGCAGCAGAGGGCCATCAATGAGTATCTGTGTGAATATGGCAGCAGGACAGGGTCAGGGGAGCTTGTTTTTTTTCCCCACGCCAGTGGGCCATGATCAGGGATGCATGCACTGTCCTGTCACCATTTGAGGAGGCCACGAGGATGGTGAGCAGTGACAGTGCATGCATCAGTGAGACTGTCCCTCTTATTCACCTGTTGGAGCACACACTGCGTGGAATAATGGACAGGGCCCTTGAGGCAGAACAGAGGGAGGAAGAGGAGGACTTCCTTACCTCTCAAGGCCCCCTTTATCCAGACAGTGTTCCTGCTTGCCCACCTATCACACAGGAAGAGGAGGAGGAGGAGGATTGTGTCAGCATGGAGGTGGAGCCTAGCACTCAGCAGCAGTCTTCAAGGGATCGATTACAGTCCCAAGGAACCCATGGACTTGTACGTGGCTGGGACGAGGTGGCTGCGGATCATGTCGTTCTCAGTGACCCAGAGGACTCCGCACCGAATGCCTCAGCAAACCTACGTTGTATGGCCTCCCTGATCCTGCAAAGCCTGCGGAAGGTTCCTCGTATTCGTGGTATCAAGGAGAGGGATCATTACTGGCTGGCAACCCTCCTTGATCCACGTTACAAGAGTAAGGTTGCAGACCTTATCTTGCCGGCACGAGGGAGCAGAAGATGAAACATCTTCGGGAGGCCTTGCAGAAAGGTCTGTGCAACGCGTTCCCAGATACTGGGAGGTTACAAAATCCTGGACAACGTGTTGCTGAGGCTTCGGTCAGTCACAGAAGGAGCTGTGGAGAAGGTGGCCATCTGACCGATGCGTTCAGACAATTTTTTAGTCCGCAGCCCCAAAGTATGACCGGTTCCAGCAACCATCGCCAGCGTCTGTTTTACATGGTGCAGGGGAATACCTAGGGGCAAGATAAGACTTGGACACCTTTCCCACCGAAAATCCTCTGGCTTACTGGGTCTTGAGGATGGATCACTGACCAGAGCTTGCACAGTACGCAACTGAGCTACTGGCTTGTTCTGCATCCAGCGTTCTTTCAGAACGCATATTCAGTGCTGCTGGAGGCTTTGTAACCGATCACAGGGTTCGCCTCTCCACCGACTTGGTCGATCGACTGACCTTCATAAAAATGAATCAGGCTTGGATCACCAACAGCTACCAAGCACCTGATGCTGATGTAACTGAATAATTTTTTTTGAAATGTCAGATCCCTTCAAGACTGCCTATGCTGATGCTGAGTGACTATCTTGTTATGCTGAGTGACTATCCTTTTCCTCCTCAATGATCATGCTGATAGCTTGTAAGAAAATGTTTGGTTCTGGGCACTGCCACCAGTGGCTAAGGCCCAATTTTTCTGCCCCTGTTTAACAGGGGCGTGTAATTACAATTTTTGATGCAATACTTTGCAACGGGCTCATTCCTGCGCTCCAACTAGAGTATCTGTGAGGGGTTGCAGTGTTGTGGCACCAGCACCAGTGCCTAAGGCCCAATTTTTCTGTGGCCTGTTTAACAGGGGCATGTAATTACAATTTATGATGCAATATTTTGCAGCGGGCTCATTCCTGCGCTCCAACTAGAGCATCTGTGAGTGGTTGCAGTGTTGTGGCACCAGCACCACCCCCACCACCAAAGGCCCAATTTTTCTGCCCTATTTCAACAGGGGCATGTAATTACAATTATTGATCTAATATTTCACAGCAGGGCCATTCCTGCGCCCACCAAGAGTAACTGTGAGGACTTACAGTGTTGTAGCACCAGCGCCAGCACCAAAGGCCCAATTTTTCTACCACTGTTCAACAATGGCATGTAATTACAGTTCTTGATATAATAGTTCACACAGCAGGGCGTTCCAGTGCCCACCAAGACTAACTGTGAGGGCTTACAGTGTTGTGGCAACACCAACACCTAGGGCCCAAATTTATGCAGAGTATATATGGCAGGGCCCTACTTTCAAACATCCAACTTACAAACGACTCCTACTTGCAAATGGAAGGAGACAACAGGAAGTGAGAGGAAATCTACCCCTAGGAAGGGAAATTCTCTTCTCTAAGAGGTGTCTCCTGTCCACTGATGCTTTATCACCAATCCTTGTTTCACTAAAAAACCCAAATTTTCAAAAAATCATTTGTCATTGGGACAAAAAGTGAATTGCAATCTTCTGAACAGATGCACACAGACAGCAAAACAAATGTTACAGGGGTGATAACCCTTCTCGATGTTTTCAGAAAAGCTTAAAAATAGATTTTATGGCTGGAGCTACACTTTAAAAAAGTACCAGTTCACAATTACATACAGATTCTACTTAACAACAAACCTACAGTCCCTGTCTTGTTTGCACCGCCTGTATACTGCCGTTCAAAGAATATAGGGCCAAAGGGGCTTGTAATGACCTGGGGGGAGTGGGGGGAAACCCACTATTTTTCTCAATGATTTTCATCCATATTGCAGGGACCAGACATTACATTAAAGCCGCAAGCAGTTTTAAATTACTTTTTTCTTATAGTAATCTAATTTTGTGCAGGGACAGTTCTAAACACGTGCCACTTCACAGGCATACTATAGACACCCAGCAGGTACTTTATTTGTTTTCACTTTAAGCATCATTAAAATTACTGCTCCAGAAAAATGACCGTTTTTAAAACTTTTTTTCCATTGATACATGTTCCCTGGGGCAAGACCCGGGTTCTCCCGGGTTTTACGACAATTACTTGCATATTAGGCTTTGAAATTAGCACTTTTGAATTCGAACGTTCGAGTCCCATAGAAGTCAATGGGGTTCTAAATGTTCGCGCGAACGTTCGGTCCGTTCGAAGGTTCTGGTGCGAACCGAATGGGGGATGTTCGGCTCATCCCTACTGATAACCTTAGACCATTTAGAGTAAGAATCATTAACCACTACTCTCTGAATTCTGTCTTTTAGCCAGTTTTCTATCCATTTACAGACTGATATTTCCAATCCTGTAGACTTTACCTTACACATGAGCCGTGTGTGGGGAACTGTATCGAACGCTTTCGCAAAATCCAGGTATACCACGTCCACTGCCACGCCTCTGTCCAAGGTTTTACTTACCTCTTCATAAAAAGAAATCAGGTTTGTCTGACAACTTCTGTCTTTCATGAATCCATGCTGTCTGTTGCTTAAATAGTTTATTTCCAGCGAGAACTCATCTACGTGGTCTTTTATTAATCTCTCCAGTATCTTCCCAGCTATAGAAGTTAAACTAACAGGTCTATAGTTACTTGGTAAAGCGCCAATCCAGTGGTACTATTCATGTCATTAATGAGTCCCTAAAGATTAGATACAGTGGCTTTGAAATGACAGAGCTAGATTCTTTTAGGATCCGTGGGTGGATGCCATCAGGCCCAGTTGCTTTATCCACCTTTATTGTGTATCATTTGGGGCTTTGTCACTACTACCCCCATTATGGACATGAGCTCCCCCATGCTCCTTTGTATACACAGAGCTGAAAAAATATTTAATAAAATAGCCTTCTCTTTGTCCCCAGTCACCCACTCTAGATTATTTTGTAAAGGGCCTACATGCTCAGACTTGACCTTTTTACTATTAATATATTTGAAGAATTTCTTGGGGTTTGTCCTACTATCTTTTGCAATCTGTCGTTTATTTAGAATTTTTGCATCCTTGATTTCCTTTTTACATATCCTGTTATATTCGTTGTAACATTTAAACGACACTAGTGTTCCTTAATTTTTTAAAAGCTCTTTTTTTTAGTTTATAGCTTTTTTTAACTTTGGCCGTGAGCCATAAAGGTTTTATTTTTAGCCTTTTAAACGTATTGCCCATGGGAATATACTTTGCAGTGAGTTCACAAACAGTCTTTTTGAGGAATTCACATTTCTGTTCTGTGCCCATTGATGCAAATATTCTCTCCCAGTCTAAGTCCTGGAGAGCAGCCCTCATCCTTGGAAAATTTGCTCTCTTGAAATTAAATGTTTTTATGTTTCCTGTATGTGGTTTTTGCTTACAGCTAACATCAAATGAAATCATGTTATCGTCACTGCTACCCAGGTGTTCTTTTATCCGAATGAACATTAGTAAAACGCTCTGCATTGTTTGAGATTACCAGGTCCAACAGAGCCACATTCCTAGTTGGGGCCTCAATAAGCTGGACCATAAAATTGTCCTGCAATAGGTTTATACTTTTTTGTCCTTTAACTGTCCTAGCAGTGCCATCACTACAGTTAATTTCTGGGTAGTTAAAATCCCCCATCATTATCACCGTCCCAGCCCTTGCTGCCCTTTCCATCTGTGCAAGAAGCTGAGTCTCCACCTCATCATTAACATTGGGTGGTCTATAACAAACTCCAATGATTAACTTTGAACTACGCACATCTGTATGCAGTTCCACCCATAATGCTTCAGCCTCATCACACTCTCCATCAACCAGGTCCTCTTTCACGCTTGCTTTGAGGTCACTTCTCACATAGAGACAGACCCCGCCATCTTTCCTTTTTACCCTGTCTTTCCGAAAGAGTGCATAGCCAGGAATATTAATGGCCCAGTCATGTGAGGAATGAAGCCAAGTTTCAGCAATACCGATTACATCATAGCTCTCCTGATGCACCAGAGCTTCCAACTCACATATTTTGCTTGGCTGATTCTGGCATTGGTGAACAAACACTTTACTGCATTAATATATTTTGACCGGTCACATATTATCCTCTTGGGTGTTCCGAGATTGCAACTAGGACCTGCTACTCTACTTACCTTGGGTTTATGTGCTTTGGTTACCCTACCTCTAATACTACCCTCTTGAATATGTGTCACTGACTATCTCTATCTCTGGACCCTCCCCCCCGTCGCCTAGTTTAAAAACCCCTCCTTTTTGGCCATCCAGCTGATCTGCACCCTCCTCATTTAGGTGCAGTCCGTCCCTTCTATAGTACTGGTTATCGACTGAGAAGTCGGCCCAGTCCTCAAGAAATCAAAACCCCTCTTTACTACACCAGCTCTTCAGCCACTTGTTTACTTCCCTAATCTTCCTCTGCCTTTCTGGTGTGGCTCGATGTACCGGTAGTATTCATGAGAATACTACCTTGGAGGTCCTTTTCTTCAATTTAGCTCCCAAGTCCCTAAAATCGTTCTTTAGGACACTCCATCTGCCTCTGGACTTTGTCATTGGTGCCAACATGCACCCCAGCCCCTCACAGTAATCTGTCCACCAGATCCGTGATGTGCCGAACCTGAGCGCCCGGTAGACAACATACAGTTTGGCACTTCAGGTCTTTGTTACAGATTGCCCTCTCTGTCCTTCTAAGAATTGAGTCCCCTACCACCAGAATCTGCACTCGCAGACCAGCGTGCACCCGCAGACCTGCGTGCACTCGCAGACCCTTAGACCTGCGTGCACTCGCAGACCCACAGACCTGCGTGCACTCGCAGACCCACAGACCTGCGTGCACTCGCAGACCCACAGACCAGCCTGCACCCACAATACACAAGTACTAACAACCAACAACAAAATATATGGTACTGTGGTACCCTGCATTTAAGTGGGAGCAAACAAACATGCAATTGATTGATGTGTGGTTCATTCTTAAATGGCACTCGTGCACAACTGCAAAAGTCAACACATTTTGGTGTGATGTGGGAAAATGCACAAACCAAAAGCTGTGACGTCATCTGTTGGTAAGATGCAGGCAGGCAGGCGGCTTACACAGCTTTCAATTCTGCTGTCAAAAGTACAGATAACTGCATAGATGGGAAGAGAGCCTGGAGGAAGAATGGGATGTGCTTTCCCTCCTCTCTGTACACAGAACCTAACACAGTAACCTTTCATTAACTGAACAGGGATTCGTGTCATTTTGCCACAGCACCCCGGTTGAAAAACACTGCTCTAGAGGGTATGTTTTAGGTACAGGTTTTCAACAGAGATACATACACTAAGGTTTAGCTGGACTTATAGATAGATAGATAATATATATTTAGATACACACACATATATACACACACACACACACACACACACACAGTGCCTTGCAAAAGTTTTCACACCCCCTTGGCATTGTTTGTGTTTTGTTGCCTCACAACCTGGAATTAACATGAATTGTTTGAGGATTTGCATAATTTAATTTACAGAACATGCCCACAACTTTGAATATGTTTTTTTTTTTTTATTGTGAAGCAAACGACAAAATAACAGAAAAAGTGAATGTGCATAACTATTCACCCCCCTAAAGTCAATACTTTGTAGAGCCACCTTTTGTGGCTATCACAGCTCCAAGTCGCTTTGGATAAGTCTCTATGAGCTTGCCACATCTTACCACTGGGATTTTTGCCCATTCCTCCTTGCAAAATTACTCCAGCTCCTTCAAATTGGATGGTTTGTGCTTGTGAACAGCAATCTTTAAGTCTGACCACAGATTTTCTATTGGATTGAGGTCTGGGCTTTGACTAGGCCATTCCAACACATTTACATGTTTCCCCTTAAACCACTCAAGTGTTGCTTTAGCAGTGTGTTTGGGTTCATTGTCCTGCTGGAAGGTGAACCTCTGTCCTAGCCTCAAATCACACACAGAGTGGTACAGGTTTTACTCAAGAATATCCCCTGTATTTTAGCACCATCCATCTTTCCCTCAACTCTGACCAGTTTCCCAGTCCCGACTGCTGAAAAACATCCCCACGGCATGATGCTGCTGCCACCACCATGTTTCACTGTGGATGGTGTTCTTTGGGTGATGTGATGTGTTGGGTTTGCGCCAGACATAGCATTTTCTTTGGTCGAAAAAGTTCAGTTTTAGTCCCATCAGACCAGAGCACCTTCCTCCATACATTTTGGGGTGCTCCTCATCAAAGATTTGGATTTTTTTTTTTATAACCTAACCCTGACTTGTACTTTTCAACAACATTGTCCCTTAGTTGTTCAGAGAGTTCCTTGGTCTTCATGGTAGTGTTTGGTTAGTGGTGCTTAGATGTTGCAGCCTCTGGATCCTTTCAAAAAAAGGTGTGTATATGTAATGACAGATCATGTGACACTTAGCTTGCACACAGGTGGACATAATTTCACTAATTATGTGGCTTCTGAAGGTAATTGGTTGCACCATAGCTTTATATGGGCTTAAGGCCGGGTTCACACTGGTCCGACAAACGCTCCGACATTGGAAGCTCATGTCGCATGACGTGTGAAAATCAATGTTTCCCTATGAGAGCCGTCTTAACTGGTCCGACTTTGAAAATGCTCCCTGTACTACTTTGATCCTACTTCAGCCCATTGAATATCATTGAAGTAGGATCAAATAGGATCCTTGTCCTTACCATCCGACTTTTGAAATCCGACATGTGATTACAGCAGCAGTAAAAGGAATTTATCTTACACTGAGATTGTTTTGATTGGTAGGGCCTCGTACAGACGACCGAACCACAAAGGATTTAGTTTGTAATATGGATAGACAGACTTTATTAGCACCAAAATCCAAAATTCCTTATCAAGGGGACATATCCTTTGTATCTGGCTTTCATAAACAGTACAAAAGCGTTGAAAACATTTTCAAACAATTTTGGCCTATTCTATTGAAAGACCCTTATCTTTCTGTGGTGTTACCAGTTAAACCCAAATTCTTATACAAAAGGGCTCCTGGGTTGAGGAATATGGTAGCACCCAATGTACCAGACCCCCCCCAAAAAAACTCACATTTCTTGATGGATCTGGTTTCTATTATTGCACCAGGTGCAGATCCTGAAAAGCCACCAACAGACAGGGTAAGAAAAAAAATTCAAATTCAAATCTAATGTGACCCAACAGGAATTTAATATTAAGCCATTGATTACCTGCCATTCGAGATTTGTTACCTATGTCCTGGAATGCCCCTGCTCTCTCCAATACGTGGGGCGCACTACCAGGGAGCTCAAAGTCAGAATTAATGAGCATGTGGGCAACATACTTAAAGGTTATCCTAATCATAGTGTGTCCAAGCATTTTGACCTTTGTCACAATAGGGATCCCAAATTAATGACTTTTTATGGGATCGATAAGGTCACTAGTCATTGGAGAGGGACCGACCTCATTAAATCTGTATCCCAAAATGAGACCCAATGGCTGTACCGTTTACGTACGATGCAGCCTCAAGGTCTATCAAAGAATATTATGTGTCCCATCTGTAAGAGAATTGCGGATTGATTGGTTTGTGCCTATTGTGTGTATAGCAATCAGGTATTATACCCAAATAAGATTATGCATAGACTGTGATAAGGGACTATTTAATCACGATGTTATGCCTATTTTAAATATATATTGTTTTTACTAATTATTGTTAATATATGGTAAATGTTATCCCATGCTCAGCAGTGAATTGCGATAGGTGAGCAAATGCCGCTGCACGATACGGGACTGAGGCTGTTGAATCGTCTCTTCATCTGTCACTCTATTCGGTTACTGGGTATTTAAAGCATTACACGACATGAATGGGTACGCTTCCTGATGACGTAATTTATACAAAACGTACGTCGAGGCGTACACTATTCACGTACTACGCAACTTCCGGGTCTGCTGGTTGTCGGCACTGACACGCACGCTTCACAGAGAGCTCCATCGCTGCAGCTTTCCGCAACGGAGACCCTCTCCCTACTGATCCACGCTTACAGCCTCAGTGCCTGGTAAGGAGCCATTTGGCTAATTTTTATGTTTTATAAGTTTTTAATAAAAGGTATCACACTATTATGGTCTCTATTCCAGTTTATGTATCTCCAAACTGACTGCGAGATTGGAACCTGGGCATATGGGACAGTGTTTCCCAAAAAGCGCTTTTGACTTCTTTTTAATTAAAGAGTCAACTGGAGCTGGTAAGGAGCCATCTTATTTGATCACGTCGGGTGTCATATTTTAATATATGGTGAAGGCTTTATGAGCACGGAGTCTCTTTCACATCAATCAATGTTTTTTTGTACACATCCAGTGTTTATTTTGGAAATTATTGAACACATTATTTTGAGGACTTTATTACATGTATTTGCACATTCGGATTTGATCATGCATGGACTGCATATGGATTTTCATGGATGCACATTTATATATCAATTTTGTTATTAGGGTATAACTTATAACTGAAAAATTGTTTTATGTATATAAATTTCCTAATAATTTTACTTCACCAACTTAGACTATTGCGTTACGATTCATCACATATCATTCAGATTAAAACATTTAACCAAAGGCTGTAATGTAACAAAATAGGTAAAAAGCCAAGGTGGGGGGGGGGGGGGGAAAACTTTTGCAAGGCACTGTAATATATAATTTTCTTTTTTTTTTATATACACTGATAACACTTTACTGATCATCTACCTAAGGTTAAATGCTTAGGTAGAGCATTTCCACCCCTTTGAAAACGTGTGTTGACACGAAATGCATCAGGGATGACCTCATTGTTGCCATCATTTTTCCGATATGCACTGTATTCCTTACCGATATGTAAGTGCAAATTCTTTATTAAATTTTGATTGATTTTTACGGTGTCACACTATGGCGTCCCCCCTTCTCTTTTTTACATTCATGTGGGATCTGTAAACACGGATGTTTATCTCCTGCCATTCCTGAGTGAGAGGTTCTCCAGTCTGGTTCCATGTTCCAGGAATTTCGCTTCACATCCATCTACCCATATTCCCATCCTGCAGAGACTTCATATCTAGTGTTCAAACACTTATCAAGCCCGATCGACTCTGGAAAAGTAATTTTCACAGAGTCCATTCATTCTGGTAAGCCTGCATCTATACCGGTGGTGGGATTTCTTTCTTTATTTGGAATTCTAACTCCATTCACATTTGCTTCATCACTGAAAGTTATTGTTTTAAATCACTCAATTCCGGTTTGAGTTGATTGGTCTTTGGACTATATGATATTCACTCATCACGTGGCACCATTTGGACTTTATATGTATATTGTTTGACGTATTTTTTCCTTTTCATGTGCATTTTTCATTTATTTTGTTTATGCAAAAACAATTTTTCTGACTTCATTGTCACATTTATTTTGATTGTATCAGAGCGCTGCACTCCTTTGTCCACATAAGGTTAAATGATTGTTTGATAAATATGCGTTAAAGAAATATTTGGTGGCTCATGCACATGTGGCATTTTTTTTTTTAAGTTGTATTCAATATATACCATCAGTGTCTCCCAGTGTTAGTTCTGCTGCAGCCCAGTCCAAAGGGCTTGGGGAAGACTGACACTGGTTTAAAGGGATACTAAAAGTTTTTTTATTTTATTTTTTAAAACAAACATGTCATACTAACCTCCACTGTGCAGTTAGTTTTGCACAGAGTGGCCCTGATCGTCCTCTTCTGGGGTTCCACGGCAGCTCTCGTGGCTCCTCCCGGCAGGAGCTAACCTCTCTCTGGGAAACTCTCCAGAAGAGGTTACCTTGCGGGCGCACTCCCATGTGATACACTCGGCGGCCATAGCTGGCACGTGTATGACTTAGCCCCGCCCCCCAGCATGGGACAGCCAATGAAGAGCCGACAAGAGCTGGGGGAAAGCAAAGCAGGATCACACTCCCCGGAGATTCGGGGCTCAGGTAAGTAAAACAGGGGCTCGGGTAGGGCAGTGACTGCAAGGTGTTTTTTCACCTTAATGCATAGGATGCATGAATTCAGGAGTGCGCAATATTTTGAAGCGCGAGGGCCACTAGTGCCTCGTTTCCACCGAGCGGATCGGTACGCTATTTTGGGTGTTTCCATTATGAAAGTGTGCCACTAAACCGAACCGGACCATTCTGGGTCCTGCTTCAGATGTGGGGCCATAGAAAATGGAACGGTTCCATTAGGGGAGGAGATGCAATACATTCCACTGATTGGTGGACGCGCTAGGCATTTTTTCTAAATCCTGTATGGTCCCCGACGGTCCGATTTGCAGTGGAAACGCTCACGAGAATAGACCAGTCCATTCTAAACCGTTCCAAACTAACTGACCCGAACCGTTCCGTGGAAACAAGGCATTAGTAACCGGTCGCGGGCAACAATGAGTGGAGCGGGTGGCATGTCCCTGTCTGCTCTGCTATTTTTTTGCAGCTCTAATTGGAGGTAGGACACAAGTCAGTTTATGTCTGCCACTACTTAGAGGTGAATGGAGGGTCCAATTGGTTGGACTGACCATGTGAAAGGGGCCCAAGGCCGCTTTCACACTGACGTTCTGCGGTTTACCCACACCGTGGGTGCAACACAGTGTACCTTTGGCTTTCCTGCACTTTGCAATAGACTTCCATTATATTCTGCAGGATTGATGCACTTTCAGAAAGCTCACAGGTAATAACAGAAGTCTATGACTCAGTGCAGGTAACCCGCAGGTCAGTTTGAATGCAGCCCAGTAACCACTGCAGAACAGATATGCCCATATATACACTGATTTTAGTAATAAACTGACCTTTAATATCAGCTTTCTATTTCATCCCAGAGTAGGAGTTTGCGGGCCACTGGTCACGCACCCCTGCATTAAGGTGAAAAATGCCCAAAGTTTTACAATCTCTTTAAGGCCAATTTGGTACTGGAAAGTTTCCTGTAAGATGTAGAGAAAGAAGTGTTTGCAGGGATATGTCTGCCAGCGAAGGGCCCCTGTGGAGGAGTGTGTTCACATAGAGGGGCTATGGCGTGTCCCTGCAGATAATCTCCCATCAGCAGGAATGGTAGAAAAATCTGGGTATGCGTTCGCTGAAAAATGCAGCATAAAGATTCATACCAATGGTAAAAACAGGAGTCCAAGTGCGTTTTGGTTTTGACCGCATTCATGATTTCTAAGGTCAGCCATGTGGCTTTCTTTGTCTATCTGAAGTGCACGGCTTACAAAGACGGGGGTGGGAAATCATACACACTGCCCCTACACAGACATGCTTATACACTCCTAGTCATTGGTTGAGATTTGTAAAACGCCTCCTGTTTGCCTGTGCTTGATTGGCTGATAGTGAAGCTACCAAACTCTATTGTTTTGGCTATAAATAAACAAAACAGACATTTAAGACAAGTCTGCCTGTGGAGTCAAGGATGCGAGGACTGGGGCAATGTCAGTTTTACTCGAGAAACAGGGTTGTACCAAGATACATTATACTAAAAGGCTGAAGAGGGGCACTTATTAGCGCAGGAGACATGGATTACACGTAGCGTAGAGAGAAATCTCCATATCACTGGAAAAAACGCAGCATACATATGCATACAGCTGTATTAAAAAAATATATATATTTATATAATCTCTATCCATCAGCAGTAAACATGTGCTGTATTTAGATCTGTAGAATCAATACTAGAAAATCTGTATCGGTTTAGTCTTCAGCCTACAGAGAGCCAATGACTGTCAACCGGCTCTCTGCTGTGCTCCAGCACTCACTGCAGCCGATCCGGACACCTGGGCAGATCCTGTGATGCTTTAGCCCACTGTTAGCTGAAAACGAACAGCACCATATAGCTGAACCATAGATGTATAGCCAAAAAAAGCTTTGGCTGTACTTTTGCGCTAGTTCCTCACTTAATCTATTAACCTCAGGATTGTATGTAGCATATGGCTGTTTTATTTTATCATTGTGGACAGATTCTTGGGTGGTGCTGGGGAGGACCCAGCTGTCATGATACAGGTGGGTACCAATATCAAAGTTAGATGGAAGCTGGAGAGTTCTATTAAAAAATACCACGCAGACACAAAATTTCAGGGACTTAGGAGATAAACTGAAAAGGACCTGCAAGGTAGTATTCTCAAAAATACTACCTCGAGCGACAGAGGCAGCAGGAGATTAGGGAAATTACACCAGCTCCTCTGCAACTTTTTAGTGAGGAGTTCGAGCTCCTGGACAACTGGGCTGCCTTCTCAGTCAGTTATCGGCTCTTTAGCAGGTGCAGAGCTGGGAGAAAAAGATGTCTGAAAGGGCTTTTAAACTTGGTGTTGGGGGATCCAGAGCTAGCCAGCATGAAGCAAGTTTCAGCGGGTAATATTGGGGACATTAGCGATAGGGTGACTACAATACCAAAACCCAAGGTAAGCAAGTTGGTGAATCCTAATTGCAGCCTCATATCTAAAATATATAGATACATAAGCCGGAACCACATTCTCCTAAGTCAGCGCCTATGCTCCATTTGGCCCTATGTGTTTGCAGCTTTGGGCCTATGGTGATCATTTCCCAACTATTTCTTTGGTTTCACACATGGGATCATATCAAACTGATTCTCTGTGCCAATGCAGACAAGTAGTACTAGACAGAGAACAAACAATTTAACTTTTCCAACCCAACCTTACACTTTCAGGTGTTGCCAAGGACAAAAAACACTTGGAATATGCAAAATGATGATCACCACAAAATGTGAATGATTGCGGTCATGCACTCCGAAAAGTCTTACATTCTTTTATACACAAAATGGAAATAACAAGGTTTCTATTTGGGTACATACTGTATTATCAAGATATACTGATTAAGTACATATTGCAGAGAACATACAATACAGAATATGAAGAAAAAAAATAGAAGTTCCCTTCCCCTTAATACTCACAACTGATATTTGGTCATGTGACTGGGTATAGAGACAGAAAGACACCTTAGATAGCCAAAATTACAAAAATCAGCTTCACAGCTCCCAAATAATGACGATACATAAGTGTTGAAGATGTCTGTACTGGCCCTAATTTACAGTTACTGGGGTAACTTTATGGTGGAGATCAGAGTCTACTCATAAGTAATAACAGCATTTATACAACATTCAGACTGCTATATGCCAAAAAAAAAAATATTCTCTCATCTGCTTTCACATGGTATACTGTGGTGTGTGTGTAGCCAGCTAATCATCTGCAAACCACTTTTTTCCCCAGCCTCATATAAAGCAATAGAACACATGATTGCAGAAACGACCCTATTTGGTTGGCTATGGGATGTATAAATAAAATGGCTTATTAGGTGGCTGTCAAGTAAAATGTGATTTTGTCATATCTTCATAACATGATGGCAAAACACTGACAGTTTGATCCAGCAAACAGACTAAGTTCCAGAAAATGCCACGGATCATTAAAACCATTCTGTGATTTTTTTTTACCACTACTTAAGTGCTTTTTTGGCCCTTACAGCGTTTACATGATTCACATGACTGTAGATACCTATGAAGAATATAAAACATGATTATTTCTGAAGAAAGGCAAAAAGGGAAAAGTCAATGAGCAACCCATTTCTTCAAAAATGACAAAACTGACTTCCTGGTAAGCCGTTTTAGCTCCAAGGTGCCATTTTGATTAATCCCATTTTTTTCCAGAAAGGCAATTGGATTAAAGTTTAACTTAGCAAGGCATTCTGTATTAAGGGGATTAAACATATGAAAAAAATATATATTCATATACACTCCATACATATATGCATGTCAATGTACACAGCTTTCTGTCCTTACAATATACTGTTTATATGAAACCTTTGAGGCCATAAATATGGGAGCGGTCACTTGCTTAGCAAGTAAAGGTGCAGACCTGTGCTGTAATCCCGAGCCTGACTTGACTACCTAGTGAGACACTGATCTGAATCAAGTATGCAAGGATTTGCAGAACTGGAGCTCAGACATTCTAATCTAGACTGTGCAGGTCACATGCTTAATCCAGATTAAATGTCACATGGTAGTGTAGACAGGAGCGGGGTGACAATACTGGAGCCTGCACGTAAAAAAAGAAAATAAAGCAATGGCAGCTCCCATGTTTTCTAACCTCACGGGTACCCTTTAAGAACTTTTGATGAACAGGTTCCTCAAGTTCGATCAGAAGCACTTTTAGCATTCTGAGAGCACCTCTACCCTTTTGTACCCACCACCAAAGCTACTAAAATGGAGGAGGGACAAGAGGGCAAGGAAATGGAAAGTTAATCAGATCATAGTTCATATTTATATATTTATAATACATATATTAAAAGTGACTTAAGACTTAAAAATTGAATTAGTATTTATACAAGGAAAAAAGTGCAGGTGGAATGAGATATCCATCAGGACGCTGATCATTTACAAACTGGAGTGGTGAAGATGGTACAATACAGGTTCACAGCGTCTATCTTAGCCCCTTCAGAGCCAGAGTTCATTCTGGTTCTGTGAGGACCAAGTATGATTAGAGTGGATTTCCAGTCTCATCTCAGATTTTCTTGTTGGTTTATTTCTTGATCTGAAGCTTTTAATGGTATTGTAATTATGGATATTTCTGTGTTTTGACTCCTTTCTCCTCTACCAAATAGGCGACAAGTGAGAAGGAAGGAACTCAGTTACTACTACAGCACTGGCTCCTAGCAGGAGGGTTGTTTTCCTGGAGATCAACCCCTCTGTTCCTTCCTGGGGCTCCTTGTGCACTTTGGGGCTCATTCTTCGGCAACTTCTTAGCTAAAAGAAGAAAAAGAAATGAGTGCGATATACTGGTGCAAGCAAAAAATAAAGTAATATTTGCAAATATTCTATGCTCAACATGTCAGAAGTAGTGGCAGCTGTATGCCTGTCAATAATTATTCTACAACTTCTTAAATTGCAAGCATAGACTTTTTTTTTTTTTTTTAAAGGATTGAAAATATTTTTTTGCCATCTGTTCTGTTGGACATTTTACTTCACTTTTTGGGGGTTGCAACAGCAATAAATATTCCCAGTGAACACAGACATAAAAACCTTATACTTTGTTTACCCAAAACACGTTAGCCTGTTATATTTGTTGCAATTTATATTAAACTCCTTAAAAAAACTCACCTTCCATCTTGCATTTGACTGGACATCGGGCGCTCCTTTCTACCTACTCTTTCTAGTTCACATGTGGATACAACCATAAGGCTGTACCCAGAGGTAGCAGCCCAGTTCCCAAAAAGGGTCACCCATCGCCTACTTTCAAAGAAGGACACAAATCACTGGAAGTAAAATCCTTTTTCAGCACGCACCCACAAACACCGACTTACTGAGTCAGTCCAGCCTGGTCTCCAACCCTAATAAGGACCTACATGGCTTTGCAATTTATCTCTTATAGGGGACGATTAGAAAAGGTAATGTATTTAGAGTATTAGATAAAAGGTCACATCAAAATCAGGCTTTAAATACTACCACCACAATCGCAGCTACTTAAAGGGGGGGTTCCGCGGGAATTCGTTTTTTTTTTTTTTTTATGTGCATCTGCCGCTCTTTATATCATTAATGGTGTACTCACGTGTCCCATTTTCATAGCCCTCCGCATTGTCATTCTGCCGTAAAAAAATAATTTATAAAATTCTTTGCTGAACGGTTCCATCTTGCTTGAGGGCACTCTGAAGCCCACAAGCAAATCCTTCTGGGATACAGTGAATGCTGATGTCCCAGCATTCACCGCTCTGTCCCGCGCATGTGCAGTGTTGATGGCGAGCGGCGCCGTCAACACTACACAGTTGCCATCACAACGGCCGGCGTACTGAAAAGGTCACGCCCCAGGAATCATGGGGGGTTCACAGCTAAACCGACACGCCCACTCCCGCGGGAGCTAAACCAGGAAGTGCCTGGTTCAGACATCGGAAACCACGGTATAGGATTTATTTAAAAAAAATAAAAATAAAATTGATAACCAACTTTAAAGATTGACACTGAGCCGGTGTGATTAACAATGACTTAAATTAGGGTGAACCTCCGCTTTAAAAGCCCAAAAAGGAGGGGGGGGGGCAAAATCTATATTCAGTGGTTTGTTATGCAGATACATGTCATGTAATAATAAATGTCAGCTCCATTTATCTTTGAACAGGAGCATTCTTATCTGATCTCATAAAAGGCTTCCTTCAGATGCCATTTGCAATTTACTGTGCAAACACTATGGCTGCGCTATGAGCAGCAGGATGATCAGTCCCCTCACGAGTGTGTAAACTGATCAGCGCTTGTGCCAAGACCTCATGTCGTCAGCGTGAAATGAACAGTGGGCAGTGTTATTAAAACGCAAGCAGGAACCCCCTTGCTCATCTCTGCCCACTCCCATGGGTCATGTAAACCTCTGTGGGTCCATAATTCTCCACTCTATCAATTCCATCTACGTTCATGTCAAGTAAAACGCAAGTATGTTTATCTCCCAAATAAAGACTAGCGAGAAATCTCACCTATAGCCATAAATATTTCATTCACATTCATAGCGGTTTTAGCAGACGTCTCCATGAATAGCAAGCTGTTGTCATCTGCATAGGCTTGAGCTTCCTGAAACAAAGAAAAAAAAGGTGGTATGAAAATATTCTGGATGCTCTCTCTGTATTGGGAGGGGAACAAAGCCTAGCAAGCTCACCTGAAAATCTACAGCTCTTTTGCTGGAGAGGTCAGCCTTATTCCCAGACAAGGCAATTACAATGTTTGGACTAGCTTGCCTCTGAAGCTCTTTCACCCAGTTTTTTGCTCTTGTAAAGGTTTCCTACAGTGGCACAGAAAGAAAAAAATATTACAATTCCATAAGTTTGATGGGAAAAACATAAAATAGTGTAATCTTTTAAATTCATATAAAGTACACATACAAGTTTGCTTGAGACTCTGACCCATGCTTCTGGAGCAGACAGGTGCACTTTTTTGCGAAAAAAAAAAAAAAAAAAGAGAAGAAATTGAAGGCTGACCATATCTTCAGGCATCTCATTTATGAACAAAACAAAGTGGAGGCACCTGACTGCATCACGCAGTCCTAGGCCTCTAGGAGACTGTCATGGTACAGCCCAAATCGAAAAAAGAACCCCAAGTAATTGTTTAACCACTTAAGCCCTGGACCAGGCCACTTTTTTGCGATTTGGCACTGCGTCGCTTTAACTGACAATTGCGTGGTCGTGCGACGTGGCTCCCAAAACAAAAATGGCGTCACCTCCCCACAAATGATCACCTGCAGGTTTTGTACTATAACAAAAAGCGACAATTTTGAAAAATTCTATAATATATATATATATATATATATATATATATATATATATATATATATATATATATAAAAAAAAAAAAAATCGCAATAACCGTTTGATTTGTAGACGCTATGACTTTTGCGCAAACCAAATAGGCGATCGTTTTTTGGCATTTTTGTTATCAGTAATGGTGATTTTTATCGTGACTGAACATTATGGCGGAAACATCGAACACTTTTGATGCCATTTTGGGACCATCCTTATTTATACAGCGATCCGTGCTATTAAAATGCACTGATAACTGTATAAATGTGACTGTCAGGGAAGGGGTTAACCACTAGGGGGATAGGAAGAGGTTAAGTGTGTCCCGTCACTAGGCAGAACAGGGAGATGCCTTGTTTACACAGGCATCCCCCTGTTCTGCCGCTCTGACACGATCGCGGGACACGAGCGGACAAAGAATCTGCAGGTCCCGCGGGCATGGAGCTCGCGGCAGGGGCGAGCCTGTGACATGTCCACATGGCGGCAAATTTAAAAGGGACATACCTGTACGGCCATTTGTCGGTCCGTGCCATCCTGCCGACGTAAGAGTGCGTGCGCTGGTCGGCAAGTGGTTAAGGGCCGGTTCACACTGGTGCAATGTCAGATTGGATGCGATTCACACCACATTGCAAAAAAACAAAACAAAAAAAACATGCGATCTCTAAAGATCGTATGGCTGAATTTGCATCAAACTCGCACAGGACCCTTTTTGTCCACAGCAGAATCGGATCGCATGGATGTTCACATGGGAGGACAACAGAACCAATTAAGTCATTATACAATTTTTAACAAAATGGCGCCATTACGATTCCACACATTGGTTTTTATGTTTGTCTTATGCACATATGTTACTGTCAGCTCACCTTATAGTCTGCTGACCATACCAATAAAGCATTCTTTTTAATTGACCACCCATGTTGCACCTCTTGTCAAAATCCACCTATACTTTTTATAACAATTTTTTGCCTCTTAGGGATTGCATCACAGGTGGCTCTCCATCCCTTTTCTGGGACGTACACAGCTTGGCTTCTCACAAGCCAGTTACTTTTATGGCTCTTGCCTTGGGGGCGACTAGGACAGGCCGGGAAATGATCTGGATAAACTTTTAAAAGTCTCTGGTTACAAGTCTCCCACCCATCCACTGTCTGTCTGTAAATATGCTTTATGTGTCCATATGGATAGTCACACATTGTGAGGAGTTATGATTTTGATGCATCTTTTAGACAAAATAATGCCCTTGAAGTTGACAACTTCATTAGGTCGAAACACATTGGTTACAAGCGTGTGGAAGCAATGCAGTACAATTTGAGTATATCCACCCCATGTCTATATGTTGCTAGTATTTGATGGACTGCGTCTACTTTCTGCAACTAGAGCTCAAATTTTAAAATGCACCACTTAAATTTTCCTATTCTTTGGAAATGGTTTTTCAGGTTGTGCAGCTTTCAAATTTAACCACTTCAGCCCCAGAAGGATTTACCCCCTGAATGACCAGGCCATTTTTTTTGCGATACAGCAGTTATTTAAACTGTCAATTGTGTGGACGTGCGATGTTGTACCCAAACAAAATTATGGTGGCATTTGATCACCTACGCCCCCCCACCCCCCATAAAACAAAAAAGGCTACATATATACATATATATACACACACATACATACATACATACATACATATATATATATATATATATATTTTTTTTTTCCCCCCCTTCATATTCATCAGTTGAAAAAAAAAAAAAAAAAATTCCAATAAGCACATATTGATTGGCTTGCGCAAAAGTTATAGCATCTACAAAATGGGGGATTTGTGGCATTTTTATTTATGTATTTTTACTAGTAATGGCAGAGATCAGTGATTTTTAGTGGGACTGCGACATTGCGGTGGACAGATCGGACACCTGACATGACACTTTTTTGGGAACCAGTGACATTACAGTGATCAGTGCTAAAAACTAGGGGTGTCAAATTTAATCGCTGCATTGCGATTCGGGCGGCACCGATGCATGCGACCGTAATAATCGATGTTTAGCCCCGTCCCTCTCGGGAGAGCGCTCCATTCAGATGTTACCTTATGGTGCGCTCATGTGACTGCCCAGCCCCGCCTCTCTCCTCTCTGCTTTTACGTCTCTGCTGGCGTCAGCCCCGCCCACTGACTATCAGATCAGTAGAAAGGCGGTAGGTGCCGACGCCAGGAGAGACTGGACTGCAGAGAGACACGCAGTGCAGACTTTTTTCACCGGACCGGCGGAACCCTGCCTGGCTGAGCCTGCCCTGGTGAGTGTAGTAGTCTGTTTGCAGTTCTCCAACTTCCGTTGCAAGGCCGCCTGCCATAATTGATAAAAAGGGTCAGGCTAGGTTGGGACACAGTGACTGACACACTAGACTGTCTCTCTCGTCTCTCTCAGAGAGAGAGCAGACAGGCGACAGCCTGCAGGACTCATCGTCTCCCCTGTCCCCTCACTCCAGTGATCTAGCCGGGAGCACTTGAGTGGGGGGGGGGGTGCAGTGTAGAGAGAGAGAATGTATTATAGTGACTCGAGTGAGTCCGACGACTTCAGTCACCAGACCCCTGGCCTGGCTGCAACATGTGATGTCTACAGGCAGCGGTTATCAGACAAGAATGGCAGTGGTGTGATTGTACAGAATTACAGATGTTCACAATCTGTCTTGCCACCTCCAGTATCCTGTCTGCCATCCTCTGACTACCTGTTCTGTACCCTGTCCGCAGTCTCTGATCATCTCCTGTACCACGTCTGCAGTCTCCGGTCATCTCCTTTAGTATTTTGGGGAGGGGGGGGTCCGAGAGAGAGCCATTCGCACTTGCGCTGCAATCGTGGAATCGAATCGTGGACTTGATAATCGTAAATCGCATCGAATCGTGAGACTGGTGAAGATGCGCAGCCCTACTAAAAACATGCGCCGACATTGTACTAATGCCATTGGCAATGAAGGGGTTAACTTCAGGGGCGATCAAGGAATTAAACAACGTGTTCCCCATTTGCATTTTGCAACTGTATGGAGGACTGTGTAACTGGGGAAACGCACAGATTCATCTGCCTGCTTAGCAGGAAGACGCATCTCAGTGTCATCCGACAGAACGGAGATCTGCCTTGTTTACTTTGTCAGAACCCCATTCTGTCCCTGCCCGGGAACAGTCCCGCTGATTGGCTCCCCTGTTGGCCAATCTTAGCGTGCACACAAAAGATAGTGCATGAATCGCCATGCCGGTAAGGCAATTTGCGCAGCCGAGCCACCTTGCCGCAGTACGCCTTTCGGCGGGCAAGTAGTTAATGTGTTTCTCCATATTTATAGGTTATAAGCACCGTTTAACCCATCATCCGAAAATGGAAAGTGTATGGCACAATAGTAAACCTACCAAAACATAACCGTCCACCTAAACTGACAGGCCAGGCAAGGAGAGCATTAATAAGAGAAGCAGCCAAGAGGCCCAAAAATACACGCCACACACTTAAGACATTTGTTATATACACACACACACACACACACACACACACACACACACGAAAATACTAGAATATCGTGCAAAAGTTAATTTCACGAATGCAACTTAAAAAGGTGAAACTAACATATGAGATAGACTCCGTGATTTGTCATAATTGTGACAATTATGGCTTACAGCTCATGAAAACCAGATTACATGCAATCAATAAAACAAGGACTGTACATAGAACAATATCGGACCTCTGAAAAGTAGAAGCATCCATATGTACTCAGTACTTTGTTTGGGCCGCTTTTGCAGCAAATACTGCCTCAAAGCGGCGTGGCATGGAAGCGATCAGCCAGTGGCACTGCTGAGGTGTTATGGAAGACCAGGATGCTTTAATAGCGGCCTTCAGCTCTTCTGCATTGTTGGGTCTCATGTCTCATCTTTCTCTTGGCAATGCCCCATAGGTTCTCTGAGGTTCAGGTCAGGCGAGTTTGCTGGCCAATCAAGCACAGTAATCCCACGGTCATTGAACCAGGTTTTGGTGCTTTTGGCAGTGTGGGCAGGTGCAAAGTCCTACTGGAAAATAAAGTCAGCATCCCCATAGAGTTTGTCTGTGAAAGGAGACATGAAGTGCTCCAAAATCTCAGGGCTGCGGTGACCCTGGACTTAATGAAGCACCACCGTGACCAACACCAGCAGATGACATGGCTCCCCAAATCACAGACTGTGGAAACTTCACACCGGACTTCAAGCATCTTGCAGTGTGTGCCTCTTTCTTCCTCCATACTCTGGCTCCATGGTTTCCAAATGAGATGCAAAATTTGCTTTCATCGGAAAAGAGGACTTTGGACCACTGAGCAACAGACCAGGTCTGTTTCTTTAGCCCAGGTCTGACGCTTCTGATGTTGTTTGTAGGTCAGGAGTGGCTTGACAAGAGGAATACGACATTTGAAGCCCATGTCCAGGATCCGTCTGTGTGTGATGACTCTTGATGCACTGACTCCAGCCTCAGTCCACTCCTTGTGAAAGTCGCCAACACTTTTGAATGGCCTTTTCCTGACAATCCTCTCCAGGCTGCGGTCATCTCTACTGCTTGTGCACCTTTTTCTTACACACTTTTCCCTTCCACATAACTTTCTATTAATGTGCTTTGATCAGCACTTTGGGAACATCCAACCTTTTACAGTTACCTTTTGAGGCTTTCCTCCGTATAGAGTGTGTCAATGATAGTTTTATGCACAACTGTCAGGTCAGAAGTCTTTCCCACGATTGCGATTACTACTGAACCAGACCCCTGACATCTCCCCTTTGAGACAGAGAAAGGGACTAAGGACAGATTCCCCAGTCCCTTTCTCAGCAGCCTCAGCTAAAATGAATGGAGAGAAGCTCATCTCCGTTCATAAACTGAAGCATCGTAAACACAGGTTACGATGCTCAGTTATGTGAATGGATAGAGTCAGTGGGGGAGAGCGGCACGGAGGGGGGAGAAGATGGCATGGGGGAGAGGGCAGCACGAAGGGAGAAGGCAGCACGGGGGGAGGGGGAAGAGAGAAGGCAGCATGGGGCAGCATAGAGCACGGGGGGAGAAGGCAGCACGGAGACTTGCAATTCCCCAGCCGCACTGATCACCCTGACTGCCCAGGTATCGGGTGAAGTATCGAAGCATCGGAGCATTTTTCTGGCTGGAAAAAAACCCAGAACTGTAAATCCAAATAAAATCCTCTCCAATAAACCAGTCATAAAGCTGAGGTAGCAGAGTTGACCAAGGCGCCAGAAATTCAGCAGTCATTCATCAGAAGGGTAAGTCATACTAGCATGATTAAACAAGAGGATCCTTGCAAGCAACTTCAAGGGCTCATTCACACTATATGCAATGATAATTTTTCAACCTACCAGTCAAAATAACATACTGAAAAGTAGGCAATTTATGACCAGATCTCTTTGCAAGAAAAATAAAAAAGTAAATATGCAGATGATTTTAAGTTGAAGTGAAAAACACATACTGTATTAGTAATGTCATATACTACAATAGCCGCTTGTGCTCCTCTGTAGTACATGGGGGCCAGGCTGTGATACCTCTCCTGCCCAGCGGTGTCCCAGATCTCAAACTTCACCGTTGTGTCATCCAAACATACTGTCTGCGTTAGGAATGCAGCTGAGGACAGAAACAAAAGGGAATTAGAACAAGGACATTAAAGTCAATTTTTTTTTCTAAACAGTACAATCTGAATCACTGTATAAAAAGTCTAAAAGCATCGTTTCCCACAGTAAGAAAATATTTTTATACAAACACGCACTTATTAACAAAAATAGGGTATTTTGCACAATCTACGGTCTTACAATAGGGCTCAGCTAAAGTAACCTGCAAATGTCAGGCGTCAGTAGTGCAAACGGGGGAACCTGAGAAGTGGAGCATCAGGGCTGCTCTGTGCAAAACCACTGCACAGAGCAGGCAAGCACGATCCGTTTGTCCTTGATTAACCTTTTGAGAGGCGTTACCTCTTCTGCCCCGATCTTGATACTGTGCTTGCCAACAACACAGGTTAATCAAGTGAGATACTACTTGAATTCAGCATCCCAACCATGCAGCCAGGGTGCTCTAAGCATATGTACAGACCTCAGTCCCATGCAAGGCACATTTCAGATGCTTGTAACAAGCCATAAAAAAAAAAAAACACCAAACACCACACACACACACACACACACACCTCAACCCAGCAGGCTATTAATGAAAAACTGAAGCGCTCGGGAGGAGATCATGTACCAACAATCCGATGTTAGTACAGCGATCTTCCTGCTGAGCTACCAGGCCGCGTGTTCAGGGCTTAAAGCACAAGGCTCCAGATTAAATGTTTTCCCTCTGCTGTATGAGAACAGTGAATCCTGAAAGGTGATCACACCCTCAGCCAGTCTAGTGGTATGCCAATTATGGTTGGTTACTGTTGCATTTACTGTAGATGCAAGAATATAAACCGATTGCTTTTGGGTTTAATACCAATTTAAGGGCGTTTCCAGCCCGCATAGTGAAATGTCTGAAATGGCAAAATGTAGAAGAAAGGTCTTCTACAGAGACCCAAGACCTGGAACCAGGGCCGCTGATAGAAATCACGGGACCTCATACAGCCTACCTGATGGTGCCCTCTTCAGCCCCACCCCTCCCCCCCTCCCCCCCAGACCCCGGCTTGAAACAAAGTGCAGGTAATGGTGGGGATCAGTGACTTGACAATGGGACATGCCAATGCCATTATGTGCTGCAGACAGTGCTCTCTATGCAAATTCCATAACGCATGAGCTACCTGCAGTGATAAAAGTGCCACCCATGCTGCCAATGCCATTACGCATGTGCTGCCTACAGAGACAGTGCCACCCATGCCGTTATGGCATTTGCAGCATGGGTGGCACTTTTGTTACTGCAGGCAGCACATGCGTTATTGAATTGGCAATGCGAAATGTGGCGATTGCTTGTTGGTGAATTTTTTTTTTTTTTATTATTTTTTCTGCATTCTTTTATCCTAGATTGTCCGGGGTCCCCCCTCCCCCTGCTGGCCAGGCCCGGTACAACAGAGCCAGTTGTACTGGCTTATCAGCGGCCCTGCCTGGAACAGCAGAGGCCAGTCCTCCAGATACAGGGCAATAAGCACTGCATCAAAAAGGTCTGGAACAACCCCCAGTAACTGAGCACAAACAGCCGAAAGGGCCTAGAGTAGACATGGAGATTCCCATGGACGTTTGCGAGGACTCTGCCTTACCTGACAGAGCTGGGGAAGACTCCAATGATGATAGCCCTATAACAATGATCCCAGATTACAGGCGTCGGGTCCTTCCGATACAGCGTACACCCCGCCAGAAAAAAAAAAAAAAAAAAAAAAGAAGGCTACTATGTTCTAATTTTTAAGCAAATTAAAATCATCAGCCTCCAGTGAATATAGTGAAAATAAACTCAGAAAAAAAAAAAAAAAAAAAAAAAGACACACACCTAACGATTATTTTCATAATCTATTAGTTGGCCGATTAAATCGGAGAATAGCCTTAATTTTTTTTTCCAAAATACTTCAATGGAGAAGCTGCAGAAAAGCATGCAATGTGTTTTTGCAGCAATTTGTGTTTTGTAATCTGCCCAACAAATAGGCCCAATTTATTTATTTTTTTAAATAATAAAAAAAAAAAAAAAAAAAATTTGGGCCCATTTGTTGTTGGGCAGATTACAAAACACAAATTGCTGCAAAAACACATTACATGCTTTTCAGCAGCTTCTCCATTGAAGTATTTTGGAAAAAAAAAAAAAAGAAGAAGATATAGAGATTATATATATATATATATATATAACACACACACACACACACACACACACACACTTTTTTTATTATTTATTAATTATAACCGTTTCGTGTTAAGTCCTTGCCCTTTCCAAAAACGCAGTAGCAAAAAAAAAAAAAAAAAAAAAAACCCACACATGGATGTGAATGTGTCCCATAGGAAAACATGTAAATGAACTGTAGTGCGTTTCTGCAAAAAGCACCAAAAAACAGAGGTGTGACCCAGACCCGAGATGTTTAGCAACATAAATGGGGTCAAAAAAAAAAAAAAAAAAAAAAAAAAAAAAAGGGTACAAAAAAAAAGAGCAAATAATCGCTACTGTAAGGGGTTCATTTTTTTTTACCGTGGGACAGTGAAAGTAATATTTACAGTAGCGATTTGCGTTTCTGTACTATAAAGGGCTAATTTAAGTTACTGGCCGATTATTCGATTATGAAAGTTGTAATCAATTAATTTCATAATCGATTAGTTGTTTCGGCCCCAATATATACACATACACCATTTTTAATTACTCACATCTACACACTGATTTGCACAGTGAGAGGTTAAATGGAAAAAGCCTGTGCACAACTGTACTTTTGACCTAATCACCTGACATAGCAAGATAAAAATGAAAGAACTTGCTGACCATTTTCCTTTTCCACTCAGCAAGGAGTTTCCTGCCCGGAAGGTCAGCATGCAGTAACAGTGAATGATGGATCTCTCATTCATAGAAAAGGCACCTCATAACAGCCACAGTCTTCTCAGATAAATATATAGTGCTGCACCGGAAAATGTCAGTCGCCTAAAATGCCCACGATTTTACTGTGCTTATGGTGTGGTTTTTCAAAGGACACGTGACTCAAAAAATGCATCAAACACACGGGCGCATTTCTGAAGCGCTCTTGCATTTCAATGGGAGGTGCATTTTTGGCACTTTATTTTACCTGACCAAATTTGCACCAAAAATGCAGCAACCAGGATTTTAACACCGCTTCAACAGGTGCCGATAATGGGGACAATAAATTCATATTAACCAATGGCACGGCTGGGCACAAGCACGTACAGGAACGTCCTCTTTAAGGTCGCGGGCGCGCGACCTGGTCTGAAGCTCCGTGACCGCGGGACCCGATCGCCGCTTGAGTCCTGCGATCGGTCCCCGGAGCTGAAGAACGGGGAGAGCTGTGTGTAAACACAGCTTCCCCGTTCTTCACTGTGGCACCGTCATTGATCGTCTGTTCCCTGTTATAGGGAAACACGATCAATGACGTGACACATCCAGCCCGCCCCCCTACAGTTAGAAAACACAGATGAGGTCACACTTAACTCCCAAACTGCAATTGTCATTTTCACAGTAAACAATGACTTTTTAGCTGTGAAAATGACAATGGTCCCAAAAATGTGTCAAAATTGTCCGTCATAATGTCGCAGTCACAAGAAAAAATAAATAAAAATGCAATAAAACTATCCCCTATTTTGTAAACGCTATAAATTTTTCGCAAACCAATCGACAAGCTTTTTGCGATTTTTTTTTAACCAAAAATAGGTAGAAGAAGAATACGTATCGGCCTAAACTGAGAGGATATTATAGCAAAAAGGAAAGAATATTGCATTTTTTTCAAAACTAAAAACCGCAGAGGTGATCAAATTCCACCAAAAGAAGGCTCCATTTGTGGAAAAAAAAAAAACAAAAAAAAAAAAAAAGAAGGACACCAATTTTGTTTGGGAGCCACTTCGCACGACCGCGCAATTGTCAGTTAAACAGTGCCGAATCGCAAAAACTGGCCGGGTCTTTTACCTGCCTAAAGGTCCGGGTCTCAAGTGGTTAATAAATAAAAAGCTCAATACATACATTTTTTTTTTTTTTTTTAAACGTAAATTTGTTTCGGCCAAGTGCATCCTGAATTTTCAGCTTCTGCACTAGAATTTTTATTTAGTTGCACAAAAAATATATTACATAAAACATTTCTGTGTAAGTATAAAGCAATTTCAGGCAACAAGGGAAAGAAAATACACCATCAACACCATTCAGCAAGTCCCTTACATACACACTGCTGATTCAGGGTCAGTACCAATTGTACTTTCTGAAACATGGGCTATGCAACTTCCTCCCACTCTGCTTCATGAAGCACCAATCCCATTTAAACGGTCAAGGCAGGTTTGTATCTGATCAGTGGCTGTAGAAATCATTTTAACATCAGGCTTTCTGTAGGCTACAAACAGGAATACACATGCAGCAGATGCCGTCTAGGATCACCAGATTAACAAAAGGGGGAGACTGGTGCAGAGAAAAAAAAAAAAAAAAAATTATGGATTTTATTTTAGAGGCACTTTATTACAGTTAAAAGTGTAACTAAAAAATGGAAACGTTTTTACTTTTGGATAGTCTGGAGAGGGATTAGAAGTCAGATTTTTATTGCCATCTGTGCCTTCATTAGAGAGATTTGTCTTACCATTTTCAAAGTGAAAAAAAAAAAAAAAAAAAAAAAAAAAAAATAATAAAAAATAATTATATTATATAAGAAAAATATATATATTTTTTTTTTTCCATTCCTGAATTTTGAAGTCACCGTTAGAACAGGAATAGAGGGGAAATCTGATAGGGTAAAGGAATAGCCGATTTATGATCAAAGTATAGATATTAAATGTATATTTTGTTAGAAGTCGTATTTTGTAAAAGCTGTTGTGTTCAAATGCCATTTACACCTCCAGCTGTGAAGATGGCCATCTCTGCCTTTTCCCACAGAGCCACTGGAAGTAACAAGTTTATGCGAACAAGTATTTTGCATTTGAATCAAGATTTGACTTCAAATCTTTAGCTAGTTACCTTTAGTAGTTACCTTTAGCTAGTTACCTTTTTGTAAGACATAACATTTGTATTAGCTATTCTAGCCAGTTAGAGCAATAGTGAATCCAACACCATGTTGTGCTGCTCTCCCTGCATGTAGCCAACTACATGCTTGTATAATAAACACATCTATCGTGTTTCCCTGAAAATGAGACCTACCCTGAAAAAGACCTAGAATAATAAGCCCTAGTTTCAAAAGTTTGTAAAATCCTTTAACCCACTCTATTACAGTAGTATATAATGTACAATGTGCGTGTTCCTGTAATAAATGTTGGGAAGAGAGCTGCAGCAGGTCACAGTAGTGCAGAGCAGTATTTGGCACAATTACAGAAACATACACATTGTACATTATATACTACTGTAATAGAGTGGATATTAGGATTTTACAAGCATTTTAACTCAATTCACACTGGGGATTTTCATCAGGCAGGGAGGGAGAGAAGACAGCACATTACATGGCAAGACTTAACCTGAAAATAAGCCCTACTAGGTATTTTGTTGGCAAAATTATATTTGTACTCAGAGTCTCAGGTAATCGTGCTAGGGAAAGGTCTGAGGGGAAACAGGGAAATTGACCTGAGGTGTGCCGGGGTCACGTGGTCGGTATGCCTAAAAGGGGGCATACCCAAGTAGAAGTAAAAGAAGAAATAGTAAGAAAAAAGGGGATGGGTGGGTGGGACACAAGAAATCGTCGCCCAGAAGGAGGAAGGAGGGTGGGTTTAAATACCAATCAATTCACACTGGGGATTTTCATCAGGCAGGGAGGGAGAGAAGACAGCACATTACATGGCAAGACTTAACCTGAAAATAAGCCCTACTAGGTATTTTGTTGGCAAAATTATATATATTTATTATATAACACACACGCTTATTTTTGGGGAAACGCAGTATTTTTCAATCTGGCTTCAACAGTCAAAATGTAACTGAAACCCATGAGTTTTTGGGCTACCCCTGAACTTCCAATGGGGACGCCAAGTTCCGATGACCCTGCATTCACCCAAAAAAAGTTGGTATTGGGAGGGTGAATTTGTGGGCAGAAAAGTGAATGAAAATTCCCCCCCAATTGGACACAAATTTGCAAAATAAAACAATGTAATCTGTCAGGGGTTATGACCCTCTGTTACTCTATCCAAAAAGTCAGTTTTAAATCAGAAAAATGTTTTGGGCTTCATGTACACTGCTGCTGGTAAAAATAGGATTTTTTGTACTCACCGTAAAATCCTTCTCCGTTGTCCATGGACACAGCTCCTTAAATATTGACAAGTGGCTATGTTCCTGTTCATAGGACGTCGAACCCCCTGCACAAAATTACCTACCAGCGAGCGGGTCGCTGAAAGAAAACAGCCAAGGCTGAAATCTATCCCTTAAGGCAAGTTTCTGATCACTCCACGCTGTAAAAACAGTAGGACCCTGGAAACCGAATATGTCTGTGGATGCCACTTCATCATCTCCTCACACATTGAGGCCTTCCAAGTGCGATGGTAGATCTTCCGTGAAGAAGACTTCCGTGCCCTTAGACCTTGGTCCCTTAGTACCTGGCTTTCAATAGCCATGCCGTTAAAGCCAGCGACTAAAGCAGGATGAAGTATGGGACCTTGAGACAGAAGGTCCTCCCTCACTAGCAGCCTTCAGGGTGCATCCGCCACCAGGTGCACAAGGTCAGCGTACCAGGGACGCCAGGGCCAATCCAGAGCAATTAGAATTACCGGGATCCCCTCGACCTCTACTCTGCGGAGACAACAGATTTGTTCCATTTGGACAGGATCTCCTTCTGCAAGACTCGAGTGTGGAATTGGGCATATTGTACTGCCTCGAAGGAGGCCACCATGAGGCCCAGAACTCGCATGCAAAAAGCGGAGACACGACCATTTGCGGGATGCTAACAATTTCACCGCCAACTGGAGTGTCTGCAACTTCTCCAAAGAAAGAAAGACCTTTGCCTCCAAGGAGTCCAGAATTAATTCTAGGTATTCCAGACACGTCGATACCAAGACAGACATCTGAATGTTCAGTACCCAACCAAATTCCCGGAGGGTCTGACTGGCTATAGACACGTCCTAATTCTGAGCCAGAAGCAGCTCTTAGAAGATAGTCTAGGTAGCCCACAATAGCAATGCCTAGCCTGACTCAGCAAAGCCAGAATCGGGGCGAGCACCTTGGTGAAAACTCTTGGTGCCGATCGCTAGGCCAAAGGGAAGAGCCACAAATTGATAGTGGTCTTCGCCGATCGCAAAAACCTCTGATGGCTGGTGCAGATGGGGACATGCAAGTATTCGTCCTTGATGTCCAGGGATGCCAGAAAATCCCCGGATGGAGCGCAGCAATCACTGAACGAATGGATTCCATGTAGAACTTCCTTACCCTCACAAAGGCATTGAGGGCCTTGAGGTCCAAGATCGGACGCACACCGTCCTTTGGGACTACAAACAGATTCGAATAGATTCCCTGAAACCTTTCCTCCAGGGGCACAGGTAAAATTACTCCATACCTGAGCAAGTCTTGTACTGCTCCCATCAAAAGCAGTCCGACGAGCCGGAAGGAGAGGAAGGATTTGAGGGAAAGAATCTGTTTGGCGGACAAGAAACAAAACTCGATTTTTTACCCCAAAATTACCACCTCGCAGACCCACCGGTCGGAGAGCAGGGAGGTCCACTGAGTTGCAAACTCAAAGCCGCCCCCCCCCCCTTTTGAGTCGAGCGGGGGCAAAACTTCACGTGGTAGCAGGCTTGTTAGGCTTACGCACCTAGGGTAGCTTCTGTCCCCCAGCTGGAGCCTTGTCAGTCTGGGAAGATCTCCCGACTGACGAAAATACTGCTTATGCGTGTAATAGGAGGGCCCGGCTTAGGGCGCGGATCCCTCCCCTTAGAGGACTGCGGGAAAAGTGTGCTCTTACCTCCAGTGACATCCTTAATAGTGTCGTCCATCGAGGTACCAAAAAGCCTCCCACCTTTGAAGGGCAAATCTGCAAGAGCTTTTTTGGATGCTTGGTCAGCGGACCAGCATTTCAGCCAAATCAGGCGGCGCAGTACCAGCGCAGATACAGAAGCTGTGGAGATCAAGGGGGCCACATCCAGAGTGGCATTACAAGACATACACAAGGCCCTGTACCAATTGGTCAGACAGCTTTATGCACTCTGGAGGAAGCTGATGCTCCTCTGTCTGTTGCAAAATCTTTGCCCATTCAGTGAGTGTCTGAGACACCAAAGTCGCAGCCAATATAGGTCGCAACGCCTACCCCAGCATGGTAAACATGGAGCTTGTCACCGCTTCGGACCTCCTATCAGTAGGGTCCTTAAAGGCAGGGGTCCCCTCTACCAGGAGAGTGGTTACCTTATTTAGCCGAGACCAGGGGGGGTCCATGACCTTTTTCCCAAAGGCTCTCCTCAAAAGGATAACCGACCGCCCTGCGCTGAGGGACCACAAAGGACTTCTGTGGTCGTTCCCATTCCTTATCTATGAGCTTATCAAAGAAAGTAACAAAGGAAAAACTTTCACAGAGCAGTTAGATTTGTGAGACCCAAAGGAGACAGACCCCTCAGTGAAGTCCCAGCTGCATCTTCCAGCTTGAGCAAGTCCCTCGCAGCATCAATAAGTGCACTCACAAGTGCCCTGTCTTGCACTTGACCCAGACGAGGGGTCCTCCTCACCAGGAAGGTCCTGGTCCGCATCCTCTGACATACCGGAACCGGGGTCCTGAGCTGCAGGCAGGCCCGAATCTGAGTCAGAGCATTCCCCAGAAGATGGCGGGAGAGGGGGCGCTTTTTACCCCTGGCAACAAATGATTCCAGGACTGCCGACAGTGTATCCATGGGAACCGCAGGTGCAGGGGCATGGTTTGCTGCCTCTGGCAATTTAGGGGAAGAAAAGGTCAGATACCGACTCCATTATCACCCACTGACAGCCCTCAGGGACTAAGTGAAAAAACACTTAAAGTGGAGGTTCACCCTATAAAAAATTTATAACACTGCATCCAGCCCAGTTGTGCATATAAAATAACTGACTTTTTTTTTTTGTAGATAGAGTGTAGCCGTGGAATTCACAGCGGCTTCCGGGTAGGGAATCCCGCGGGAGTGGGCAGTCCTATTGACATGCCAATTGATTGACATGCTAAACGACGGCGCGCACACAGCGCGTCACGACTTCTCGAAGGAAGCTCGGGTCGGCTCTATTCGGCGCCGAATAGAGCCGAGCTTCCTTCATGAAGTCCTGAGGCACTGTGTGCGCCATCGTTTAGCATGTCAATCAATTGGCATGTCAATAGGAACGCCCACTCCCGCGGGATTCCCTACCCGGAAGCCGCGGTGAATTCCACGGCTACAAAAAAAAAAAAAAAAAAAAAAAAAAAAAGGTAAAAAGGTCAGTGTTATTTTATATGCACAACTGGGCTGGGTGCAGTGTTAGAAATTTTTTAGAGGGTGAACCTCCACTTTAAGTCCATCCTCCTTGCTGCACCGACCAGGGGGGGTTACCCAGGGGACTCACCACCCAGAGAGACCACTCGGCACCACTGCCTTCCTTGTATACACAGCGCATGTGTGAGGTTAAAAAAAAAACACTGAGGAGAATGAGATGTGCGCCATTCAGAAAGCCAGTGCTAGAGGCCAAAACCCACTCCAAAATGGTCACCAGACGCCTCAGATAAAAAATAAAAAGCGCGGACAACAAGAAAATGGCCGCCCGCAATACCGACCTGCGGCACAGCGTGGCCACGACAAAATGGGCGCCAATGGAAATTTACAATAGAGAAAATAGGCACACTAAAAATGGCGTCAGCGCTGCAAAAAATGGCGCCCGAGCCCCAGGATGTGGGCGAGAAGGCAATGCAGAGACTTCACAGGAGATTGACCCCCCCCCCCTCACAGAAAGCAGACCCCGACGCCCCAAGGTACACCACAGATGCAGCGGGCCCCAAGGCAGGAGGGGAAAAGGTGAACAGGATGACCCCTTAATCCCAGTAATGCCCAGCTGTTCCATCCTGCCGAGACAACAGCAGCCCAGTCATATGTAGACTACAGAGCATATGCTCACCGGCCACCCCTGGAGCATGTCGTGGCTGACCCAGAGCGTAGCCAAGGACTGCTCACGCTCGATGGCCAGACTGGGGAGACTACAAGGATCTATAATATCCAGCCGGCAGTTGATTGAAGAATCACAAAAATAAATAAAAGTAAAAAAAATTTCCTCAGGACTCTGGGCCCAAAGTGAGCCACATCCTTCTCTGCTAGGCAAGAAAAAAAACTGAGCTGCATGAGGCAGGGTGAGGGGTTATGACCAGAGGGACTGCTGTTCAAGTTGAATGTTTTAAGATAAAAAAAACATGTTCTGCCTAGTCCTCTATGAACAGGAACATAACCACTTGTGAAGATTTAAGGAGCTGTGTCCGTCCATGGACGATAAGAGAAAACTGACCTTTAGAAACAGTTGAGCGTTTATTTTTAGCTGCCCCTGAACTTTCCTCAGTGTTATCTCATCAGTACATGTACACAGGGTCGTTTATAGGCAGTCGAGTTTAGAAGCATTTTTTGGAAAGCAAAATTTTTTTATATATATATATATATATATATATATATATATATATATATATATATATATATATATATATATATATATATATATATATATATATATATATATATATATATATATATATATATATATATATATATATATATATATATATATATATATATATATACACATATATACATATATACATATATACACACACACATACATACATATATATACACATATACACACACACACATTTTTGACTACCTGCTCAAATGCAGCATGTAAGCACGGCATAACGGACTTTTAATCGTTGGTTATTATCTGTCAAGTTAAATCGTTCAGGAGGAGGTTTTAAAAACATCATGTGTACATTAAGCCTTAGAGATAAACAGTTTGGCAATCCAGGACAAAGCGATACAAAATCAACTTGCACAGAAAAGTACATTTGTAAGAAAATAAATAAATACATATATGGTAAATGCCATCCAACTCTCCAGCATAACATCTGCACAAAGAGACATCAACAGTACCCAAAGGGTTTTGTCTTTAGTTCTACTTCAGATTCAGTTCTGACTCGCGTAACAAATTTTTTTAGTTTGCATGGTTTTGACAAACTGGTAAAGCTGTGTAAGCATATCAGCAGCATTTGCAACAAACTTATTTTTTTGCACAAGGAACGTTCCATTATAAAACAGCAATCCATCAGTCCAGAAAACGAAAGTTGTTGTTTGTTCTCACAATACAGAAAAGAAAAAAAAAGAAAAAACCTGACTTATATTCTCACATAAGTCAATAAGGTCAGCAAACATATAATGGAAACAGAAAGTGATGAGAGCAGTGTTAATCCGCTCCTGCACCACACCTTGGCTTTAGTTCAAAGTACGTGTGCTGTGACCAGACAATTAACCCAGATAGGCTTTTTACGTCAGTGATATTGAACTTACCTCCAATTGTGCTCTCTTGGTACTCGTGGAACTGACCCTTGACAAAACGCAAGACAAGACTAGATTTCCCCACCGCAGACTCCCCTAGTAAGACCAATTTGAATTGGCAGATTTTGTTGCCGGCAGCCGGCCCGTTTGGTCGAGCATTTCCGCCTCGACCGGCCATTTCCTTGGGAGATCAGTGGGCTGCAACAGCAGAAGACAGCAGTGGCGTTGAAGGCACAGGAGGTGATGGAACGGTTGGTGGGATCACTGGCAAATAACCTTAGAGAGTCACAGCTATACAAGAAAAAAAAAAAAAAAAAGTCAGATTTAAAAAAAAAAAAAAAAAAAACACACAACCATAATAAAAACACGACAGACACATGGCAGCCTTCTTATAAAAATGTAATAATGGTAAAGCTAGGTTCACACCTGTGTGGCCGCGGTTTGCATGTGCACGAGAGCCCATACATTTGAATGGACTGCTGTGCCCTGCAACAAGCATGGAACCTCAGTTTCCATTACGGTTAAGATTTCCAGTGCGGGCGGCGTTTCACCATCTACATAGATGTGACCCTAGCCCTAGGGCTCCTTTCCAGACTGATACATTTTCTTGCTGAGTAACCCCCCCCCCCAACACAAAAAAGAAAGACGTTTCCCCTTTAAATCCTATGGGCATTTCACACAACTGCGCTGTAGGTGCTGTGCGTTTTGAAAAGTCCTGCAGACTGCATCTTTGAAGCAGTGTTGTAAACCACACCAGGAACTCGGCTTGCCATTGAAATGAATGGAAATTGTGGCAAAAAACACACCGTGATGTGCATTGAGTCACATGTCTATTTTTCACAGGTGCAGGCAACCCAAAAATGCACAGGAAACAGCAAAAACCTTAGTTAGACTTACCGGTAACGGTATTTCTATGAGTCTTTCAGGACAGCACCTGGAGAGAGCGCAGCTCCACCCACTTCCCAGGAAACACTGCAGTCAATGCTATAACTTCCGCCCCCTTCCACCATGGCCTCAGTTGTTCACGAGTACCTCCGGCCACGCTGAAATTAGATAAGCAGAACATAGAAACTACACACATTAGCATATATATATATTATCTTTAATAATAAAAGGGCGGGTTATCGGTGCTGTCCTGAAAGACTCATAGAAATACCGTTACCGGTAAGTCTAACTAAGGTTTTCTCACCTCGTCTTTCAGGACAGCACCTGGAGATGATAACCGAGTACTTACTCTAGGGTGGGACCACCGCTTGCAGGACCTTCCTGCCAAAAGACTGCTCTGACACAGAGAGCAAATCCATCCTATAATGACGAGCGAAGGTGGAAAAGCTCGTCCACGTTGCCGCTTTACAGATGTGTTCTGGTGAAGCTCCAGCCCGTTCTGCCCAGGAAGTTGCCACCGCCCTAGTAGAATGGGCCATTACTCCTGGAGGAGGATCCAAACCTTTAGCTTTGTATGCCTCATGGATAGCCATGCGTAACCATCTAGCCAGAGTACTTTTGGAAGCCCCATGCCCCTTAAGTGGGATCCTGAAAACAGAACGAAAAGCGAATTCGCCTTTCTGTACTCGCTAGAGACCTCTAGATAGCGTCTAATGCATCTCCTGACATCTAAGGAATGGAATTCCCTCTCCTTCGGACAAGAAGGAGTTGGACAAAAAGGTAGGTAACACTATTTCCTGCGTTTTCTTAATACTACCCCATCAGGGAAGATTGACAAAAAAGGCTCCAAAAACGGAAAGCGCCTGAAGCTCGCTAATCCTCCTCGCTGAGGTGATCGCCACCAAAAGCACCAATTTTAAAGTCAGAAACTTTACAGAGGCGTCTACCAGTGGTTCGAAGGGCTTTTTAGTCAAACCCCCCAGGACCACTGATAAATCCCACTTGGGGAAAAATTTAAACGGGGAAGGCCTAGCCCTGGCTAAGGCCTTAAAAAATCTGATGACGTAGGGCTCTAGAGATAAACGTCTCTCTAGAAACACTGACAAAGCCGCCACCTGTGCCTTCAAGGTGCTGGCTGCCAGACCCTTATCCATACCGTCTTGTAAAAACTCCAAGACGGAACAAGTATTCAAAGGAGAATAATTTTTAACTTCACACCAAGAATTGAAAACCTTCCAAGTCTTGAAATAGATGGCCCTCGTGACCTCTTTCCTACTACTAAGTAGCGTATCTACCAAACGTTTAGATAGACCCTTCCTGCTAAGAATTAGCTCTTCAGTAACCAGGCCGTGAGCCTTAACCGACTCACGTCTGGATGAAGTAGAGGGCCCTGAAAAAGTAGATCTCTTCTGACTGGTAGTACCCAAGGGTCTTCTACTGCCAGTTCCAACAGACTCGAAAACCAAGGCCTCTTGGGCCAGTACGGGGCTATCAGGATCAGAGTAGTCTTCTCCTCCTGAAGCTTCCGTAACACTAAGGGAATGATCTGAACCGGGGGGAAGGCATAGCACAGGCGGAAGGGCCAGCGTTGAACTAACGCATCTAGACCCTCTGCCTGGTCCATTCTGTTTAGAGAGAAATAAGCCGGAACCTTGGCATTGGACTGGGCCGCGAACAGGTCTATCTGAGGAGTTCCCCACTTGTTTACTAGCTCTTGGAAGACCTCCGGGCATAAACACCACTCCGATTCCAGAACCCTCGTCCGACTTAAAAAGTCTGCCAGCAGGTTTAGGCTGCCTTTTAGGTGTACTGCCGATAGGGAAGCCAAGTTCACCTCTGCCCAGGACAGAGTCTGTAAGGCCAGACTGAGGAGTACTCTGCTTCTCGTGCCCCCCTGTCTGGAAACATACGCCACTGCTGTGGCGTTGTCTGACAGAATCTGGACATGTTGGTCCAGAATCAGCTCCTGGAAGGCCCTTAGCCCTAACCAAATGGCCCTGAGTTCCCTCCAATTGGAGGACCTTCTGGACTCTTCCCTCGTCCAGGATCCCTGTGCCATCTGCCCGTTCAGGTGAGCACCCCATCCCCACGAACTCGCGTCCGTAGTTAGGACCCTTGTAGTGAGGAAGGACCAAGACAGACCTAGGCACAGATTTGCCTGGCCTCTCCACCACCAAAGTTTCCTCTTCACTGAAGACGGAACTCTGAATCTCTTCTCTAGGGATTCCCCATGGGTCCAATTCTGAAGGATCACCTGTTGTAGGCCCCTTGAATGGAGACGAGCCCACTGCACCGCCGGAATGGCGGCCGTGAGTAAGCCCATTGTGGACATGGCTGAGCGCACAGAAATCGGCACATTCGTCTGAATTGTCTTCACCGCAGCCTGAACTTTCTCTATCTTTTCTTCTGGTAGAAAGATTTTCCCCTGAACAGAGTCTATAACGTATCCTAGAAAGACTATCCTCTGGGAGGGCACTAGATTTGACTTTTCTTTGTTCAGGATCCAACCGAGCCCTTCCAAATGAGCCTGGGTCCTCCTCAGGTCCAGGAGAAGCTGCTCCTCCGACTTGGCGAACAGCAGGAGGTCGTCCAAGTATGGAATTATAGAAATCCCCCTGAGCCTTAGGGGTGCCAAGGCCTCTGCCACCACCTTTGAAAAGACTCTGGGAGAGGAGGAAAGGCCGAATGGGAGGGCTCTGAATTGAAAATGTCTCACTCCGCTCTCTGTTCTGATGGCTAGACGCAGATAGCGCTGGGAGGAAGTCCTGATCGGGACGTGCAAATAAGCATCCCTTAAATCTATTGATGCTAGAAAGCACCCCAGGGGAAGAATATAGAGTCCATGCGGAATCTCTTGTACCGGATAGCTAGATTCAGGACCTTCAGGTTTAAAATTAACCTGAATTTGCCCGACGGCTTCTTTACAAGAAATATATGGGAATAACAGCCCTCCCCCTGTTCTCTCTGGGGAACTGGCGTAATCACCCTCTGTTGGAGAAAATCCTCCACTAATGTCAGCATAGCCCGAGACTTCTCTTGCTCCCTGGGCAATTGGGTCACATAAAACCGCGACTGTGGTTTTCCCGAAAACTCCAGTGCGTATCCCTCTGCAATCAGTTTGAGTACATACGGACTGGACGTCGCCTCTGCCCACTGTGGAAGGAAGGCTTGGAGCCGACCACCCACAGCTGGGAGACAGTCACTGGGGCTTAGCAGGTTGGCTGGGGGAGCGAAACAACACCCCAGGCTTCCCGCGGCCCCTCTGGGACCGCCAGGGTCTACCACCCTGACCTCTTTGTGCCTCCTTAGGACCCTTGGCTTGGAAAAAAGGACGAAAATTTTTCTTGGGCCCCGAATCTACCTTTTTTAAAGGAAGAGCCTTCTTTCTATCCGCCGTCCTATCCAGGACGGTGTCTAGTCCTGTGCCAAAAACCAAGTCTCCTTCAAAAGGTAACCCACACAGTTTCAGTTTAGAGGCTGTGTCCCCCTGCCAGGTCTTAACCCATAAGGCCCTTCTGGTTGAATTTATCAACGCCGAGGATCTGGCGGAGAGCTTCACGGATTCAGCCAAAGCATCCGCTATATAGCCTACCGCTTTAATAAGGACTGGAAAGGACTCCAAAAGCTCTCTACGAGAGGTACCGGCCTCGATGTGACCTTTAAGCTGATCCAGCCAATGCTCAAGGTTTCTGGCCACCACAGTGGATGCCATAGCTGGTTTAAGATTAATCAAGGAGGTATCCCAGGCTTTTTTGAGCAGGCTATCTGCTCTTTTATCCAGGGGATCCTTAAGGGCACCTGTATCCTCAAAAGCTAGGTCCGTATTGCGAGAAACTTTTGAGAATGCTGCATCCAGTTTAGGCCTTTTATTCCAGGCCTGCGTTGGATCCTCATCGAAAGGAAATCTCCTTTTCAGAGATTTAGAAAAGAAGGGTGCCTTCTCTGGGTCCTTACATTCTCTTTTAATTGTCTCAGACAATACTTTATGTACCGGGAAGGTACGATGCTTTACCTCATCCAAACCCTGGTACATCCTGTCATGCAAGGACAGCTGAGTCGCATCTTCCTTAATGTTTAGGGTAGAATGAATTGTCCTTAATAGGTCATCAACCTCCTCTAAGGACAGTTTATAGCGTGAGGAAGAAGTATCCCTTTCTTCTTCATCCTCCGCCTCTGATCCTGAAACAACATTTTCAGGTTCCTCCTCCTCGGACTCACTGTCTAACCTTCTAGATGTGGAGGGGGTACTGGCCCTGGCCTTAGATCCTTTAGTCGGACCCTTGTCCAGGAAGGAGCGAAAAGACTGGAAAGTCTGGTGCAACTCCTCCCTGAATGAAGAGAGCAACTCCCCCGTTCCCTTGACGGTGGGTTGCTCAGAGGCCGAACTAGTAGAGGCTTCCCCCCTGACAATCTCCGCAATACAAGTTTTGCATAAAGGTTTGGTCCAGTTCCCTTTAAGGGAAGCTTTACAAGTAGCACACCGCTTCTTGGAAGGAGGAGGTTCTACCACTTTAAGTTTTTCTTTAACTTTCTGAAACGACACAAAGGACAACAACGCTATGTTTAACCTTTGTACGCCAGCCAACAAATCACACAAGTGCACACAGCTAGTGAACAAATAAAAACCAGAACCCATCACCGCTGTACCAGAAAACTACACGCACCCACAGAAGTGACTAGGGTGAGTGAGGCAGGCTCCCCTCCCCCGAAGGGGTAGAAAAGAGGGACATAACACCCTGGTACATTGACCCTCGCTGGGTCTCCTACCTGGGCCGGGCTGGTGCTTGTGGCTCCTGCTCCCGCCACCTCCGCTGCGTCTTCTGGCTCCATGGTCCCAGAACGCTGCGGGCGTGCGACAGCTTTTTAAATTTCCCGGGTTCCTCTCGCCGCTGCGAGACCCGGAAATAGCACCGCCGAGGCTCACTCCTCCTCCTGCGTTCCAGGCGGCCGGAACCGGAAGCCGCCACGCGCCGCCGGAAGTCCCGCCTCCACCCGGAAAGGACGTCACTACGCCCTCCGCTCCGGAGCCTCGTATGCCGGAAGAACGGCACCTGACCGCCCCCCCCGCAAGCTACGATGCCCGGACTAAGGGAGCGGGACCTCCAGCAGCCTCTGTCCTCGCCGGACCGAAGAGGAGAAGTACCCGACCTTCACCCGCGCGTCAGGGGAGAAGTCGAGTCCGCCTCCTAGAGGATCACTCCTAAAACACCGGTATGCTCAAACAAAAAACCTCCTTCCCCGCCTGGGGAGAGAACAGCACACCCCTGGTTCCCTGCAGCGCTTCCACCATGGCCGGAGGAAACACTACAACTGAGGCCATGGTGGAAGGGGGCGGAAGTTATAGCATTGACTGCAGTGTTTCCTGGGAAGTGGGTGGAGCTGCGCTCTCTCCAGGTGCTGTCCTGAAAGACGAGGTGAGAAAAAGTTGGTTTTCTTTTTTTTACCCAGATTTTGCTACAGAGCAGCGTGAAAGGCCCTAAAACTGATCAACTTTGTAAATAGAACCAAAAATTATAGGAGTCTGTTACTTCAACCAAGGTGTCTTCAGGCATGTTTGTTCATCTAAAATGTATGCGTGTTTTAGGACCTAACCCAGATATGACAAAATGGGGATTCCCTGTGAACATGGGCAAGGGCAACAAACTGGAAGCATTGCTTCCCCACAGAAAAACAAGAATCAGGTGGCATGGATGTGCTGGTATGGAGAAGTGCATGTAGGTCTCCAAAAAATCCCAGAAAATTCCCCAGGTGGAGGGATGCTATGACAGATCTGATAGATTCACTGTGGAATTTGTGCATGCGAAAGAAGAGACCCATGCTTAGATCCAGAATGGTGCGTATGCCCCGTTTTGCTTTGAGAGCAGTGAACATGTTTTAGGAGAAACCTTTCTGCCTCTGGAACAATGGCAATGACTCCCTGTCAGAGGAATTGAGCCAAGACAGTGTTGAGGTGTTGGATAGATGAGAACATAAACAGGTGGAGGCGCGGAATGGAAAAAATAAACCCACAAACTTCCAGCTACAAATACTACATATTTGACCAATGCATCCAAAAGGCTTTTGGATTTAGGTGGTTGCAAAGGCCAACAGTCGTTCTAAACTTTCAGAAGTAGGGGTATGCCTCAACTGTAGAAAAGACTTTCTCCTGGATTTGTAAGGTTTTGGGGGTCCATGGTCTGGGGGAAACACAAAGGAACTTTTCTTAGCATTAGATGTAGATTCCGCCCTGGTTCACACTGGGCTGCGGGAGTGAAGCCGTGCGAGTTCAGCTGATTTAAGAGACATCTGTGCAGGTTTCTGTAAATCGCGGCCCGAAATCGCAAATAGTACAGGTACTACTTTTTGAAATCGGTGCAGCGCCGCAGATGCGGCATCGCACCGATTAGGACAGTGTCATTGCCGACAATTGCCGGCAAATGCCGCCGATTTGAGATGCGATTTCACATGCGAAATCGCATCTCAAATCGAAGGAAACCGTACCCAGTGTGAACCTGGGCTCCAGGCTTTATATATGGGTAGAATATCCACAAACTCATCAAAACATTAGGGCAGAGCAACAAGTCATCAGTTCAATTGTTGGAGAACTGAATGATCAGCTAGGATTAATCCAGGAGCTCTAAACCAATGGTTCCCAAACCTAGTCCTTAAAAAGGAGTTGTAAAGGAAAACATTTTTTTTTGCTGAAATGACCGTTTACAGGGTATAGAGACATAATAGTTAACCGATTCCTTTTAAAATCGATTAAAAATAGATAAAAATCAATCATATAATGTACCTGTAGTTTCGTTTTTGCATGTTATCCTGCCTGTGTGCATGTACAGAGCCATAGAGCAGTGATGGTTTAAAAAATAAAACTAGAATCTCCCAGTACTGTGGTCCTCAGGAAACAGACAACCAGGAAGTGTCCAGAACAGAGGACAATTACAGCAACATCAGAGCAAAAACGAACAATTATGACATGAAACCAGGACTGCAGTAAGGTAAATGAAGCCATTTAGCTAAAACATTTTTTTCTTTTAGTGACCCTTAAAAGTGGTTGTAAACACGTTACAACCACTTTTACCTACAGGTATGCCTAGATTAAGGCGTACCTGTAGGTGCTCGAAATATCTCCCAAACCTCCACGGTTTAGGAGATTTTCCCCAAATGAAACTGGCACCGACGTCTCTGGCTCATGCGCCGTAGATGACAATGGCGCACTTTAGAATCGGCGAGCGTGCCATTTCTAAAGGAGATCGTGCCGTGACTGGTGGCTCCCACGCATGACGTCATCACGGGTCTGGCCAATCACAGCGCCTAAGCTGCGATACCCGGAAGGAAGATGGACGCTTCGTGAAAGAGGGGGCAGCAGTGACATCACAGGCTTCAGTTTCAAGCAAGTGACACATAATGGGCTACCATGCAATGCATAGTAGCCCATTATGCTTCACCTTTGCAGGGAAACAAAGAGGAAGTAAAACCCATCAGGGTTTTCTTCCTCTAAGTACCTCCAACAGCTAAGTTTTGGGAAGCTTTGATGCAATAGCTGTCAGTTATGAAGCCATTACCAATGATTTAAAAAGCAGTGGTCTCCAAACTGCAGCCTGGGGGCCAGATGTGACCCATTGCTTACCTTTTTCTGGCCCCTGCTCCCACTGACACCAACATAAGAGCAAACATTCCTGCACTGACACAAATGGGATATTTTTTTTTTCCAATGACACCAAATGGGGCACTATTCCTTCTACCGACACCAACAATGGAGCACCATTCTTCCCTGTAATACCAAAGATGTAACACGGTTTACTCCCACTGGCCACAGTCTGGCCCCCTTAAAGTCTGAATAATAACCTGGCCCTTTGTTTATAAGGTTTGGAAACCCTTTTAAAATGCAACTGTACAAGGTGAAAAAGTACTGAAAATGAACATTTTAGTTGGCATGGGTTTGACAAACTGGTAAAGCCGTGTAAGCATATCAGCAGCAGCATTTGCGAGAAATATATACGGATAGTGTGTGTGTATATATATATATATATATATATATATATATATATATATATATATATATATATATATATATATATATATATACATACATACATACACACATATATACACATATACACACACACTTTATATTCCTGTGTGCAGACCGTTCTCATTTTGCTTGTGGGCATTGTGAAGCCCACAAGCAATTACTTTCGGGAATACTGTGGATGACGAGCTGAAAGGGCGGTCTTTTAAATACAATTTTCAGGGGAATACACTTTAATTAAAAACACACACAAATTTGTAGAATGTGACAGAATGTTACACTTCGAGAATCGTGATCTTTATTCTGAGCAAATAATAAATTACGGTAGCGATTCTCATTTTAGCCAGAATTGTGCAGCTCTACTACAGGGTCCCTGCTTTCAGAAACGTGTTAAGGGGTATGGAATTATTTTCAAGCCTAAATGGGCATTAATGTCCATTTTTTTTTTTTTTTAAATGGCTCAGGCAGGGGGAGGGGTGAGTAATGCAATACCAGAACCTAGCATGTTAGAGGGAGAATAATTTAACAGTGTACTTAAAGCGGGGTTCCAACCACATTTTTCAATTTTTAAAACCATGTCTTTTCATCTCTCTTTCTATATGCATCTATATACGTTTAAGAGTGCCGACTTATTCCGAACGCACACTTTATATTCCTGTGTGCAGACCGTTCTCATTTTGCTTGTGGGCATTGTGAAGCCCACAAGCAATTACTTCCGGGAATACTGTGGATGACGAGCTGAAAGGGCCGCCCGTCCCGCCCCATTCTCGCGCAATAGAACTGCAGCGTTGCGCTGTCAAACACTTGGGTTGCCATCACAACGAGCGGCGGCGGCAGAAGTGCAAGCCGTTGTGATGGCAACCCATAAACATCAACAAGCCAGGAGATTTGTACAGGGCTATGGCAAGACTGAAAATGGCGCCAAATTATTCAGGGAATCGCGTCCCTTCCGGGATCGTAGGAACGCGATTCTTGCACAGTGGAAGCGCACGGCATCCTGGGAAATGACACACATTTCCCAGGAGCATTAGCGATGCGAGGAGCCGAGGGAGCTGACGTCAAGATCCGAGGTAAAAAGGAAGGCAGATTTCGTGGGACCGCATAGCAACAGGCATTTCCAGGTGAGTAAAACATTTTTTTTTCTTTTTTAGGTCTAATCTCCACTATAAAGCACAAACACTTTTTGGATGAAAACTCCACTTTAAAGTCAAAATGTAACATCTGTCCAGTCTTATTGCCATCTGAATCCTTGTTAAGGAGATTCGCCCTTTGTATTAATCCTGGGTAACCACTGTCACTAGGAATGAAAAGTAAAGTACAGGGGAAAAAATCCAAAATTCTGAGCGATCACCAGAACAGCAATATAAAAAAAAAAAAAAAAAAAAAAAAAGGGAGGACACACTTGAAGTCCTTTTGATCAACAGGGAACCAAATACAGAGGGTTCACCTGCTTCAAGCAGATCTCAAATAGCAGCGCACACGGTAGTCTCGGTTCACACTGGGGCGACTTCAAAGTCGCCCCGACTCTGAAGCCACCGCGCACAGCGCGACTTCAGAGCCGCTAGCAAACAACTTTTGTAATAGTCAATGCAAGTCGCCCCCAAGCAATCCAGGAACCTTTTTCCAAGTCGGTTAAAATGGTTCTATAGCGACTTGTCGGGCAGCTAAGAATCAGCACTTTCTTGGAAAGTGAATTCAAGTTGGAAAATTAACAGCTTAGAAGTGAAGATCTGAAAAGTATTCACAAGATACACTGTAAATCTACACTCATCTGCTTCCTAGGACTGAGCGGAGAACTAAGCCACTACTTCCCCTGTACATGAGGAAGTGAGGTTGAGTAAAATTACTCACCGATTTAGCAAGTTCTGGACATTTAAACTATACTTCTTCACCAGTGAAGCAAAAAGCCTTCCACCTCAGAACACACACACGTTCTTGCATCAGACTTGTTCTAGATTAGGGTGACTGTGAAAGCTAGCAAAGCAATGGCTCATTCTACTTTGATGAAAAATGAAAACAGAAGTCCTAGTCACCCGGCATCTAATGAAAATGTCTAAGAATCCAATCAGGTGATAGGTGGGTACGCTTTAGCTGCAGGGAACACTACTCATATCCAAAGTCATTTAGTGACGGGCTTTTCTGGGTACTAATGAACATTTTCAAATTCACAAACAGTGCAATAGCTGGCGACTTGTGGCTTCTGTTCTTTTTTGAATTTCAAAAAAGGACTGAGAAGTTCCCTTTAAAGAACTTAAAATAAAAATAAATATAAAACCACACACTTGCATATAAAAAAAAGTTAAACCACCACCACTTTCTGTAAAGAGAAAATAAAACCAGTTTATGGGGGTACAGTGCTACTAGCAGCCATAACACAAGAGGAAGAATTGAAAAAATAAAAAGAAGAAGCAATTACTATTTTGCCTTAGTATATCCTAGCTATGTTAGGGCACACAGACAGCAAGACTCCTATTGGCTGACATTTACTCTACAGCAGGGTTTGACAAATTTGCTTGGAATCTAGGAGCCAGCTAAAAAAAGTTAGGAGCCAGAAACGCGCCCTGCCGAGCTCACACAAAAGTGAACGCATACGTGAGTAGCGCCCGCATATGAAAATGGTGTTCAAACCACACGTGAGGTATCACCGCGATTGGTAGAGCGAGAGCAATAATTCTGGCCCTAGATTTCCTCCAACTCAAAACATGCAACCTGTAGAATTTTTTTAAACGTCGCCTATGGATATTTTAAAGGGTAAAAGTTTGTCTCCATTCCACGAGCAGACGCAATTTTGAAGCATGACATGTTGGGTATCAATTTATTCGGCGTAACATTATCTTTCACAATATAAAAAAGAAAAATTACCGGCCGGCATAATTACGCGGCGGGGGAGCACGGAGACACAGGATGGGGCCGCGCCGGCCGGTAATTGAGGCCATGTCTGGCGGCCTTCTGCAGGCCTATGCTTCCTTTCACAGGCGCCAGGTCGCCAATTCTAGTCGCAAATTGCGACCTGGCGCCCGGATTTCGTCGAACCCTGCTCTATAGTATGTTGCATTTGCCTATCCAATTACTTAGTATCTTATTAAGGGGATCCAATATTAAATTTGAGTACTTTTAAAAACAATATTTTAGATAACTAAACAGCTCCAAACACACACACACACACACACACACACACACACACACGCTTGGGGATCAAATACTAATTTTACTCACTGAACTGGGACCCGACAACACCGTTTCAAAATTATTAATGTTATCATTAAAGGTTCCTCTACAGGAGGCCAAAAGATTCCAAGAAGCACTTGAAGGATCAACAGACAACACAAACAGAAGGGGGAGAATGAAGAACTGTTCTCGTTTGTATAATCAAAAAGCAACACAAAAATGCAGATGAATTTAGTGTTTGGGTGGAATTCTACTTTCACTGTTAACTTTTTTTCCTATGAGTCACTTCTGCTTTTTTATTAAAATGAAAAATAGTAATTTCTTGTAATGGGCAGTGTTAACAATCCAGATGCCACGAAGCAGCATTTGCAACTTGTTGTTGGGGCCATATCACTCATCATTGTCAGGATTCCCAACGTCTATTGCTAGCAGGCCAGACTCTAGTATTGTGGGCTAAGAAAGTTTACAATGGAAGCATTTGCTTCATCTCAGTAAAATGCCAGTGACAATCGTTTTATCTAGGCACAAAACAAATGCCACCATATGGACAGTTTAACAGGCAAGACAGTCATAATGCAAAAAAGGAACGTTTCCCCATTCTTTGTTAGGCTGCATTCACACCTGAGCGTAGGGCGTTCGGTCGTTTTTTCGGGCGTTTTTTTTCGCGCGTATTCATGCTTATTTGCGCGTTTGCATACAGCGTCATGCGACGTTTTTGTACTTCGGCGTTTCTTATTTTAGCCAATAGGAAAAATTATCATCTTTTCATCACTTGTTGCTATGTTGGTAGATTTTTTTTAATCTTCTGCATGGGCGACAAGTTCTATTGATTAAAGCGACGAAACGCCCATAGCAAACGCCCGTTGTCGCGCAATACGCGCGTTTCCCATTACTTTCTATGGGGGGGAAAAAAAAACGCTCAAACGCCGCTGTCGCGCGATTCGCGCGACAAAAAAAGGTCCGGGACTTGTTTGAGCTTCGCGCGACAGGCGTTCATGTGTGAACAGTCACCATAGGGAATAATGTTAATTCTCCCCTCTGGCGTTTGTGAGCAGTGCGCTTCAGGCGTAAAAACGCCTAGGTGTGAATGGGGCCTTACCCTGAGGCCACATGCACATTGGGAGTCTGGCCCTGTGAATCATGCCACGGAATGCAGCTATACTGTTCTAGGTCTACTTCCCTGCATGCATAGGGCTCTAAACACTTGGTACGCTGAACCTGTGCACCTCCTGAGTGCACAAAAAAAAAAAAACACTGGGGCTAGATGCTTGTTGTGCCAGATCATTAAAGCGTTTGTATACTGCTGGCCTTTTCTTTTTCCCCCTGCAAGATCGGGGACCCTTCAATATACCCAGTCAAGTGACTGGACTCATGATACACAAATGCGACAAATCCTCCTACATAAGTTGTAGCCGTTTATCTTTAGTCTTCTCTTCTTTGCGTCCATTCTAGGGCATCAGGATCATGGCTGATCATGTAGCCAAGATGACGAGCAAAGAATATGTTCTCGGCTTCTCATCACAGAAACACATCTGGAACATGTTTCTGTGGTGTGAACCTGCCCTAATCTTCCCACATTCAGGACGGGTTCACACTATTGCGAATTGGATGCAGAGAATGCACATCCAATTCGCAATAGCAGGAGTCCTTGACTGGCTCTTGATGGATCCGGTTCACATAGCTCTGCTGCAGCTCCGGAATTTGCACAGAGGTCCTGTGGGTCTTTTGGTCCGTTTCTGGTCCAAATTTTGCCCAAAATTTGGGCTGAAATCGGACCTGTGAACGGGGATGCACTGACCCCCTGCTGGGAGGCACATGCAGCAATAGTGTGAACCCCGCCTTATTATTCTATCCACCCTTTTAGAAATGAATGTCCCCACTCACTCTGCAGAAACACCAAACATCAGAATATAAAAACAAACAGTCATAACACTTTTAAAGCCCCTTTCACACTTGTGCAACCTGAAAGTAATGTGACTTGAAGCATTGCCTGTGTAATCTTGAGGTCTATAGACATCAAAGTCAGACCAAAGTAGTGCAGGGACTACACACAGATATGAACAGTACTTATTGGAAATCATGGGGTATGACTTTGCAGTCCTAAGTCACACAAGTGTGAAAGTGGCCTTAATGGTGGGTGGGCAGAATCCTAAATGACACACTCATCTGCAGTACGGCCTTTCCTCAGGTGTCCCAGTCCTCCTCATACATCCCACACCAGAACTGGTCACAACTGGCTGACAAGATGCTGAGCTGTGCACCGATAGGCTGCAACTTTCTCTGACTATTCATAATGGGCAATGCTTATATAAAGAAAATCTTGTCCCCGGAACATGAGGCAAAGAAAAATCCTCCAATGAGAACATCTATTCCGTGGAAAGCTGTTAGGAGTTGAATTCCCCTTCGTTTCCAAACATTTTCTCCAACTTCTTCCAGAAGTAATTCTGAAGCTCAATAAGCCACCTGAAGAAACTTGTGAACAAAGCTGGCATCAGACAAGGCCTCAACCTCCACCTTGAGCCTAGGTTCACATTGGAAAGATTTGCCATGTGATTCGAGAGCTCAAATCGCATAAATCCCAGCCTATTAGAGGCAATGGCACTTTTCCAATTGGTGCGACACAGATTTTTGCAGCGCTGCACCGATTTGCAAAAGTAGTTTCTGCACCACTTTTGCTGATTTCAGGTGCGACTTCAATAGGCATCTATACATGAAGCCACACAGATGTCTATCAAGTAGCATCTGAAATCGCGCTACTTCAATTGAAGAGGTTTTAAGGGCAATTCAATTGGCAAGATTTTTTACCATAAAGCAGGGAATGCATTAAAAAAAAAAAAAAAAAGTTAAAGCATTTTACCTTTAGAACTACTTTAAAAGTGGGTATAAAAATTGAACGGGGGGGAAAAAAAAAAAAAACACACATCTGAGCTCCCTCTCGATCCAGCGATGTGCAAGAGAGCTTTCCTAGGACTCCCTCTTCTCATTGGCTGCGACAGCTGCTGTCAATCACAGTCAGTGAGCCAAAGAGCGTGAGGCAGATCCGTGGCTCTAGGTGTTTTATGAACGCTTAGAGCAGGGCTCGGGGTGAGCATGCACCATTGCAAGCGGCTTGCTATTGGTGGCCCCCACCAGCAGGAAACCTAAGAAAATACCACTGCAACCACTACATAGAGCAGGCAAGTATGACATGTTTGTTATGTTCCTAAAAACCTTTAAATACCACTTTAGCTATGCCAACTCAAACTCACCTTGCAGAGGTGATGGCAAAAAAGGCGGCAAAATATCAGAACTTTTTTTTAGGAATTTGTAGAATTTGGGAGTCGTCGTCCCCCAATACGCACCAACATTCAAGGGCTCATGGGTGCAATGTCAGGCTCCTGCAGACTATTCCTACAGCCTGTCCGTTTAAGAGCTGCAGGAATAGTGAATGGACTAGAACCATGTGAGAAGACTCAAGGACACCGTGATCCGGGCTGTGAAAGATCCTTAGGAGGTACAATGCAAGCTGCCCCAGAGCTGTTAGCGGATCATAAGTTTGAAAGGCCCGCAGGACCCCTAACCTTGCAACCTTAGTAACAGGTGCTGAAAGCAGGAAGGGTTTTATTGCCGTCTGACTAGGTCACAGTAAGGAGGATATTTCCTGAACCTTGCAAGGAGCCGTTTGGATCTCACATGCAGAGCATAGAAGTGTGATAGTACAAGGGTGTGGGAGGGATTACCACTCAGAGTATGTGGCAGCCACGATGGAAGGAAAAAAAAAATGCATCACAGCACAATGGGGTGTCTGACACAAATGTTTTGCAGCACATAGAAATCACCCTCGAGGGGGGAAGCAGGAATACACTCCGTTTCATTAAACAGTGACAAGCCCTGTTATTTACCAAATGCCTGGTTGGTCTGGATAGCCAACAGGATCCCAGGCAGGGCAGAATGCACATACCAGACATACTCCTGAGGAAGTCTTCATCAGATGGGTGCATCACAGTCCTGCACATCATACAAGGCCATACACAGTGCAAAATTTATTTTCTGCAACCACAGGCAGTGCTGACAGGAGAATCGGTACTTGTTTTCTCCCAGCGGGGGAATCCCTACCCACTAGGAGAAGACAACGATTATCGCTAACGGCTATGGAATCCGGCAGGCTGACTGTACTAAAGTTGATCGATCAACTTGGTACATTCAGCCTGCCCATTAACGGTTGGAATCTCAGCCAGTTCCTGTTGAACCGGCCAAGATTCTAACCGTGTATGGCTGACCTTACTCACTTGGTATACAAGGTGTTTGGAGAGCACCACAGCAGAGCCCAGTGCTCGCAGGTCATATTATAGGCTGGTCCTGTTTATTCATTAATGCAGTCTCTGAGCTATACTCTGTGGCTATACTGCAGATTGTCTGATCCAGAGAGGTGCAAAGTAAGCTCTTCCAGCTCAAAAACAACTGGAGAATTTTGAGAAAATGTAGACAAAGAATTGAATTGCTTCGCTCTGTAAAAAGATGCCGTTCTCTAACCTAATGCAGATATTTGCCAGCACATCATGGATCAAAACAGCATCCAAACTGATTTTTTTTATTGCATGATCAAATCAAGTGGTGCAATGTTTCAGAGCCACGCAGGGCCCCTTCATCAGGCATGTAATCATCAACCAATCAAAACAGAGAGAGAAGCAGAGAACCACCCACCCCATGACAGTTACGACATCATAGGTCCTGCCAAAAAAAGTAAACATTAGCAGAGAATACACACACACACACACACACACACACACACACACACACACACACACACACACACACACACACACACACACACACGCGGTGGTTCACATTCCTCTCCACCTGTTGAGATGGCGGCGTCTCTCATCGCCTCATGCTTCACCATTTCTGGATCAAGCACAGCCTGCACCCTTACACTAGTGTGAGACAGCAAATTTTGTAGAGCACCTTCAAAAAACGGCACTACAACTGGTTATAGGAAATTCAGAGCATATCTGTTCAATGTATACTATATAACCCTCAAAGATGTAGGAGCTTAAAAATCAGCAGTCTCACAAGGAAGTATTTCAGCAGGGAATTCCAACAAGCTGCTAACTCCAGTATATATCTATACAAAAGGTAACCTGCTAAACTAACGCTGTATAAGAGATACAAGGAAACAGCGAGTGGAAAAAGTTATAGAATTCTACGCCACCCTGGGCAACGAAACTAAAACAATGCATTGTGTGTTGTAAAAGTGAAAGGATCACATACAGACATTCAAGCCCAACTCCAGGTATTGTTTTTGAAACCCCTTAAAGTGAAATCTAATGAGGTTTATTCCATGTCTGGACTGCTGCGTAGTGTAAAAGTCACTTTTCCTGCTGGAAAGTACAGCTATTGCTGTACATTTGGCCCACGGTGCATTTCATACACAAAGTAATGGTGTTTATCCACCTCACTCTTCCTAGAAGAGAAGGCTTTCTGTGAAATGACTGAGTACAAGGTGTTCTGTGAAGTCACAAAAACCTTTACACCTAGCATTCTGCTTCCAAACCCCCCATAGTCTTATGATGTCACATGTCTTTTCTTTTTATCCTCCGATGGCAGCGGTGGTTGTGCTTTACCCCTAGACAGCATAGCACTCATGTAATCATATGTGAGCCCAGACTAGTATAATGAAGAACAGAGACTCTGCAGGGAACAATGACAGCGAGAAGAAAAGTATTGCAGCCAGAGCCATTTTTTTGTGAAGGTAAAGTTGGGCTTTAATGCCAAAACCTCCATGGAACTTAAATGCCAGGCCAATTTTTCTTTGCGACAATGGGGAATGCCCCTTTTGGCAAGGATCACCCTCACAGTTTGTTCCCATAAGAAATGTCACAAGACAGGAAGAGGGGAAGTCATGCTGTAACATTACACCTGCTGCAGATTTGAAGTACTGATGTGCAATCACCCCCAATTGTAAATTTAGGCTGCACTTCTGGGTTCAGAACGGTCATATGCCAGGTAAGTAGCAGTTTGGGAACTCATGTGCTTGACCTGAATTGGCAGTAGGACAACTGATGTTTCTATAAAGAGTACCTGTCCCTGCATCTGTACTATCAAGCAGAGGGCGTTTCAGTCTCCCTGTGATAGTAATGAACTTGAAAAAACCGTACATACATACAAAAAAAAAAAAAAAAAAAAAAAAAACACAAGCCATCTCCTTAAGCCTTTAATGCATTCGGGTAAACAAAAAAAAGCCACCTCTTAAAGCAGGAGTTCACCCATAAAACAATGTTTCCCCTTAGATGGATGCTCGTTTTGTCTAGGGGAATCGGCTAGTTGTTTTAAAATATGAGCTGTACTTACCGTTTGAGATGCATCTTCTCCGTCGCTTCCGGGTATGGGTCTTCGGGAGCGGGCGTTCCTTCTTGATTGACAGTCTTCCGAGAGGCTTCCGACGGTCGCATCAATCGCGTCACTAGTAGCCGAAAGAAGCCGAACGTCGGTGCGGCTCTATACTGCGCACCGACGTTCGGCTTCTTTCGGAAAATCGCAACGCGATGGATGCGACCGTCGGAAGCATCTCGGAAGGCTGTCAATCAAAATAGGAACGCCCATTCCCGCAGCCCATACCCGGAAGCAGCGGAGAAGATGCATCTCGTAAACGGTAAGTACTGCTCATATTTTAAAACAACTAGCCGATTCCCCTAGACAAAACGAGCAGGAATCTAAGGGGAAAAAGTATTATGTACGGGTGAACCCCCGCTTTAACCTTACCTGAGCCGATCTTGATCCAGCGCTGTGCCTGAGAGCATCATATCTCTCTCCTCACAGGACAGAGGCAGCAGTCAATAGCATCCTATGACTAGGGAGCAGGGCCAAGCCACACTGTCTGTCTATGGACACAGGCAGCGTGGCTCAGGATTAAGTTTGCCGTGTTTTGGCAGTGAGACGGGGCCAAGTACCGCTCAGTCATTCACGGGAAGCATTATATTATTTGAATGAATACAAGGCTTCCTCTGATTTGTTGAGACACATGGGGGGGTGCATCACAGATGAAGCTACAATCGCTGTCTCAGTCAGAGGAAGCTTTGTATTCATTCATAGAACATAATGCATTCCGTGAATGGCTAAGCAGTTCTCAGCCCGGCTTTATGCGTTTCCAGGAGTGACACAGGAAGTCCCTATCACACTGCCAGAACACAGCACTGTATAATGTATGTAGCGCCACCCAGCAAGTTACAGTTACGTAGATGAGGTTGAAAACCTGTGCGCGTGATTATTTCAGTATTACATTGTATATATCTGTATGTTGCGTTTGTTCAGCTGCTTATCCAATAGTTTCTTAAAACCATTGATGCTCCCCGCTGAGACCACCACCTGTGGAAGGGAATTCCACATCCTTGCTGCTCTTACAGTAAAGAACCCTCTATGTAGTTTAAGGTTAAACCTCTTTTCTAATTTTAGCGAGTGGCCACCTGTCTTGTTAAATTCCCTTCCGCAAACAAATGTTTTATCCCTTCTGTGGGGTCACCAGTAGGGCATTTGTAAATGGAAATCATATCCTCTCTCAAGCGTCTCTTCTCCAGAGAGAATACAGAGAGCTTCATAGACAGCCCAAGTCTCCTCACAGGATACTCCTAGTCAACAATGATCTAATGCTCCAGGGGCTCAATTCTACTCTGAGGCCACTGCATGGCTTAGTGACTATTCAGCATGTATTTCTTGTATATACTGTTGGACTAGCACCATTATTTTTAGGACATTTAGCCTTCACAAAATCCCACTATACCAGTGGCACTCTAGCCGTGTCCTCAGGACCCACTAACAGGCCAGGTTTGTAAGATAACTCAAATACATCACAGGTGATATCATTTGCCACTCAGCGATTGCAGTATTCTAGTCTGCATCGCCCCAAGGTAATCTGGCCTGATAGTGGGTCCTGAGGAGAAGAGTTGAGAATCACTGCATTATACCAGACTGGTTATTTGTGAGAATAGATATCAGGTTCTGAATGGCTAAGCTTCGGGCTTGGGTATTGGCGATTTCTCCCCCATTTTCAAACCCATCCTAAGAGGAAATAAAGACATAGTATTTTATGTTAAGCAATGCAAATTATGGTAAAAGTTAAAGTAGCCATTTGGTACACAGGACCCAAGTCCATTGCTCGGGTGTCCAAGTACACTGTAGGCAGGTGGATCACAGTCACCTTTTCAGGGCACGTTGTACATCATTTTAAAAGTTGAACTGCCCAGTGGATCAGGTTCATTTCTCAGGTCTTTGAACTCTGCATGGACAGAGAAGTAAAGTAGTTTTGCCTCAACAGCGCTACAAAGCCACCACCTGGTCGAATTTTCATACAGTGTTTTGGCACATCCGGATTGCTCTGCTGTCCTTTCACCTTGTGATATAGTTCCTGGAAGCAGTAGCCCACCTTAATAGGTTATTTCTATAATGGCCTCATGTGCTGTCCTGGAAGATTAAATGGGAAAACTAGAGCTAATTACCTGGCAACTCCATTCCCATTAATCTTCCAGGATAGCATGGACTCTCACCCTATATTCTGTGTTATATTGGGTTATTATGTTATAACAGTTGCCTACAGTTCTTCCTTACTACTGACGACACTAGGCGACTGTGCTCTTTGTATTTGAGTGTGGATGATGCATTTCCTGTTTTAGATGGGCGGAGCCACTCATGTGCTGTCCTGGAAAATGTATGGAAATGGAGTTACCAGTTTTTCAGGCAAGTGCATCCTGCATGCGCGCTATTTTGGCCATATTTCTATGGATCACAGGAGTGCAGTTTGTTGTGATCCGTTGTGACACTAGGCTAAAGCCCTCTATTGGCTGACATCACTCAGTCGCCTAGTGTTCTCAGTAGTAAGGAAGAACTGTAGGCAATCACTCACCCGGTCCAGGCTGGGGAAAGATCCCGAGCAGAGAGCTGGCGATTGACAATCATAGCTCAGAGGAGGCGAGAACTCAGCAATCAGCGGTGTATGATCACCCAGTTCTCAGTACAGAGGTGGCAGGGGACAGATGCAGCATCCACCTAGGCAAGTATAAATTATTTTTTTATATACCATACTTTTTAGGACTAAATCCGGGCGCTAGGTCGCATTTGGGACTAGAATTAGCAACCTGGGGAAGGAAGCATAGGCCTGCAGAAGGCCACGGCCTCAATTACCGGCCGGCACCGCCTGACGCGATCGTGTGGTGGGGGAGTGTACGGAGACACAGGATACCCCATCCTGTGTCTCCGTGCACCCCCACCGCCCAGCGATCGTGTCAGCCAGTAATTGAGGCCACGGCTTTGCGGGCTTCTGCAAGCCTATGCTTCCTTCTGTGATCTGGCGCCATCTTGTGGTGGCCGCTGGTATGACGTACAACCAGCAATGCTAATGGAGCTTCCCCTGTGTTTTTACTGTCATCTCCTTGCCTCTAATAAGAACCCCTACACACATATATCCTGACACCCTAGAGAATAAAATGGCGGTCGTTGCAATACTTTCTGTCACACAGTATTTGCACAGCAGTCTTACAAATCGCACTTTTTGAAGAAAAAAAAAAAAAAAAAAATAAAAAAACCCTTTAAATTAAAAAATAAGACAACGGTAAAGTTAGCCCCTTTTTTTTTTTATATTGTGAAAGATAATGTTACGCCAAGTAAATTGATACCCAACATGTCACGCTTCAAAATTGCATCCGCTCGTGGACTGGCGACAAACTTTTACCCTTTAAAATCTCCATAGGCGACGTTTAAAAAAAAAGAAATTCTACAGGTTGCATGTTTTGAGTTACAGAGGAGGTCTAGGGCTAGAATTATTTATCACGCTCTACCAAATCGCGACGATACCTCAAATGTGTGGTTTGAACACCGCTTTCATATGCGGAAGCTACTCGCGTATACATTTGCTTCTGTGCGCAAGCTCGGCGGGACGGAGCGCGTTTCTGGCTCCTAACTTTTTTAGCTGGCTCCTAGATTCCAAGCAAATTTGTCAAGCCCTGTTTTAGGATCAATACCATCAGACCAAGTTTACCTACACTGTATGCATCAATAATGAAAACCGAGGTACATCGTTAGATTCTCAAATGTGAAGTAGGTCTCACAAAGTATTAATATTAGTTCTTCCAGCATTAGAGCTTCAGCCCATCACAGTGCTCTTATCGTGTGTTAAGCAGATGCAGGATTAAAAATGTATTGGTCAGCTGCCGCCCAAACTGTACACATTTCTGGCTGAAGTCTACATAATGTGGTTTATTATATTCCCTGAGTGTCAGGATAATGTCATAACTGACTGTGGAGTTTGCTAGGAGAAGGGCCAAATCTTGGTCTGCATATTTGACATTTGTGCAGGAATACTGTATGTTTAACAGAACGAGGGTGCGTACCCCAACACACTTCAGACAACCCTAATAAAAAGGTTACGTTCTATACCATTGGCTAAAGTGCGCTGGTGTACACACTCTTGTCCTAATAAACATGCCGATTGCCAGTCAAGGCATTTTGTTTTATATATTAAATAAGAAAAACTGTATATGGGTTTACACACTATTCTATTCTTACCCTGGAGCTTCTCCTGCCTCACTATGAACGTCTTCCAAGTGCATCTCTGAAGCCGACCTCCTTACAATCTAAATGAACAGTTCCCTTTGGATTCACCAAAATGTGACAGCCTGCCAATTGGACCATTGAGGTAGACAACTCACATTACATCAGTGAGTAGCTCAGAGTCCAAAATCTCTCAAAACCAACAGCCAATCATAGCAAATCCCCACACGTGTAGCAGAAGGGTGGGGGAACGTTTCCACTGCCTGCGATTGGCTGTTGGCTTGGACAACTTCCCAGCAGTACAGCTCACACGGATTTGAACTAGTGTCCCAACACGCCTAAGCCCATCCCCATTGCTGAGAAATCTAACGGGAAACTATAGATATAAAGGAAATGAGGTCAGACAAGATGTCACCCATTCTCCCACTGCCTGCTCCATCAATAAATGTTCTAGCATGCATACTTGTGAGAAAATTCACACCACCCACCTCCACATATCACTCAATGAGTGACATTTGTCAACACATTTTGAAGAGTACCTGTCACCAACTTACATTACAGCATTTTGAACTGCAAATACATCCCCCCCCCCCCCCATTTTTTTTTTTTTACGCGCAGCGCACCTTGAAAACACTCCAAGTACTGTAAATTCTCCTAGCACATCATAGCCCTCCCCACTTTTCAGAATGTCTACTTGCTGTCGGCGCTGCTCCAGCTCCTCTGGCCCTTTCTGTACAACCATTTTATGTAGCTGCAAAGAGAGGGGAGGAGGGAAATAAACTATATAATATTAACGAGTGTGCTGCCATGACATTCATGATGGCAGCACCACCCCCACAGCTTTTACATTTCTTCACAAGAGACTCACAGGTAAAATTAACATGCATAAAATACATGGTATGCATATAATCTTTTGGTCAGGTTTTGCTGAAGTGAAAGGTCTGGAGACAGGGTGTCTTTAAAGTGTAACTTTAGGGCCAAAAACACACACTATTAAAAGTAGCAGTAAACTCTGTACTACCACATGTACCTATAATAAGGCTTACTGGTAGGTACTGCGAGCATCTCCTAAACTTGCAGTTTAGAAGATATTCAGACTCCATGCAGCTAACATCGGCGCATGCGCTCTGAAGGTCCAGCTTACAGTGGCAGATCTTTAGAGCCTGTGCCCAAAACGGCAGCTCACCTGCGCAGGAGGGACATCATTGCAGCTCCGGCCAATCACATAGCCAGACCTTGTGAGCCCGGAAGACAGACAGACAGGGGGGGGGGGCGGGGGACAGGTCATCCCTCTCAGCGCTGGAGGGCTTAGTTCCAAGGTGATTATTTCATAATGTGCTAGTATGCCATTGCCTTGCAGGTTTTTTTTTTTTTAAATCGGCGGTTTACAACTGCTTTAAAGTTACACACTTGGAGAAGTATAGCCGTCTCCTATGGATCACAGGAGTGCACGTTGTTCTGCACTCCTGAGACCAGTTTTCAAATGACAGCAGGCTAAACTCTGCTGTCGGCCGACATCACTCAGCTGGTCCAGACTCTGAATCAATCTCAACTATACAGTCAGGATCCACCCAGATGTCTGGACCGGTAGCTTGCTCAGCGATTCGCTGAGAGACTGAGCCAGCTGCTCCCACCCCCTCCACAGCCCAGTGCTACAGTGAGTGCTGGAGGGGCAGGGCACAGAGCCAGTGACCAACAGTCACCAGCTCTCTGAAGGCTGAGAACTCAGCAATCATCTGTGTTTGATTGCTCAATTGTCAGTCAGAGGTGGCAGGGGACAGATGCAGCACCCACCTAGGTGAGTATAATTGTTTTCTCCCCCACCACCCAATTCCTGAACTTCTCTTTATGTTGAATAAGCAATTTATTCAAATAACTGGTGAACCTGTCAGCCCATCATCTTCAGGGTGACAACACTATTTCACCTGCAGTGCATTCAAGTGGTTGTAAACTTCAGACATGAATTATGAACAAAGCATATCCCTCTACAGCGGGGATAAGCAATTAACGGACCTCCAGCTGTTGCAGAACTAAAAATCCCATGAGGCATAGAAAGACTGACAGCCACGAGCATGACACCCAGAGGCATGATGGGACTTGTAGTTTTGAAACAGCTGGAGGTCCGCTAATTGCATATCCCTGCTCTACAGTGTGTACTACCGTCTATCCAGAGCACTCGGTGTTATCTGTGTGCTGCATCATTTCTTTGCCATCAGCATGAGTCACCTTTGACAAGTTTTCCTGACACCAAGAGAAAAATGGTGACAGTGGAGGGATCTTCAGCCAATTGACAGCCTCATCTCAGTTGCTTTGTGGAGGAGGCGTGTCTCTCCCCTCCAATCAGCTTGTCTCACTGAGCTCCGCAGAGTGAAATGTCAACGCTCAGACAAGCTTTGTTAATTCTACACTTTGAACAGATGTAGAGAACACTAGATACAACTTATGTAGGGGGGGGGGGGGGGGGGGGGGATTTGTTTCATTGTGTGTACCACCTGAGACCAGTCACTGCATTGGGTATATGAGGGTTTGTGCAAAAAAGTAAGTGCACAACCTATATGAATGAGATGATATAGAGACAGGTCTCTATATCACGTCACAGAAAAGCGAGGCTTTTCTGGAACGGAATTCAAAATGTAGTCACCGCTATTTCAATTAGCACAGGACACATATCTGGCAGTGGGGGATTTAAAGGGGGAAACACACTGGTTGCCCTCTTGAATCCCTCCTCCCAGCTCTGGCAGAGTTAGGCCCCTGTAATGAAGGATATAGGAGGAGTTCCTGTCTGGTGGAGAAGGCAGGTTAGTAGAAAAGGGTGACATGTACAGGGGGAGGAGTGCCCACAAGGGACTTCAATAGATCTTCAGGCCAACCACCAAATACAAGGCCGTTTCCTAGAGATCCACACATTACTGCTGAGAAGAGGACAGGGTGGGGAGACATTCATCCATTAGATAGTGATCAGGAGAGGTGACACAGGAAGCTGCATCACTGTACCAGGATGTAAAGGTGTCACCTGTCCAGACTGGCAGTGTAAACAACAAGACCTGCTGAACACAATCACATGACATGTAATACAAACAGGCCATTCATCTTCAGACATTGCCCCCACACTGACATCCGTCCAGCATTGTATGACAAGCCCTGTCCATCTATAGCACCATACACAGCGCATGCAGAGCACAGCCTGGGCCCCGAAGAAGCCTCCTCTACTATACAGTTTGTGTGTCTCGTCCCCCCTCCTACTTGTGGAGGAAAGGAAATTTCCGGTGACACCAGCCCTCCGTGTACCCAATGGCGTCCCTCCTGTTCCCCCTACCTACAAAGGAACAAGGCCGCACATGCCCGGTCCTCACCTGCCTTCCAGTATCCGCCTCCTCTCTCCCGCCGGGAGATCTCCTTCTCTTCCTTCTCCTCCGGCCTTTACTTCCGCCTTTCCTATCTCTCTTCCGTGTACGCCTCACTTTCGTCCTATCTGATCAACGAACGCTGCAAGATGACAGCGGCATCAACCAATCGTTTTGTCGATTCTGGAAAGGATGCCGGAAATGACACAAGAGGAGCGAAGAATGCGGAAATGAGGCCGTAGGGAATGATGGGGATTGTAGTTGTTGGTTAAGGAAGTGCTGTGATTGACTTTCGGTTCGTTTGGTGTTCTCTAGGACCCGGTGTGCCGCCTTATGTGAAGGGGGCTGTGTGCCCATGGAGGGGGGTCCTCTAGATTGGTGTGTGCCAGCTGTCCCTCTGTTACTTCTGCCACCTCATCCATTTAACGTAAAACTCCAGCCAAAGCACTTTCCCAGTTATGGGTGGGGAAAACTTAGGACCTGTGGTGGGTTTTTACTCCTGTCTGTGTTCTCATTGTAAGGATTCACTATTTGTACTGGTGACCAGGCATTGTTATCTCCACAGACAACCTGAGCAGCCAAAATTGTGTCCCTACAAGGACCGCTGTATCTGCTGTACAATTAGACTTTAGGCCCCGTTCACACACTTCACGAATGCGATGCCTAGATTTGCATGTCATCCAAAAAGTCATTGTTTTCAATGACGGTCGTTCACGTCTATGCGTTGCGCTTCCTCTACGAATGCGATAATTAAAAGGGTCTTGTGTGAGTTTACAGTGTTGCGTTGTGAATTTAGTCTCAGAAAATAGGTGCAGGAACTCAACCACGACCCCGTTCAGATTTCACAAACAGTAGAAGGGTCTTAAAGGAGCATTAAATACCAGGATTGCATTACATACAGAGTGCAGAGCTCAGGGGGTTACACACAGAGTGCAGAGCTGTGACTTGTAAACACAGAAACCAGACTTCTGTGTTTACAAGTGATTGTGGTGAGCAGGCACCAAAGGGCCTGAGCCAGAGGTGGTGGAACTGAGTTCCCCCAAGTTTCCCCTGGAAAAAAAGCCCTGGTCTCCATAGACATCAATGTAAATCGTTCTGGAATCGCATTTTTGGTTCAGATATGTGTGAATTCCACCACACTACTCTCTACAAAAAACAGGAAGTTAACACTTTTTTTTTTGTTACATTGGACATTAACATGATTCCATTGGCTAGAACATCAATTGCAGATGTGTCCAACTCCTGAAATTCGCAGTAAAATTGCATTAAATTCGCACCTCATACAGGGCAAATTTCGCAACATATCACAGCGCAGCAGTGTGAACCCAGCCTTAGGCCTAATTCAGATGGGTGGATGAGGGCAGATAGACTGCTGCTTTCAGATTGGTGGATGAGGGCGGATAGACTGCTGCCTTCAGATTGGTGGATGAGGGCGGATAGACTGCTGCCTTCAGATAGGTGGATGAGGGCGGATAGACTGCTGCCTTCAGATTGGTGGATGAGGGCGGATAGACTGCTGCCTTCAGATGAATGGATGAGTGCAGTTAGGCTGCTGCGTTCAGAAGGGTGGATAGACTGCTGCCTTCAGATTGGTGGATGAGGGCGGATAGACTGCTGCCTGCAGATGGGTGGATAAGGGCGGATAGACTGCTGCCTTCAGATTGGTGGATGAGGACAGATAGACTGCTGCCTTCAGATTGGTGGATGAGGGCGGATAGACTGCTGCCTGCAGGTGGGTGGATGGATGAGGGTGGATAGACTGCTGCCTTCAGATGGGTGGATGAGGGTGGATAGACTGCTGCCTTCAGATTGGTGAATGAGGGCAGATAGACTGCTGCCTGCAGACGGGTGGATGAGGGTGGATAGGCTGCTGCCTTCAGACGGGTGGATAGGCTGCTGTCTTTAGACGGGGGGATGGGGTGCTGCCTTCAGACGGGTGGATGAGGCCGGGTAGACTGCTGCCTTCAGACGGGTGAATGAGGGCGGATAGGCTGTTGCCTTCAGACGGGTGAATGAGGGTGGATAGGGTGCTGCCTTCAGACGGGTGGATGAGGGCGGATAGGCTGCTACCTTCAGAAGGGTGGATGAGGGCGGATAGGCTGCTGAGTTCAGACGGGTGGATGAGAGCGGATAGGCTGCTGCTTTCAGATGGGTGGATGAGGGTGAATAGGCTGCTGCCTTTATACGGGTGGATAGGCTGCTACCTTCAGAAGGGTGGATGAGGGCGGATAGGCTCGGCATTCAGACAGGTGGATAAGGGCAGATAGGCTGCTGCGTTCAGATGGGTGGATGAGCGCGGATAGGCTGCTGCGTTCAGATGGGTGGATGAGGGTGGATAGGCTGCTGCCTTCAGACGGGCGGATAGGCTGTTGCCTTCAGACGGGTGGATGAGGGCGGATAGGCTGCTGCATTCAGATAGGTGGATGAAGGCAGATAGGCTGCTGCGTTCATATAGGTGGATAAGGGCGGATAGGCTGCTGCGTTCAGACCGGTGGATGAGGGCGAATAGGCTGCTGCGTTCAGACGGGTGGATGAGCGCGCATAGGCTGCTGCCTACAGATGCAGCAAAACAACACACTTTGCTGCACCATAACCGTGTATGGCCGCATGCAAACTGCCAGACAGTCCCTCGAAGCAGTAGCTCCTTTCATGGACTTATACAGTGTACAAATCTGCATTAAATTCGCACCTCATACAGGGCAAATTTCGCAACATATCACAGCGCAGCAGTGTGAACCCAGCCTTAGGCCTAATTCAGATGGGTGGATGAGGGCAGATAGACTGCTGCTTTCAGATTGGTGGATGAGGGCGGATAGACTGCTGCCTTCAGATTGGTGGATGAGGGCGGATAGACTGCTGCCTTCAGATAGGTGGATGAGGGCGGATAGACTGCTGCCTTCAGATTGGTGGATGAGGGCGGATAGACTGCTGCCTTCAGATGAATGGATGAGTGCAGTTAGGCTGCTGCGTTCAGAAGGGTGGATAGACTGCTGCCTTCAGATTGGTGGATGAGGGCGGATAGACTGCTGCCTGCAGATGGGTGGATAAGGGCGGATAGACTGCTGCCTTCAGATTGGTGGATGAGGACAGATAGACTGCTGCCTTCAGATTGGTGGATGAGGGCGGATAGACTGCTGCCTGCAGGTGGGTGGATGGATGAGGGTGGATAGACTGCTGCCTTCAGATGGGTGGATGAGGGTGGATAGACTGCTGCCTTCAGATTGGTGAATGAGGGCAGATAGACTGCTGCCTGCAGACGGGTGGATGAGGGTGGATAGGCTGCTGCCTTCAGACGGGTGGATAGGCTGCTGTCTTTAGACGGGGGGATGGGGTGCTGCCTTCAGACGGGTGGATGAGGCCGGGTAGACTGCTGCCTTCAGACGGGTGAATGAGGGCGGATAGGCTGTTGCCTTCAGACGGGTGAATGAGGGTGGATAGGGTGCTGCCTTCAGACGGGTGGATGAGGGCGGATAGGCTGCTACCTTCAGAAGGGTGGATGAGGGCGGATAGGCTGCTGAGTTCAGACGGGTGGATGAGAGCGGATAGGCTGCTGCTTTCAGATGGGTGGATGAGGGTGAATAGGCTGCTGCCTTTATACGGGTGGATAGGCTGCTACCTTCAGAAGGGTGGATGAGGGCGGATAGGCTCGGCATTCAGACAGGTGGATAAGGGCAGATAGGCTGCTGCGTTCAGATGGGTGGATGAGCGCGGATAGGCTGCTGCGTTCAGATGGGTGGATGAGGGTGGATAGGCTGCTGCCTTCAGACGGGTGGATGAGGGCGGATAGGCTGTTGCCTTCAGACGGGTGGATGAGGGCGGATAGGCTGCTGCATTCAGATAGGTGGATGAAGGCAGATAGGCTGCTGCGTTCATATAGGTGGATAAGGGCGGATAGGCTGCTGCGTTCAGACCGGTGGATGAGGGCGAATAGGCTGCTGCGTTCAGACGGGTGGATGAGCGCGCATAGGCTGCTGCCTACAGATGCAGCAAAACAACACACTTTGCTGCACCATAACCGTGTATGGCGGCATGCAAACTGCCAGACAGTCCCTCGAAGCAGTAGCTCCTTTCATGGACTTATACAGTGTACAAATCTGGCCAGGTCATGGCTATGCACACACTGTAAATGGGGATAGAAAAAAGATTGAATGAGTTGAAAACAACTCAATCAATAATTCAGATTTATGGGCACAAAATGAGACATTAATGTCTTTAAAGGATCACTAAAGGAAATCTTTTTTTTTTTAGCTAAATAGCTTCCTTTACCTTACTGCAGTCCTGGTTTCATGTCCTCATTGCTCGTTTTTGCTTTGATGTTGCTGTAATTCTGCTGTGATCTCCACACTTCCTGGTTGCCTGTTTCCTTATAACCATCATACTGGGAGCTTTTCACTGTAGGTCTAAGCTGTCATTACTGTGTGTCTAGAACCAATCAGATTCATTTTAAAAACAAAACACTGCCCTGGATTTGTTTGTTTTTGTTCTGTGTGTCTCTTTACTTCACATAAACATGAAACCAGTTTAAAAACGAAAGTGAAACTACAGGCACATTATATGATTGAATTTAATCTATTTTTAATCATTTTTAAAAGGAATCAGTTAACTTTTATGTCTCTATACCCTGTAAACAGTCATTTCAGCAAACATTTTTTTTCCTTTAGTGACCCTTTAAAAATATATAATCTGTATTACAAATATGCTAATTAAAATACATAAAACACCAGACTGACAGGCTCAACAAGTACCCAATACAATCAGCATGGAAATATAGATATAGACTAAATCGCTATAATTAAATAGTACTATAATACTGTATCAATAAATAGAATTCATACGTTTTTCCATGCATTTTTTGTCGACGCTTTTACAAATTGCTTCTTCAGGACATTTATTGGGTAGGTGCTGGTGAGCCACAAAGACAAATGTAGACAACACAACAAGGGGGGAGATTCGATATTATATAGATTCCTATTCATCAATTGTCAAACAAACACAAGTATTTGCTCTAGCACTTGATTTAGAAATCTCTGCTGTAGCTTCGATTAGTAGAGGTTCTCAAATCTAGAAATCAAGTAGATTGAAGTAAGTAGATTACAGTGAATATGGAGAGCGGGCTCTATATCAGGACATCACCATTGATATCAATAGTAACTATTATCAACTCCCTGAAAGAGGAACAGTATAGAATACCCAGATGTCTACTGGAAAAATCTACCCCAATATACCTACAGTTTCCAGCTAAGTATGCTGACTGGAGCCTTTAATACCGCTTTCCAGCACTTCCTCCTAAATTGAAAATTCACATTTAAATCACTTCCAAGAGGGAATATGGGAATCTACAATCCACGAGGATGGGGGACACCTTTGGCACTCTTGATGAAAGCAAGAATTGGCCTTGCTGTAAAAAATTGCAATGATATGCACCTGTCAAACAGGTGCAGAAAAATTGCTCTTTGGGTGTCGTGGGGCACCTTCCCACTGTAACCCTATAGAGGTGCTCTTGATGAAGGCAAACAAATTGCAATGATATGCACATGTCAAACAGGTGCAGAAAAATTGGTCTTTGGATGTTAATTGTGCCCATGAAACCTATACCAAAAACATTTTTCCAGATGAAATTGATTGAACACCCTCAAAGCTAGGCAGCCTCGAAGTCCTGCAGAGATCCCATATCCCAAAAAGACTTAATCAGTGACAGTGGCATCAGGGGCTTAATAGCTGGTAATCCAGGACTGATTCATTTTTATAAAAGTCAAACGGTCCACGGAGTCTGTGGACAGGCGCGTTCTATGATCAGTAACGAAACCACCTGCAGCACTGAATGCCCATATTGAAAGCACGCTGGATTCAGGGCAGCCCAACAACACAATAGCATACTGGTCAAGTTCTGGACAGTGGTCTATTCTCATGACCCAGTAAGTCAGTGGATAGTCAGCTGGAAAGTTCTCCATCTCTGTTTTAGCCCCAAGGTAATTGTCCACCATGTGATGCAGATGCTGCCGATAGGATGTGGAAGCTGACAGCCCTGGGTGGCGAACACTAAAAAAAATCCGAAATGCCTCACTTAGGAGGGCACCTTCTCCAACGCTCCTCTCTTGACCAACAGAAGACTCAAATCGACATTTTCCACGACACTGTAGCTTACTGCAGTCAGGAAAAACGTTCAATAAAATCCTCTTTAACATGTCCTCAAGAGATTTTATCTTCTGCACTCTCCGTGGGGATGGGATGAGTTCTGAGACCTTCCCTTTATAACGGTGCTCAAGAAAGTTTGCCAACAGAATTGGATGTGATATGTACAGCGCTAGGCATGACAATGTTAACAACTTAGTTTGGATACAGCATATATTGTTTAGTACCCTTGTGTACGAGTAGAAAGATATGTGTTAGGATGCAGCCTGTATCCAGTGTTTTTTATGCTGCACAATGTAACGGATGTGCTTGTAAAATTGTATGGTTCTTCTCTCTTAATAAAACCTTTTCTGATTTAAAAAAAAGAAAGTTTGCCAACCAGTAATCATCCTTCTCCTTTATGCCACGTATTCTTGGGTCCTTTCGCAGGCTTTGAAGCATGAGATTGCCCACGCACCTCAAATTTGCAGAGGCTTGAGAAACAGACTCCTCGGGATGACATGACAGCATCTGGGAACTTCCTCTTCCCAGCCACTTACAGATTGACGCATGTCTTCCTCTTGTTCAAAGCCCCTCTCTCCTCCTGTGTGTTCTGTGACATAGGAATGATGGTGTCTGGATAAAGTGGGCCTTGAGAGCAAAGCAAGTCCTCCTCTTCCTTCTGCTGCTCTGCCTCCAGTGCCCTGTCCATAATGCCACTCAGAGTCTGCTCCAGCAAGAACACTACAGAACACTACAGGGATTGTGTCACTGATGCATGCACTGTCACAGCTCACCAACTGTGTGGCCTCCTCAAATGGTGACAATACAGTGCATGTATCCTTAATGATCAGCCATTGGCGTGGGAAAAAAAAGAAGATTCGGCCTGAGCCTGTCGTCATGCCATATTCGCACAGGTACTCATTGACGGCCCTCTGCTGCATGTATAGCCACTGCAGCATTGACAAAGTCGAGTTCCACCTGGTGGGCATGTCAAAAATCAGGCTGTTTACTGGCAGGTGTATTTCCCGCAGAGTTTCAGCCAACCGAGCACTGGCTTGTATGACCGCCTGAAATGGCTACAGACTCTTCTGGCCAGCTTTATCCCATCTTGCAACCCTGGGTACGTATTTAGGAAATGCTGCACCACCAAATTGAGGACATGTGCCAGGCATGGCACATGTGTCAACTTTTCCTCTCTAAGGGCGGACAGGAGGTTTGAGCCATTATCACACACCACCATTCCTGGCTCCAGCTGGCGTGGTATAAACCACCTCTGGGCCTGTCCCTGCAGAGCTGCAAGAATCTCTGCTCCAGTGTGGTTCCTGTCCCCTAAACACATCAGCTGAAGCACTGCATGGCACCTTTTAGCCTGACCCAGCTGGAGAGAGAAGCTGTGTCTGAGATCAGGAGTTACCATTCTCAGATCTAGTGTCTGGCAAAGCCAAGTGGAGACTGCCTGTTACCTCCTGTGTGATCCGGTCTGAGGAAACAGCTGAATGTGTTTGTTCCTCATCCTGCAAGACGGAAGCATCCCTCCCTGATTTGAGTGGTCCGTTACCGGAGCCGGCAGGCTGAAGCACACGCTCTACTGATCTCCTTAACCCGAGGTCCATCTAGTTCGGTAAGAGGCAGTAATATCACATCTTTTGGCTGAAAATAAGATCCAGGCTTCTTCTAGATAATCTATCAAATATCACAGTGATCATTGGATTAATCCCTAGAAGTGTCCTACTGTTAATCAATTCCCAATTTTATGTTTGGGACTTTATTTTATTATCCCCCTTTTCTCAAAATGGTTATCTAACACTTAGTTACTGTGGTAACATTTTGTTTTATATATACCTTTTTTTTGTGTGTATTTACATATATAGTTACCTTGATAATGATTTTTTCACTGTCATATATAATATTTTTTTAATATATTTTATATGCACTAGTATTCTGTGCTAATTTCACCTAAATATTTGATTTGGTTGCGCGCTTGTTTTTGTTTGTATGTTTCTTTGGTCTTTAAGTATTTTGGCTTTCACGAGCAGCAGCACTACCTTTTGAATAATTTATTTTTTCACTCACTTCATAAATATTTTTATATTTTTATTCAATTTATCTTCACTTTATGTAAACAAGTTGGTAATTGAAAAAAGGCCGTTAAGATAACTACCACCACTGCGCTTCACTGGAAAAGGATCTAAACTAAGCTAGCTGCTGCTTATAGGAAATAGAATATGTGACAAAATATATAAATGTGTACACTAACACCAGTTAACCGCCGCATGTATATGTACGTCCACAGAATGGCACGTACAGGCATATGGGCGTACATGTACGTCCCCTCCTTTCCGTCCTTTAGTTTAAGCAGACTGTGATTGTGTATTGTTGTGACTTAGAAGAAGATCAGATCACATTTTATGACCAATTTGTACAGAAATCCATATAATTCCAAAAGAATTCACATACTTTTTCTTGCAACTGTAGGAGCAATTTTCTTCTTTTTCACAGCTCTATGTTAACCAATATGTCCATGCAAGTTGTGGCATTTAGAGTTGTATTTTAGGAGTAACAATAATGCCCTGTACACACGATCGGTTTGTCTGATGAAGCTGACTTTCATCAGTCTTGCCTACACACCATCGGTTAAAAATCAGATCGTGTCCAACGCGGTGACGTAAAACACAACAACGTGCTGAGAAAAATTAAGTTCAATGCTTCCGAGCATGCGTCGACTTGATTCTGAGCATGCATGGATTTTTGACCGATGGATTTCCCCACAGACGATCGTTCTTTTTCTATCGGTTTTTTAACCATAAGAAAAATTTAAAACAGGTTCTATTTTTTTTCACCGATGGGAAAAAAACGATGGGGCCCACGCACGATCAGTTTGTCTGATGAAAACGGTCCATCGGTCCGGGTACAAAAGGGTACAAAAAAAAGAAAAAAATTCTCCAACCTGCATTCAGAGAAAAGAGTACTGGCATAATTTATGCTTATGCACATGCACACAAAATTGTAAGCGACTAGAACAATCAATATTCTAGCACTAGCATGAAATTTTGCACATACTCCTCTAAACACCTTACAGCATGAACACTTTGACCCAGATTCACGTAGGGAGCACGTATTTGTGAGCGGGCGTAACGTATCCTATTTACGCTATGCCTCCGCAACTTTGACAGGCAAGTGCAGTATTCACAAAGCAAAGTTGCGGCGGCATAGCGTAAGCCCGCCTAATTCAAATATGGAACATGTGGGCGTGTTTTATGTTAATTTATTGTGACCCCACGTAAATGACGCTTTTTACGAATGGCACATGCGCCGTCCGTGAAAGTATCCAAGTGTGCGTGCTCCAAATTAACCGGCAAAAAGCCAATGCTTTCGACGTGAACGTAAATGACGCACAGCCCTATTCGCGAACGACTTACGCAAACGACGACGTCCATACTTAACATTGGCTGCGCCTCATATAGCAGGGGTAACTTTACGCCGGAAAAAGCCTAACGTAAATGGCGTATCTGTACTGCGACGGCCGAGCGTACGTTCCTGAATAGGCGTATCTAGCTGATTTACATATTCTAGGCGTAAATCAGCGTACACGCCCCTAGCGGCCAGCGTAAATATGCAGTTAAGATACGACGGCGTAGGAGACTTACGCTGGTCGTATCTTAGAGAAATTCTGGCATATCTGATTCTTTGAATCAGGCGCCAAGATACGACGCCTCACACTCAGAGTTACAACGGCGTATCTGGAAATACGCCGTCGTATCTCCTACGTGAATCTGGGCCATAATATGCACCAGACCAGACATTTTGTATGCTAGATGTGACAAAAAGCGTAAATTAGATTATTTTATTATTCCTATGTGCACGCAGCCTAAATCAATATAATATAAAAAAACTTCCAAGAGAGGGAACCATTTTTACAGGCATAAATTAGATATTTACCGTATTTATCTTCCTATAACGCGCCCCGGCATATAGCACGCACCCCCAACCTAGAAGAAAAATTCCTGGAAAAAAATAAATACTTATAGCCAGATTCAGAAAGACTTACGCCGGTTTATCTACAGATACGCGGCGTAAGTGTAAATATGCGCTGTCGTATCTCTGCGCCGTATCCACAGAACGAAATACGCCTGTAAATAGGCTTCCTCCGACCGACGTAACTTTCCTACGCCGGAGTGTCGTGGGCGCATATTTACGCTCGATGCATCTGGCGCTCACATTGATTTCCTATTCAAATATGCAAATGAGGGACATACGGCAATTCACGCATGTACGTGCGCCCGACGCAGGCTATGCGCGGTGCAAGTAACTCGTACGTCCGGCCTCTAGTTATTCCATCAAAAAGCTGGTTTATCTCTGCACCAGACGTGCACAGGTCAGCTGGAGAGCAGCTACAGCAGCACCGTTACGGACGAGCTGAGCAAGCTGAGCGACCCCACTTGCAGGACAACACATCTGTGTGCCAACATGCCAGGGGCAGCCGTGGTCCTAGCACTACTAATGGCTCCACCGTCTCGTAGGAGGGCACGGGAGAGCAGGGCCGCCATCAGGGGGGTACAGGCAGTACACCTGTAAGGGGCCCGGAGGTCCCCAGGGGCCCGGATGGCAACCCCCTTTAAAAAAATATATATATATAAATATAATTTTTTTAGAGGTCCGGAGGTCCCCAGGGGCCCGAGGGCCCCGGATGGCAACCCCCCTTTTTTTTATTTTTTATAAAAAAGAAAAAAAAAAGATTCTAATATATTTTTATTTTATTTTTTATTAAAGGGCCAATTTTATTTATTTTTTAGGGGTACAGGGGGCCCCCCTTTTTTTTAATAAAAAATAATAATTTTTATTTATATTATTTTATTTCTTTTTTTTTCTTTTTATATATATATATATATATATATATATATATATATATATATATATATATATATATATATATATATATATGCCATCCTGGAATTAGCCACAACCCTGCATGATGACATCACCAGCAAGACACACCGCTCACAGGCAGTGCAGCCACTGGTCAAGGTACTGGCAACACTGTATTTCCTCGCCAGTGGATCTTTTCAGCGTACAAGTGGAGTTGTGGCTGGGATGTCACAATCCACCATGAGCAGATGTGTGCACCAGGTTTTCCCCGCAATCCTCAAACGCATGTCCCACCACATCATCAGACCCACCCATAAGCATCTGCGGCAGAAGGCAATGCAGGATTTCTTCATGATTGCAGGATTCCCACGCACCGTGGGGGCCATTGATTGCACACATGTGGCACTACGGCCCCCCGTGCCACAGAGCACATATACCGAAATCGGAAGCAATAGCATTCCATCAACGTACAGGTGATTGCCGATGCCCAATGCCTCATATGGCACATCCGTACCAAACACCCAGGGTCCAGCCACAACAGCTACATATACCGTCAAAGCAACATCCCAACAGAATTTGAACAGAACGTGTACGGGGACAGCTGGCTGGTTGGTGAGTGACATGGGAGTCAGGCATGACTGTCCAACCTCATGATGCAGACATCACGAGGGGCACATGCATGACTAACATCCTCCTGTCTTTTCCCTTCCAGGTGACTCTGCATATGCACTTGGGCCCCATCTCATGACTCCATACCGGAATCCCCAAACCAGAGGAGAGAGAAACTACAATGCTGCACACATACGTACTTGTGCAGTGGTGGAACGCACATTTGGCCTCCTGAAGTCCCGTTTCCGATGCCTGGATAAGTCCGGGGGGACCCTGTTGTATTCCCCAAACTTTGTGTGCCAGATCATCGGTGCATGTTGCATTCTGCACAACTACGCCATGAGAAAGGGCCTGGAGATTGACATACGTGATGACCTGACCCCCGAACCACACAATCCCCCCCTAATTGAGGCTACCCCGTCTTCTGAGGGAAGAGCAGTCTTTGGACGTTAAATACACACATTCATCATGGCACACGGACAATGCACGCATGCACACCACTGTGGTCCCTAGCTCACACACACCACATCCACTTCACATTGGATTAGCCCAAGTCCACCATGCAGGACTTGGGAGCAGCAACGCCACGCCAAGGCCCCAATTATGTCGCTGTCCATTCATACCACATTCACACGGTCGTGGGGATAACTTCTCCCTGACGACCCAGGGTGACACCCCTTACTGGCAGGAGTGTCACCCCTACATTCACACACCAGTCACACTGTAGCCTGCACTACTGATCGTGTGCAGTAAAAAAATTAAATAAAAGGCTCATGACCTGAGTATAAATCAAATAAAAAAACTCATATCCTGAGCACAAAACAAAAAAAAACATATTCTGAGCACAATAAAAAATAAACAGCACTCATTTGGCCTGACGGGGACTGCGCCTGGTGGCACCTATCTGGCTCCTCAGCTGCCTGGGGGGAGCCTCGGGTGGGGGGGGGTGGGACATCTGGAGGTGGCTCACTCCTGGCAGGTGATGACTGCCTGCCCTCCAAGGCCACGGCAAGGCGGCTCAGGAAATTATTGGTCTGAGCCTGCATCCTCAGCTGGCGGTTGATGTTGTGCCGCTGGTTGGGCTGCCTCTGCCTCCCCTCCTCCTGGATGGCAGCCGTGTTGGCCTGGACTGCCCCAGTAAGGGTCTGAACCTCTGCCACAAGGTTAGCTGTGGTGGCCTGCAGCTCCCCAAGGCAGGTGACCCCTGCAGTGCTATTTGCGATGACATCCTGCACTGCATCCCAAATCTGTGCTGTGTTGTTAGCCACCCGGTGCAGGTGCCCGGCTACTTCCCCCATATGACGGGTCTGTCGGGCCTGGTCCCTTGCCATTTGGTCATGCACGTAATCAGGGACACCCCTGGTCTTACGTGACGCCTTCCTGGGGGCAGAGGATGTTTGGGACTGGCTATATGGTGAGGCTCTTGAGGGGCTTTCCCTGCTGGGGGCTGAGCCAGAGGGGCTTCCCCTGATGGGGGGAGGTGTGAGAGGGCCCAGGCACAACAGAGGCCTCCTCTATATAGAGGCAAACCTGGCCAAGGTTTACCATCTCCTTCTCAACCACCTCTTGAGGAGAGGTGTGGCCACTCCCCTCCACCGAAGGATCTGGGCTTCCTAGCGGGTCCGGCTGAGGATGTTCCGGGGAAAATGGCATGGGATGGCCACCGGCAGCAGATGGCCCCGCTCCCTCCTGCACATCTGTGGATGACACAAAGCAGTCACCTGTTGGTGGACCCACACACTTGTCACATGTTCCCTTCCACCCCCTCACATGCTACACACCAGATAGGGGATAAAAAACACTTACCTGTCCTCGAGGCATCATCAAGGGAATCAAAGCCCTCCACGCCCTCCAACTGCTCCTTCTCCAGACACCGGGCAATCACCTCCTCCTCCCGGGTCAAGCTCAACGCACATGGTGGTCCACCACCCGTGCCACTCTGGTGCTTCCTAATGGCGGCCACCTTCTCCCGAACATGGCGCCTCAGGTCATTTATTTTTTTATTAATATCCTTGCCGGTCCGGGTCTCATTGCCAAGGGCATTCACTTCAGTGGCAATGATCTCCAGGATGACCTGTTTCCTGGCCCGGCTGGTATCTCGACTCTGGGCACCATGGAGGCAAGCATCATACCTCTCAATTGCAGAGATGAGAACTGCCTTCTCCTGTGGCAAGAAATTCCTATTCCTCTTGTCATTCTCTACTCTAGCAGCCATATCAGAACAAAAGTACCTTGCTTAGGGGAGGGGAAGCAGGATGAACTTTTGTGTCGGACGGGCGCATGTCTGGGCGTATTTATGCGCTCGGCGTAAGCCGGTGGGCCGGCGTATCCCAGGAAGTTGTGCCGGCGTAGTTGTGAGCATGCACACAGGGAAGCGATCATACGTTCACGTCACTGCGCATGCTCCATTGATTATACGCCGGTCGTAAGCCACTGCTCTACGCTCAGGCCATCATTAGCATAAGGTCACACCCACTTACACTTACGCCGGCTTACGCCTTCAAATTTACGTTACGCCGGTGCAACGTTGAGAGCAAGTGCTTTGTCAATACTGTACTTGCCTCTCTAGCGTATGCCGGTGCATTGCCATGAAATGTGATTTGCCATGAAATGTGATGGTCCGCCTCCATCACATCCCATTGGCTCACTCATGTCACGTGACATATTTAAACGTCATCAGTCTCAGCTAGGCTATCGAGGCAGGAGAAAGCCCCTCAGGCTGTGTGTCGAGGTATATACATCATGCACAGCCTGTAACTGGGAGCAGGCAGTGCAGTAGTGTTACATATACTGTTAGGAAGGAGAAGCCAGTGTGATATGCACAGCTCTGTGAGGAGCAGCCTGTGTTGCAGTGAGTGCATTGCTGGTGTAACAATGTATAGAAACAATGATCTAACACACATCTATAGGCTGCCTCTCCCCTCCTCCTGCTCTCAGGCTGTGTGGCCAGCAGCACACACACACACACCATGGGCAGCCTGTATAATGGAGCAGCCTCCCATCTGCCTGCCCCCCTCTCCTCTCTCTTAGCCCTTTGAAGAGCTGCACGGGGGTTGACCTCCCTGGGTGTGCGAGTAAGCTACATTTACTACTACAGCTCCGTGCAGATTCAGCTATCACAGGGAGAGGAGATCCTCTCCCTATGATAGCCTAGCTGAGACTGATGACGTGTCTATATGTCACATGACATGAGTGAGCCAATGGGATGTGATGGAGGCGGACCATCACATTTCATGCCAAATCGCATTTCATGGCAATGCACCGGCGTAGCGCATATGCGCTGCGCTACGCCACCACAAAGATGCGCCCATCTACCTGAATCTGGCTATTAAAGTTTGGATGCCCCTCGTCGGTGTCTTGCCCGGCGTCCATCGGCAGCCTTGTCCGGTCCGGCGTTCTTCTGCGGCCATCGTGGTGTCCTCCCCACTGTGTCCTCTCGCGTAAAGGACGTACAGGATGCACAGGACGTGACCGCGAGAGGAGCCAAGCCTGCCCGAGTATACCCGAGTGTACTGCGCTCGGTATATGTCGGCGCAGTGGTTCAAACACGGTGTGGGAAGCAGGTATCGGCGTATATCGCGCACCCACGATTTTGCCCTGATTTTAAGGGCAAAAAAGTGCATGTATACGCCGATAAATACGGTACATTTATATATAAAAAAAATTACTAATCCCCCTTTTTTTCCCTTTTTTTAAGTTTCCTGTCATTCCAGTGTATGAACAGCAGGGTGCTCCCTTCAGCAAGGAACTTGGCAATATGTGAACATCTCTGAAAATTCTTTTGAATATACAGTAATGCTGCGTACACACGATTGGAATTTCCGATGGAAAAAGTTCATCTGACTTTGTCCATCGGAAATTCCAATCGTGTGTAGCCCCATCTGAGTTTTTTCATTGGAAATTACGATGAATTCCATCAGACTTTAGATAAAGAACATGTTCTATATTTTTCTGATGGAATTCCGTCTAAATTCTGATGTGATTTGGCCGGACAAAAGCCAGATTGTGTGTACGCAGCATAAGATGTTCTAATATAATCTACTACCTGCAGGTTTTGTCTGCTTTCTACCTGCTGTCACAAAACTACCATTTGATATTTAGTTGTTATTGATCACATTTCTTCCTTATCTTGAAATGTAGATGTAGCACGGCCCCCTAGAGGGCTGCTTGGATTTACCTGCCCATCTGCATCACCATGACCCAGTGAACCTTCCAACCTACTGACACTCTGGGTTCAGACATCTTTGACGAACACCTTTAATAACACGTCACACTAGCCAATATGTTTGTATTATCTCAGCTTTTACTGAAATAAGCAAAGCAGTAGTTAAGTTACAAAGAAGTGCAATGGTTCAACCGAGTTCTGAATAACAGCCTAGACTCAGTTAAAGGGGAGTTCCAGCCATTTGTATGTTTATTAAAAGTCAGCAGCAACAAAAAGTGTAGCTGCTGGCTTTTAATAAACAGGCACTTACCTGCTCCAGCGACGCGCCGGCCGGGGCTCCGCTCCTCGCCCCCCCTCGCCGGCCGGCGTCTTCATTTTCAGTGTGGGCACCCGGCCGTGACAGCTTTCGGCTTCACGGCCGGGCACCCACTGCGCATGCGCGAGCGGCGCGGCCCGGCACCGCGCCGTGTAATTGGCCAGGAGATCGCCTAGGACCTGTGACGTGTCCTAGGCGATCGCCTACAGCAGCCCCTTCCTGAAGGCGATTAAGCTTAGTCGCCTACAGGAAGGAGGAAGTGGGACAGGAAGTCCCACTCGTGCTGAAGCCCCCACTCCCCCCCCAAAAAAATTACATGCCAAATGTGGCATCTAAGGGGGAGAGGAGTGGGATAAGAGGAAGTTCCAAATTTGGGTGGAACTTCTCTTTAAAGAATTTCCAAAAAACAGCTTTAGGAACAATTTTACAGTGTGGAAATATAACACTCATGCATTTACAATGAGAGACCACCTTAAGGTTAACATGTAGGACAATGAAAGGTTAGATGTTCAATTCAGATAATTACACTGTAAAGGGGAACCCCAGGCCGGCCTATTTAACCTTTATATCCTAATGAGAGATCAAATAGAATAAAAATGGTGTAGGGCCCTTTAAATAATATACACAGCGATGTCCTAGACCTAGGTGCAGGCCTGATAGTCTTCGCCGGCAGTTGGAGCTCATGAGATCATATCCAATAAGGCACAGTAAGGTATTAAGGAACTGACTGGCTTAAAGCAAGCTAAAGGTATTCCTTGAAAGGATGGCAGGTAACTGTGTCTTTGTACAGTGTTCAAATGGAAGTGCAGTAAAGTGTTCCCAAGGTAAAGGTGTCTGTACACAGTGTTCTAATACAATGACAAAGGAGGTATTGCAGAAGATGGGCAATTGCCCGCTCACCAACGACTGGACCGAACTAGATGCCCTGCAGACAACGACCAAGGATAGGACATCTGTCAACGGAGCCTCCAGCGATGATTCTTCGAAGGTGGACCAACGGGCGTCAAGCTGATGAGTTGTTGCCGTGAAGAGCAGCAAGCAGAGTAATGCCCTGTACACACAATCGGTTCATCCGATGAAAACGGTCTGATGGATTTTTTCATCAGATATCCGATAAAGCTGACTTTCATCAATCTTGCCTACACACCATCAGTTAAAAAAACGCTGTGACGTAAAACACAACAACGTGCTGAGAAAAATTAGGTTCAATGCTTCCGAGCATGCGTTGACTTGATTCTGAGCATGCATTGATTTTTAACCAATGGATTTCCCCACAGACGATCGTTTTTTTCTATCGGTTTTTTAACAATCAGATAATTTTCAAACAGGTTCTAAGTTTTTTCACCGATGGGAAAAAAACTGATGGGGCCCACACACGATCGGTTCGTCTGATGAAAACGGTCCATCAGACCGTTTTCATCAGACGAACCGATCGTGTGTACGCGGCATTAGGCCCTCATAGGCCTCGTACACACCACCACCAATTTATCCGCTTGAATTGGGTCCAGCGGATTGATCCGGTGGTCTGTACAGACCCGCTCCCCTCCCTCGCATGCGTCGTAATGATTCGACGCATGCGTGTAAGTACTTACATTCCAGCGTCGCGCACGTCGCCGCGTCATCATCGCGGCGACGGCGCGACACGTCACCGCGGATGAATTCCGCGCGGGTTTTGATCCGATGGTGAGTACAAGCCATCGGATCCAAATCCGGAGGAGGAATCTCCGCTGGAAATGGTCCGGCGGACCATTTCCAGCGGAGATCCTCTCGTGTGTACGGGGCCTTAGGCTGGGCTGGAATTACTTGAACACTGCGTGGTAGGCCGCAGCCCTTCTCTCCCTAAAACAGAGAGGTGCCCTTCTCACAAGGCCCAGGAGGAAGAGAGCGTGAGGCGGATCTCCGCGCTGCTTTATAGTCTCCCCCAGAAGTCTCCTCGATGACTGCAAGGATCCCTGGGATATGTAGTCCTGATGTATGATGGTGTGATGGAATTTGCCGGGCACTAAACCACTAATCCCACAATCCGTTGCCTTGGTCTCACAAATATGATGACAGTCACGGGCACCCAGCATTAAAGGGATATGACTATAGATAAATGATGATGGGGAAAACACACAACATTACTAGCACAGTCCAGCATAGCTACATAGAGATGTAATTTTGGGGTGACACATTTCTGGTGGTGTGTACGTAGTCTGAATCCTTGCACCAAATTCATGAAAACCCCACAATGCTTGCAACAAATTCAAGGAGTTTTCATATGAGATATTATTATTATGTGGTGCTATTGTGTCAAATTCATAAAAAATGTGGAGGCAGATAAGATCTTTTCCATATTGGAGTAAATTGTTGATTGCGTAGCATGTGTAATTTTTGCATCGCATCTTTGAGACAAATGTTAGTGGCAGTTCACACAGAATCGCACAGAAACGTGCTCTGCATTTATGTGCGATTCAGTGCAATACGATTTTCAGCCCATTCATTTGAATGGGTTAAAATCACACTGGATTGCACCAAAAGCAACTGGGCCGCATGGTGCTGAGGTACCATATGATTCAGTGCAAGCAAATGGACTGCGTTTGCAACCTGTGTTTGGGGTGTTGGTAGGAATCTACTGACACCTGCAGCAGATCAGACACCCGGTGTGCAGGAAACGCGCATGGACCACAAATTACTGTACTGCGTACCTGCGTGAAACGAGTTGTAAAACAAAATTTGGCTGAAACTGCTGTTTCATACTTTTCTATTACTCTACCAACTTCTCCAAATAGCTCCTCTGCCTATAAAACGCCACCACTTTGCAGGAGAGTTGCAACAGTTTTTTCAGAGTTGCAACAGATTCATATACATCTTACCAGGGGGGGACTGACAACTCATGGGGCCCCCAGGCAATAGAATATTATGGGGCCCCCAGGCTTACAGATGGCTGCCACGCCAGGAGTAAGTAACAAACAAAACAACATATAGAGTCAGGGCCGGATTTGCTCTCCCTGCTGCCCCAAGGCCAGGTTCCACAATGCACCCCCTCCCTGCCAACCGATCCACTCCCCCCAAATCAACGGAGAATGGCAACTGGTTAGTTCAAATATTTTTTGTTTCTTTCTTTTTTTTATCACTTTTTTTTATTTTGTAGCTTGTCGTTTACTTTTTTTTATTTTTGTATAATTTTCTTATTTATTTTAATATTATTTTTCTTATGCTTCACTTTTTAATTAATTTTTTATTTTTATAATTTGATTATTATTTCTTATTTTTATTTTTTTTATCAATTTTTTTCACTTAATTTAATTGCTATCACACAGGAGAAAGCAATTCCCTGTGTGATAGCAATTGGTGACAGGTTCTCTTTATTGACCCTGTCACCTCCAAAACAGGAGTCCTAGCACTGTGCTAGAACTCCTGTCGCAGCTGAGATGGGAAGAGCACAGCTCACCCCTCTCACTGTGTACATCGGCGGCAGGGACAGTCACAGGAGACAAACTCGGTGGCCTGGGGGAGGACGGAGTCCCGAAGACAGAGCCAGCAGAGAGAGGTATGTGGGGGGGGGAGGGGAGGGGAGAACGGACGGCAGCACACATTTTACAAGTGATTGCGGTGACATCGCCGAAATCACTTGTTGACGAGCGAGCGGATTCCAGAAAGCAACTTACCGCCCTTAACTAGCCGTCAGGGGATTCCATGCCACTGCCGCCCCTCTGTACACTGCCCCCCCAAGGCCTGGCCTTGGTGGCCTTGTGGGAAATCCGGGCCTGTATAGAGTACAGCAGTCAGAAAGAGAGGCCTGGAGTAGAGGCAAAGACTAGACGGAGGGATAACATGACTGGGTCAGAAGGGGTTTGAGATGAGGTGGAATAATTAATAGGTGGGGCATTTAAAGGTGGGAACTTACCTGATTGGTGTAAGAGGGGAGCAGGAGTGGCTCTGAGAGTTGATAAGTGGGGCTCATTCGGAAGAGAGATCAGATGAGACATCTTCCCACCCTCCATCCCTAAGGGTTTTTGGGTTACTGTTTTTTTTGTATTTGTTTTGGTTTTCTGTTTTCTTGCAGGTTTCGGAGCTGAGGCAACTTTGTCATAGCGACTGTCAGGGCACGAGGTCCTTGGATGGTGAGAACTAGGGGCAAAGGTTACATTTGTAGGGACCCATCTCAGGTATGGCTCCCATTATTCTGGCTGGTGGTACCTGCTATATTGGGTTCGTCTCCGAGCTGGTGCTTTCTGCGGCTGGTGGCCTAAAAACTGGTTTCGCAGGTACTGGGAGTGAATGCCCACAGGGACCTCGGGGGTCTCTGGAATACTGTATGATATATTATGTGTTAATGTGTTAATATGTGAATATGCTAATATGTTATGTTTTATATTTGGTTAATAAAAAGGCTGTTATGGCCATTAAACTCCAGTTGGTGTCACGTTTGGTTAATTTAGTATAAGGGGTTGGTGGAGTGGTGGTCAGGCAATGGGTAAAAGCCTCTTTGATACCCTAGTCATGAGCACTACCCTCACATCAGAGTCCTCCCTTACACCAAAGTCCCAACAATCTCCCTATAAATCACAGTCCGCAGAGTCCCACCTTATAGAAGAGCCCTCAGAGTGCCACCCTATGGTAGAGCCCCCAATGTGCCACTCTTCGACAGAGCCCCCCAGTGTGCCACCCTATGGCAGAGCCCCCAGTATGCCACCCTATGACAGAGCCCTCCGAGTGCAACCCTATGGCAGAGCCCCCAGAGTGCCACCCTACAGCAGAGCCCCCATAGTGCCACCCTACAGCAGAGCCCCCAAAGTACCACCCTATGGCAGAGTCCCCAGAGTGTCCCCTTCCATCAGTGTCCCCTTACACACACCTTTGCATCTTAGTGCTTGGTGGTGCAGGCAGCTGACGGCAAAAGGCTTTTAATTAGAAAATAAATCCACTTTTTGTAGGCTGTGAACTGCGCAAGTGAGTCATAGAGCCAGCGGAATATTAAACTGCTGTGTTTGGCCACAGATCGGGCAGTGGGGCTGGGGCATGTGAATAAAAGGCATGCTTGATGTGTGCCATGATGTCACTGCACAGGTGTGTACTCAGACCTGCCCTGTTGCCAGATTCGAGACCTTGCACCATTCAGCTGCCTCCAAATGGCAACAAGTAGATTTTTCACAGGCAAAGGGAGTAGCCGCTCCAGATGGGAACCCAAATGCAGATCCACTGTTGCAGATAACTCAGGTGCAGGCAATGCACTCAGCAAGGCAGGAACAAAAAATGTCTCTGGACAACCGCACTCTGAACAAATTGTAGCTTTTATAAAAGCTACAATTTGTTCAGAGTGCGGCTGTTCAGAGACGTTTCTTGTTCCTGGATTTTTCACGGGCATGGGATTGTTAGATCGACTTCTGTTGAGCGGCAGTAGGCACACATAGATCATATAGCATACACACACACAGTATACACACAGATGCACACATGCACAGTATACATACACATAGACACACATACAGTATATATACACACACAGTCACACATACACACAGTACACATACAGTATACATACACACAGACGCATGCATGCTCAGTAAACATACACACACAGTCAGGGCCGTCTTTAATATGGTTTGGGCCCAGGGCAAACATTTTTTTTGGGCCCCCCTCCAGCTCATTTTGGGCCTGGCTGGTTCACATGTATGTTTTGGCGGTCCTCATTTGTGCAGGTACAGCAGCCCATTGATTTGAATGGGCTGCCATGCCTTTGTTTCCTGCAGAAAAAGGTGCATTCAGCATTTTAAAAATACAGTTGCCTTGAAATCCATTCTGCTTTTGCACCATGCTACTTACCTGCAGTTCTTGCACACACAAACGCACTGTGTTTTTAAAAGCGTGACCTAAACATCTAAAAATGCAGCAAGTTTGACAGTGCGGGAACTGCAGATAAGTCACAGCAGACAGCAGAATGGACAGACAGTGCTGTATTTCAGTGCTTGATGGGCATAGGCGTGCCGTGTGCGCAGCCTATTACATGAGGCATGCGCTTTTCTTTTCAGGAAACGCAGGCATGGCGGCCCATTCAAATGAATGGGCTGCTGTGCCTGCGCAAATGTGGGCCGCCAAAACACATACATGTGAACCAGCCAGGCCCAAAATAAGCCCATCAAGCAGTTAAATACAGACAGTAATGTCATCTGCTCTGAGGCTTTACTCAGCCTGGACTGCAGGTCTGGTCTGTTATTTAAAAAGTTCCTCTATTTTACACATGGCATGGCATGGGGTCCCATGGTGCTAAAGCAGAATGGACAGACGGTGCTGTGACCCCATGCCATGCCATGTGTAAAATAGAGGAACTTTTTAAAACACTGACCAGACCTGCAGTGAATCATCAAATATTATAAAGACTTTGGGCACACTCTACAGAAAACTTCAATTTACAATATAGATTAGCAAACAGTGACATACCTTGAGGAGCAGGACATGAAGAAGTCAGCCTCAGGAAGAGCAAACTGGGGATGTTATAAAATCACATTCTAATTCACTTTTATATGCAAGCAGCACCCAGTGGCAGGAAGGGAGAAGTGCGCATCTAAAGGGAAGCCAGGGGTGCTGTACATTTTAAAACACTGGGAAGGGAAGCAGTACTGTCACTGGCTGCGTGCCGCTGATGATTTTCAGCCTGATTTGTGGGCAGCACAGGGGCTTAACGGGAGGCAGGGCCGCCATCAGGAATTATGAGGCCACTTACACAGCTTCAGGCATGGGCCCCCTGGAGCAGAGAACCGGGATGGGGGGTGCTGCCGTCTAAAATTAATAAAGCAGGGGGGGGGCTGCCGCAAATTTAGAAGCGGGGGGCCATTTACAAAAAAAGAAATAAAGAAAGAAATAAAGAAAAATATATATAAAAAAGGGGTGTAGCCATCCGGGGCCCTGGGGACCTCTGGGCCCTTTAATAAAAAGAAAAAAGAAATAAAAAATATATATAAAAAATATATTTTAAAAAGGGGGTTGCCATCTGGGGCCCTGGGGACCTCTGGGCCCTTTAATATTTTTTTTTTAATAAAAATAAATTACAAAAAAAAGGGGGTTGCCATCCGGGACCTCTGGGCCCTTTAATAAAAAATATATATAAAGAAACATTTATAAAAAAAAAGGGGGGGTTGCCATCCAGGGCCCTGGGGACCTCTGGGCCCTTAAATAAAAAATAAATAAAAAAATATATAAACAAAAATAAAAAAATAAACATTTATAAAAAAAATAAAGGGTGTTTGCCACATGGGGCCCTGGGGAACTCTGAGCCCTTTAATAAAAAAAAAGAATTATATATATATATATATATATATATATATATATATATATATATATATAAATATAAAAAGAAAAAAAAGAAATAAAATATATAAAAAATTTTTTTTTTTATAAAAAATAAGGGGGGTTGCCATCCGAGGCCCTGGGGACCCCTGGGTCCTATAATAATAATAATAATAATAAACATTTATATATTTATATATATATATATATATATATATATATATATATATATATATATATATATTTATATATATATATATAAATAAAAATATTTTTTTTATAAAAAAGGGGGGTTGTCATCCGGGGCCCTGGGGAACTATGGGCCCCTGGGGACCCCCAGACCTCTAAAAAAAAATTGGCCCTTTAATAAAAAATAAAATAAAAATATATTAAAAAATTGTCCGTTTAATAAAAATATATAATTTTTTTTTTTTAATTTAAAAATAAATAAAAAAAGGGGGGGTTGCCATCTGGGGCCCTGGGGTCCTCCGGGCCCCTGGGGGCCTCCGGACCCCTAAAAAAAAAAAAAAAAAAAAAAAAAAAAATTTTTTTTTTTTTTTTTCAAAGGGGGTTGCTTTGGGCCCCCAACAGTGACAGGGCCCAGGGCACCTGCCCCATTTGCCCTGCGGTAAAGACGGCCCTGGGTGTGTCACACATACACACAGTACACATACAGTATACATACACACAGTATACACACAAACGCACGTATGCACAGTATACATTACACACACAGCATACATACACACACAGTCACACATACAAACAGTATACATACTGTATACACTCATAGTGTACACACACAAAGTCACACATACACACAGTATACATACAGTATACTGTACATACATACACAGTCACACATATACACCAGCATTTTCACCCATAAATCAGCCTGATGGAACACGCTGCTGCTGCTCCATCTACTGGCATGCTGGGACTTGTAGTGCCCCAGAAGCTCACAGACACAGGAAGTGGTAATGCAGGAGAGGAGGAGACTGTACTGGTGGGCATGTAATGAGTAGGGAGGTGTAGCAGAGATTGGGATAGAAGTTCAGAACATCCTTTCTCCTGGAGAAGTGCACTTCTCACACAGAAAATCGATCCTCAGAGACATAAGAAGCCTTGCTGCAGGAAGCACAGCCTCCCCCTCCTCCTTAAAAGGGTAGGGTAAGCACTGAGTACCCTCCTTTCTCTCCAGTCTTCCAGCTGTCGGCATCTCCTGCTTCTATGTCAAATAAGCCGCGCTGGGGAAGGGGGCGGGTACACCGTGTTCCCATTGGCTGAGGAGGAAGTACAGAGGCGGAGCAGCTATAGCCTCAGGATTTTCACATCAAAAGCATGTCGGCGTCCGACATTTCAGGGACAGATGTAAAAAAACACAGATTTTTACAAACTGTCCCTGGTTTTACTGAGGCTGGCAACCCTGATGGGGCCCCTTAGTGGCCCCGGGATGTTGGCCGATTCATACATCAGTCTGTCAGTGGCGGTGTGCACTTTGTATATCATACACTTGAGGGGCACATGCATACATTAGGGTGACCAGACGTCTCTGGTTTCCAGGGACAGTCCCTGGACTAAGGACACTGTCCCCAGACCAGGTCTATCCCTGGTTTTGTCCCTAGATTGCAGTGGTGTAGCGTGGGAGACTTTCAGGTTTTGCTCTGCAGCACCTTTCCCCTCCACCCAGGGACTCCTGTGGTCTGGCCTGTCTGTCACGTACCTGATAAGAGATTGAATTGACAAGGTCAGCCTCTCTTATATCTCCCGCCCTGGTCCCACTGAAGATGAGACAGAGGGTGCCGAGGGACATGAGGGACACGAGTGCCTGGTGTTGATTGCAGAACCTGCAGCAGAGGATGTGACTCCAAGATGACCGCGGAACCAGAGGAGCAGCAACAGCAGTAATGTTCAGAGGACTGGTCCAGGTTAAAGGGGAACTCTGCTTATGTTGAAGGTTCTGGAGAGGCAGCTTGTCAGGATTCTGGAGGCTGGAACATACAGCGGTGTTCAGAGCTGGTGCAGCAGACAGCTGAGCGGACACTCGGATGAGCAGGGAAGCAAAGGTTAGCAGACAGGAGCGTGGTCGTGGGATAGCCAGGATCGTCAACATGCGGGCAGCGAGGTACAGAATCAGGATCAGAGCCTGCAAGACCTGTTCAGAGTGGAACCCGTCCTGTTAATCCGCTGTCTTGGCCAGTGTACTCCAGCTGAGAAAATTGCTAATTGGGCCTAATATGGATTTTTTCTCACTAAGTGGAGTGCTCACTTTTGTTGCCAGCGGTTTAGACACAAATTGTTGTTTGTTCTTTTTTTGAGGGGACAGCAAACTATACAAGTCCGAACGGACGAAACGTCAGAGCGGTGCTATCCAGCATCCCGACCGGAAGTGAGGTGTGTGCGCTCCACTGAGAGAGGAACCAGGAAGTAATACCAGCAGGAAAGGCTCCAGAGCGGTCTTCAGGGGTCCACATCCAAAACAGTGAGAGTTACAAAAACATCCACAATATTATACATTTGCCTACTAATTTACTCTGTTTGGTACGCATAATTTATGAGGGGACTGGTGTATATACGTTTTGGGGTGATATTAAAGCTTTGAAAAAAAACAATATTGCACTATATGGTTTTTTCCTTCCCTCATACATCTGCGGATACTATACCTGGAGAGTGAAAACCCAAACGGTGATCAAGAAGTGAGAGGGGTATGCTGTTTTATACATCTGAAGGTGACATGTGAGGCGATATATATTTGAAATGCTATTTTAAAGAAACCGTCTGGTGAGTGTTTCCCCCGAAGGGGACCCTATATCCCCCCACGTGGTGAATGCCTTTTTTGGTGATTGGAGCACACACTGTTGTCACATCTGATCTGGTCATCCCACACATCTTTTATTCTCTTCAAACCAGGGGTTTGCAGCGCTGCTGCAGGACTATTATCAAGCTCTGTGCGGGCTGGTTTTATATTTCTGCTTTTATCAAGTGACGTTTATATTTTAAGCAGCTGCTTTTTATTTTATGTGTTTATACTGTGTTTTATCCGGATAGATTTTAATTTGCTTGGACTTTGGGGTGTCATCCTAAAGCGCAGGGTTGTACTACCACTAGAGGGCCAGGGATTAGTACTTTTGTATAAGTTGTACTGTACACTCACTACTAGCAAAGTGTAATTTCAGTGTTGTCATATGAAAAGATATAAAAAAATATTTATAAAAATGTGTGGGTTATACTAAATTTTGTTGGATACAGTGGAACCTTGGATTTGGAGCATAATCCGTTCCAGGAGAATGCTCGTAATCCAAAGTACTTGCATATCAAAGCAAGTTTCCCCATTGAAGTCAATGGAACCGAAAATAATTTGTTCCGCATTGACTTCAATGGCATGCAATACCACATGTGGCCAGAGGTGGGGGCGCCTGAGAGCCTCGGAAAGGCCAGAGGACACCTCGACTGAACTCGGAAAACCTCGGAAAGGCTCGGGATGGAGATTTCCGAGCATTTCCAAACGGCTTTGAACAGCACCGATGGGCTCCAGCTCCCCCAACCTCAGGCCATCTCAGTCTCCTGATCTCAATATCATTGAGCCACTCTGGGGAGATCTCAAACGTGCAGTTCATGCAAGACAGCCCAAGAATTTACAGGAACTGGAGGCTTTTGCCAAGAGGAATGGGCAGCTTTACCATCTGAGAAGATTAAGAGCCTCTTACACAAATACTACAAAAGATTGTCATTGATGTTAAATGGGGCAATACACAGCATTAAGAACTGGGGTATGTAAACTTTTGATCAGGGTCATTTGGGTAGTTTCTGTTGTCATTATGATTTAAAAAGAGTAAACACAGTTGATTGATAATAAATGGCTTCAGCCAAACACTATCCATGAGCACAGATGTCTCTCTTTTCCAGGAGCTCTTCCTGTTGGGTCTGAAAGAGTGACCCTCCCGAGGGCGAGAACTGTCCCAGTAGTAATCGGCGCACGTACCTACCAGTAGGACGCTGTGGCTCCTGGGCTCCAGACAGGCAGGGTTTTTCCATCTTCCAGCCGCAGCACGCCTTGGCTCCAGGACCATCCACCAGCTTCTTCCCGGCCGCCTCTCCCCCTCCGCAGGCTTCACCCCCGGGAGGCTCACAAGGTAGGCTCCTACTACTCAGAGCTATCTACACCTCCCCGGAGCCCGTAAGCGGCCGTCCTTTTCAGGACAAGCCGCGGCGGCGGCCTAAGCTTTAACTATCGGGGAAACGGCCCCCCTCCTTCTCACCCCCCATCTCCGGACCCCCTGTGATAGACGTGAAACTAAAATGAAAATTTTATGTTATGATTAGAAATATTAAAGTGTATTTCGGTTAATATTTCTTTTGTATACTGCTTATTTTCCTTGATAAGTTCTATCAGAGATTGTTTTAAAGGGATTTGATGTTTTGTGAAAAGCAGAACTGTTTTCCAAATTAAGAAGCTTCCCCACCCCCACATCCTGTCTTCAGCTCACCAAAAAGGAGTTCATGCTCTGGACTATTTTACCCTTGAAAGGCAATATCCTTGCTTCCTGTGTATCGATTTCTAGATTTCCCAACGAAGGACTGTCATATTCTTCCTCCTGTCCTGGACTAGCCCCTTTCCAGCCCACCTCATTATATTCCTTGTGGACTTCAGTAGGAGACCCCTATCATTTAGGGTTGAACAATAGGATTTTGCCATGTGGTTAGCAGAATGGGAGGGTAAATGGGTGGAGTGGAGGGTGATTGGGAGGGATTGATGGGTGTGTATTTTGTGACATCATGAAGTCAATAAATCTAAGAGGAGAGGGCCGCCTCTTTCTCTTCTTTCATTCTTCTGCTGTATTCTCTGTGTGTGCGTCTGTCTCTGTTCTGCTCTTCTCTCATCTTCCTGCTGTGCACTTCAGCTCCAGACCACAAGAAGCTGTGTGTGTGTGTGTGTGTGTGTTTGTTTGTTTTTGCTTATTTCAACAGATCATACCAGTGAAGCACTGCAAGTCTATCCTGTTTTGAGGCAGGAAAAGAATCTAAATCAGTTGGCCCCAACGTAGTTCTTTTGGACTTCAAGGTCAGGAGTGCGGATCCACAAGAAGCTGCCTGAGGGATGAGATTTTGGCTAGCATTGACTGGGACGTCATGAACCCCAAATCACGGTGAGTGTAGTTTTTTCTCCTCACTTTGTGTACTCAATGTAAGACATCTTTTTCCCTCATCCAGTTTGTCTGCACATCCCCAGCCTTTCAAAGGCGGTATCTCCTTGTCCAAAACCTTTTTTAAACAAAGGCGAACCCGGCTTGTGCTGATTAACTGCTATTAATTTTTTTTGTTGGTATCTTGCTGCCTGTTTGTATGGTTGTGAGTAGCTTGTGGGTTGTCTGCCTGTTCTGTAAGGGTGTGAGCTGTTTGTGTGGTTTTGTAAGGGGTGTGTGAAATCGGCCGACTAAGTTAGGTACTGGCCGTTCATTGACTCAGATAAGTCAATGAGATAATTGTGGAGTGCACGGGGAGTGCATTCTGGCTTGGTTAAGTCTGGGATTCAGCTCTAAGGAAGTTAGCTGCGAAGTTTATATATATATGGGTTTTGTTGTATTTAGGCCTGTGGTAAATATCTCAAACCTTCTCTTTCGTTTGGTTAGATAAATTGGGGTACTAAATTGGGGATACTGGGGATTATTTTTGTATGAATGTAGTGAGATATATGTGTGGAGTCAGATATCTCCCATCTGCTTGCTTTGAATTTCGCGGGGTTTTTGCTTACAAAGTTTTCCTGTGTAAGGAAAGGTGGGGGTCGAAAGCTGGAGGGGGTTGTTGCGTGTGTCCTCTGCTAAGCTGTGTATCTGTTTCTATTCTCGTATCTAAATTGTTTCTTTTCTTGCACTTCTGCCTTTTGTCACAGCTGGCTAAGCAATTGACTCTTGGTCTTTCTAAACTAGCATTCTTAACTCTTTCGTCTCTGGCTTCTTGCTCTGCTAACTGTGCTGATTTGTGACCTGAAACCCTATGCCTTTTGTCACGGCTGCATACCAATTAAGGTTTTTCTAACTAGCAGTCTCTTTGCAGTCTGAAAAGGAAACTTTTTTTTTCTCATTTCTGTGCCTTTCCTAGTTAATTTTTTTTGCTGGGATGATTAGGCTGGATAACTGTGTTTGACTGAATAGAATATCTGTTTTCTTGTTGTGTATATTGACTGCTGCTGGCACTGACTTTTGTTTTTCGTCTACAGGAGTCTGAAGTTTTACTTTCTAACTTCTGACTCCCCTTCCTCCATCTTCTTCATAAGCTCCTCCCTTTCTTCTCCAAATACAGTTTTTGAATTTTTGCCGCTCTTCTTCATTGCTCCTCCCTTTCTTCTCCACCACCATTTTGTCGATCCCTTCCCTGCTGTAACTCTCCATTCATATTCCCCTCTCTCTCTCTCTCTCTCTCTCTGTTTAAGTGTTGTGTTAGGCGGTGGGATTCAAATTGGGGTGTATCGGTCACTAAGATTGAGCCTTATTTTGGGGGGGCACTGAGGGTTTTCTTTTTACATATTTTTGGGGTTAGGGGTTAAGGAAGCAGGGTGCGGTAATGCCAGCCCACTCTGTGACATTGGGGTTACATATTTTTGGGGTTAGGGGTTAAGAATAAGTGCCCTGCAGAAAGGGGGCTGAAAGAGTCGTATTCCGTGTATTTTGTATTGTTTTATTGTCATGAACTGCCATGCGTTTTTTTAATATGCGGTTTTGTATGCTTCACTCTTTCCCCCCCTCTCCAGGCTGCGTGGAGGTCAATCAGCAGACTTTTTTTCTTGGAGTATCAGATTTCTTTCCTGTCTTTTACAATTAGCTCGTGAATTTTTTTTTGTGTTTCTGTTTCTTTGATAGATGGCGGTAACTTGCCTTTATTGCTTTCAGACAAACAGAAGACAAAGTGAAATAGTTTTTTTTTTTTTTTAGAACACATGGGTCTGGTGTTCCGAATGTATCTCAGCAGCTGCTGAAGACAGTTTTTTAACACAGTTTTTTTTTACAAAAGGTTGAATTGGGATATTTCAACTGTTTCTGTACAATTAAAATTGGTCTGTATATGTCTGTTGGACTGTACGCTGATTTATCGGATAATTCGATTTCAGTTACTTTGTCGCACTTGCAAATTTCTCCTGGGGTTTGACAAATATGGAAAAGACATTTGATACACATAATGAGCAATTGTTAAGTCTTTATTTTGCAGTTAAAGTAACAGAAAAGCTTGTGAGATCTAGTAACTTCTTCTACAGAGAATTAATTTAGGTGAATTATATGCCTCATGGTGCTGGGCTTAGTTTAGCAGCCCGTCCTGTTTTTTTTATCCTTTTAATCGGATAGATTGAATGCGTGTTCTGTGGGGACCTGTCTCTACCTACCCTGACGATGCATTGCATAACCTTTTACATAGAGGGCTTTTTGCCAGTTTGGTTGTTGTAATGTGATACCCAGGGCCTGTTATTGTCTTTTCATTTCCCTCATGTTCTGCCCACGATGCCTGCTGGTGCCCCTTCCTTCCCCTCATGTTCTGCCCAACTGTATGCCCGGCTGGAGGAAGCATGGGCCTGCTCGGATGCTCTTCCCTGCTGAAGGCTTTGCCTCGTTCTGAACGCAGATGGTGTCGCCTCCTGCCTCCTGCCCGCTTCCCATACTGGATTCTGTGCCCTCTGGCCCACGGGCCTTCTTTTTCATGCCCTCCTTAGTCTGTCCAGGGGGGGGGTAAGTACAATGCCACTTCGCTGGACAGACACGTAAGGGAGGAGAATGATGTAGATGGGAGTGGCAGACCTACCTGAATGTAGAATCCGCTCATATGCTGTCCTGTGTGCCCCGACCTCAATGCCTTGACCTCATGGGGTGCCCAAAAGCGGTAGAGAGAGTGTGTAAATCCTGGCGTTCAGGACTACAGAAGCTGTGTTCACAAGTCACAAATGAGGGATGAGGAGATTCTGGGTATCGCATTGGAACAGTAGAACATTTTACATAGTACATTTAAACGGTTTTATTCCACATGCTGTGCCATGCCATCCTCAGGGTTAAGTGGGTAAGTGGCCCCAAGGGGGGAGCATTCAATACATTATCCCTTTCTGAAATCTTGTTTGAGACAGTCTCTAGATTAGATTGTTATGAGCTATGATTATGTGACCGCTTTTGAAAATAGGTAACTAATATTCGTGTACAAGTTTTTTCTCGCATTTCTGATGTAGGTACCGATAATTACCAATATCCCCTGGGTGATGATTAAGAGGTTCCTTCGAAAATATTCTCTGGAAGATGAGTGATATTATGGATTGTGCCGCCCAAATCTGAATGAAATTATATATCTTTTTTCAAATACATGGGATTGTGACCACTGGGGTTTTTGGGTTGGAATATCTCAAAGGGGGGTCCCGGTTATATAGGGTAATTAGTTAATTAGTTTCAGAATGTAAAGAAGTTCTCTAATGAGATAATTAAGTTTAATTCTGCCTGTAAATGTTTATGAATATGTTTAACCCCAACAACTGAAAATGTATTATGACATGTCAAAGCATAAATATGGGATTAGAACAAAGGTTTAATGGGAAAATTGTTGATTGAGATTGTGTGAAGAGTTGTATACAATTCAGTTAATGGTAAACAACATGGTATTTTATATTTAACTGAAATCCTACAGATCTGGTTGTAAGAATAAATAAGTAGAGGTTTGAGCAATGTTTACAACAGATTCTAAACTTGGGTTTGGTTTATTATAAGGTTCCCCAGGAAAAATATTAAAATATGAAAGTTATGTTCAATCTAAAAACTTTATAAAAAATATTATTATAAAAATTGTAAAAATAAAATTAAAAAATAAACAAGTGTTAAAAGTTATTATAAAGTGACATTTCGGATAAAATATAGATTATGAGTGACATTATCGAAAGATAACTGGTCAGTGGATTTCATGAGATTTGTCCTCTAAGTGATCTTTTGTCGCTATTGGAGTTAAGAAATTTTGTGTTATAATGTGGTGTACATGATTTTTGGCAGATGTACAAACCAAATATGTTTTAAAATTTTTGAGAAAGAGTTAAAAATGAGGAAAAACGATGCAATTCGATTGGATTGTATATGGTCTAAAACTTGTACAATCTGCTCCAAGCATGGGGGGGAACAGATGTTTTCCCGTAGAGGTCAATAACAGCAGATCAGGTTACAGGCTGTGGTGAATTACCCTTCTATCTGGAGTGAGTGCTAGCTTGAAATCCGACACCCAGTTTAAGCATCCTCAGCTGCTGTGCTTTACAATGGCTCTTTGCCAAGTTTGAAGGGAAAAATAAATAAATATCAGAGTTTATGTTAAGTAGACTATAAAGCCTATTATAGGGTAAATCTTTCTTTTATAATAAAAAGTAATTTGTACACAATCATTAGAAGATCTGAAAGAAAGCCCTTATTAATAAAATATTATTTCTCTCTCTCTCTTCTTCTCTTTCTTTCTTTTCCTTTCTTTCTTTCTCTCTCTCTCTCTCTTTCTTTCGCTCTCTCTTTCTTTCTTTCTTTCTCTCTCATTCTTTCTTTCTCTCATATGTTACTAAACTGTGGGTTTTTGCACCATTTGTTTTGAAGAATACCTTACGTTAAAGGGTGTCATTTTAAAGAGAATGAAATATGGTGTTAATCTGCATAGCTTAAGAAAGGTCAGTTAAAATAGTTTAAAAATAAAGATACAACATGGATAGATGATGCGGTATGATACAGCCATATTTATGGATTAAAGGGTCATCTTCCAGGTTTTGGAGTGACGAAGGTGTTCAGTTAGAAAGGGAAGTTGTGTTTTGTAGAAGGATCCCTAGGAGACACAGTGAATCTTTAACCACTTGACCACTGGGCACGAAAACCCCCTTAATCACCAGACCAATTTTCAGCTTTCGGTGCTCTCACAATTTGAATGACAATTACTCAGTCATACAACATTGTACCCATCTGAAATTTTTGTCCTTTTTTTCCCACAAATAGAGCTTTCTTTTGGTGGTATTTGATCACCTCTGCGGTTTTTATTTTTTGCGCTATAAAAGAAAAAAGACTGAAAATTCTGTAAAAAAAAAAAAAAAATCTAGTTTCTGTCATATTAGCAGGTTATTTCTCACACACAGCATATGCATACTACAAATTACACCCCAAAACACATTCTGCTATTCCTCCCGAGTATAGCGATACCACATGTGTGCGACTTTTACACAGCGTGGCCACATAGAGAGGCCCAACATGCAGGGAGCACCATCAGGCGTTCTGGAGCACCCAGGCCAATTCTGACATTTCTCTCCTACATGTAAAAATCATCATTTATTTGCTAAAAAAATTACATAGAAACCCAAAACATTATATATGCTTTTTTTTCAAAGACCCTAGAGAATACAATGGCGGTTGTTGCAACTTTTTATCTTGCACGGTATTTTCGCAGCAATTTTTTGAACGCGTGTTTTTTAAAAAAAAACAGTTTTGTGCTTAAAAAAAAAAAAAAACAGTAAAGTTAGCCCAATGTTTTTGCATAATATGAAAGATGAAGTTACGCCGAGTAAATAGATACCCAACATGTCACCCTTCAAAATTGCACACGCTCGTGAAATTGCGCCAAACGTTGCTACTTAAAAATCCCCATAGGCGACGTATTGCAAGGTATTGGAGTATTGAGGGTATTGCGGAGTATTGGGGGGGTATTGCAGAGTATGGGGGGGTATTGCAGAGTATGGGGGGGGTATTGCAGAGTATAGGGGGGGTATTGCAGAGTATGGGGGGGTATTGCAGAGTATGGGGGGGGTATTGCAGAGTATGGGGGGGGGTATTGCAGAGTATGGGGGGGGGGTATTGCAGAGTTGGGGGGGGGTATTGCAGAGTATGGGTGGGTATTGCAGAGTATGGGGGGGTGGGTATTGCAGAGTATGGGTGGGTGGGTATTGCAGAGTATGGGGGGGTGGGTATTGCAGAGTAAAATAAAAAAAATGATGAGTGCAATACTCTGCAATACCCCACCCCATACTCTGCAATACCCCACCCCATACTCTGCAATACCCCACCCCATACTCTGCAATACCCACCCCCCCAGGGTGGGTATTGCAGAGTATGGGGTGGGGTATTGCAGAGTATGGGGTGGGGTATTGCAGAGTATGGGGTGGGGTATTGCAGAGTATTGCACTCATCATTATTTTTATTTTGCAGAGTATTGCGCAGGGATGGCTGGATCTGTGACTGCAATTGTCACAGATCCAGCCCACAGTGCGGCGGCTGCTGCTGCCGCCCGATCCCCCCCCCTCCCTCTCCTCTCACACTGTACCGAACGGTACAGAGAGGAGAGGGAGGAACCGGCGTCATTACATGACGCCGGTTTGTTTACAAGTGATCGCGCCGTCATTGGACGGCGCGATCACGTGGTAAGGAGCCGCTTCCATTGGCTCCTTACCGCGATCCGTGTTGCTGCGGGTCCCGTGGACCCGCCGAGCGCCGGTGATCGCGTGTGCGCGCCCGCTCGGGCGCGCAATTGTGACTCTCTGGGAGGACGTATATTGATGCCCTCCTAGAGTTAGGTAACCGCCTTGTAGCCGTATTTCGGCTATAGGGCGGTTACCAAGTAGTTAAGACTGAACCAAAGGCTGCTATGTTTGTTTAAACAACCATATTTATAAGAATATTCATGCTGCATGATCAGTCCTGAAAACTAGTGTAATGTAATAAATAAAGTTTCTTTAGGAAATAAAATAGTTAGGACAGAGCCCAATATAAAATTAAAATGCTAATGAAGGGAAATATAGTAATTATGTGGGAATGGATGCTTTTATGAAATTTAACTTAGTAATGGAAATGTAGATTGGATAAATTATGGTTGCTATGGTCAATAGAGGTTTGTTAACTATAAACAAGGATGCATTCCAGTATATTACTGAACACCTAGAGGCTACTTCACAAATGACTTTTTATAAAATTATGGCCTTATACAGGATATTAGGTGAATAAGGGGGGTGCGTTTAGAATTTCACCTGCGGACAGCATTTTGGGTGATAACACATTTGTGCTCAGGTATAGCAATTTTGTTTCTGTTTATATTGGTTATGATAATGTTTTGTTATATTGACCGTGTCCTCCATTACTGTCCTTGTCTGTTAAGAATAACAAAGAGAATGAACTGATAAAATATTCATTTCAAGGGGGGGGCTGTGATAGACGTGAAACTAAAATGAAAATTTTATGTTATGATTAGAAATATTAAAGTGTATTTCGGTTAATATTTCTTTTGTATACTGCTTATTTTCCTTGATAAGTTCTATCAGAGATTGTTTTAAAGGGATTTGATGTTTTGTGAAAAGCAGAACTGTTTTCCAAATTAAGAAGCTTCCCCACCCCCACATCCTGTCTTCAGCTCACCAAAAAGGAGTTCATGCTCTGGACTATTTTACCCTTGAAAGGCAATATCCTTGCTTCCTGTGTATGGATTTCTAAATGGACGATTTGCTGGAACTATTTCCCAACGAAGGACTGTCATATTCTTCCTCCTGTCCTGGACTAGCCCCTTTCCAGCCCACCTCATTATATTCCTTGTGGACTTCAGTAGGAGACCCCTATCATTTAGGGTTGAACAATAGGATTTTGCCATGTGGTTAGCAGAATGGGAGGGTAAATGGGTGGAGTGGAGGGTGATTGGGAGGGATTGATGGGTGTGTATTTTGTGACATCATGAAGTCAATAAATCTAAGAGGAGAGGGCCGCCTCTTTCTCTTCTTTCATTCTTCTGCTGTATTCTCTGTGTGTGCGTCTGTCTCTGTTCTGCTCTTCTCTCATCTTCCTGCTGTGCACTTCAGCTCCAGACCACAAGAAGCTGTGTGTGTGTGTGTGTGTGTGTGTGTTTGTTTGTTTTTGCTTATTTCAACAGATCATACCAGTGAAGCACTGCAAGTCTATCCTGTTTTGAGGCAGGAAAAGAATCTAAATCACCCCAACCACCAATCGGAACCTAAGGTACCCCCCCTCGGCCTCCGACAGCCAGCAAACCGGATCCTGGCCCTCGCGCCACCTCGTGGAACAATTCGCGGCAGCCGCATTTAGGAAAGACCGTGGCTTCATCCGCGGCCTAGCGGCTCGCCGCACCAAACATCCAGCACCCATCCTCAAAATCTTTAGTAAGCCCCCTCTTACCCCAGGAGGACCCCCCCTCACTAGACATCCCTCTGTCTCCCCCCCCCGCTCGAGCTATCCATCCAGCGGCAGGCCATCCAGACCAGGACCCCTGATCAGGGGCTATCTGAACTCTCCCCCCCCCAACCCAATAACCACAAGCGGCTCCTACTGGACATATTCAGGAGAGACTATATTTCCCCCCCCCATTCATTAGGCCCTAACAACCACAGCTTTTTTCACATTTTTTTGATACAGGGCTCGTCCGATCGCCTCTGAGGGGTCAGGAAGGAATTTTTTCCCCTATCCACAGCATATTGGCACAGCTCGGGTAGGGGTTTTTTGCCTTCCTCTGGATCAAAAAAAATAGGAAGGAAGGATTCAGTGAATCCTCCTGAAAAACCCCCCATCCCAAATAGACATCATTTCCCCACGCCTCTTGGCGACAATGGCCAAGCTGAAATACTCTGCAGAAACCATACGGAGATTACAGCCATTTGCCTCAGGATTATTAGCCGCCACCAAAAAAGCTCTAAGGACTGAGCATATTTTTAGAATCGATCGACGATCGACACGGCGAAATTACATCCACTTACCGCAGCCTAAGCGAATATCATGCGCTTTGGTTAACACAAGATCAGCAGTAAGACACCGATTGGAAATCCGTGATTTCATCCTACAATGCGACTTAGACTGTCTCTTTATTACAGAAAGCTGGCTCACAGCTGACTGTAACACCATTCTAGGTGAATTGGTGCCAGAAAATTATCGCATTATAACAGAAAACAGAGTGGGGCAAAGAGGAGGAGGCCTGGCAGTGATCCATAAGACTCACCTCGCGATCACTAAACCAGCCCTTCAGTACTCACTTCCATTCATGGAAACCCTCACTCTGCAACTACAAACAAACCCCCAGGAGACCGTTCATATTTTTCTCTGCTATAGACCACCGGGTCCAAAATCGCAGTTTCTCTCACCCTGGACAGAATTCATGTCCACTTTCACCCTAAATAGCAAACACCTTTTGCTACTCGGGGATTTCAACCTCTGGGCAAACTCCTCACAGGATCCCGTAGCCGACGCCTGCATTGACCATCTGGAAGGACTAGGTCTGCAGCAACTAGTATGTGGGCCCACACATACTTCCGGTCACACGCTCGACCTGATTTTCAGACAAGATCTGGAAATAAACATTTTGGAAAATGAACCGTTGCCATGGACAGATCACCATGCAATTAAATTCATAGTTTCCATAATTCCACCACTAATAAAAATACCTAAGCCGGTGATAACACACTGGACTAGATCTCAGAAGAAGCTTCATTCGGAAATCTTCAAATCTACCTTAGGTAATAAAATAAAAATAATCCAACCACCTCAAACAGCCTCTGAAACACTGGACGCCATAAATACAGCCCTATTACAGTCAGCCGACTTAATAGCGCCGAAACGTAAGACCTGCATCCGGAAAAACAACTCCGGCTGGTTTAACAGCCAGCTGTCGTTACTGAAGCAAGAGCGCAGAAGGGCGGAAGCCGCCTGGAAAAGAAACGCTTCAGAGGAGAACCTCACCATCTATAAGGCAATAACAAGAAAATACCATAAAGAGATCTTCAAAGCTAAAAAATATCACTTTTCCAATGCCATCACCAACGCCATAAACCGCCCTCGCAAACTCTTCAAACTGGTCACTCAGACCATGAATCCAGGATGTCTTGAACCCCCCAGTTCAGACACCCAAGAATTCTGTAATAAATTATCGGATTTCTTCATCAATAAAATCGAGAGAATCCGGGAAAGCATTCAGCAAAACAATACCCCCCTCAACCCCCCCCCCCGCAATCATTCACACAACACCCATAGAAATTTGGTAGAATCAACAAAGTTCACTCTGAAACCCATCTCCATCGATGCCGTTAAAAATATCATCGGTACTTTGCGAAACAGCACAGCGCCTAATGATATTATCCCCGCTAAACTGCTGAAGGAATGTGCCGATATCCTGGCGCCGCCTATCACGCAGCTTATAAATCAGTCATTCAAGGAAGGCATAGTGCCCTCACAGCTGAAAGAGGGCACAATCCAGCCCATCTTGAAGAAACCCACCCTAGACCCCAAGGACCCAATTCACCGCCGTCCGATAACAGGCCTAACCGCCCTCTCCAAGGTATTGGAAAAAGTAGTGGTACAACAGCTGCAACAGCATCTGGACACCCATAATCTACTTGATCCATTTCAATCGGGTTTCCGTCCCAGACACGGGACGGAAACAGCATTGCTCAAAATTTGGGATGACGCCCTCGAGGCCGCAGACGAAGGAGAACCCTGTCTCCTGGTTCTGTTGGACCTAAGCGCAGCTTTCGACACGGTAGACCACACACAGTTACTGACTCGGCTAGCTGAAGTAGCCAGAGTCGCAGAAGGTGATTTAGCATGGTTCTCCTCCTTTCTGGAAAACCGATCACAAACAGTGAAATTGGGACCTTTCACTTCTGAAAAACGCACGGTATCATGCGGAGTCCCCCAGGGATCCCCTCTGTCACCGGTGCTGTTCAATATATACCTTCGCCCTCTCTTTGAAATCATCAGTAGCCAAAAACTACTTTATCACTCATATGCAGACGACACGCAACTGTATTTTCGCATCCGCAACAAAAAGGATCATCATCCAAATCTAGAGACATGCCTCTCTTTGATAGAAAACTGGATGACTAAGAGTTATCTTAAACTCAACAGTTCCAAAACAGAACTTCTTCTGTTACACGCCAGCCGTAAGAGTCAACGGACAACAACCTGGACCCCCCCCGCCCATTCTGGGCCAAATCATCACCCCTAGCTCCAAAGTCAAAAGTCTCGGGGTCATCTTCGACACCTAAATGACAATGGATGCACAAATAGGGTCAGTAGTCAGCGGATCCCACCATCTGCTGCGCCTACTACGCAGACTTATTCCATTTATCCCCAAAGAAGACATAGCGGTCGTGGTGGGAACAATTGTGAACTCCAGATTGGACTATGCTAATGCCCTTTACCTCGGACTCCCAAAATACCAAATCGCTCGCCTGCAAGTCGTACAAAATACGGCCGCCAGACTTGTGACTGGGAAAAAAATATGGGAATCAATCTCACCTTCGCTGAGAACCCTTCACTGGTTGCCAGTAAAGGACAGAATTGCTTTTAAAGCACTCTGTCTGACACATAAGTGCATCCATGGGAAGGCTCCGCAATATCTTTGCGACAAGATAAAAGCTCACAACGCCAATCGCATTCTGCGATCCACCAACCAAAATCTGCTTCAGATACCCAAAGCCAAATTCAAGTCCAAAGGAGAAAGAAGATTTGCGCTCCAAGGTCCCAGACTATGGAATGCTTTACCAACCAGCCTTCGGTTGGAGGAAAACCACCTGACCTTCAGAAGAAAGATCAAAACTCATCTCTTTTGATATCAAGAGAGACAGGAACAACGAGCGCCCAGAGGCGATTTAGTTCGCATGTGCTACATAGTTACATAGTTAGTCAGGTTGAAAAAAGACACAAGTCCATCCAGTTCAACCACAAAAAAAATAAACAAACAAAATAAAAAACACAATACAATCCCATACACCCAACTCCATACCCACAGTTGATCCAGAGGAAGGCAAAAAACCCCAGCAGAGCATGATCCAATTTGCTACAGCAGGGGAAAAAATTCCCTCCTGATCCCCCGAGAGGCAATCGGATTTACCCTGGATCAACTTTACCTACAAATCTTAGTACTCAGTTATTTTATGTACATTTAGGAAAGAATCCAGGCCTTTCTTAAAGCAATCTACTGAGCTGGCCAGAACCACCTCTGGAGGGAGTCTGTTCCACATTTTCACAGCTCTTACTGTGAAAAAACCTTTCCGTATTTGGAGGTGAAATCTCTTTTCCTCTAGACGTAAAGAGTGCCCCCTTGTCCTCAGTGTTGACCGTAAAGTGAATAACTCAACACCAAGTACACTGTATGGACCTCTTATATATTTGTACATGTTGATCATATCCCCCCTAATTCTCCTCTTCTCAAGAGTGAATAGATTTAGTTCTTCTAATCTTTCCTCATAGCTGAGCTCCTCCATGCCTCTTATCAGTTTGGTTGCTCTTCTCTGCACTTTCTCCAGTTCTCCGATATCCTTTTTGAGAACTGGTGCCCAAAACTGAACTGCATATTCCAGATGAGGTCTTACTAATGATTTGTACAGGGGCAAAATTATATCTCTGTCTCTGGAGTCCATACCTCTCTTAATACAAGAAAGGACTTTGCTCGCTTTGGAAACCGCAGCTTGGCATTGCATGCCATTATTGAGCTTATGATCAACTAAAACCCCCAGATCCTTCTCCACTACAGATCCCCCCAGTTGTACTCCCCCTAGTATGTATGATGCATGCATATTCTTAGCCCCCAAGTGCATAACTTTACATTTATCAACATTAAACCTCATCTGCCACTCAGTCGCCCAATTAGACAGAGCATTGAGGTCGGCTTGTAAATTGGCGACATCCTGCAAGGACGTTATTCCACTGCATAGCTTGGTGTCATCTGCAAAGACAGAAATGTTACTTTTGATCCCAGACCCAATATCATTTATAAATATATTGAAAAGTAAGGGTCCCAGTACTGAACCTTGGGGTACACCACTGATAACATTGGACCATTCAGAGTAAGAATCATTAACCACGACTCTCTGAATTCTGTCTTTCAGCCAATTTTCTATCCATTTACAAACTGATATATCCAATCCTGTAGACCTTACCTTACACATGAGCCGTGTGTGCGGAACTGTATCGAACGCTTTTGCAAAATCCAAATATATCACGTCCACAGCCACGCCTCTGTCCAGGGTTTTACTTACCTCTTCATAAAAGGAAATCAGGTTTGTCTGACAACTTCTGTCTTTCATGAATCCATGTTGTCTGCTGCTTAAATAGTTTTTTTCCTGCAAGAACTCATCCATGTGGTCTTTTATTAAACGTTCCAGTATCTTCCCAACTATAGAAGTTAGACTAACAGGTCTATAGTTACTTGGTAAAGACTTTGTTCCCTTTTTAAATATAGGCACCACATTGGCTCTACGCCAATCCAGTGGTACTATTCCTGTCATTAATGAGTCCCTAAATATTAGATACAGTGGCTTGGAATTGACAGAGCTCAACTCACCTAGGATCCGTGGGTGGATGCCATCAGGTCCAGGTGCTTTATCCACCTTTATTCTGTCTAAATATTTCTGGACCATATCACTTTTGAGCCATTGTGGATTTGGGGCTGTGTCACTCCCACCCCCATTTTGGACATGAGCTCCCCCATGCTCCATTGTATACACAGAGCTGAAGAAAGCATTTAATAAATTTGCCTTCTCTTTGTCCCCAGTCACCCACTCTAGATTATTTTGTAAGGGGCCTACATGCTCAGACTTCACCTTTTTACTATTAATATATTTAAAGAATTTTTTGGGGTTTGTCCTACTATCTTTTGCAATCTGTCGTTCATTTTGAATTTTTGCATCCTTGATTTCCTTTTTACATATCCTGTTATATTCTTTGTAACATTTAAACAACACTAGTGTTCCTTCATTTTTATATTTTTTAAAAGCTACTTTCTTATTGTTTATAGCTTTTTTAACTTTGCCCGTGAGCCACATAGGTTTTATTTTTAGCCTTTTAAACTTATTGCCCATGGGAACATACTTTGCAGTGAGGTTCCACACAGTCTTTTTGAAAAATTCCCATTTCTGTTCTGTGTTCATCTGTGTCAATAGTCCCTCCCAGTCCAAGTCCTGGAGAGCAGCCCTCATCCTTGGAAAATTTGCTCTCTTAAAATTTAGTGTTTTAATATTTCCTGTATGTATTTCTTGCTTATAGTTAACATTAAATGAAATCATGTTATGATCACTGCTACCCAGGTGTTCCTTTATCTGAACATTAGTAATAAGCTCTGCATGGTTTGAGATTATCAGGTCCAACAGAGCATCATTCCTAGTTGGGGCCTCAATAAACTGCACCATAAAATTGTCCTGCAATAGGTTTTTAAAATGTTGTCCTTTAACTGTCCCAGAAGTGCCATTAATCCAGTCAATTTCTGGGTAGTTAAAATCCCCCATTATTATCACCGTCCCAGCCCTTGCAGCCCTTTCCATCTGTGCAAGGAGCTGAGTCTCCACCTCCTCATTAACATTGGGTGGTTTATAACAAACTCCAATGATTAATTTTGAACTACGCACATCTGTATGCAGTTCCACCCATAATGCTTCAGCCTCATCACACTCTCCATCAACCAGGTTCTCTTTCACGCTTGCTTTGAGGTCACTTCTCACATAGAGACAGACCCCTCCACCTTTCCTTTTTACCCTGTCTTTCCGAAAGAGAGCATAGCCAGGAATATTAATAGCCCAGTCATGTGAGGATTGAAGCCAAGTTTCAGCAATACCGATTACATCATAGCTCTCCTCATGCACCAGAGCTTCCAGCTCACCTGTTTTGCTTGGCAGACTTCTGGCATTGGTGAACAAACACTTAAATGTATTGTTACATTTTTCTCTAGTGTTTTTCATATAATTTATAGTAGTACAAATGGCACTATTATTTCCAATGGCTGTTTGCAACATGGGAACTTTCTTGTCACCTGCCATAACCCTCCCCCCATCTATCCCCATTCCACTCTCCATTAATGTCTGACCCCTAGCTGACCTGTGTACCCGATGTAATTCTAGTTCACCCTCCCCCCTCAATCCTAGTTTAAATACTCCTCCAGCATTCCCATAAACCTCTCCCCCAGCACAGCAGACCCCCTTCCATTCAAGTGCAAACCGTCCTTAGCATATAGGTTGCACCCCAATGAAAAGTCATCCCAGTGCTCTAGAAACCCAAATCCCTCCTTCCTACACCAGGTCTTTAGCCATGCATTCAGCTCTCTAATCTCCCCCTGCCTTTCCTGTGTTGCGCATGGCACAGGCAATATTTCAGAGAATATCACCTTGGAGGTCCTTCCCTTCATCTTGCAGCCTAGTTCTTTAAATTGATTCTTAAGGAGCCTTCACCTTCCATGTATACTGTCATTGGTTTCCAACGTGGACCAAGACAGCTGGGTCATGCCCAGCCCCTCCCAGTAATTTATCCACCCGGTCCACCACATGCCGAACCCTGGCACCAGGGAGACAGCAAACCATTCGGTTGAAGCGATCCTGGCGACAAATTATTCTATCAGTCCTTCTGATTATAGAATCCCCTATTACCACCAACTGTCTAGGCCTACCTGCACTCCCCTCCCCACCTCTACTAGATGGGTTGCTCTCCCGGCTGTTAGGGGTAGCAGTAACATCTAGGGCTGCCACCTCTGTGTTTGCCACCTCCACATCATCACCCAAATTGGCAAATTTGTTTTGATGCACAAATACAGGACTGGCCTTCCCTTTCTGCATGCCCCTTCCACTCCCTCTAGCTACATTAACCCATCTCCCTATCTGATAATCCTGACTTGCCCCTCCACCCTCCACATCAACCTTACTGACCACCTGCTCAGCGAGCAGAGGACCCCTTTCAAGGTTGTCATTTCTACCCAGTGTTGCAACTTGCTCCTCCAGATCTCTAATACGAGCTTCCAGAAGGGCAACCTGCTCACATCTGTCACAGCGGTATCCATCTTGGAGCTGTTGCACCAATTTTGCATACATGTGACACACTGTGCACTGAGCAAACCCTTCAACCCTGCTAGCACTCATTTCCCAGTTACAATACAATTACTTGTAGGAAGTTTAAGAAGTTACTTACAGTTTTAGAAGACTCCTGTCTTAACTCTTGTTTTAAACTCCTGGTTTTTAACTCATCCACTTGTATTCAAAAATCCCACTTCTGATCAGAAATTCCACAGATCTACTCTTAGCAAGGAGCCAGCTCTTATGGAGTTTTTACAGACACTTATATACTCACCTGTTACCAATTAAACACTCCCAGCAAATCCTGGTTTTTAACTCATCCACTTGTATTCAAAAATCCCACTTCTGATCAGAAATTCCACAGATCTACTCTTAGCAAGGAGCTTATGTGCTGCGCTATATAAGTTTTTCATTCATTCATTCATTCATGAGTGAAAGAAAAGTTATTGTGTTATCATTCATATTCTCTGAAAAATGGCCAAGAAATCATAAATTCTGCCAGGGTATGTAAACTTATGAGCACAACTGTATTTGTACATTGTGATCTTATCCCCCCCTTAATCTCCTCTTCTTAATGGACAATAAATTCAGTTCATCTAATCTTTCCTAATAGCTGAGCTCCTCCATGTCTCTTATCAGTTTGGCTGCACCATGGCTGCAACTGGCTGGTGCACAATGTAAAGGCCAGCTGATTAGATTACGCAGAAATTGTACAAATTAACAGGATTTCACTGAACAGGCAAGATTTATTGGTAACAGATTAGTTCAAAGAGGATACAATGAAGATTTCATTAATCATTAAATAGAAAAAGTCACCAGAATGGAGAGGACATCTCTAACGATAGATAAATCAAGAATTAAAAGAACCACCTATGATCTCCCTATTATTCTGAATTATAATGTACAACATAAGCAAATAGAAAAAATATTTAAGAAACATTGGTCCGTTCTAAGAGCTGACTCCCAGTTGTGTACCATTCTACCAGTAGTTCCCGAAATTTACGTATAGGCGAGCACCTACCTTACGGGATATGATTGGGAAGAATATCCCTGATCCTCCCAGTCAAGTATCTAGTTTTACCTTCATTTAAGGAAAAGGTTTCTTTCCATGCAGAAGATGTTATTGTAACAGGCGCTCCACGTCGTAATGCGTTCCATGCTGGAACGCATACGGTGCTCGAGCGATGACGTCATCGCCCGGCGCTGTGGTGCGTTCCAGCTTGGAACGCGGAAGTGAGCCGCTAACGGCGGTTTGCTTTTGAATTCAGTGCTGATGCACTGCAGCTGTAATCTGCCTATAAAGGCATTTAGTTTACGATACAACCCTGTTCTATTATTGTCAGCCGTAGCTCGACCACGCTACAGTGATGGGTGTCATTGTTCCTCATACCGGAACACCGCTCCAGCCTCAACTACTCCTTTAGTGCCATCTGCATCTACTGCAACTGGGAGCCATTGCTGGGGACAACCTTGGAAACCTCCTTCCTGAACATCCTTCATCACAGAATCCCTATTGCCTATACCGAATCCTGCAACACGGATAAGTAGCTATTATATCACTTGTAGTGCTACAGCAAGAGCTGCTACTTATGTACCATCTATACAATTGCTATTGTTTATCATGCTTCCTGACTAGCAATATATTTAGGATATACTGTTGTGTTAAAGGACCTGTTGCTAAGGAATATCTTAAGGAGACATCTACGCTTAAAATACCCTGAGCAATATTCACCTCTCAATATGTAACTTAAGTTGTTGCTACAGCTCCTCTTAAAGTACCTGAGCTATATTGCCTCTAATACGCAACTATTAGTTGTCGCTACAACTGTTATTTACTACGTGTACTCTCAAGTACCTGAGCTATAATTGCCTTTCATATGCAATTAATAGTTGTCATTACAACGCGTATTTACTACGTGCTGACATAAGTGCTACTTGTATATGGGTCTATGCTCTAAAGTTGCAGAACATGTTCGCCTAAACTTCTATACTAAGGGTTGACGTATTCTATACCTTCTCCCTTAGTCGCCTAATGCACGACGCTATATAATACTCATAATCACTAGCGTACAGTTGTGTATTACAATCTTTTAGTACATACTATAATTTTAAACGCTAAGCTTTGGTCACATGTTGTAATGCGTCCATTCTTAGTAGCTCAACGCCTTTCTTTATGTGACAGAGAGATGATGTAGAGACCCCCCAAACTCCTGTTTGTGAGGAGTGACGTCTGGGGCTAATACTGAGTTGTCACATAAAGTGCATTGAAATCCTTGCATCCGCAGTTGTGGTTCACTTCCGTTCACCAGTGCTGTTACAGTTATGCATGCAAGAATACTAAGCTGAATGGCCAAAAAGGCAACACATTTAAATCCACTGTTACAAATAAGGAATACCAGATCAAATACTTTATTTCTTGTACGACAGAGGGGGAGGTGTATGTCCTCCAATGTCCGTGCATGAAACAATACATCGGTAGGACTAAACGCCCGATGTGGATAAGGATCAGAGAGCATATTTAAAGAAAATCGTAAGGGGTTTACTAAGCATAGTGTCCCTAGACATTTTGCACAATTTCATTCACAGTATCCTTCAGTATTGAAATTTTGGGCAATTGAAAGATTTAAACCTCACTGGAGAGGGAGCAATAGGGTTAACACATTGAGTAGATGTGAATCGAAATGGATTTTTGAAACAAAATCTTTCCATCCTGAAGGGTTAAACATTGATTTTGACCTTAATTGTTTTATTTCTGTATAGATGTTAATTTTTTCATTTTTACTTCCATCTCTATTTACATATGCAGCGCCTGTGTACTTTCGTACAGGTGCTATATTTAAATTTAGTGGGAGAATGAGAGAGTTATGTTGCTCTCATTCTTTGATCTGTTAAATTTGTCTGTCGCCAAATCTGGATTGTCCTGTGGGTCAGTCTGTGCTCCAGAGATGCAGTCTCATCTCTGGGCAGCAGGTGGCACCAGAGGGGTCCAGGCAGAGCTGCTTCTTCCCAGCAGCCAATTGGAGGAGTTTTTCCCTTGTGGGGCATGCTGGGGAGGGGTATTTCTGTGGCGGAGGCAATTGTTCGGGGTTCTTCGCGGGTTCCTGTTTCCAGGTGCAGCATCCACCTTTAGGGTGTGTGCACATCACGGGCCCCATCACTATGGCCTACCTGGCCGGGGTCGCGTGCTACGCGGAGTTCCTGACTCTGGGCTCTCATAGCCCGGAGCAACGTATGCTGCAAAGGGGCCCCAGTGACTTACTGGGTCCCCACTTCTATTGAGAAGATCTCAAGCTGGGTGCTGTTCGGTGGGGGATCGGTCTGAGGAGAACCCAGAGGCAGGTGATCCAACAGGGCTGTAACGAACCACCGGGGATCTGGGTGACCGGACACTGACAGATTACATTTAAAGTGTCAGTCGGTGGCCCCAAAAGACATACTGGGAGGATTTGCTCTATCATTCACAATCTCAGCACTAGGCCTGTGGCAGAGGTCTCATCCAACACCTTGATTTAATCAGAGCCAAGTCGGTGGCAGAGACTTGTTCCTCCCAGAAGCTTTAAGTGGCGCTCTGGCTGCCAGGCCTGTGAGAGGGGTCTGTCCAGGGGCACTTTTACCCATTCCGGCTGGAGTGGCGACGTAGACGAATACAAATTACAGAGGGCAGGACTGCCTTTACTATTCATAGCCTGATACTGTGAAGTTGCTCTTCCTTCACCAACCTATCCTGTCTACCTCAAATTTACATGATGGTCATGTTTGACCGGGAAAATAAAGCACTTGAAAACGTCAAACAACGGTCCTGGACATTCTGTTATTGCTCTCTTCACCACCATCACCCCTAGACACAGTATAGAGGTAACTTAAATACGCCGATCCCAAATCTGATCAGCGGCTCGGGTAGCGCTACACTTATCTATTACGTATAGTCTTACACAAGAAAACCCACTGTTGTGGTGTATCTATGAGCATTTCGGGTCATCTTTATATATATATATTTTATTATATTTTTTATTTATTTCTTATTTTTTAAATATTTTGTATTTTTATATATTGAGTATTTTTTCAGTAGTGATATTGTTCTTGTCCACTAGATGTCATCCTCTTATACTTACATATTATGTCTATAATTGTTTATATAAAATAAATTTGGCAGCATTATCGTTCTTGCCCACTAGATGTCACCACCATTATCCTCTCTCTCTCTCTCTCTCTCTCTCTCTCTCTCTCTCTCTCTCTCTCTCTCTCACCATTTAGTGTTGTATATATTTTATTTTACTGTGTGCAACCTATCACCTTTTGGTTGCTAGGCAGTTTTTATGGCCATGATGGATGTTTTTTCTTATTGGCCAATCAACTACATTGGACACAGATGAACTGGTGACTCACCTCTCACTAAGGCCAACCCATTGATTAGAAGGGGTACAAATACCCGACGCTTGTCACTTGGCTCCTATCCCTGAGGAAGTCACGTAACCAGTGACGCAACGCGTCGGATGGAACCTTGTGACGTCAGTTCCAGTGGTGTTTTAACAGAAGTACGGCGAGGAGGCCTGTGTGTCACTACTCTTATTGCTTTTTACTTCTGTTTTTATCCTTACTTGATGTAAGCAGTTTTTTACTAAATAAATTAACTTTTCATTTGGCAATATTGCACTATGGCTGTTCTTTGTTTCCTTTGAGCACCATTTATACAAGAAGTGCCATTCCTTGGAGCGAGCTGTTTCCTCTATATGTGGAATTACCCAAGATGTTTTGATGCCAAGTTTTGGACGTAGTTCTTCGCCTGGAACCTGGATGCCTTTACAGATCCATCAGCAGAATTCCTTATCTGACTATCTGATGAGCCTTGTTTGACCCTTGGGTCATTGTTGGAGGTGAGCAGCCAATTCATAAATTTAACAGTCAATGTTTGAATTGATGTTTTATCTGTTTTTTGTTCTATCAAGTTATCTCTATGAGATTTTTGCCTTTATATGAACTAACTCCTATCATTGGGCTTTAGTTGGACGTTATTCACATTTATTTATATGTTTGGATACTCATCATATTTTTTCTTTGAGTATACTACTTTATGGCACATTATTGAATAAGCGCACCATCCCATCTTTTTCTTTTATGATTGCAGACTGACATCGTTGAGAGTCGGCGGTGAGGAGAACGGTTTATGTGGATCGCTTTACCCTGGATGCCTGCATACTTAGATGTGCCTCTTTTTTTTTTTTTTTTTCTTGTCAAAATTATCTTTATTTGGTGATTGTAAAAGATGTGCCTCTTTTAATCATGAACCATGTGAGTTGATAGATGTTGTAACTTCATTAAATGTAACCACATTTCCACACTTAGAGGCACCTCTCTTCTCTTTTATACTCTGTAGCTCCTGCTGGGATTTGCTTCTAATCACCTTGTGGAGGCTTCCATTTGTGGATAGACATTTTATGGTTACACAACTTATCACATTGCTATAATCTTTTTATATGGATTATAGACTGAAGGACCTATGAATAAATGGTTGTGGAACAAATCATTTGAGTTTCCATTATTTCTTATGGGAAAATTTGCTTTGATATACAAGTACTTTGGATTACAAGCATGCTTCCGGAACGAATTGTGCCCACAATCCAATATTTTACAGTACTTTTAACCAGTGGCGTCACTAGGGTTGGTGTCACCCGGTTCAAAAAAAAATTGGTGTCACCCCCCACCAACTATAGTCCCCCCTCAGTACAGACCCCCTCCCTCAGTACAGACCCCCCTACTAAGTACAGACCCCCTCCATCAATATAGACCCCTTCCCTCCACAGTATAGACCCCACCATCAGTGCAGACCCCCCATAAGTACAGACACCCCCACCCAAGTGCAGCCCCCTTATCAGTACAGACAGCCCCACCCAAGTGCAGACCCCCCATCAGTGCAGACCCCTGTCAGTACAGACACCCCCCTAGTGCAGACCTCCCAGCATTACAGACCCCCCCTCAGTACAGACACCCCCCTAGTGCAGACCTCCCAGCATTACAGACCCCCCTTAGTACAGACACCCCCCTAGTGCAGACTCCCCAGCATTACAGACCCCCCTCAGTACAGACCCCTCCCCCCTTAGTAGTACAGACCCCCCAGCACTATAGACCCCCCCTTACATACCTTAGAACAGTGCTGCGCTACACACACTGTGGGCCTGATTTACCAAGCCTTTACTCCATGACTCATGGAGTAAAAGCAGGAGTAGCAGCCGTTTGGCCATTTACTAAAGAAATACGCTCCTAGTGCAGTGTATTTCCCTAGTTACTAATGTGCTCCGTGCGCCCAGGAGAGGGTGCATTGTGCACCAGTACAGACCTGGCGCACGGCACATTAAACTGTAAATTGCGGGGGTTTGGGCGGGAGTTTATTAGGGGGGGGAGGTGGGGGGATGCAGGGGAAGTGAAGTGACATGTGTTTTAAAGTGTTTGGCGGGCCGAATTGAAAGGGAAAGTGTTTTTTGAAAACAGATCCCCGTACGCTTGCACAGTGCGCCTGAACCTCGGGAGGTTCATTTGCATACTGGGCATGCGCAGAGAGAAAAGTCAGGGATTCCCGTGCGCCTTGTCAGTACGCCGTGAAAATCTTGGTAAATACCAAGCGGCGTACCCGTGATTGCGCTGCGTGACGCGGCGCACGGGAATCTCCGAGCTGTTTTCAGCCCTGAAGGGGAACTCGGCGCCAAATTTCAAACTTGAAATCGGCGCGGGTCCCCCTTCAGGGCTACATTAGGCTCTTAGGCTTGGTCCGGAACGTGAGGGGTTAAACCCGCGCCGATTCGGCGCGGGGGTCCCCCCCAGATCCAAACCAAGCCCTCATCCCAAGCATGCAGTCTGGCCCGGACAGGAATGGGGGAGGGGACGAGCGAGCGCCCCCCCCCCTCCTGAGCCGTACCAGACCGCATGCCCTCAACATGGGGGAGTGTGTGCTGTGGGGGAGGGGGGCACTGCCCCCCCACCCCACAGCACTCTTGCCCCCATGTCGATAGGGACAAGAGCCTCTTCCCGACAACCCTTGCCATTGGTTGTCGGGGTATGCGGGCGGGGCTAATCGGAATCTGCGAGCTCCCTTTAATAAGGGGGCCCCCAGATGCCGGCCCCCCACCCTATGTGAATGAGTATGGGGTACATCGTACCTCTACCCATTCACATGGGGGAAATGTAAAGTAAAATAAAACACCACACAGAATAAAATTTAAGCTCTTTTTCATTAGGGAGGGGCATCCGGACTTCGGGGTCTTCTGCCGGGGGATGGCGCCTATCCCCCGGTCTTTCCGGTGCCTTCCGCCAGGGTTCCGGTCTTCCTGGTCTTCTGCCGGGGGTGCGCCAACTCCCCGGTCTTTTCTCTTCTGTCTTCTCTGCTCCCTCTTCTGCCTGGCTCCCCCGCGGAGCCAGGGCTTTCTTCCGTCTTCTTTCTTCTCTCTTCCTTCTTCTGCCTGTCTCCTCCGGGAGCCCAGGGCTTGTCTTCGCTGTCTTCTTCCTTCTCTTCCATTCGATGTTGACACGACGAGGTTCCGCGCTGACATGCCGTGTCAGCGGCGGGCATGGACTTATATAGGGTAATGCCACCATGTGACCTCAACCCATGTGACATCACATTCCCTGGGCATGATGGGAATGTGATGTCACATGGGTTGAGGTCACATGGTGGCATTGCCCTATATAAGTCCATGCCCACTGCTCAGACGGCATTCCAGCGCCGGACCTCGTCGTGTCAACATCGAATGGAAGAGAAGGAAGAAGACAGCGGAGACAAGCCCTGGGCTCCCGGAGGAGACAGGCAGAAGAAGGAAGAGAGAAGAAAGAAGACGGAAGAAAGCCCTGGCTCCGCGGGGGAGCCAGGCAGAAGAGGGAGCAGAGAAGACAGAAGAGAAAAGACCGGGGAGTTGGCGCACCCCCGGCAGAAGACCAGGAAGACCGGAACCCTGGCGGAAGGCACCGGAAAGACCGGGGGATAGGCGCCATCCCCCGGCAGAAGACCCCGAAGTCCGGATGCCCCTCCCTAATGAAAAAGAGCTTAAATGGGGTGGGGGCATCCGGCGGAAGGCTCCGGAGAGGACCGAGGGATGGCGCCCTCCCCCGGCAGAAATCACCGAAGCCCAGGGTCCCGGCGGAAGATCGGGAGAGAAGAAACCCCCCCTTCTAAGAGAGCTAAAGAAGAAAGGGGGGGCTCCGGAGCAGATTAATAAAATATTTTATTCTGTGTGGTGTGTTTTTTTTACTTTACATTTCCCCCATGTGAATGGGTAGAGGTACGATGTACCCCATACTCATTCACATAGGGTGGGGGGCTGGAATCTGGGGACCCCTTTATTAAAGGGGCCTCTCAGATTCTGATAAGCCCTCCGCCCGCATACCCCGACAACCAACGGCCAGGGTTGTCGGGAAGAGGCTCTTGTCCCTATCGACATGGGGGCAAGAGTGCTTTGGGGTGGGGGGGCAGTGCCCCCCTCCCCCACAGCACACACTCCCCCATGTTGAGGGCATGTGGTCTGGTATGGCTCAGGAGGGAGGGGGGCGCTCGCTCGTCCCCACCCCCATTCCTGTCTGACCAGACTGCGTGCCTGGGATAAGTGCTTGGTTTGGATCTTGGGGGGGACCCCACGCTATTTTTTTTTGCACGGGTTTAACCCCTTATGTTCCAGACCAAGCCTAAGAGCCTGGTATGCACCTGGAGGGAACCCACCCTATTTTTTTTTGGGGGGGTCTGGAGTTCCCCTTCATGAACAGCGATCTGTCATTTACACATGTCAGTCCCCCCCCCCCTACAGTTAGAACACACCCAGGGAACATATTTAACCCCTCCCTTGCACCTAGTGTTAACCCCTTCCCTGCCAGTGGCATTTTTTGAGTAAGCAATGCATTTTTTACAGCACTGATCGCTAGAAAAATGCCAATGGTTCCAAAAAAGTGTTCGATGTGTCCGCCATAATGTCGCAGTACCGATAAAAATCGCTGATCGCCCCAATAACTAGTTAAAACAACCAAAAAAAAAAATTTGTAGACGCTATAACTTTTGCAAAAACCAAACACTAAACGCTATTTGCGATTTTTTGGAACCAAAAAGATGTAGAATACGTATCGGCCTAAACTGAGGGGTTTTTTAGTTTTTTCAATATATATTTTTGGGGATATTTATTATAGCAAAAAGTAAAACTAATTTTTACATATGTGGGCGGGACTTACGCAAGTCCCGCCCACATATATAAACATCGTTCAAACCACACATGTGAGGTATTGACGCGTGCGTTAGAGCGAGAGCAATACTTTTACCACTAGACCTTCTTTGTAACTATAAACTGGTAACCTGGAAAAAAAAGAAAAAGGTCGCCTATGGGGATATTCACGGAATTCATTTTGGCCCCATTGCAGGAGTGTTTCCAATAGTAAAGCGTGACATGTAAGGTATCTATTTACTCAGTGTAACATCATCTTTCACATTATCCCCAAAAATTGGGCTCACTTTTGTGTTTTGTTAATTTTTAACCACTTGAGCCCGGACCATATTTCTGGTCAATGACCGGGCAAGTTTTTGTGATTCGGCACGGCGTCGCTTTAACTGACAATTGCGCAGTCGTGCGACGTGGCTCCCAAACAAAATTGGCAACCTTTTTTTTCACACAAATAGATTATTAAATGTGCGTGTTTACTTCTGTCTTTAACACCTCCCCTTCAGGCTGGAAAGCATCAGATCAGGGGAAACCAAAAAAAAAAAGCTCTCATTCCATTGCAGCTTGGTTCCTACATGTGTGATGAACTGAGCATGCTCAAACACTTAGAAAAAAAATATCCTTTCTTTTTAAAAGGTGAAAAACACTCATTGGATGCTCATAGAGCGTGGTTTGGATTAATTGCAGGTGTGCCCAATTACAAGCTCACCCAAACTAGAGACTGCAATTTGGTCATGTGATTTCAATTGCTTCATTACTAGCACTGTTATAAAAAGCTTGGATCGATCAGTCCTCAGCTGCCCTCAGAAGGGGCAGGCTGGCAGAAATGCTGTTGCTAAACACAAATGTGGTTTGTTGCATGGGTTTTGTTTTATTTTGCCAATGGTTTTGGTTTATTTTTAAATGATGTTCACTTTGATGTATTTGTCTATGTGGCCTTATTTTATGAAAAATGTGTAAAGCTATGGTTATTTAGAATTTTGAAATGTATTTTTGTTTGTTTGTCTTTTTTTGCTTTCCTTGTTTTGTTGACCAATAAAAATTACTTTAAAATTGTTAAGTTTGTCTTTTGTTACTTTTTCATGCTACATATGTTGACCGCTGCAGCTGAACTAGGTTTGGGCCTAACAAATTATGTGTGATTTTTGTCTAAGCTTCTTTCCTGGTGTGTAATCATGAAATGTTTGCCATGTTTATTCTCCCTGACTTTAAAGACAAAAACTGGTAAGTATTTTATTTATTCTGCAGTGGTCCTCAGCCCTCAAGTACCCCCGACAGGACATGTTTTGGGGATTTCTCTTATCAAGAATTGCTGTCCAGACTGTATTTTAAAGCACATGTGCAAGATGAAGGAAAACCTGCAAACATGGCCTGTGGGGGGGGTTTGCTATTGGTGGACAGGCTTGACGTGCTGATTTACAGCACTGTGCTTAAATCTAGCGCAAGGCAATCCTATTCAAATTGTGGGTGTTTGAGGGAAGCCAAGTGAGTGTTAGAACCCCTGCTTTGTGTTTTTTTATTTTTGTGTTGAGCTTTGTGTCCCTTTTCTTAAAATTGGCTTCACTTCCTGTCACACAGCTGAACAGGAAGTGAGGTTAAAACCCTACCAGTGTCATTTCTTGGGGACACAGGTCAATCTAACTAGTGTCCCCATTAAGCAAATTGCACTCCAGCACTGCTGTGTACACCCCAAATCATGGGTCTTCAAACTACGGCCCTCCAGTTGTTCAGGAACTACAATTCCCATCATGCCTAGTCATGTCTGTGAATGTCAGTGCATTACAAGGCCTCATGGGATGTGTAGTTCTAAAACAGCTGGAGGGCCGTAGTTTGAGGATCCCTGCCCCAAATGATTATTTAGTTTGGGGTTTAGTAAAGGCAAAGCCACTCTGCAGTACAAGCATAGTTGCTGAAAATCAGAGAGGAAGCACTGATGGTTTTAACATCCAATCCTGTAGAAGCAAAGTTGTTTTGTTTTCTTTCTTCCTTGCTTTGCACTTGTAGTGCAAAGTGGATTTGCCTTTAGTCAATGGACCCCAAAGTCCAAGATCCCTAATAATTTGGGGTGTACACAGCAAAATGCTAGAGTGCAATTTACATAATGGGAAACTATTTAGCTTGATCTCTGTGTCCCCAAGAAAAGATATTAGTAAGGTTTTACCCTCACTTCCTGTTTGGCTATGTGACAGGAAGTGAATGAATTAGAAAGGGTGAAGACACCTCACAAATGTTGTCACTATCAGGGGTGCAGACATCCCCAAAAAATGAGCAGATAATACTTATTTGCAAATTAATAACGCACACATTCCTACATATTAGCAACGCTCTATCCTGGCCTATTGGCATGGTTATATTTTTTGGGGCTCTCAATAAAACTCTATGAAATTTGTGCTTAAACTAGAACCAGGGGCGGACTGACAACTCATGTGGCCCCTGGGCAATAGAAGATTATGGGGCCCTCTGGCTTACAGATGACCACCACGCCAGGAGGTAGTGCAGAGGCGGGCAGCTAAAATCTTGGGATATTCACATTAAAAGCATGTCATTTTCGGACATATCAGGGACAGATCTAAAAAAAACACAGATTTTTACATACTGTCCCTGGTTTTACTGAGCCTGGCAACCCGGATGGGGCCCCCTAGTGGCATGGGGCCCTTGGGCAGTGCCCGAGTGACTCAATGGTCAGTCCGCCCCTGACAAGAACTATAATCAACAAGTTTTATTTTCTTTAATTTTGGATATAGTGAGGGAGTGTTATAGGCCCTGTCAGTTTATTTTGTATTATCTGTGTCCAATTGGGGAGATTTGCCTTCACTTCCTGCCCCATAGCCAAACAGGGAGTGAGAGAAAAACTATGCAAATTAACCACTTCCCGCCCAGCCTATGGCCGATTTACGTCCGGGAAGTGGTTACACAATCCTGACAGGACGTCCTGCAGGATTTCATGCCGCACGCGCCTGTGGGGGCACGCAGTGCGGCGATCGGTGATGCGGGGTGTCAGTCTGATCTCAGTAAAGAGTCTCTCACGGAGACGGAGACTCATTACCACGTGATCAGCCGTGTCCAATCACGGCTGATCACGATGTAAACAGGAAGAGCCATCGATGGCTCTTCCTCACTCGCGTCTGACAGACGCGAGTATAGGAGAGCCGATCGGCGGCTCTCCTGACAGGGGGCGTTCGCGCTGATTGTTTATCAGCGCAGCCCCCCCTCGGATCACCACACTGGACCACCAGGGATGCCCACCCTGGACCACCAGGGTGTGCAAAAACAAAAAAAATATAGAACAAAAAAACAAAAAGCAATAAAAAATAAGAAAAAAGATGCCAATCAGTGCCCACAAATGGGCACTGACTGGGAAAATCAGTGCCACCCCACAGTGTCCATCAGTGCCACCCCACAGTGCCCATCCATGCACAGTGCCCACCTATCAGTGCCCACCTGTGCCACCCATAAGTATCCATCAGTGCCACCCATAAGTGCCGCCCATCTGTGCCGCCCATGAGTGCCCATCAGTGCCGCCTATGAGTGCCCATCAGTGCCGCATAGCAGCGCCGCCAATCAATGCCACCTCATCTGTGCCGTCAGTACTACCTCATCGATGTCCATCAGTGCCATCTCATCGGTGCCCATCAGTGCCGCCATATCAGTGCCCGTAATTGAAAGAGAAAAACTTATTTACAAAAAAATTAACCTAAAAAAATAAAAACTTTTTTTGTTTCAAAATTTGCAGTCTTTTTTTAGTTGTTGCGCAAAAAAAAAAAACGCAGAGGTGATCAAATAACAACAAAAGAAAGCTCTATTTGTGGGGGAAAAAGGACGCCAATTTTGTTTGGGTACAGTGTTGTATGACCGCGCAATTGCCATTCAAAGTGCGACAGTGTTGAAAGCTGAAAATTGGCTTGGCGGGAAGGTGCGTAAGTGCCTGGTATGGAAGTGGTTAAGGGAATCCAGTGCCCCCCCAGAACTAGTGTGTGGGTCCCCTGAAAATTACTGGGCGGGGTTATACAAAAACAGGGTGTGACCTTGACAGGAAGGGGTGGGTCATTTTTCTATTAGGAGGTGCAGATATGTAGTCAGGCCTAGGGCAGAACCAAACCTAAATATACTACTGCATATTAGGGCTTATTTAGACCGGAACCGATTTACAGCGTGTTTTTATATTGTGGGAGGAAACCCACGCAGGCACAGGGAGAACATGCAAACTCCATGCAGATGCTGTCACGGGCGGGATTCGAACCAACGACTCTTTTGCTGCTAGGTCAAAGTGCTATACACTACACCACTGTGGTGAACGAACATGATTGCAGCTGAAAGCATGAGACCTTTTTTTTTTTTTTTCAATACCATGCTTTCCAGCCTTATTGACCCCGCCTCTCTCCATAAAGAGGACCTGTCACACACTAGTCCTATTACAAGGGATGTTTACATTCCTTGTAATAGGAAGAAAACTGATCCTTTTTTTATTTTTTTTTTATTTCAGTGTAAAACATTATAAAACTAAATAAAAATAAATAAGAAAACCCCCAAAATTTTTTTTAAAGCGCCCCGTCCCGACGAGCTCGCGCACAGAAGCAAACGCATACGCGAGTAGCGCCCGCATATGAAAACGGTATTCAAACCACACAAGTGAGGTATCGCCGCGATCGTTAGAGTGAGAGCAATAATTCTAGCCCTAGACCTACTCTGCAACTCAAAAAATGCAACCTGTAGAATTTTTTAAACGTCGCCTATCGAGATTTTTAAAGGGTAAAAGTTTGATGCCATGCCACGAGCGGGCGCAATTTTTAAGCGTGACATGTTGGGTATCATTTTACTCGGCGTAACATTATCTTTCACAATATATAAAAAAATTGGGCAAAATGTATTGTTGTCTTATTTTTTAATTCAAAAAAGTGATTTTTATCCAAAAAAAGTGCGCTTGTAAGATCGCTGCGCAAATACGGTGTGACAAAAAGTATTGCAATGACTGCCATTTTATTCCCTAGGATGTCTGCTAAAAAAAAATATATAATGTTTGGGGGTTCTGATTAATTTTCTAGCCAAAAAATTGTGATTTTCACATGAAGGAGAGAAGTGCCAGAATTAACCCGGTGGGCAAGTGGTTAAAGTACTCATGGCTATAAAGAATAGAGTCATTGCTCATTAAAAAAAAAAAAAAAAAAAGGGGGTCCCTCCAATTTAAATTACCAGGCCCTTCAGGTCTGGAATGGATATTAAGGGGAACCCCGCCGTAAAAACCCCCCCAAAAAATGGCGTGGGGTCCCCCCAAATATCCATACCAGACCCTTCAGGTCTGGTGTGGATTTTAAGGGGAACTCCACCCCAAATTGAAAAAAAAAATGGCGTGGAGTCCCCCTAAAAATCCACACCAGACCCTTATCCGAGCACGTTGACCTGGCCGGCCGCAGAAAAGAGGGGGGGACAGAGTGCGGCCCCCCCTCTCTCCTGAACCGCACCAGGCCACATGCCCTCAACATGGGGAGGATGTCCCCATGTTGATGGGGACAAGGGTCTCATCCCCACAACCCTTGCCCGGTGGTTGTGGGGGTATGCGGGCGGGGGGCTTATCAGAATCTGGAAGACCCCTTTAACAAAGGGGACCCCCAGATCCTGCCCCCCCCTATGTGAAATGGTAATGGGGTACATTGTACCTCTACCATTTCACCCCAAAAAAAATGTCAAAGTGTTAAAAATGACAGTAGCCGGTTTTTGACAAATCTTTTAATAAAATCTTCTTTTCTTCTTTCCTTCGGGTTTCTTCCGCTGCTTCTTTCTTCTCGTTCACATCTTGCCCGACGTGTTCTTCTATCTTCTCCGTCCGTCCTTCAGCCTTCTGGTCCCGCATCTTGCCCGTTGTCTTGTCCTGTCTTCTTCTCCGTCCGCCTCCTCGTCCGCATCTTGGGTCTTCTGCGGTGTTCTTCTAGTCCCCGGACCCAGTGTTTGAATTTGATTTGGCCGCCGTTTTCCCGCTCCTGGGACCCGCCCCCCTCTGACGCCACAAGTAAACTCCTTAGAAGGTCATGTGCGTCAGAGGGGGGCGGGGTCACATGAGTGTGACACGGCGGGAACTTCTTCTCCGGGCGGCGCGATTGAAATTGAATTCCCCCGCTGTGTGACGCTCTGCGACCCCGCCCCCCTCTGACGCACATGACCTTCTAAGGAGTTTACTTGTGGCGTCAGAGGGGGGCGGGGTCACATGAGTGTGACACGGCGGGAACTTCTTCTCCGGGCGGCGCGATTGAAATTGAATTCCCCCGCTGTGTGACGCTCTGCGACCCCGCCCCCCTCTGACGCACATGACCTTCTAAGGAGTTTACTTGTGGCGTCAGAGGGGGGCGGGTCCCAGGAGCGGGAAAACGGCGGCCAAATCAAATTCAAACGCTGGGTCCGGGGACTAGAAGAACACCGCAGAAGACCCAAGATGCGGACGAGGAGGAGACAGGACAAGACAACGGGCAAGATGCGGGACCAGAAGGCTGAAGGACGGACGGAGAAGATAGAAGAACACGTCGGGCAAGATGTGAACGAGAAGAAAGAAGCAGCGGAAGAAACCCGAAGGAAAGAAGAAAAGAAGATTTTATTAAAATATTTGTCAAAAACCGGCTACTGTCATTTTTAACACTTTGACATTTTTTTTTGGGTGAAATGGTAGAGGTACAATGTACCCCATTACCATTTCACACAGGGGGGGGGTCAGGATCTGGGGGTCCCCTTTGTTAAAGGGGTCTTCCAGATTCTGATAAACCTCCCGCCCGCATACCCCCACAACCACCGGGCAAGGGTTGTGGGGATGAGACCCTTGTCCCCATCAACATGGGGACATCCTCCCCATGTTGAGGGCATGTGGCCTGGTGCGGTTCAGGAGAGAGGGGGGGCCGCACTCTGTCCCCCCCTCTTTTCTGCGGCCGGCCAGGTCAACGTGCTCGGATAAGGGTCTGGTGTGGATTTTTAGGGGGACTCCACGCCATTTTTTTTTTCAATTTGGGGTGGAGTTCCCCTTAAAATCCACACCAGACCTGAAGGGTCTGGAATGGATATTTGCCGGGAACCGCACGTCTTTTTTTTTTTTGGTTTTTACGGCGGGGTTCCCCTTAATATCCATTCCAGACCTGAAGGGCCTGGTAATTTAATTTGGGGGAACCCCTACACATTTTTTTGTTTGTTTTATGAATGAATCCCTTTAGAATTGTCAGAGCCGACAATTCATTATAGCCGCGTGTGAATTTTTAAATGACTTTTTTCCTTCTGAATGTCACTTTGTGCAGGGGGAGTTCTAAGTGCGGGAAAAATGCGCTATTTCACATGCTGACATTACACCCCCCCTAGGTACGAAATTTAAAGGAATATTTCACTTTTATTGTTTCACTTTAAGAATTATTAATTTCACTGCTCCCGAAAAAACGGCCGTTTTAAAAAATAAAAAAAGCATTGATACATGTTCCCTGGGACAGGACTGAGGTCCCCAAACACTTTTTAGGACAAAACTTGCAGATTAGCCTTTAAAATGAACACTTTTGATTTCTCCCATAGACTTCTATAGGGAGTTCGGCGCGGCTTTACATATTAGTTTCAATGCGCCGGCTGCTACGCTGGTTCATGCGCCCAATTAAGCCTCCACCCGGAGTACTAATTAACGCATGAACCAGCGCAGCGCACAGAGCATAGTAAATCAGGCCCTGTGTGTCTGTCCCTCGAGTGCATGCTCCTCCTCCTCTGTGGATGTAAACAAAGGAGGAGGTGTCTACACCACTGAGGTACACAGCACTGTTAGAGGTGCGTGCGGGTGTCACCCGGGTGCGACCCGCACCCCCCGCACCCACCTAGCAATGCCTCTTATTTTAACCACTGCACTCTGTACCCTTCAATATGCCTAAAAGGGGCTAGAGTCTGTGTGCTAATGACACATGAGTTCTATGAAAACATGTGTTTGACCATTCTAAAAAAACGTGATTGGTACATGCCCATTACCCAACCTTCAGTTCTGTCCTTTACAGAGGAACTCCAGACTCTTTGCACTGAGGCCTTCCTTGCAGGCCTCATTGACAAAGACACACTGGAGTTCCTATTACCTAAGTTTCCACGTGTCCCCATCTTATATTGTCTCCCAAAGACACATAAGAATCTTCAGTTTCCGTCTGGCAGACCCATTGTCTCAGGGATTGGATCCCTTACAGACAATGCCAGCAAATTCATTGATGCCTTTCTGATGCCGCATGTTAGGAGTCTCCCTTCTTACATCAGGGACACCACTGACCTGCTTAGGCACTTGGAGGGGATCCAGGTCCCTCCGGACGCCCTGCTCGTGGCGATTGATATAGAGGCTTTGTACTCCAGTATCCCCCACGAGCTGGACGTCCGGACGGCTGGATCCTTCCTACATGAGCAAGAGAGAACCTCGTGGCCTCTTAATAAGTTTATTCTGAAGCTCTTATTTTTTATTTTGAGTAAAAATGATTTCATTTTTAATGACCAACTGTTTTTGCAGACCAAAGGGGTTGCCATGGAGACGTCTTGTGCCCCGGCATACGCAAACCTCTTTTTGGTCGGCTGGGAAAGGTCACTCTATGCTGATGAGTCACTGGCAGGATTTATGGAAAAGGCACTGGTTTGGTATCGCTATATAGATGATCTGTTCCTGGTGTGGACGGGAACAAGAGATGAGCTCTTGTCCTTTGTTCAATTACTGGATAGTAATGATTTTAATCTCAAGTTTACCTTCCAGTTTGATGATGGTCAGATCCCATTTTTGGATCTGAGCATCATCAAGCAACTGGATGGTACTCTCAGTACTGATTTATATCGCAAACCCACAGCCGGGAACACGCTTCTATATGCTACCAGTGCACACCCAGGACCGCTAGTACGCAGCATTCCGTATGCACAATACTTGCGCTTGCGCAGGAATTGTGCGTTAGATGATGACTTCCGCACACAGGCCAATGCCCTAAGAGACCGCTGTGAAGGATGCTTCAGTGTAATTCTCCCTGATAAGTAATATAAGCTGTGTGTTAGAGGATTTCAGGTGGGACTCACTCCTCGGCTAACAGGCTATTGATATGTTAATGACCCTTCCTCAGCCAGCTCCCTATTTCAAAGGGTAAATGGTCTATTGTGTGTGTGAAGGAGCCCTGTGGTTACTGTTTACTGTGATTAGAAGTGGCTCATGTTAATTATTCTGATTGCTTCATTGTGGTAATTATCTCTTCTATGCGGGGCCGGGCTGTCTAGATAATGTATTCTGTACAACTAGTAATTAACGTCACTGATGTCATTATCTAAAGAAAATGTGTTTTCAAGGTCGGCTCCGAAATGTCTGCTTATCATCTGTATGGGAGCCCCCACTGTGTCATTGTAACAGTTTGTAAATTACATATAAGCTCTGTGTTGTACCATTAAAGCTGTCTTGTTCCAGCAGTAAGCGTGACCCATTTGTGGCTTATTGGGCGATTCCAGGAATATCCCTCCTCGTAGAATATTGGGGTGATTTCCTTTATGGGGAGAAGGGAAGACTTTGACGGGGATATCATCTTAATACCGTCACAACTGGTTGGCAGCAGTGGGATTTTCCCTTCTACTCTCCTTTACACCCGGATTCCAAGCAGACACTGGAAGAACTACTGGAAGTTCGTGGAAGGATTGCTAGCAACAAAACCAAGCGGGTCATCATAGCAGAATTAATGGAGCGAGACCAGGAGGACTTGGTTGCAGCAACGCCAGCAGTACAAGAGATGGAGACACCAGTGATTCAGGAAGAGGAATCGCCAGCCAACAAGCTAATGAGAGAGAAGCTAGCATGGTTCGGTCCGAACCCAACGGCGGATGTGGTGCTGAAAGTGATGGACCTGTTAGCGGAGGAGGCTAAACAAATAAGAGATGCAGAACTACAGAAGGCTAAACAAATAAGAGACGCAGAACTACAGAAGGATAAACAAATAAGAGACGCAGAACTACAGTTAAAACTGGCAGCAGTCCAACAAGCAGCCGCACATTCTCCAAACAGTGAGTACAGCACAGCAGACACAAGGAAAATTCCGTTTAGCGCTTTTAAAGCTTTTGATGAAAAGGACTGTGAAATTGATAACTACCTGGCAGATTTTGAGAGACAATGTAACCTGCACCGAATAGCTAGAGGAGAGTGGGTTGCAATATTGTCAGGCAAACTGTCAGGCAAAGCTTCTGATGCTTTCCGGACCGTGCCAGATCAGGATATCCATAGCTACGCCCGGGTTAAAGAAGTACTCCTGGCTCGTTATGCAGTAACCCCAGAGTCCCACCGACAGAAGTTCAGGGACTCACGCAAAACCACGAAATACTCTTACGCGGAATGGGCATGTCAGTTATCCCTGTCGGCCTCTAACTGGGTTAACAGCCGCCAGGCCACCACCACATAGGACATTTTGCAACTAATGCTCCTGGAGCAATTTTACAATCACATCCAGACGGACGTCAAAGACTGGGTGAGAGATCGCAGGCCCATGACTCTACCAGAGGCCGCGAAGTTGGCGGATGAATATGCGGATACTCGCAAGACAAACCAGGTCACACCACGGGTACAACCTCCACGACCAACGGCGCCCTCACACCCACCAGCCGCTAGATACCAACCTCCTAACAGACCGATGACATCTAGCCCTCGCTATCCACGCCAGGAGGACAACGAACAACGCTGCTTCCGGTGCAAACTGCTGGGTCACTTCAAGCAGAATTGCCCCATGAATGACAACACCAGGTCAAATTGGTCTCGACCTGGGTACCGCCCACCAGCAGCAGCCCATTGTGTAGACTCGGCTTGGGATCCCCAGGAGCTGGGTCAGGAAGAACCATTGGACACCATTTACAAAGTCCTCACGGTACAATCTGTTATTACGGACCACAGGGAACACCATTGTCAGCTGGTCATGGGCGACAGCCATGAGCCGGAGGGGCCCTGGAGGGAGCTGGGCAGAAAGAGGCACCGCCAGCCACCCTCCAAGAAGAAGAGGTCCTGGAAGCCGTTTAACAAGCGGACCTGGGAGGAGAAGAAGCGACTGGGGGAGAGGGAGTCGCAGCGGGCGTCCCAGATGCGGGCCGAGATGTTCGCCAAGGGCCCACCGGTGGCCCCTTACACCACCACCCAGTTCCTGATGATGAAGGACCACGTGGAGAGCCTGCAGGACATGAGCAAGCAGGAGCTGATCCGTGAGTACATAGAGCTGGAGGAGTGCATAAGCCGCATGGAGGAGGAGAACAACCACCTGAGGTCACAGCAGGCTGACCCCCCCAGGCTCCATGAACTGGAGATGGAGCTGGAGAAGCTCAAAGAGGAGAACCGGCGGCTGCGGAGGGAGCAGGGGGTAGCTGACCCTATGGGGCACTGATCCCCCCCCCTGAACTCTGAGCACCAGTGCTACAGCATTCCAACAAATATAACTTTTTCTTTTTTCTTAATCATCTTTTATTTGATTTTAAACAACAAGGAAAACAGAGATTCATGAGTACAATCCAAAGAAAAGAAAAAAAAGAAATCAAACCCGAGGGGTATTCCTCTGGCTTAACCCCCTTTGATCACATATAACAGGAATATCCATTTGATTACCCATGGAAAGAGAACAAACATTTCAAAAACCATTTCCCCATCAAATTATTCTTCATTTATAACCAGGGGAAGGAAAAACAAATTACATTTTAAATATTCTTATATTGGATGGGGCCCTCACTCCTCAAAAGTCGGGGCTCTAACCCTGATAACACCTTTATTATCCCGTTTCGGTTTCGTCCCCTTCATAGCGGGGAACCAAAATCCCGCCATGATTGGGACATTTCCCCTGTATCTCCTTGTTTACTTTATTTAACCCCCCCCCCAATCCCTAACCCGTCCCCAATACCCATTAAGCCCAAAGAAACAGAGAAAAAAAAAAAAAAAACAACAAAAACAGCGCCCCTGCCTGTCTCCCCTCCACGGACCCCGCAGCAGTCATCCCCCCTTCAGTTTACATCCATCAAGGCTTTCCCCTCCTCCGAATATCTGAATATGTTCCATTCTGCCCATGTTTCCAAGTAAACCCTCCGCTTCTGCCTTGAGGTCCATACTATGTCCTCCATTCTATTCAAGTTTTCAACTCTATTAAGCCACATCTTAATGGATGGGGCCCTTGTCTGTTTCCACAGCCCTGGTATACAGGCCCGGGCCGCATTCAGGAGATGACACACCACTGATTTCCTGTAACGCCTCACTGAAATTTCCACATCATGAAGTATGAAAAAAGACCACTCAGTTGGTAATTGTTCCCTACTAAATCTTTGTGTAATTTCCCGGACCCTTCTCCAGTAACTTAGAATCTTAGGACAGGCCCAAAAGATATGCATTAGGGTTCCTCCTTCCTGCCCACACCTCCAACATCTGTCTGTCATGTCTGGAAAACATTTACTCAAGATCTCGGGGGTCCGATACCATTGAGACAAGATTTTATAATTCATCTCTTGTGTCTTTATACACATAGATGTTTCGAAAATATTCCCTATTATCTTGGTTTTTTGATCTTCTGTAAAAGGTCTTCCTAGTTCCCGTTCCCATTTATTAAAAAAGGGTAACTGAGAGTCCACTGATGGAGTATTAAGTAACGCACTGATTCTTGAGAGGGAGTGCCGTAAAGTCCCCTGCCCGCTGCAATACCTCTCAAACATTGTCAGACTTCGGCAGTAACTAACTGGTGGTTTTAGAGTGTCTAAGAAGTGGTACAATTGTAAGGATCTCCAAAAGTCTAGTTGGTAGGGCAAGTCTTTCCTCTCCATTTCCTGCCTGGGGATCCAAGCGCCCTCCCTCAAGAAATGCGATGCTTGGAACCACCCCTGTTCCATTAAATTACTAAAGGGGCCGTTCAATGACCCTGGTACAAACTGCGGATTTCCCAAGATAGGAAAAAGGGGTGAGTCCTCCGTCGATAGTACCCCCCTTACAAATAGCTTATGTGCCACCCGCAAGGTGGGTCCTATCAGCGGATGTCTTTTCATTTCTATTGGGAGAGCCCGGTAACACCATGCTGCCCGCTGTAGGACACTGTCGCATTGGTCCTGCTCTAGCCCCGGCCATAACTTTTCTCCAGTATGTCGGCTCCAGTCAATAAGTCGACCCAGTAATGTTGCTTGGTAATATCTAAAAATATCTGGGGCCGCAATTCCTCCGTCCCGTTTGGCCAGTGATATAATATGAGCCTTGATTCTTGGGCGTTTATTTGCCCAAATAAATTTATTAATGAGAGCCTGTATCTGCCTGAAGAAAGATCTGGGTATTGCTATCGGGAGGGTCTGAAAGAGGTACAAAAATTTGGGTAATATACTCATTTTAATGATGCTAGATCTCCCCAGCCACGAATGAAACCCCATGTGCCATCCATCCAGGAGGACCCGTGTTTTGGACAACAAGGGCAAAAAATTAAGTTTAAAAACTTGTGTTAGGTCCGCCGGTATGGAGGTTCCCAAGTATGTAAGGGCAGTGTCAGACCATTTAAATTTAAATTTTGATTTCAACATCCTTAATTCTCTCCCCGGGATCGCCACTCCCATCGCCTCCGATTTATCGTAATTAATCTTGAAATTTGACCACTCACCGTACAGACCTAATTCTTGTTCCAAATTGGGGAGGGATTCACTCGGGCTGGTCAAACTGAACATCATGTCATCAGCATAAGCTGAAATTGTATATTCTGTACCTCTCAGAGACACCCCCTTGATATCCGGGTTCAGGCGGATCCTGCTCAATAGTGGTTCAACCGTCAGGGCAAATAAGAGCGGTGACAGGGGGCATCCCTGCCTTGTCCCGTTTGATAGTTTAAAAGGTGGTGACAGTATTCCATTCACTCTAACCTGTGCCGTTGGTTGCGTGTAATTGCTTGCGATCCACTGCAGCATCTTTCTCCCGAACCCCATGTGCCTTAGCACTGCAAACATAAATTGCCAGTTGATCCGGTCAAATGCTTTCTCTGCATCTGTACCTAAAAAGACACATGGGGTTCGGGTGGTGCCTACCAGATGGATCAAGTTCATAGTCTTGACTGTATTGTCTCGGGCTTCCCGCAACTGCACGAATCCCACCTGATCTTTGTGGACAAGCCCTGTTATATTCTGCTGTATCCGCCCTGCCAAGACCTTGGCAAAGAGCTTCAGGTCTTCGTTCAACAACGAAATTGGTCTATAACTCCCACATTGGGAGGGGTCCTTTCCTTCTTTAGGAATCACCGCTATCACCGCCTTTAATGACTCGCTAAGAACTTTTTCTTTTTTATGAATCTCCTGTGATTGTCACTTCAGAGCCATAACCTGCCCCCTCCCATAGCGGGACGCCTAGACGGCGGCGCACAGACCCATTCGCCATCTTCACACTGACTTCTGGTGACTCTGCAGATCGCACAAAGACTTGGGGACTGACCGGCGTGTGATCTGACGACCCGTGACATACCTGAGTCGGAAGCAGTTGCCAAGGGAGGTCAGTCACGCCAAACGGAGTTAACCTCGGACTAAAAGCTCTGAACCCGTCAACCCTACTGGACCAAGGAAGGTTCAACCGGGTTTCCGGAGCAGGGAGAAAAAGGGGGGCCATTGTGAAGGATGCTTCAGTGTAATTCTCCCTGCTAAGTAATATAAGCTGTGTGTTAGAGGATTTCAGGTGGGACTCACTCCTCGGCTAACAGGCTATTGATATGTTAATGACCCTTCCTCAGCCAGCTTCCTATTTCAAAGGGTAAATGGTCTATTGTGTGTGTGAAGGAGCCCTGTGATTACTGTTTACTGTGATTAGAAGTGGCTCATGTTAATTATTCTGATTGCTTCATTGTGGTAATTATCTCTTCTATGCAGGGCCGGGCTGTCTAGATAATGTATTCTGTACAACTAGTAATTAACGTCACTGATGTCATTATCTAAAGAAAATGTGTTTTCAAGGTCGGCTCCGAAATGTCTGCTTATCATCTGTATGGGAGCCCCCACTGTGTGTGGGGGCGGAGATTTGTCATTGTAACAGTTTGTAAATTACATATAAGCTCTGTGTTGTACCATTAAAGCTGTCTTGTTCCAGCAGTAAGCGTGACCCATGTGTGGCTTATTGGGCGATTCCAGGAATATCCCTCCCCGTGGAATATTGGGGTGATTTCCTTTATGGGGAGAAGGGAAGACTTTGACGGGGATATCATCTTAATACTGTCACAACCGCCTTCTATTAAGAGGTTACTCTTCTACCAATTTGAAAAAAGCTTTCAATAAAGCATATGCTCACTCTAGGCACTCCTTGCTCTTTAAACCTCCCAGGCCCCCTTCTGTCCAGGAGTCAGTTAGATTTATTACCACCTACTCGGCACATCATAGTACCTTACGGTCTATACTTACCAATCATTGGCATCTTCTAACTGATCACAATATCTTAAGGAAGCATGTCAAACTTAATCCTGAACTAGTGTATCGCAAAGCATGTTCCCTACATGATCGGTTGACCAAGAGCCACTATGCACCTGTAACTGCCTCAAACTCGGAACCTAGAGGCACCTTCAGATGTGGCGGATGCCCTTGGGTTCTTGAGGGTCAAGAATTTGTCTTACCTAATGGAGAAACCCTCCGCTCACGTGCACATGCTGATTGCGATACTAGGGGTGTAATTTACTTAATGCTCTGCCAGTGCCGAGCTTTTTATGTCGGCAAGACTATCGGGCAATTTAGGCAACGGATCGGCGATCACCTTTACGACTCAGGTGGGGGTAAACTCAACACAATAGGTAGACATATTGGACTATACCACCGCTATGATCTATCGGTGGTGGGTTTCCTAGTGCTTGAGGTTGTCGCCCCCAGTCCTAGGGGGGGTGATTGGGACAAAAAAATCCTACAGAGAGAAACACTCTGGATTGAGCGTTTAAATGCCACCACCCCCCAGGTCTCAACGAGAGGATTTCTTACAAACCGTTTCTATGATGTATAGCTCTGGGAGACTGTGTTTTGGTGGTTCACGTGGCAACTGTTCCTTCTTCCCCCCCCTCCCCCCCCCCCCCTTCCCCCCCCTCCTTCCCCCCCCCCCCCTTTCCTTCCCCCCCTCCCCTCCCTGCCTTCCTTCCCCCCCTTCTTTTACCCCTCCCCAAATATACTTCTATAATGATTTAGTAGTTATGCTAATTGCCATTATTGAACAATGTACCAAATGTATTATCACAAAGGTTTAATTGTTATGCACATTATTATTACTGAATGGTCTACATGTTTTGTGACTGTTGTTTTATATGCGGTGTTGCATACATTTCCCCAATGGTTCAATGCACTTTGACCCACTGTACTGAAAATGTCCGTTATCATGACTGGTTTTTCTCTTCCAGAGTCTCTGGCTGGGAGGTTTTGTTCCCCCTCCTAATACTCCACTTTAATCGCTGGCTTTGCCCTAACCATCATTCTTGGTATCGGGTATACTTTGCATTATGTAAACTTATCACCATGAAAAATTATCATGGTTCTCTATAAATGTTGTTTTGTTTTTCTATGCTTGATATCCAATTGTACTGTTTAGGGCTATGTGGCTGCATTAACCTTTTCCGCCACCGGGGGTCTCATGGATGTCAAGTGCAACTGACCAAGGTTCCTTCATTAGCCTACATGTCCACGCCCCCCGCCCAGAGTCTGGATTTTCTATCCAGCCCCTTCCTTGTCCTTGCTACCCAGGCCACATGGCCTATGGTGCTGCTCGGACCAATCACGCTGCACGTTTGTGAGCGTTTTCGGGGGGCGTGGGGACCTTGTGAGGTCACGCGCTGTGTAATGCGGCGCGATTGGACGACGGGGTTGGGGAAGGTCTATAAATAGTTTCACAGAGGTAGCACACATTGTGAGCTCCTCTGTGACTCTCCTAGGGCTGAATCCTGGGATACTGCATGGCAGGTAAGAAATGGTTCTTTCACCCTTTATTCTGATGTACTGCTGACTGAGTTCTGTGTTTGCCTCACTGGATGTCTTTTGAATTTTTAAGTGTGGTAACCTGACTGTTGGTTCCCCTATACGTCCACTGTTTAAGTGCTGGGGAATTCTCTGCTGCAGTCTTCAGCTGATTATCTTCAGCTTGATGCCTGCTCCCTAGCTCCCCTTATTCTATTGCCTTTACCAGCATAGGTGAGACTGATTTATGGCCACAATTCAATTATCCTTCACTACCTGGTGTGATGCATGGTTAGCTACTTTATTGGGTTACCTTGTCTGACTTCCGTCTTCTTTGTTATCCCTGCATCCTCCCATCCCCCCTCTTTTTCCTTCCCTCCCCTTTTTAATACCCACCCCGCTCCCACGTTTTCCCTCCCTTCCTTTCTCCCCCCTCTCACCCCCTTCCATTTCCCCCTCCCCTTCTTTTGTTTTTGGGTTCCTTTCCTTCCCCCTCTCTTCCTCTCCCTTCCCAACCAACCCCCCCTTTCCCCCCCTTTTTTTCTTCCCCTCCCCCCTTTTCGGTTTTTCCTCCCCCCTTTTCCCCCCCCCCTCTCCCTACCTCTCCTTCCCCTCTTTTCCTTTTCTTTTTCAACCTCCCCCTACCTTTTTCCCCCTCCCCCTTTTCCCACCCCCCCTCCCCCCTTTTTTCCTCCCCCCTTTTTCTTTTTCTTTCTTCTCCTATTCCGTCCCTTTTTTCCTACTCTTTCCCCCCCTTTCTTTTCCTCGTTCCCTTCCCTCCTCCCCCCCTTTTTTCCATCTCCCACCTCTTTTTCCTTCCCCCCCTTTTCAATACCCACCCCTCTCCGACGTTTTTCCTCCCTTCCTTTCTGCCCCCCTCTCACCCCCTTCCATTTCCCCCTCCCCTCCCCCCTTCTTTTGTTTTTGGGTTCCTTTCCTTCCCCCTCTCTTCCTCTCCCTCTCCCTTCCCAACCAACCCCCCCCTTTTTTCTTCTTCCCCCTCCCCCTTTTCGGTTTTTCCTTTCCCCCCTTTTTTCCCCCTCTCCCTACCTCTCCTTCCCCTCTTTTCCTTTTCTTTTTCCACCCCCCTCCCCCCTTTTTTCCTCCCCCCTTTTTCTTTTTCTTTCTTCTCCTATTCCGTCCCTTTTTTCCTACTCTTCCCCCCCTTTCTTTTCCTCGTTCTCTTCCCTCCTCCCCCCCCCTTTTTTCCATTGCCCCCCCCTTTTGTTCTATGTCTCTCTTCATTGGTTATGGTCCCGCACATTCTACTGCTTAGGTGCACACAGTGTCCCCTCAATACAATCTAATGGACCCTCAATAAATTTATATTATCATTATTACCCCGTCAGACTTTTACCTACATTTGTTCCCCCTTGTTCGCTACGGTGGACCTTGGTCAGCGAAACTTGCACTGCGGTCCCTGACTCCGGGTAAGCGGCCCTGTGGTTTAATGTGTCACTTTTTGATTTCCCTAATGTTTTAACTGTTGTTCCGATGTTTTATGTGTTGCTAGTTTTGACAAATGTATTGTTTATTGCACAGACTATACCTCCTGAAGAAGCGGTTCGCCGCGAAACCGGTAGAGGTTCTTCTAGGACTCCCCCACACAACTGCTGATACCTCACGGCTTCTCCCGTTTGAAATAACATCTTTGTATCTCTATGTGGGGTTGTTAGTCCTAGCCTTGTTTTATATATGGAACATTGTATGTTTTTATGTATAATAAATGTAATTTTTTACTATACCGACTCATGTTATCAGTACCGAGAAAGTCCATTGATACACATCCTTACTAGGTAATAGTTTGTGTGAGTCTGTGGTACTAGCAGCCACTACCCCTCTATTCCTGGTGTCCCTTTATTTCCTAATTAATTTCGGATGATGGTACATTTAAATTTTTCCCATTAAATCAATCTGAGGCTATACTCAAACTCTTTGCATCTGTGTCGTATTACACTGTGTATGGTTTATATAAAACCATTGCATCTTTCATTTGCTGACTTAAACCCTGTACATACGATCTGATGGAATCTAATCCGATGGATTTTTTCGTTGTATATCCGATGAAGCTGACTTTCATCAGTCTTGCATACACACTATCAGATTAAATTCCGACCGTGACAAAACGCGGTGACGTACAACACTACGACAAGCCGAAAAAAATGAAGTTCAATGCTTCCGAGCATGCGTCGACTTGATTCTGAGCATGCATGGATTTTTGACTGATGGAGTTCCACACAGACGATCGTATTTTTCTATCGTTTTTTTATCCATAGGAGAAATTAAAAACATGTTCTATTTTTTAACACCAATGGGAAAAAAGACAGATAGGGCCCACACACGATCGGTTTGTCCGATGAAAACAGTCCATTGGTCTGTTTTCATTGGACAAAAAAAGATCATGTGTACACGGCTTTAGTGTTTCTTATTGTGTTATGTCTGTGTGTTTATTATAACATGGGCTTCAAGGTCAGGGATATGTCTCCCCTATTTTACTCCCAGCACCAGCACAGTACCCCCCCCAAAAAATGATCTAGATCCCCCCCTAAAAGATGAATTATAAAAGAGGAAACACATGTAAAAAGGGAAAAGGAATAAATAACACTGAAAAATAATGTAAAAGAAATAATGCAAATCGAGAACTCAATGTAAAGAATATTTTTTCTTCCCTGGGCCTGTATAGGCACCTTGGTAAGGAAAACTATACTGTCTGTAGGGGCTCTAAGGGCTACACAGTAAATGCCAAAGGGCACCAGCTTGGGCACCAGGGGTTTAGATGTGACAATCTGTCAACTAAATTGGGGCTGACATCTGCAACCATTAAAAATGTCACAGTTTGTAACAGAACGACAGTCGTGGATTCATTAAGCTATGAAAATGGATTGTTCTGTTTTAGTGCACATCATTGAAATAACTCTCAGAATGAAAGTGGTTAACATGCCCAAGTACAATGGGGATTAGTTGACAAAATTGAAAGCTGATGCAAGCAGATGTTGCAGAGCATTAACCCTTTTCCTGCCTGAGGGATTATGCTCAGCAAGACACAATGTCCCCAGAGGCACAAACCGAGACCCAGGTGTCAAGTAGCATCTCCTTGGCTTCTTATTATCCTAGTGACAAGGACATTAAGATGTGTCCCATTACTGTATCCAAGGTGACCTGACAGTTTTTAGAACTCACAGACTCCCCTCCGCCTATGCACCATATTGCAGGAAAGAGGTTATTATAGGGGGACCTTTTCTCTAGTTAAGATTTGAAATGACTAAAATAATTGAATTGGTTCTTTTTAGCAACAATCAGTTTTTGAATCCTTGGGGATAATAGGGAGCACATGGTATGATTAGACTATCCTTCAGGCATAAGGAAAGTGTTCCAGGTTCTGATCATATGAATTAAAGGCAGCATGTTTCAGATTTCATATACTTATGAAAGAAAGCATCATATAAAGACATAGAAATACATAGTGGCAGTGTTAGGGATGGGCGGAACGGACCCCTGTTGGGTTCGTAACCGAACTTTCGAACACTGTGAATGTTCGGACCCGAATAACGAACCCCATTAAAGTCAATGAGACCCGAACGTCAAAAATGCCCATTTTAAAGGCTTTTATGCAATAATTGGGCATACAATGGTTAAAGGAATCCAGACCCTGCCCTGGGGTACATGTATCAATAAAAGAAAGTTTGTGAAAAACTTCATTTATAAATGAGCAGTGATTTTTTGATTTTTAAAGTGAAAGCATACAAATGAAAAATTCCTTCCAATATAGCACCTCGGTGGTCCCCTTAGTCTACTTGTAAAGTGGCAGATCTGTACCATGTCTAGAATCTGCTGCAGCAATAACTGCATTTATAAAGCCCCAAAAAATTACATTTTCCCTGCAAGCTGCCTTTATTTTGCTCAGCAACAGCAGGGGAGCCAGTGTGTATGATGAGGCCACAATGTAATGCACTGGGAACAAGATTAGAGATTTTTTGGATACATTCTGGTGTCACTTTGACTTTGGATAGAAGTAACAGGTGCAGAAAAATTGGTCTCTGGGTGTCGGTGGCACCTTCCCACTGTAACCCTATAGAGCAGGGGTGTCAAACTGGCGGCCCTCCAGCTGTTGCAAAACTACAAGTCCCATGAGGCATTGCAAGGCTAACAGTTACAAGCATGACTCTCACAGGCAGAGGCATGATGGGACTTGTAGTTTCGGAACAGCTGGAGGGCCGCCAGTTTCACACCCCTGCTATAGAGGCACTCTTGATGAAAGTAAGGCCGGGTACACACGGACAAACATGTATGGTGAAAGCGGTCCGTCGGACCGTTTCCACCATACATGTCTGCCAGAGGGCTTCTGTACGATGGTTGTACACACCATCGTACAGAAGTCCGCGCGTAAACAATACGCGGGGCGTGTCCGCGGTGTCGCCGCGTCGATGACGCGGTGTCGCCGCGACAATGACGCGGCGACGTGCGCGGCCCGCCTTTAAAATGCTTCCACGCATGCGTCGAAGTCATTCGACGCATGCGAGGGACGGCGGGCGCCTGGACATGTACGGTAGGTCTGTACTGACGACCGTACATGTCCGAGCGGGCTGAATTCCAGCGGGCTGTTTTAAAACAAGTCCAGGAATATTTGTCTGCTGGGAAAAGGCCCGGCGGGCAAATGTTTGCTGGAATTCGGCCCGCTCGCGCCCACACACGACCAAACATGTCTGCTGAAACTGGCCTGCGGGCCAGTTTCAGCAGACATGTTTGCTCGTGAGTATGGGGCCTAAGATTTAGCCTTGCTGTAAAAAATTGGAATGATATGCATCTGTCAAACAGGTGCAGAAAAAATACTCTTTGGGTGTCAGGGGCACCTTCCCACCATAACACTATAGAGGTGCTCTTGATGAAGGCAAAAAAAATTGCAATGATATGCTTCTGTCAAACAGGTGCTGAAAAATTGGTCTTTGGGTGTTAATTGTGCCCATGAAACCTATACCAAAAACATTCTTCCAGATAAAATGATTGAACACCCTCAGAGCAAGGCAGCCTCGAAGTCCTGCAGAGATTCCACATCACTAAAAAGACTAAATCAGTGACATCGACATCAGGGCTATCATAGCTGGTAATCCAGGACTTTTATAAAAGTCAAGCGGTCCACGGAGTCTGTGGACAGACACGTTCTATGATCAGTAACGAAACCTCCTGCAGCACTGAATGCCCGTTCTGAAAGCACGCTGGATGCAAGGCGGCCCAACATCTCAATAGCATACTGGGCAAGTTTTGGTCAGTGGTCTATTCTCATGACCCAGTAAGTCAGTGGATCGTCAGCTGGAAAGCTCTCCATCTCTGTTTTGGCCCTGAGGTAATCATCCACCATGTGATGCAGACGCTGCCGATGGCATGTGGAAGCTGACAGCCCTGGGCAGCGAGAATTGAAAAAATTCCGAAATGCCTAACTTGGGTGGGCGCCTTCTCCAACACTCCTCTCTTGACCGACTGTCACCTACTGGAGTCATGAAGAACATTCAATAAAATCCTCTTTAACATGAGATTTTATCTTCTGCACTCTCTGTGGGGACGGGATGAGTTCTGAGACCTTCCCCTTATAACGGTGGTCAAGGAGGGTTGTCAACCAGTAATCATACTTCTCCTTTATGCCATGTATTCTTGGGTCCTTTCGCAGGCTTTGAAGCATGAGGTTGCCCATGTGCCTCAAAATTTGCAGAGGCTTGACAAACAGACTCCTCGGGATGACAACATCTGGGAACTTCCTCCTCCCAGCCACTTACAGATTGATGCATGTCTTCCTCTTCTTCGAAGCCTATGAGAGTGCCAGAATCCTCTTCCTCATCCTCCTCCCCTCTCTCCTCCTGTGTGTTCTGTGTGAAAGGAATGATGGTGTTTGGATAAAGTGGGCCTTGAGATGAAAAGAAGGCCTCTTCCTTCTGCTGCTCTGCCTCCAGTGCCCTGTCCATAACGCCACGCAGAGTCTGCTCCAGCAGGAACACAACAGGATTGTGTCACTGATGCATGCACTGTCACGGCTCACCATCCTTATGACAATACATTGCATACATCCTTAATGATTAGCCATTGGCATGGGGGAAAAAAGTTGAGGCGGCCCGAGCCTGTCGTTGTGCCGTCCTCTGACAGGTACTCGTTGACGGCCCTCTGCTGCATGTATAGCTGCTGCAACATTGCCAAAGTCTAGTTCCACCTGGTGGGCATGTCACAAATCAGGCGGTTTATGGGCAGGTGGAATTCCCTCTGAATTCCAGCCAACCAAGCACTGGCTGTGTATGACCGCCTGAAATGGCTACAGACTTTTCTGGCCAGCTTTATCCCATCTTGCAACCCTGGGTACGTATTTTGGAAATGCTGCAACACCAAATTGAGGACATGTGGCAGGCATGGCACATGTGTCAACTTTCCCTGTCTAAGGGCGAACAGTAGGTTTGAGATTTATCGCACACCACCAATCCTGGCTCCAGCTGGCGTGGTGTGAACAACCTCTGAACCTGTCCCTGCAGAGCTGCAAGAATCTCTGCTCCGGTGTTATTCCTGTCCCCTAAACACACCAGCTGCAGCACTGCAAGGCACCTTTTAGCCTGACTCTGGGAATAGCCCTTTGAACGCTTAGGGGGTACCTGATGTTCATAGGACAATTCTGCAGAGGAGGGCATGGAGGTGGCAGAGAAGGAGGAGGAGGAGGGGGTAGAGCTCATAGGTCTGGCATCATTACCACCAGCTGTATGGAGATGTGGGGGCACAACAAGCTGCAGCACAAGCCCTGTTTTGTATCCTTTTGAGTTGCAAGCAGCGTTACCCAGTGTGCTATGAACTAAATATATCATCCCTGCCCATGCTTGCTGGACCACGTGTCAGCAGTAAGGTGGATTTTACGGCTGATTGCCTTGTCCAACGATGCCAGAACATTCCCTTCCACATGATGGTAGAGAGATGGAATGGCCTTACGTGAAAAGTAGAAGCGACTGGGAACCTGCCATTGTGGTACAGCACATTGTGCCAATTCACGGAAGGGATCAGCATCCACCAGGCTGAAAGGCAGAAGTTCGAGAGCCAACAGCTTTGAGAAGCTTTCATTTAGAGGCTGGGCATGTGGGTGGCAGAGACTGTATTTTTTGTTCCGCTGCAGCAGATGGGACAGATAAATTTGCAGAGGACGGTCTACAGCTGGTGGTGCACTGCTGGCAGATGTGCTGCTAGGACCTGGGACACCCTGTGCTATACCATCATCCCTTTCAGTGGGGCTGCTGAGAGGTAATGACTCAGTATAGCAGGGGCAGACTGAAGTGGGTAAGGAAGAGGAGGAGGGACAGATTTGTGCCCCTTTTGTGTGGCTTTTAGGTGCTCTTGCTAACGGGCTGAGTGGTTGGATGTTAAATGCCTTATTAAGCATGTGCCTGAGACACAGTTTGCAGATAGCAACAGTGTGATCTGCTGCAGATTTGCTGAAAAAGGCCCAGACAGCTGAGCTTTGGGGAGTGGGCCGAGAGAAAACAGCTGCAGAATGCGATGGAATAGGGTGCCTGCGCTCTACTCTTTCTTGATGTCGGCCTCCTTTGGGTTCTGCCGCCTCACCTTCAGTTTCCTCCTCTGCCCTATCTGGCACCCAATTCGCATTAGTGACCTCATTATCATCATCATCATCATTAGTGATGTCGCGAACCTAAAATTTCGCATTCGCGAACGGCGATTGCGAACTTGCGCATATGTTAGCGAACCGGGCGAACCGCCATAGACTTCAATGGGCACTCTTTCCGGCCACAATAATGATGGAAAAGTTGTTTCAAGGGGACTAATACCTGGACTGTGGCATGCCAGAGGGGGATCCATGGCAAAACTCCCATGGAAAATTTCGTAGTTGTCGCAGAGTCCGTTTTTAATCCATAAAGGGCATAAATCACCTAACATTCATAAATTGTTTGGAATAACGTGCTTTAAAACATCAAGTATGATGTTATATCGATCAGGTAGTGTAAGGCCGGGTACTCACGAGCAAACATGTACGGTGAAACCGGTCCGTCTGACCGTTTTCACCGTACATGCCTGCCAGAGGGCTTCTGTACGATGGTTGTACTAACCAACGTACAGAAGTCCGCGCGTAAACACTACGCGGGGCGTGTCCGCGTCGTCGCCGCGACGATGACGCGGCGACGTGGGCGGACCTGCCAGTTAAAGGCTTCCACACATGCGTCGAAGTCATTCGACGCATGCGAGGGACGGCAGGCGCTCGGACATGTACAGTAGGTCTGTACTGACGACCGTACATGTCCGAGCGGGCAGGATTCCAGCGGACGGTTTTAAAACACGTCCAGGAATATTTGCCCGCTGGGAAAAGGCCCGGCGGGCAAATGTTTGCTGGAATTCGGCCCGCTTGCGCCTACACACGACCGAACATGTATGCTGAAACTGGCCCGCGGACCAGTTTCAGCATACATGTTTGGTCGTGTGTACGGGGCCTAAGGCTTAGGGTTAGGGTTAGGGTTACAGATATGGTTAGGGTAACAGATAGGGTTAGGGTTACAGATAGGGTTAGGGTTAGGGTTAGGGTAACATATAGGGTTAGGGTTAGGGTAACAGATAGGGTTAGGGTTACAGATAGGGTTAGGTTAACAGATAGGGTTAGGGTAGGGTTAGGGTTAGGGTTACAGACAGGGCTTGGGTTACAGATAGGGTTAGGGTTACAGTCTGTAACCCTAACCCTACCCTAACCCTATCTGTAACCCTAACCCTAACCCTATCTGTAACCCTAACCCTACCCTAACCCTATCTGTAACCCTAACCCTATCTGTAACCCTAACCCTATCTGTAACTCTAACCCTATCTGTAACCCTAACCCTATATGTAACACTAACCCTGTCTGTAAAAGGGTTAGGGTTCACAGTGACAGACCAAACTCTGACAGATCAAACTCCCCGTTTAACGCACCACAAACACCTGCAAACAGTCCATTTACACAAGGTTGGATACCAAGCTAGCCATGTCCCGTTCCTTGTCCTCACTGACGTCGATGAACGTTTTGGAGATTGCAGGCGATGGGGTTTTTTCAAAGCCTATGGTCGTTCTGAGATAGTTCAGTGACAGTTACAGTAGGTGTTTGTGATATTGTGCTTTTAGCAGGACAGCGTCGCGCTGATACTCGGCGACAGGGTGCCGAGATCTCGCCGACATCTCACACTCACTGGAATAGTGACAGCACATCCCAGCAAGCGCGTCATAGAAGCGACGGGAGATCCGACTTGGATTCCCGCCAATTCTACACGTGTGCGGCGTTTGTTATGAATCCTGAGGGGGAAGTCCCCGCCGGATTTTAAATAAAAATCCGGCATGGGTCCCCCCCTCAGGAGCATACCGGGCCCTTAGGTCTGTTATGGGTTGTAAGGAGAGCCCCCCTACGCCGAAAAAAACGGCGTAGGGGGTCCCCCTACAATCCATACCAGACCCGTATCCAAAGCACGCTACCCCGGCCAGCCAGGAAGGGAGTGGGGACGAGCGAGCGCCCCCCCCCCTCCTGAGCCGTACCAGGCTGCATGCCCTCAACATGGGGGGGTTGGGTGCTCTGGGGCAGGGGGGCGCACTGCGGCCCCCCACCTCAGAGCACCCTGTCCCCATGTTGATGAGGACAGGGCCCCTTCCCGACAACCCTGGCCGTTGGTTGTCGGGGTATGCGGGCGGGAGGCTTATCGGAATCTGGGAGCCCCCTTTAATAAGGGGGCCCCCAGATACCGGCCCCCCCACCCTAAGTGAATGAGTATGGGGTACATCGTACCCCTACCCATTCACCTGCAAGAAAAGTGGTAAAAACACAAATAAACCACACAGTGTATTAAAATATTTTATTTTTCTGCTCCGGAGGCCGCCCCCTGTCTTCTTTATTAGCTCTTTTACCAGGGGGGGCTTCTTCTTTGACGTCTTCGGGTGGGTGGGGGCCGCCGTCTGGTTCTCTTCCACCGCCGGGGGGGGTGGCTTTTAAAAAAGCCCCCACCCCCCCGGCGGGTTTCCTCCGGCGTCTTCGGCGGGGCTCTTCTTCTTCCGCTATCCCGACGGGTCTTCTCCGCTATCCGGGGGGTCTCGCCGCTCTCCGCTGTTGACTCGTCGCACCCCGATTCTTCGTCTCGCAGTCCGGTCCCTTCTTCCGTGCTGTACGTCTTCTTCCGCGCTGTGACGTCATGTTCTTCACTTCTCTTCTTCTCCCGATGTTGACTCGCCGGTCCTCCTCGCTGAAATGACGGATGCGCGCCTTGCATCGGACCTATATAGGCCTCACAGTCCCATCATGCTCTGTACCTACCCATGTGATACCTACCACGTGGTAGGTATCACATGGGTAGGTACAGAGCATGATGGGACTGTGAGGCCTATATAGGTCCGATGCAAGGCGCGCATCCGTCATTTCAGCGAGGAGGACCGGCGAGTCAACATCGGGAGAAGAAGAGAAGTGAAGAACATGACGTCACAGCGCGGAAGAAGACGTACAGCACGGAAGAAGGGACCGGACTGCGAGACGAAGAACCGGGGTGCGACGAGTCAACAGCGGAGAGCGGCGAGACCCCCCGGATAGCGGAGAAGACCCGTCGGGATAGCGGAAGAAGAAGAGCCCCGCCGAAGACGCCGGAGGAAACCCGCCGGGGGGGTGGGGGCTTTTTTAAAAGCCACCCCCCCCGGCGGTGGAAGAGAACCAGACGGCGGCCCCCACCCACCCGAAGACGTCAAAGAAGAAGCCCCCCTGGTAAAAGAGCTAATAAAGAAGACAGGGGGCGGCCTCCGGAGCAGAAAAATAAAATATTTTAATACACTGTGTGGTTTATTTGTGTTTTTACCACTTTTCTTGCAGGTGAATGGGTAGGGGTACGATGTACCCCATACTCATTCACTTAGGGTGGGGGGGCCGGTATCTGGGGGCCCCCTTATTAAAGGGGGCTCCCAGATTCCGATAAGCCTCCCGCCCGCATACCCCGACAACCAACGGCCAGGGTTGTCGGGAAGGGGCCCTGTCCTCATCAACATGGGGACAGGGTGCTCTGAGGTGGGGGGCCGCAGTGCGCCCCCCTGCCCCAGAGCACCCAACCCCCCCATGTTGAGGGCATGCAGCCTGGTACGGCTCAGGAGGGGGGGGGGGGCGCTCGCTCGTCCCCACTCCCTTCCTGGCTGGCCGGGTAGCGTGCTTTGGATACGGGTCTGGTATGGATTGTAGGGGGACCCCCTGCGCCGTTTTTTTCGGCGTAGGGGGGCTCTCCTTACAACCCATAACAGACCTAAGGGCCCGGTATGCTCCTGAGGGGGGGACCCATGCCGGATTTTTATTTAAAATCCGGCGGGGACTTCCCCCTCAGGATTCATAACAAACGCCGCACGCGTGTAGAATTGGCGGGAATCCAAGTCGGATCTCCCGTCGCTTCTATGACGGCTCTGTCTCCATCGCGGCAAGCCAGCTCGGCGCTGGCTCCCGCGATGGGGCTCGTAGGTGCTCAATCTCGCCGAGAAAGAGAGCGAGATTGACACAAAATCGGGTTCACCTACTGTAAGTGACCCAGAAAACAATGATTCTGCAGTGTGGGCCCATTGTTGGCCTAGTAGGCTTTAATGATCACCTTAGATGATCACAAAGAAAATTAATGTTTTTTCTATGCAAAATTATCCAGCCGATCGCTTTTGGTCTGTTCACAATGAAGCAACGACCTTATCATCTGCGGTGTGCCAACATTGCCATTGCCAACACACTCATAGAGGTGGTCGCTTCATTGTGATACGCAAGCCCCTTCACCACAAGGTAACGATCACGAAGGGGAATTGACACATGTATGTGCTTTTTTTTGGGGGTTTTGTTTTTGCAGCCACAGTGCAGCACCAGTGGCCAGAAAAATTAGGCATGTACACATGCCTGAAAAAGTAGGTATTGTTGCAGCTGCTGCTGTAGCAGCGGCCAGAAAAATTGATGTTTTCCAGGCAGAAAGTGCACTAAAACATTGCGGCTTGAACCCTATTTGGTGACGGATAAGTCACGCAAGTCATCCGGCATGCAGAGATAAAATACAGCAGCGTGTGGACCATTTTTAGCCCAAATGGCATCTCATCAGGCCTTTAGTCAAATGTGCCTTTTTATACAAGGGTCCCTCAACAGGCACGACAGCATGAAAGACCCCCATTTGCACAAGGTTGGATGCCGAGCTACTCATCTCCCGTTCCTCGTCCTCACTAATCTCACTGAAGGTCTGTTCTTCCTCCCAGCCACGTACAACACCACGGGTACCAGATAGGTGACAACGAGCACCCTGGGATGCCTGCTGTGGTTTGTCTTCCTCCTCCTCAAAGCCACATTCCTTCTCTGACTCCTCTTCCTCACACTCCTCTTCCAGCGTTTCTGCAGGTCCAGCAAGTGATGCTGAGAAGGCTGTTTCTGGTGGTGATGGTGGCCACAACTCTTCCTCTTCCTCTCGCTCATCTACGGCCTAATCCAGCACTCTTCGCAGGGCATGTTCCAGGAAGAAAACAAATGGGATGATGTCACTGATGCTGCCTTCAGTGCGACTGACTAGGTTTGTCACCTCCTCAAAAGGACGCATGAGCCTACAGGCATTGCGCATGAGCGTCCAGTAACGTGGCAAAAAAATTCCCAGCTGCATACAAATACTCGTTGACGGCTTTTTCTTGTTGGAGCAGGCGGTCGAACATTAGGAGTTTTGAATTCCAACGTGTCGGGCTGTCGCAAATCAGTCGCCTCACTGGCATGTTGTTTCGCCACTGGATATCTGAAAAGTGCGCCATGGCCGTGTAGGAACGCCTGAAATGGCCACACACCTTCCTGGCCTGCTTGAGGACGTCCTGTAAGTCTGGGTACTTATGCACAAAGCTTTGTACAATCAGATTCATCACATGTGCCATGCACGGGACATGTGTCAACTTGCCCAAATTCAATGCCGCCAACAAATTGCTTCCGTTGTCACACACCACTTTGACGATCTCCAGTTGGTGCGGAGTCAGCCACTGATTCACCTGTGCGTTCAGGGCGGACAGGAGTGCTGGTCCGGTGTGACTCTCTGCTTTCAGGCAAGTCAACCCCAAGATGGCGTGACACTGTCGTATCCGTGATGTGGAATAGCCCCTGGGGAGCTGGGGGGGGGTGCAGTTGATGTGGAGCAAGATGCAGGAGCAGAAGAGGACTCAGCCGAGGAGGTTATCGAAGAGGATGGAGTAGGAGGAGTAGAGGAGGTGGCAGCAGACCTGCCTGCAAGTCGTGGCGGTGTCACCAACTCCCCTGCAGAGCCACGCATTACATGCTTGGCAGCCGTCAGCAGGTCTACCCAATGCGCAGTGTAGGTGATATACCTGCCCTGACCGTGCTTTGCAGACCAGGTATCAGTGGTCAGATGGACCCTTGCCCCAACACTGTGTGCCAGGGATGCCATGACTTCCTTTTGCACAATAGAGTACAGGTTGGGGATTGCCTTTTGTGAAAATAAATTTCGGCCGGGTACCGTCCACTGCGGTGTCCCAATAGCTACACATTTTTTGAAGGCCTCAGACTCCACCAGCTTGTATGGTAAAAGCTGGCGGGCTAAGAGTTCCGACAAGCCAGCTGTCAGACGCCGGGCAAGGGGGTGACTCTGTGACATTGGCTTCTTATGCTCAAACATGTCCTTGACAGACACCTGACTGTGGGCAGATGAGCAGGAACTGCTCAAGGTGAGAGGCAGAGTGGCGGATGTTTGAGAGGGGGCAAGGAGGACAGCAGTGGTTGATGTGACTGAAGATGCTGCACCAGGAGGAGGATGGTGGCTTTGAGCTTGTGTGCTGCTTGTACTCGTCATCATGTGTTGATCCCATAGGCGTTGGTGATGTGCGATCATCATGTGCCTTCGCAAAGCAGTTGTACCTAGGTGGGTGTTGGATTTCCCACGACTCAGTTTCTTTTGGCACAGCTTGCAAATGGCATCACTGTTATCAGAGGCAGACACACAAAAAAAATGCCACACTGCTGAGCTTTGCAATAACGGCATTCTGGTGGTGGCAACAGCATGTGTTGATTGGCGTGCTGTCTGGCTGACCCCGGGTGCCGATACATGCTGTCTGACTGTGCCACTAGCTCCTTGCGACGACCTCCCCCTGCTTCCAACTCGTCTCCTCCTCCTCTCTGTCTCCCCATCTGAACTTTCCCCCTCTTCTTCTTCTCTTCGAGCGGGCACCCACGTGACATCCCCGGACACATCGTCATCATCAACAGCTTCACTTGTATCTGACAACTCAGCAAAGGAAGCAGCAGCGGGGACATCATCGTCACACCATACGTCCATGTGTGTAATGCTGCCTGACTGAGTCATATACCTTTTATCTACAACCTCTGGCAATAATGGTTGCACATCACTAATTTCTTCCAACTCATGTGTAAATAACAGATCAAGTGAAGCAGCTGTGATGCTAGTGTTGGTGATGGCGGCATGCGGGCGAGTGGTAACTTGAGAGGTGCCCGAAGCTGAGCTGGAGGAGGATGGTGTGTCAAGGTTACGAGCGGAAGCTGTAGAAGATTGGGTGTCCTGTGTTAGCCAGTCAACTATGTCCTCAGAACTTTTCGAGTTCAGGGTACGTGGCCTCTGAACACTGGGCATTATTCTAGGGCCAAAGGGAATCACAGCACCACGACCACGACAGCCCCTGCGGGGTGGCCTGCCTCTGCCAGTCATTTTTTTAAATTTGTTTAGTTGTACTATGCGTGCAAGCTACTGTGACACCAGATATGAGTGGCACTGTGCACTGGCAGAAGTTGGCAGAGTAGACGCTGTAGGCCTGACACACGCCTGCAGACAACTAACTGCTATTCTATTGCAGTCAAAATTGTGTTTTTTCTTTTTAAATTTAATATACTATGCCACCAGATATATGAGTGGTGGCACTGGGCAAGTGGGCACAGTTTACACACGCTGGCAACTGACGACTATTCTATTGCAGTAAATTTTTTGGGGTTTTTAAATGTTATGTACTGTGCCACCAAGATAGATGAGTGGTGGGTGGCACTGGGCACAGTGTACGCTGTACCCCTGACACACGCTGCCAGCCAGGCAACTGACTACAATTATATTGCAGTAATATATTTTTTTTAAATGTTATGTACTGTGCCACCAAGATAGATGAGTGGTGGGTGGCACTGGGCACAGTGTACGCTGTACCCCTGACACACGCTGCCAGTCAGGCAACTGACTACAATTATATTGCAGTAATAATTTTTTTTTAAATGTTATGTACTGTGCCACCAAGATAGATGAGTGGTGGGTGGCACTGGGCACAGTGTACGCTGTACCCCTGACACACGCTGCCAGCCAGGCAACTGACTACAATTATATTGCAGTAATATATTTTTTTTTTAAATGTTATCTACTGTGCCACCAAGATAGATGAGTGGTGGGTGGCACTGGGCACAGTGTACGCTGTACCCTGACCACGCTGCCAGCCAGGCAACTGACTACTATTATATTGCAGTAATACATTTTTTTTTAAATGTTATGTACTGTGCCATCAAGATAGATGAGTGGTGGGTGGCACTGGGCACAGTGTACGCTGTACCCTGACACACGCTGCCAGCCAGGCAACTGACTACTATTATATTGCAGTAACAATTTTTCTTTTTTAAATGTTATCTACTGTGCCACCAAGATAGATGAGTGGTGGGTGGCACTGGGCACAGTGTACGCTGTGATCCTGACACACACGCTGCATTGCAGGCAACTGCAATTAGATTACAGGAAAAAAGGGCTTTTTGGGGTGCTGTCCTTACAGCAGAGATCAGATGAGTCTTTCAGGACTGGAGTGGACACTGAAAACACTAGCCTAGCTATAGATTTCCCTATAAATTCAGCAGCAGCAACACTATCCCTCCTCTCACTAATAATGCAGGTTCAGAATGAATCTAAAATGGATGTTGCCCGAGAGGTGGGAGGGTCAGGGAGGGAGGGTATGCTGCTGATTGGCTGGAATGTGTCTGCTGACTGTGAAGTAAAGGGTCAAAGTTTGCTCAATGATAATTAATAGGAGGCGGATCGAACAGCGCATATGTTCGTGCGCATCGGCGAACGCGAACGCGCAAAAATCGCCGCAAATTATTCACCGGCGAACAGTTTTGTACATCTCTAATCATCATCTCCATCTCCTCCAAACTGCGGCTTGGGGAACATGAATGCAAATTTGTCTACCAGTGTTCCTCCCTCTCTCTAGGCTCATGTTCCTGTCATCTTCAACCTCAGAACCAACATCTGAATCCAGTAATGGCTGGGCATCATCAAGGGGCAAGTGGCTGACGCTGTGGTTAAATAACTCAGCTGACTCCTCAATGGCTGATGTTGGGAATATAGCAGTAATAGATGTGGACACAGAGGCAGGTTTATCCACTCTGGCAACTGCATGGGACTGCACACTTGTCTCTGCTTGTGTGACAGAGGATGAGGAGGATAAGGAAGGTTTAGTAAGCCATTCCCCCACCTCCTCTGCATGCTGTGGCTGCATAGCACAAGCAAACTTACTAAACAAAGTAAATGATGCCCTGTCTGAGGACTGACCACCACATCCACCATTGCCTGTGGACACATTTGTTAATAGTGCCAAGGGAACGTCTGCCTCTCCTTGTTGTCATCCCAGACATTATTGGGATGGGGGCAGTGCTTATAAGCAAATTTATAGAAGAAGTTGAAATCTGTATGCAGATGCACTTTAATCAATGTAAAGAGGTGTTTGGGGCACTTTAATTTGAGTACTCACACTGCACAGACACACTCCACGGATACACTATAATATAATGCAAAATAATGCTTTAAAAGTGACGCACAGAACAATATGGCATTAAACTGGCAGTAATGCACACAAAAGTAAATGGCATTAAACTGGCAGTAACGCACAAAACTATATGGCGTTAAACTGGCAGTAATGCACACAAAACTATATGACGTTAAACTGGCAGTAATGCACACAGAACTATATGGTGTTAAACTGGCAGTAATGCACAAAACTATATTGCGTTAAACTGGCCTTAACGCACACGGAACTATATGGCGTTAAACTGGCAGTAACACACACAAACTATATGGCGTTAAACTGGCAGTAACGCACACAAAAGTAAATGGCGTTAAACTGGCAGTAATGCACAAAACTATATGGTGTTAAACTGGCAGTAACGCACACAGAACTATATGGCGTTAAACTGGCAGTAACGCACACAAAACTATATGGTGCTAAACTGGCAGTAGCGCACACAGAAATAAATGGCGTTAAACTGCCAGTAACGCAGACAAGAGGAAATGGCGTTAAACTTGCAGTTACACACAAAAAACGATATGGAGTTAAATTGGCAGTAATGCACACAGACCTATATGGCGTTAAACTGGCAGTAACGCACACCGAAATAAATGGCGTTAAACTGCCAGTAATGCAGACAAGAGGAAATGGCGTTAAACTTGCAGTAACACACAGAAAACTATATGGCGTTAAACTGGCAGTAATGCACACAGACCTATATGGCGTTAAACTGGCAGTAACGCACACAGAAATAAATGGCGTTAAACTGCCAGTAACGCAGACAAGAGGAAATGGCGTTAAACTTGCAGTAACACACAAAAAACTATATGGCGTTAAACTGGCAGTAACACACATAGACGTAAATGGGGTTAAACTGGCAGTAACGCACACAGAAGTAAATGGCGTTAAACTGGCAGTTACGCACACAGAATTAAATGGCGTTAAACTGGCAGTAACGTAATCAAATAGATGGTGTTCAACGGTCACTACACTGACACTATCTGAACTGTTCCTACTCTAGCTATACACTAATGTAAAATATTACTGACACAGTCTCAATACACTACACTGAAATTATCTGAGCTGTCGCTACTCTACACTAATGTATGTATGAATGACACAGTATCTCTACAGTGAAACTATCTAAGCTGTCCCTACACTAGCTGCACACTATGCAAAGCTGAATGATGGTCCTCCTCACTACACTCACACTATCCCTAGACTGACACTAAACTAATATTCTACACTGACAATTGAAGCAAAATAGCACAGTATAGCACACTAACTAATAGCACTGAACAGAGTGCTGTTCTATCTCTCTCCATGCTGAAATCACACTGAAAATGACTGCCATTGGCACACAGTGGGCGGGCTCTAGCGGACGGACATGCCTGCCTAGAGCTCCTCTCCATGGGAAAAGAAAGCCGCAGATATTTCCATTCCTAGCCATACTCCGCTGGATAAAAACGAAGACAAAAGCTGCAGGAAGGTGAGGGGCACATATTTAGAACAATATGGTGCTGGGTGGCTCAAGGAACAAAGCTAAAATGAGTCTTGTCAGCGGAGCTCAGCTGAGCAAAGGTGCTGTTAAAAAGGCGGCATTCACCTCAGAGCGGCTCCCCTCAGGTTAAGAGAAGAAGCACTCTGCTAAAACAGCTAAACCTATGGCTACCTCGGCCAATTCCACCTCAGACAGTGATGGTGAAGGTACAAATACAGCAATAATAACCGCTACACAAGAGGATACAGTCCCCTCAGGGTTACTTAAACAGTTTGAGAAAATGCTTCACAAAGCATTGAAACAGACCTCTGACCAGATTACTACAAGTCTTACTAGAGAAATCAGGGAGCTGGGAAACCGCACTGAAGCCCTGGAAGCTAAAACTGAAGAAATTGAAGCCTATACCCAAGACTGCCTGAATGACATAGATTTACTCAAAGAAGAAAACCTAACATTACAAAACAGGCTGGAAGATTATGAGAACCGTGCTAGGAGGTCTAATTTAAGGTTCAGAGGCATACCAGAGTCTGTAGTAGACCTTCAATCCACCATAATGACATTATGCCAGGAATTGCTTCCAGGTACAGCAGTGGAACGCTTGGAGATGGATAGAGTACACAGAACACTCACTCCTAAAAAGGCAGATGGTCCCCCTAGGGACATAATAGCCAAGTTTCATTTTTATAGAACCAAAGAACAATTACTGGAGGCAGCAAGGGAAAAGAGTAATCTGTCATTTCAAGGCATCAGTTACCAAATATATGCGGACATCTCGCAGCTAACCATAGCTAAAAGAAGAGCTATGAAACCCCTCTTAATAGAATTGCAGCAACGCGTACCAAGGGACGAAAATAGTCTGTAGATCTCCTGACCAACTACACCAGGCCCTTATAGACTTCAAGCTGATTGAGAAACCCTCCACTGCTTCAAACACACTCAGAAGAACAGCCTCAACCTCCTCTTACAACAATTCCACACAGCAAGAGCAGAACGGCGGTACCTGGCAGTCAAACAAGCGGAGCAGATATGCGCCACAGCCTCAGGACCATGAAGACACGATGGACTGATATTCCTGTATTTCTAATCTTTCTCCCCTTCTTTTTCAGGTTGTGAAAATGTTTTTTTTGCAGCCATCCTGGCTGCTCTAGCCTCATGATGGTTTTACCTTCCTTTTCTTGTTAGGTTCGGTTTCAACACTAATTATTGGTGGTGAAATTATTTTCCCACACACTGCAAAACATGGAACTTGCAGGGAACTGGCCCCTATGCCTTATTACCTGTTCGTAGTTCATACCCCATGCAGATCCATGAACTACATTATGAGTGACTCCTTATGGGAGCCTGCGGATCTACCCACACCAGCTCCACCTGACTCACTATAAAGTATCTCTCACTAATCTTTAATGCTCAAATTCATGGATAAACAGCTGATTTGCCAACTGACACCCTTCTTCCTCTTTTACTCATGTTAATCTCTGCCTAACGGCTGGCAATCATTTAAAATATTCTTAATGCCCAAATAATCCACTTGGCAATCAACATCCCTCCTCAACCTACCTCTCAAATAGGTTATCCAGTGAGGCATTTAATTGATCGAAAACACCCTGCACCCACAAGGGTGCACTCTTTACATTACAGTAGGCGGCACCCTGACCCATGGAAAAAACATGTGTCCCAATAGGTTCGCCTCAAGTCCCCAAACTAATATGTGGGGATTTGACGAGGACCCTTTTTCCCTTGGTGGGGGATTTCCTCCCTCGCCACGGGTGAACTTTGAGCACTTAATCTGTTTTTTTTTGCATAAATGTACATTAATCTATAATGTTTTTCACTTTTCTTTTGAGATTTTCCATTTTGGATCCTACCCTTCCCCTTTCCCCACCTGGTCTGTAAGGAGCAACCCTGGTAAATACCGGACAAGGAAGCAAGGTAAGAGGAGATTTTTGGTTTGGCTACCATGGCACCTTTGAATATGATATCTCTCAATGTACAAGGCTTGAATACACCACAAAAACAGACAAAAGCATTTAGGCTCTTCCAATCAAAAAAGACTCTCATAGTCTGTTTACAAGAGACGCACTTCACCCCTACATCAACCCCCAAATATTTTAATAATGCATACCCACATATATATATGGCATCTGCCTCAACCAAGAAAAGAGGTGTCCTAATAGCTTTCCACCGATCAACCCCATTCACCCTGAAAACTGAACTCAGAGACCCTGAAGGTCGATATCTGATCTTAACAGGATACATCCTAGATACGGTGGTTACAGTCGTATCCTACTACGCCCCTAATCTCAATCCTTTGCCGTTTATGTCGCACCTATTCCAAACAGTCAACACACACAAAATGGGTTCCCTTTTCATAAGTGGAGACTCGAACCAAGTTCTACTCCCGTTCCTAGACAAGTCTCCCTACACCCAACCGAAACACCACCCAAAATGGACCCTATCTTCTCTTCTTTCGAAATACAACCTAGTAGATTCTTGGAGAGAAATTAACCCCACAAAGCGCAACTACACCTACTACTCTAATCCCCACCGATCGCTTAGTCGCATAGATCATATCTTCCTAACAATTGGAATGCTGCCAGAAGTCCTTAGCTCTGTTATAATCCCCATTCCCTGGTCAGACCATAATGCTGTATTAACAACAATAGCGTCAACCATCCCTAAAAAACAAGATCCTACCTGGTACATGCCAGAAATTCTACTCAAACACCCCGCCCACTGTCTAGAAATAGAGCAAGCGTTGAAAGATTATCTGAAATTTAACGCGACCCCAGAAATATCTGCTCTCACACTATGGGAGGCCCATAAACCGGTACTGAAAGACAACTAGGGATCCTTAAAAGAGAACGAAAACAATTGGCAATAAAACTGGAAACAGAATTCAATCTGGCATATTTAGCTTTCCAAAGTGACCATTCTCCCAATGCTAAAAATCGCTTAGATAGAGCGCGCTTAGAGTATGACTTGTTTCTCACAGAGTCGGCAAACAAATCTTTGAATAGGTCCAAACATACCTTCTATAAAAGTGCTAATAAAACTGGTGCATACCTTGCTAGAACGCTTAATTCAATAAATAAGTCATACTCTCCTATTAAACTGAAAATAGCAAATAATACAATTACTAGCAATCCCCTTAAAATAGTGCAGAAATTTGGAGCACATCTGAAAAAGTTATATTCAGAAACAAATACATTTAATGAAAAAGAAGCGGATTCTTTTTTCTCACAAATTAATTTGCCCCGAATGACCGAATCCCAAAAAGAACAACTAGAGAAATCAATATCACAAGAAGAAGTAACCAAAGCGATCAAGGAGCTCAAATTGAATAAAAGGCCCGGTCCTGATGGATTCTCGGCCAAATATTATAAGATCTTCAGTGATCTTATTTCCCCTAGACTAGCTGATGCCCTCAACGAACTACTAAAACAAAAGACCTTTAGACAGGAATCACTTTTAGCCACCATCTGTATGATCCCCTAGATCAGTGGTTCTCAACCTGGGGGTCAAATGAGGATTTGCCAGGGGTCCCCAAAACCTGGGCTGTTCCTGAAGCCTGCGGCCGCCCACTCAGCCTCTTCACAGCTGCCCTGTTACGTACCTGGTATGTTTAGAGTCTGGTTGTAGGAGGCCTCTCTTACGGCTCTGGTTCACGAGCCACTGAAGTGGGAACAGCAGACTCGGAGCACAGCGGGGTAGGAGTGCCGATGCAGAGATGAATAGATGTAGGTGGCTGAGTCTCTCTGGCGGGGAGGTGCAGACGGTACTGAGGCAGAAGAGGGGGTCAGCGACCCTGACAGGTGATACGACTGCAATGGCAACAAGCTGATGAAGAAAGCAGATAAATAGGAAGCAAGAAGCAGCAGGGTCAGGCAAGCCGGGTCACAACGGATAATCAGATGGTTCAGATGCAGGTAACTGAAGCGTAGTCGTGGTGCAAGCAGGTGGGTCTGGCAACGGTGGGTCCAATCAGAAGGGTAGTCAAACAAGCCGGAGTCAGGGATTAGAGAGATACGGATAGTCAACAAGCCGGGTCAAGGTTCAGTCAGTAATTCAGGATCAGGTTTCAGGATCAGGTTTCAGGATCAGATTTCAAGTGTAAGTTCACTCCAAAACTGCAGATCAGGCAGCAATGTGTTTGAGTCCAGCAATGGCTTTTAAAGTGTGCTTTGGTGCCAAAAACGTGCACACGCACGCTCCCGCTATCGTGCACGCGCGCGCACCCGTTGTGCACGCGCGCGCCCCCGTTGCGCACGCGCAGGCGTGCGGGAAGTGCTGCGGTGTGTCAACATGGAGGAACCCTGTTGTTTCCTCAGAAACGAGGATGGATGAGGCTGGGAGGTAAGTCCCTGACATTGCCCCCCCCCAAGGGGCAGCCTCCGGATGCCCAGTCGGGCCTTTTTGTCTGGGTGAGCAAGAAAAAAGGCACGTAATAACTTCTTGGCGTGTAGATTACCTTCAGGTTCCCAAGAGTTATCTTCTGGGCCATACCCCTTCCACTTGACCAGAAACTGGTTTTGTCCTTGTCGCTTCCTGCAGTCCAATATAGTTTCCACTACGTACTCTTCACAACCATCGATCTGGACAGGTTCAGGAGGCTTGGATCCTCTGTTAGGGAAGGGATCAGGGGCTGCAGGTTTGAGTAGAGAAACATGAAATACAGGATGTATTTTCAGGGAATTAGGTAGAGACAGTTCATATGAGGCTAAATTAATTTTCCTCTTAACCGGGAAGGGTCCCATAAACTTAGGTGCCAACTTCTTAGACGGGCAAGGTAATCTTAGGTTATTTGTGGACAGCCATACCTGATCATCCGGTTTGAGATCCAACTCTCCCCTTCTTCCCTTGTCGAAGAATCTCTTGCCGTCAGCTTGAGCCTTGGTTATTGCTTCGCGTAATACCTGGTTGTTACGTTTAAAAAATTCCAAGATATCTTGAACCGCTGGAACTGCTGATTCTGAAAAGAAATCTGGCAAAAATGTTAAATTAAAACCATAATTAGAGAAAAAAGGGGATTGCCCGGTAGCTGAGTGTTTGGCATTGTTGTATGCAAATTCTGCTAGAGGTAGCAGCGAGACCCAATCATCTTGAGAAAAAGTTGTAAAGCATCTGATATATTGTTCTAAGGTTTGGTTTGTTCTTTCGGTTTGCCCATTGGTTTGGGGATGGTAGGCTGAAGACAGAGAAAGCTTAATTTGTAACTTCTCACAAAGGGCTTTCCAGAACCGAGAGGTAAACTGGACCCCTCTGTCGGAGACAATATTGGAAGGTACTCCATGTAGCCTGACGATTTCTTTGATAAAAACGCGAGCAGTTTCAGCAGCAGAAGGTGTATTTTTCAAAGGAAGGAAGTGAGCCATCTTGGTAAAACGATCTACAATCACAAAGATTGCTGTACATCCTTCAGAACAGGGAAGTTCCACAATAAAGTCCATTGCAATCATTTCCCAAGGTCTATTGGGCACGGGTAGAGGTTTTAATAGACCCCAGGCTTGTTTTCTGGATGTCTTGTTCCGATTGCAGATGGGGCAAGAGTTGATATATTTCTTACAAAAGTCCTCTAAGTCAGGCCACCAGAAAGTGCGTCGCACTAATTCGAGGGTTTTACGAACTCCGAAGTGCCCCGCTAACGGGTGGTCATGGAGAAGTTTTAGAACTTCCACTCGGGTATTCTCCGGTACAAAAACTTGACTCCCTCTCCAAAATAAACCGTCTCTGGAAGTTAACAAGATATTGGGGGGTTTGGAAGATTCGGAAGATGCTTTTCTGATCGTGGAAAGCAGATCGGTATGCAAAAGTAAAAAGTTGCCATCCGGAAGGATGGTGTCTGGAATGGATGTGTCCTTCAGGTTGTCATGCATTCGGGATAATGCGTCTGGTTTAACATTCTTGGATACAGGTCGATAAGTAATATGAAAACAAAAGCGAGAAAAGAAGAGAGCCCAACGGGCTTGTCGAGGTTTTAGCCGTTTAGCTGTCCTTAGATACTCCAAATTTTTGTGATCTGTGTAGATCAATACAGGATGAGCAGCGCCTTCAAGTAAGTATCTCCACTCCTCTAAGGCGGTTTTGATGGCCAACAGTTCTCGATCCCCCACGTCGTAATTCCTCTCTGCGGGGGAGAGCTTTCGGGAATAGAATCCTACTGGATGCATTAAATCCTTGTCCCCTGAGCGTTGTGAGATGACAGCCCCTACCGCCACTTCAGAGGCATCTACCTCAAGGAGGAAAGGCAACGCTGGATTGGGATGACTGAGGATTGGAGCGGATGTAAAGAGTCCCTTCAGGGTATCAAAGGCCTTTTGAGCTTCAGGATTCCATCGGAAACGAAGATTCTGCTTAGTGAGTTGAGTAATGGGAGCCACTATCGTAGAGAAGTTTTTAATAAATTTCCTATAAAAATTTGCGAACCCAATAAAACGTTGTACCCCTTTTTTATCCAAGGGTGTTGGCCAGTCTAGGATGGCGGATACTTTTTTCGGATCCATTTCAATTCCGGTTGGAGAAATCACTAGACCTAGGAATTGGATAGTTAGTCGCTCGAACTCGCATTTCTCTACTTTTGCATACAAGCTGTGCAGGCGGAGACGATTCAGGACCTTGCAGACGTGCACTCGGTGCTCTTCCAGGGAACAGGAAAAAACCAGGATATCGTCCAAATAAACAATGACAAAGATGTCTAAGAAGTCTCTAAATACGTCGTTAACAAAGTGTTGAAACGTAGCAGGTGCATTACATAGGCCAAAAGGCATTACCAAGTACTCATAGTGTCCATATCTTGTGCGGAACGCTGTCTTCCATTCATCTCCGTCCCTGATGCGTATCAAGTTATACGCTCCCCTCAGGTCCAGTTTAGTGAAAATAACGGCAGATCGTAATTTTTGAAAAAGTTCGGGTATTAGGGGCAGGGGATAGCGATTCTTTACAGTGATGTTGTTAAGTTCCCGATAATCAACACAGGGACGAAGAGTTTGGTCTTTTTTTGTGACAAAAAATATTCCGGCACCTGCTGGCGAAGTGGACGGACGGATGAATCCTTTATCCAAATTTTCATCAAGATAAATTTTTAAGGCGTCCTGTTCCTTCTCGGAAAGTGGGAAAATCCGCCCAAAGGGGATCTCAGCCCCAGGAAGGAGCTCAACCGGACAGTCATATGGCCGATGAGGCGGAAGAGAATCAGCTCCTTTCTTGCTAAACACATCAAGGAATCCATGATATGGTTTTGGAACGGACTGAAGCAGACTGGGATCGGCATTTAAACACATCAGGGTAGGAGATGGGTTGGACGGTCTGGGCAGGCAGTGTTCCTGACAGTAGTAAGAAGGGAAGGTGATTCTTCCAGATATCCAGTCAACTTGGGGGTTGTGTGCCCGGAGCCAAGGTATGCCTAAAATTACTGGGAACAAAGGAGATGAAATGACATCCAAAATTAACAGTTCCTTGTGTTGGAGAGAAGTAGTAGCAGGTAGGGGAAGCGTCTCTTGTGTTACCTGACCAGACTTGATGTGTGAACCGTCGGCCAAAAAGACAGAAAGTCTAAAGTCCTTTTTACGTAAAGGTATATTATGGAGATCAGCAAAAGTGGAATCAATAAAACAGCTGCACGCGCCTGAATCAACGATAGCGTTGACCAACACCGTCTTTTCCGGAAGCTGTAACGAAAGGGAGAGAGCAAGGTGGGTGATGTTGGCAGAAATGGCTGAAATATTAATAGGAGCTGAAGACTTGAACTTACGTATCTTGACGGGGCAGTTATACACGTAATGGCCGGCCTCGCCGCAGTAGAGACACAGGTTCAACTGGCGACGACGTGTGCGTTCTTCCGGAGTGAGAGTAGGTCGCATCACACCTAATTGCATTGGTTCGGAAGTGTCTATAGACGGATCAGTAGAATTCGGAGGAGTAGGTGGTCGGTAACGAGAAGCGGGTAAGGGGGCCCGAGCAGTGACCCATACTGGGCGACCTTGTTGGGAAGAACGCTCTGCCCGGCGTTCCCTTAGTCGCCGATCAATTTGCACGGCCTTAGTGATAAGTTCGTCTAGGGTTTCAGGTACCCCAATGCGGGCTAGTTCATCCTTCAGGGGTTCTGACAAGCCTAAGCGAAATTGGTGGCGCAGAGCTGCGCTGTTCCATTGAGTATCTGCACTCCAACGACGAAAATCGGTTACATAATCCTCGACCGCTCGGCGGCCTTGTTGAAGTGCAAGTAAAGCGGTTTCAGCCGTGGCAGTCCTCTGGGGATCGTCGTAAAGTTGGGCCATGGTCTGGAAGAAGTTCAGCAAAGTCTCTGTCTGAGGGCCATTATCCTCTAGCAACCGATGTGCCCATTTTTGGGGTTCCCCTTGAAGCAGGGAAACGACAAACCCCACTTTCGTGGCCTCTAGTGAGAATGTTCGGGGTTGCAGGGCAAAATATAACTGACATGCGTTCCGAAAGTCCCGGAATTTAGAGCGATCCCCTGTGAATCGTTCGGGCATAGGAACCCTGGGTTCAGGTGGTAACATTACCACAGACGGAGCAGCAGCGGCTGATGAAGACCTAGTGGAAGATGCTGGGGCATCTCCAGGAACGGCTAGGTTCTGGACCTGTCCTTCCAATCTCAGGTAGCCATCTTGCAAGTTTTTAACCGCTTGAGTGAGGGATGATAGATGCTTGCATATCTCCTCCATCGCTGGGGCAACTCCTGCAGACTCTGTCATGGCTGCCTGATACTGTTACGTACCTGGTATGTTTAGAGTCTGGTTGTAGGAGGCCTCTCTTACGGCTCTGGTTCACGAGCCACTGAAGTGGGAACAGCAGACTCGGAGCACAGCGGGGTAGGAGTGCCGATGCAGAGATGAATAGATGTAGGTGGCTGAGTCTCTCTGGCGGGGAGGTGCAGACGGTACTGAGGCAGAAGAGGGGGTCAGCGACCCTGACAGGTGATACGACTGCAATGGCAACAAGCTGATGAAGAAAGCAGATAAATAGGAAGCAAGAAGCAGCAGGGTCAGGCAAGCCGGGTCACAACGGATAATCAGATGGTTCAGATGCAGGTAACTGAAGCGTAGTCGTGGTGCAAGCAGGTGGGTCTGGCAACGGTGGGTCCAATCAGAAGGGTAGTCAAACAAGCCGGAGTCAGGGATTAGAGAGATACGGATAGTCAACAAGCCGGGTCAAGGTTCAGTCAGTAATTCAGGATCAGGTTTCAGGATCAGGTTTCAGGATCAGATTTCAAGTGTAAGTTCACTCCAAAACTGCAGATCAGGCAGCAATGTGTTTGAGTCCAGCAATGGCTTTTAAAGTGTGCTTTGGTGCCAAAAACGTGCACACGCACGCTCCCGCTATCGTGCACGCGCGCGCACCCGTTGCGCACGCGCAGGCGTGCGGGAAGTGCTGCGGTGTGTCAACATGGAGGAACCCTGTTGTTTCCTCAGAAACGAGGATGGATGAGGCTGGGAGGTAAGTCCCTGACATGCCCATTCAGTTCACGGCATAGCTGGGAGGCACTCACTAGAGGTCAGCTGACTAGTGAGGAATGTGAAGTGGGAGGGGCTGGAGAAGACCCTATCTGCTGATTTCAGCATAGGTGTCACTGCTACGAGAAACCACAAAGTTGGAGACACAGTGAGTAACACTACCTGTGATCAGCAGATGACCTTGATCAAGAGCTCCTTAGTTGGCTGATCCCAACTCCCCGCCAGCACTGCCACTGAATCCCAACTCCCCGTCAGCACTGCCACTGAATCCCAACTCCCCGCCAGCACTGCCACTGAATCCCAACTCCCCGCCAGCACTGCCACTGAATCCCAACTCCCTGCCAGCACTGCCACTGAATCCCAACTCCCCGCCAGCACTGCCACTGAATCCCAACTCCCCGCCAGCACTGCCACTGAATCCCAACTCCTCGCCAGCACTGCCACTGAATCCCAACTCCCCGCCAGCACTGAGTGGGAGGAACAAAGAAAAAGGAAGAGAAAGAATAAGAGAAAGAACAAGAAAGAAGTCTAGAGAGGGATGGGGATAACAAACAATAAATTAGGATAGAGAGAGATAAAAGGGATAGAAAGGAGAACAAAAAGAAAGAGTGGTACATCCTAAAATGTACTATAAGGGGTTCTAATACTGTACGAGTGGAAGGGACTCAGGGAGCGCTAAATGTCCGTGGGTTAGGGGCACAAATTACTTGTCTTACCTTTGGGTGCCGACAACCCACGATAGGAAAATAATTTTACCATTAGGGGTCCCCACAACTTGGGAAACTTTATCAAGGGGTCACGGCACTAGACAGGTTGAGAACCACTGCCCTAGATGCATGCCCTAGATGCATGCAGATAACACCCTCAGTGAAAATTATCGCCCCATATCAATGTTAAACGTGGATGTTAAACTTCTAGGTAAAATCTTGGCGAAGCGTTTAAATGAAATAATTGGGACACTAATTCACAGAGATCAGGTAGGCTTCATGCCAAAGCGGCAAGCTGGGGACAATATAAGAAGGGCAAGTCTTCTGGCACATATAGCAAAGAAGAGAGGTATCCCTGCTTGCTTTCTTTCTTTGGACATAAAGCAAGCATTTGGCCATATCTGAGATATACATTACAAAAGTGGGGCTTCGGCCCCAATTTTACGAAATGGATCCTGGAACTGTACAATGGCCCGAAGGCATATGTAAAATATGCGGGGTACAAGTCAGATACTTTTTCTATAAATAGGAGGTACGAGACAGGGATGCCCGCTCTCTCTCTTAGTATTTGCTCTCCTCATAGAACCTCTCGCACAAAAGATTAGGTCAGATCCAACGATTTTAGGGATAGAAGTAGGTGGCCATAATCATAAATTATGCATGTTTGCCGATGACATTCTCCTTTTTCTCGCGTCTCCCCAAGTTTCCGGACCCAACTTAACGTTAATACTAAACCAATTTGCTTCTTTCTCGGGGCTAGCTATCAATCCCAAAAAATGTCTCGCATTAAACATTTCTCTCTCTGATATAGAGCTAAGCGCAGCCAAATCTGGTTTTCCCTGCAATTGGTCAGACAAGAACATCCCCTATTTAGGAATACGCCTTACAGCAACGCCGTCAGAACTGTACTCGTCCAATTACCCCAATATTTTGAAACAGATATCAAATCTCCTATAATCCTGGGTCCATTTACCACTGTCATGGTTCGGAAGAATTAGCGCGGTTAAAATTATAATATTACCTAAACTCCTATACCTCTTCAGAGTGTTACCCGTCCCTATTCCAACATACTTCCTAAGAATTGTGCAAAAAAGAGTTTCTACCTTTGTTTGGGGACTCACTAGACCGAGAATAAAACCTCAAATCCTTCACCTTTCTAAAGTTAATGGGGGATTGGGATTACCCAACTTTACGAGTTACTATAGAGCAGCACAACTAGCAAACCTAGTGAAATATCACGCCAAATGGGAACCTCCCCTCTGGGTATCAATTTAAGCGGTAGAGTGCGACCCTGTTTCAATTTCAAATGTTTTATGGATCTCTGCCAAAGCACGTAAACACATACAGAATCCTATCACTAAGCACTCTCTCTCCCTATGGGACAGAATGAAGGTCAAATATCTCCTACAATCCCCTCATATCCCCCTACTCTCGTTCTATAGAAATCCTGCGTTCTACCCAGCATGGATTTATCCCAAAACCTTTAAAGAATGGGTGATGAAAGATTGTACATGCCTGTATAAACTAACGGACACTTCTTCTTTTAAGTTCTTTCCCACAATCTGTGAAAATTATGACATACCGCAAGCCGAAATATTTAGATATCTGCAAATAAAATTTTTTTTTAAGCCATCACTAGATTCTTCACCTACGCCGTTACGCTTATCCATTTTCGAATATTTCTGTAAAAATGATTATCATGCTAGGGGAATAATTTCAATGATCTACTCCCAGTTACTGACCAGCTCTATCACAGGGAAATTATCTTATGTGAGTAAATGGGAAAAAGATCTAGAACTAGAACTAGAGGCTTCGGAGTGGAAACAAATCTGGAATTGCACCAAGTCAGCATCCCTGAATGAATTAGCAATTGAAACAAACTATAAAGTAATCACAAGATGGTATTTAGTACCTGCCAGGATTGTGAAATATGTACAAAATTACCCGGAACATTGTTTCAGGGGTTGTTCATCAACAGGGACATACTTTCACATTTGGTGGTCGTGTCCAATAGCACAGTCATTTTGGTCAGAAATTTTCCATATAATCAACATACTCTCAGAAAAGAAAATTTCTTTAGATCCTAAAACTGCACTATTAAATTTAAAACCTGACAATTTGTCACTCATGCAATTTAAATTAATTATACAGCTTCTTACAGCTGCGAAACAAACGCTCACAAAGGCATGAAAATCCCCTAATCTACCACTAAATGAAGTAGTCAACAGAATGAATAACGCGATGATTCACGCCAAAATGATGGCAATCGACACAGATACGATCACCAGATTTGAGAAAATATGGAAGCCTTGGATCACCTATACAATCCCAAATGTATTTAACAATGATTGTGAAGGACTTTTATGCAATTGCCTATATGCTTCAGTTTAATTCTCTCCCTGCTATTTTAATGTCTGTGTGTTATGTGTAAAAGGAGACTTTATGTATTCTAAAGTGTTTTATGTCTTTTTGCAACCATGTGCTCAATGGAGTCTGCCTCTAGCCCTGGATAATTGGATTACTTTCCCCTTTGTCTCCAGGATAGAGGCCTCTGTAAAAACTGTTTAAACCAGATTGCCATGCTGCCAGTAAAGGACAAAAGATACTTTTACTAACTGTATGTGTAATTGGGTTACCTCTCAGGCTAAGGGGAGGAGATGTTTGGGATGTAACCATTGTGTAATTGGGTAATTCATAACTGTCTGTGGGCGTCTCTCTTGCATGGGAGAATTGCATAAAAACAGAGTGTGTGTCATTAAAAGTCAGTCTTGTTCCAGCATTAAGTTTTGGCTCATGTGTGGATTATTCTACGATTCCAGGGATATTTCTACTCGTGGAATATTGGGTGATTTTCTTTTATGGGAAGAAGGGAATGCTTGACGGGGATATTTTCTACTACCGTCACAACTGGTGGCAGCAGTGGGATTTTCCCTTCTACTTTCCTTTACACCAGGATTCCAAGCAGACACTGGGAACAGTGAATGGAAGGCTGGTACACCCGGCTTAAAAGAAATACACTGAAAGAACTACTGGAAGTTCGTGGAAGGATTGCTAGCAACAAAACCAAGCGGGTCATCATAGCAGAATTAATGGAGCTAGACCAGGAGAACTTGGTTGCAGCAACGCCAGCAGTACAAGAGATGGAGACACCAGTGATTCAGGAGGAGGAATCACCAGCCAACAAGGTAATGAGAGAGAAGCTAGCATGGTTCGGTCCGAACCCAACGGCGGATGTGGTGCTGAAAGTGATGGACCTGTTAGCGGAGGAGGCTAAACAAATAAGAGACGCAGAGCTACAGTTAAAACTGGCAGCAGTCCAACAAGCAGCTGCACATTCTCCAAACAGTGAGTACAGCACAGCAGACACAAGGAAGATTCTGTTTAAAGCTTTTGATGAAAAAGACTGTGAAATTGATAACTACCTGGCAGATTTTGAGCGACAATGTAACCTGCACTGAATAGCTAGAGGAGAGTGGGTTTCAATATTGTCAGGCAAACTGTCAGGCAAAGCTTCTGATGCTTTCTGGACCGTGCCAGAGCAGGAGATCCATAGCTACGCCAGGGTTAAAGAAGTGCTCCTGGCTCGTTATGCAGTAACCCCAGAATCCTACCGACAGTTCAGGGACTCACGCAAAACCACGAAAGACTCTGACGTGGAATGGGCATGCCAGTTATCCCTGTCGGCCTCTAACTGGGTTAACAGCAGCCAGGCCACCACCGCAGAGGACATTTTGCAACTAATGCTCCTGGAGCAATTTTACAATCATATCCAGACGGATGTCAAAGACTGGGTGAGAGATCGCAGGCCCATGACTCTACCAGAGGCCGCTAAGTTGGCGGATGAATATGCGGATACTCGCAAGACGAACCAGGTCACACCACGGGTACAACCTCCACGACCAACGGTGCCCTCACACCCACCAGCCGCTAGATACCAACCTCCTAACAGACCGGTGACATCTAGCCCTCGCTATCCACGCCAGGAGGACAATAAACAATGCTGCTTCCGGTGCAAACAGCTGGGTCACTTCAAGCAGAATTGCCCCATGGACGACAACACCAGGTCAAATTGGTCTCGACCTGGGTACCGCCCACCAGCAGCAGCCCATTGTGTAGACTCGGCTTGGGATCCCCAGGAGCTGGGTCAGGAAGAACCATTGGGCACCCTTTACGAAGCCCTCATGGTACAATCTGTTATTACGGACAACAGGAAACACCATTGTCAGCTGGTCATGGTTAACGGAAAAACCGCCCGGGGATTAAGAGACAGTGGGGCGACCATCACGTTGGTACAAAGACATCTTATTAATGCATCAGAGAAACCAGGGAAATCAATTGCTGTGAGAGTGGCAGGGGGGGCAGTATACCGTATTCCTACTTCACAGGTACACCTGGACTGGGGTGTGGGAGCTGGCAATGTTCATGTGGGCGTCATGAAAGACTTACCTTCTGAAGTCATCTTGGGCAACGACATTGGCCCCCTGACTTCGGCGTTCGCCTCTACCACCGCTCAGGAGGCCCACGCAGTAACCACCAGAGCACAAAGTCGCCCTGCCGAGAGCCATCCGCTTCCTACTGAGACCCAGGTAAGCCAACCCAACCTACCCTTGATTGTAGAACCCCTACCCTGGGACACCCCAGAGGACTTTGGGCGGGAGGTGACCGGAGACCCTTCCCTCAGAAAGTATCGAGAGAAAGCCAGGAGGGGCCAAGGGGGGTTAGAGAAGGAGCAATTTATCTGGGAGAAAGGCGGCTTGTACAGGCTCACCGAGACCCGGGGTAATGCACCAGGGCCTAAGCAAAACGCCAGCTGGTAGTTCCCCGGAAGTACTGGCAGGAGTTATTGAGGATTGGGCACGACGTACCCTTGGCAGGCCATTTGGGAATACACAAGACAGGGTATCGGATAACCCAGAACTTCTTCTGGCCTGGGGTATCCGACGACGTCAGGGCGTATTGTCAAAACGTGCGAGGTATGCCAACGTATAGGTAAAAAGGGAGACCACCCAAAGCGCACACTTTTGGAAAGGGGACGCGGCGGTAACCGTAACTTCCAACAACAGAGGAACTTCAGTACTCGTATGTACATGCAGCACTCAAGGCCACAGCCCTATCATCAGCAGCCACGTCAGTACTGGGGAGGAACCCAAAGAGGGGGTTACCAGGATTTCTATGATCGTTATGCTGAGCCACAAAGATACTATGGAGGACAACCCCTTGGTGTGGCTTAACCGGGTTTCAGGGGACAACGCCCGTTTGCTACGCTGGAGCTTGGCCTTACAGCCCTATGACTTTACGATTCATTATCGCCCAGGCAAGCAAAACGGGAATGCCGATTGATTGTCACGCCAAACGGAGTTAACCTCGGACTAAAAGCTCTGAACCCGTCAACCCTACTGGACCAGGAAAGGTCCAACCGAGTTGCCGGAGCAGGGAGAAAAAGGGGGGCCATTGTGAAGGACTTTTATGCAATTGCCTATATGCTTCAGTTTAATTCTCTCCCTGCTATTTTAAAGTCTGTGTGTTATGTGTAAAAGGTGACTTTATGTATTCTAAAGTGTATTATGTCTTTTTGCAACCATGTGCTCAATGGAGTCTGCCTCTAGCCCTGGATAATTGGATGACTTTCCCCTTTGTCTCCAGGATAGAGGCCTCTGTAAAACCTGTTTAAACCAGATTGCCATGCTGCCAGTAAGGGACAAAAGATACTTTTACTAACTGTATGTGTAATTGGGTTACCTCTCAGGCTAAGGGGAGGAGATGTGTGGGATGTAACCATTGTGTAATTGGGTAATTCATAACTGTCTGTGGGCGTCTCTCTTGCATGGGAGAATTGCATAAAAACAGATAGGTAGATTCACAAAGAGTTAGGCCGGCTTATCTCCAGATAGGCGGCCTAGGTGTAGATATGCTCCGGCGCGCTTTTGCTCCGTACCCACAGAACAAGATAAGCCTGAAAATAGGCTTTTTCCGACCGACGCAACTTTGTTAAGCCGGGTGCATATTTAGGCACGACGCATCTTCCGCTTGCATTGATTTCCTATTTAAATATGCAAATTAGGGAGATACGCCGATTCACGAATGAAAGTGCACCAGATTTAGGCTAAGCCCGGTGCAATCAAGTGTTACATCAGGCCTAAAGTTATTCCACCAAAAAGGTGTAATAACTTTGCACCAGGACACAGGTCAGCTGGAGAGCAGCTCCAGCAGCAGCCTTACGGACGAGCTGAGCAAGCCGAGCACCCACACTTGCAGGACAACACATCTGTGTGCCAACATGCCAGGGGCAGGCGTGCTCCTAGCACTACTAATGGGTCCACGGACTCATAGGAGGGCACGGGAGAGGATATACCGCACACGCATGAACATCTTTGCCATGGGGGAAGCAGAGGTGTATCACATCTACAGATTCAGCCATGAAGCCATCCTGGATTTAACCAGAACCCTGCAGGATGACATCACCAGCCCAACACAACGCTCACATGCAGTGCAGCCACTGGTCAAGGTATTAGCAACACTGCATTTCCTGGCCAGTGGATCTTTTCAGCGAAACAAGTGGAAATTTGTCTGGGATGTCCCAAACCAGCATGAGCAGATGTGTGCACCAGGTTGTCCCCGCAATCCTCAGACGCATGTCCCACCACATCATCAGACCCACCCAGCAGCATCTGCAGCAGAAGGCTATGGAGGATTTCTATAGAATTGACAGATTCTCACGCACTGTGGGGGCCATTGATTGCACACATGTGGCACTACGGCCCCCCCGTGACACAGAACACATATACCGCAATAGGAAGCATTGGCATTCCATCAACGTACAGGTGATAGCCGATGCCCAATGCCTCATATGGCATGTCCGTGCCAAGCACCCAGGATCCAGCCATGACAGCTACATATACCGTCAAAGCGACATCCCAACAGATTTTGAACAGAACATGTATGGGGACACCTGGCTGGTTGGTGAGTGACATGGGTGTCAGGTATGACTGTCCCCCCCCATGATGCAGACATCACGAGGGGCACATGCATGACTAACATCCTCCTGTCTTTTCCCTTCCAGGTGACTCTGCATATGCACTTGGACCCCATCTCATGACTCCATTCCGGACTCCCCAAACCCCAGGAGAGAGAAGATACAATGAAGCACACGCACGTACCCGTGGAGAGGTGGAACGCACATTTGGCCTCCTGAAGTCCCGTTTCCGATGCCTGGATAGGTCTGGGGGGACCCTGTTGTATGGCCCAAACTTTGTGTGCCAGATCATCGGTGCATGTTGTATTTTGCACAACTACGCCTTGAGAAAGGGCCTGGAGATTGACATACGTGATGACCTGACCCCCCAACCAGACAATCCCCCCTAACCAAGGGTACCCCGTCTGCTGTGGGAGCCGCAATCAGAAGACGCCTCACAGAAGACATATTTACACGTTAAAAACACACATTAAACATGGCACAAGTAGAATGCACGCATGCACACCACTGTGGTCCCTAGCACAGACACATCTCATCCTCATCTAATTGGATTAGACCCAAGGACACCGGACGGGACTTGGGAGCAGCAACGCCACGCCAAGGCTTCAATTATGTCACTGTACATTCATACCCCTTTCACACGGCAGAGGGTGACACCCCTTTGCCAGCAGGAGTGACACCCCCCCCCCATTCACACACCAGTCACACTGAAGCAGCACTCCTCACCGTGTGCTGGCATAACTCAAATCCAGCTCATGACCTGAGCAAAAAAAATACATAATCCAGCTCATGACCTGAGCAAAAAAAAAAAAAAAAAAGGCTTTTATTTTGCCTTTCTTTGGCTTCGCCTGGTGGCAGCAGATTGGCTCCTCAGCTGCCTGGGCGGAGCCTGGGGTGGTGGGGGGGGGGGTTGATCAGCAGGAGACTCAGTGCCAATCCGGTGCTTTCTGATTTTGGCCACCTTCTCCCGCACCCGAAGCCGCAGATCGTTAATTTTTTTTAATATATGATGACCAAGGCGGGGGACATTGCCAAGGGCATTGACCCTGGTGGCAATAGTATCATAAATCTTCTGCCTCCTGGCACGCGTCGTATTGCGGCTGGAAGGGCCATTGAGGGACTCATAGAACTTCTCCATCCCATCAAAAATAATGGCCCTCTCCTGGGGTGTAAAGTTTTTTTTCCTGTAGGTGACAGGAGCTGACACGGGAGCTGCCACTGGAGCAGACATAGTCATTCAGAAACTGAACGCAAGGGGCAAAATTACCAAGCTCTAGGGGGGGGTGGAAAGCAGGATGTAATTTTGCAAAGACCAGATGCATGTCTGGCCGTACTTGTACACTCGAGCCTAGCCATTAGGCCAGCCTACAACAGGAAGTTTGGATAAAACATCACTGAGCATGCTCCGTTGAAGTTAGGCCGGGCGTAAGCCACTGCACCATTCTCAGACAATCATTTACATAAGTTGACACCAACTTCCACTTGCACCGACTTAAGCCTCCAACTTTAGGTTTTGGCCGGCGCACATTGGAGTGCAAAAGCTTGGTGAATCATCAACTTTGCTCTACAGATTAGGCCGGTGTAGACTAAACAGGCTAGGCTAGGCCAACCTAAAGTTAATCCAATCTACGTGAATCTACCTAAGAGTGTGTGTCATTAAAAGTCAGTCTTGTTCCAGCATTAAGCTTTGGCTCATGTGTGGATTATTCGACGATTCCAGGGATATTTCTACTCGTGGAATATTGGGTGATTTTCTTTTATGGGAAGAAGGGAATGCTTGACGGGGATATTTTCTACTACCGTCACAATGATGTTCTACAACCATGGTAGCCCAGCCAAGTTAACATCCTTTTGCGCATATTATCCAACAAAAACGGTGCCCGGATTGCTCCTGCAGACCCCCCTCCTCTGACCCCTTCCTTCCCGTTTTCCCCTTTTTCCCCTCTTTTTAGTAATTTATTTTAGGCTCTATTATGCTTGTTCTCTCAAGTACTGTTAAAAGGTTGGATATCGTTGAAACTTCCAGTGTTTTGCATGAACGGATTGTAGAGCAAGATACGGTCCTAGAATCAGCTTAGATCGCACTAGATAATTGTGACAATGCATAGCGATTCTAGGCAATTAGAAAACCAGTCACTACTGTTCTTGTACACTCTACTATGTGGACATTAAGTAGTCTATCATGTAATGCACAATTACTATATTCATTTGTTAAGGAGTTTCTTCTTTTTGTAACTATTTCACTCTATTGTACCTGTATAATTCTTTATCACTCAAATAAAGATATATTGACAAGGAAATGACTGCCATTGAAAGAATGCTTTTATACTGTGGGGCGGGAATGAGCCATGATTGCATAAAGTCATGATAACATTCTCCAATCATGACTCTGACAGTGCTCTTTGCCCTGATTAGCTGAAGTTTTCACTGCTTCAGCCAAACAGGGCTTGCAGTGCTGGGATGGGGGATGGGAGAAGAAGATTTGTGTTAGGATAGGGACTTTGGGGGGTTTGTGCTAGAAGAGATAATATGGTGGGGAGATTTATTTTTAGAGGTGGGGATTTGAGCTAGTAAGGATGCTTGTTAAGAAGGGAAATATTTTGGAGGGGGGTATTTGTGCTAGGAGGGGGTGGGGGGTTGTGCTAAGAGGGGGGATTTGGAGTGGGAGGGGTAGGGGGATGAGGGGCAAAGATTTGTGCTGGGAGAGGGATTTCAGCAGGAGGGCGGATTTGTCATGGAAGGAGGGGGGATTTATGCTTAAAGGATAAGCATGCAGCTTCATGTTCAATTTTTGTAGGGGGTACTCTTGCTGACTAGGGATGAGCCGAACATACCACCCCGTTCGGTTCGTACTAGAACCTTCGAACGGACCGAACGTTCGCGCAAACATTTAGAACCCCATTGACGTCAATGGGACTCGAATGTTCTAATTCAAAAGTGCTCATTTTAAAGCCTAATATGCAAGTTATTGTCGGAAAACGGGTTTGGGGACCCGGGTCTTGCCCCAGGGAACATGTATCAATGGAAAAAAACGTTTTAAAAACGGTCGTTTTTTCTGGAGCAGCGATTTTAATGATGTTTAAAGTGAAAAAAAATGAAAAATTCCTTTAAATATCGTACCTACTGGGTGTCTATAGTAGTGGCACGTGTTTTAAAGCGGCTTTAATGTAATGTTTGTTCTCTGCAATATGGGTGAAAATCACTGAGAAAAATAGCATGGGTTTCCCTCGCCCCCCCTCCCCCCAGGTCATTACAAGCCCCTTTGGCCCTATATGCTTTGAACAGCAGTATACAGGCGGTGCAAACAAGACAGGGGCCGCGATTCAGATACCTTTAATTAAAAAGTGGGTCGTTAGAGCTGAGCAGGTCTAAGTGCCTGCACACTATTCAGACTGCTGCGATCGGAGGCAGTCTGACATCCCCGCTCACCAGCTGACCCCGCGCTCTTACTCTGCAGCTACGGATACCGGTGCGAGTCCAATCAGGTCCTGTCATAGACGCATGCAATCCTAGTGCCGGGCAGGCACCCACAAAAGTAAGGGGCCAATCAGCGTTTTTTTATTGTTTTAAATTTTAATAAATGGTAATGCACTATTAGCTTCTCCTGTCTGTTTTGGTTGATGGAATCCTGGATATCAATGGCCGTATGATCGCAGCAGTCTGAATGGTGGTGAATAGTGTGCAGGCACTTAGACCTGCTCAGCTCTAACGACCCACTTTTTAATTAAAGGGGCCACTGTATCTGGTAAGCATATCCCTTGTCAAGAGCACATCGGTTGAAATCTCAGTAAATGGTGGTGGCTGCAGTATCACACAGACTTTTTTGCACGATTTTAGATTGAATTCACCTGCGAAGGCAATCACCTATGGACTGTGCTATTTTCACTTGATGCAATTTTTTGAGGTGTCACTCAAGAGACACGTCATTGTTTGGTTTTGTTTATTGGACACATTTTCTATCACCTAGTTGCTGCATATATTAACTCACCTTTGTATGGTAAATCACTGTATAAATACGGTAGAGATTTAATTTAATATTGAAATATTTGTATGATTTATTTGTCCACCGGAGTGTTTAATTTAATTTATTTAATTTATACTTTATTCATACCATTGTAATCCTCCCACTGAGAGGTATCCAATCATTGGTATTATTATTACTAGCGCCCTCTTCCACCCTTCTGATGACATCATAACCTGTTTTGAACAAGAAGGGAATTATAATCCAAATAGAGAGAGAATAAGATGATCTTCTCAACCAATTTCAGAAAATCTCTGATATCTTGGAACAATTCCATATGCAAGATACAAAGGAAGTGAAAACTCCTATGGAACCAGGCTATCAAAAGAGCAATGAAGCAAAAAACTGACATAGTATGCAGACTGCATAGCAGTCTGCATACTATGCAGGGAAGATTCTGTTCCCTGTCAGTGTGACTGGAACTCAGTAAAAAGAGTAATGAAGTGCCCCAAAGGAACAATTCAGATGAAGTTACGGTTACCAGCAACATCGTATCGAAAACTGGTCAGATATGCCGATGCTGATTGGGCTGGAGACTGCACGGACAGCAAATCCATAAGTGGATTAATTTTCCAGTATGGGGAAGAAACCATAAGTTGGGTCAATTCTAGAAGCAAACACATCGACGTCAAGTATCATCTACTGAGAGATAATCAAGAGCAAGGTGTTATTGACATTCAATACTGCCCGTCAGAGGTAATGACTGCTGATGCACTCACCAAGCCTTTGTTGAAGGAACATCATAGTTATTTCCAGAAGAAGCTGAATGTAATTTGACAAAGCACATGCTGTTGAGGAGGGGTGTTGAAAGAACAACAGCAAGTAATGTATTGTGAACTATATACTGTATGCATTATGCCTATCTGAGCAGCAGGTGGCACCACAGTATTATAGTGTGTATTCTATGGTACTGTAACCACAGGATGTTCTGTCAGTGTTCAGTGTGTACTTGTTTGTTGTTTAGTTCCTGTTCCTGTCTCCATGCTGATAAAGACATGTATTATAATCCTCCATAAAAGCAAAGCATATTGCTGTACATAAAAACTTCCAGCGTATGATTCCAATACTCTGACAACAAATGTGATATGTCCCAGATTGTTTAAAATAAAGTGCGAAAAATACTTTGTTTGGACATTTCTTTATTCTCAAATTAATTATAAAAGCCTTTGGCTGGGGATGTCGTGAGCATGCCAAAAGAATGGGGAAATAAAGGGGGTATCCGCTTAGGCCTCCCTTTCCTCATGGGGTCATGGCATCGGCACAAAGTTTAAAGATATAAGGGTGCAGGTTATAGTTTGGCAAGGTTATGCTAGGTCAGGTTAAACAGTATAGGTTAATGGGAGTGCAGCAGGTCAATTAGAGGTCAGCAGAGGTGTAGTTTTTTCAAAATTACTAGTGCAGGTGAGGAGTGGTTAATTAGGTCAGGTAGGCTTAGAGGTTCTGGAAAATCCAAAGGGTCAATCTGGGATTGGTTAGTGGGGTCAGCTGACAGGTTACAGGATTATTCTAGAAGGTGGTGTGGCTATTTAAGGGCCAGTGTGTGAGGAAATCAGTGCCAGTTACCTGAGAAGACCAGCAGGAGGAGCTCCCCGCCCCTCATCGCGGCCTGTTTCATGTGGTGGCTCCCTCTGGTAAGGTCAGCTGGAGGGGAGATTTAAAGAAAACTTTAATTTCAAATGTGGATAAGCTCGAGTCTTAAAGGGTCACTAAAGGAAAAAAATGTTTTGCCTAAAATTAATGTCTGCAAGGTAGACAGACAGAATAGTGTAATGATTCTGTTAAAAAACGAGTAAATACCTATTATATTCCTTCATCTATATCACCTCCGGCATTCTAGTTTCTGTTATCTCATTCACTTCCTGGTTTGCATTGTTTGTTCATGTAAGAACTACATTTCCCAGTATGAATTGCGGCACGCCCAGTAATTCACACCTCCTTGAAGTCTCTAACACGTAGAGAGCGTCCTGCCGCACAGGTGTAGTTCCCAGGAGGGGGTGAGCACGTTACTCACCACCGCAGTAAAGCCTCCCATCACGGTGGTGAGTAAAATCAGACAAGCAGGAAGTGAACAGAACAGAGAAGAAATAGAGCAACTTCTGAGCAAAAACGAACAATGAGGAAGTGAAAAGAGGAATGTCTGCAGGTAAACGATGCTTATTATGAAAAAAAAAATTCCTTTACAACCCCTTTAAGTGGCTGGGCTGAATATTTGGTTATTGAGTTTATATTTGGTATACGTTTTTGATGAAATTAAATTTATGTTGTATTGATAGATTTATTTAAACCAATGAATCAGGCTGTGGCCAATTACTTTCCAAAAAAGTAAAAAAAAATATATATATATATATATATATATATATATAATATATATATGAAAATAAAATCATTTTGATTTTGATTTATATAGGTGCCATGTATTTTATTTCTATGCATGTTTGGGTGTGCATGATGTCTGTGATCTCATGACACAATATTGTGGAGAGTTTACCAACAACAGGTGGGTGGTTGTCCTATCTAGAAGAAGCAGGGTGGGGACAATTTGGCGCCAACATCTGCCCAATCATAGCCCCCCTTACAACTGTTTAATCACATATGCCTGTTTTCTGCATGAGTATTACTTAGCATGGAAAAAATCAAGAGATGGTGTTGCGCTCCAATAGCATAGAATGGTGTAAGTGGTAAAACGTATAAATAACCAAAATAGTATAATTGATAAATGAATGTGCAAATAGACTGACTGAAAGATAAAAATCGCTATGAATGCTAAGATAAGGTGCATCCAAAGGTGTACTGAATGAATGTGCAAACAGTGCATATAAGGTGACTCAGGTGCATTAATAAAATCACAACGTAAAGATAATAATATATGCAGTCGTAGAGGAAATCGCAGGATGGTGTTATGCTCCAATCAAATTGAATGACTGGACATAACTGATATACAACAATGATGGATGAATAAAACAGTGAACTGAATAAGAGTGCAAATAAATACAAATAGGTGACTGTATAATGTAAGTAAAATCACATTTTATGAATGGTGGATGGAACCACAAGATTGTCCAATTGTTACAAAGTGTAAATGGTGCAACTGCGACTCAGTCCAAGAGGTGATGCAATTTGATCAAAAGAAATTGCAAGGTGCAAGTAGAGTGCTGGGTGCAGAAATAGAATCGCAACGTAAAGATAATAATATATGCAGTCGCAGAGGAAATCGCAGGATGGTGTTATGCTCCAATCAAAATGAATGACTGAACATAACTGATATACAACAATGATGGATGAATAACAGTGTACTAAATAAGAGTGCAAATAAATACAAATAGGTGACTGTATAATATAAGCAAAATCACATTGTATGAATGGTGGATGGAACCGCAAGATTGTCAAATTGTTACAAAGTGCAAATGGTGCAACTGCGACTCAGTCCAAGAGGTAATGCAATTTAATCAAAAGAAATTGCAAAGTGCGAGTGAAGTGCTGGGTGCTAAATGACATCAGCAGGTGGCAAGGTGACTTGTTGGTGAATCTTCGGTTTATGGTGACACCCGAAGGTGTGCTAGAAAATTACCTTATGGCTGCAAGGTAAGCAGCATTCAATAAAACCAATGGAATCACTCGGGGGTAGAGGGGATGGCGCCTAGGGTGTTAAGGCTTCCTTCCAGGCTGGGTAGTCAGCAAGGTAAGACAGTTTAAAAGTGTGTCACCAGGCAGGGTAGAGAACACATAGAGGAGGCTCTCTAGTGTAATATGTTTTAAACACTCAGCGGTTTATTCAAACATATAACAAACAGGGTACTCACATTTAAAACAGTAATGTAGTGTATATCAGAAACGAGCAGCGAGGTCATACTGTGCAAACGTCACTTCCGGTGTCTGACGCGTATCGTCACTGTCACATGACTTCATCGGAGACCAAGTCATGTGGGTATTGGTTGGCCCATACAGTAGTTGCCGCACCTTTACCCTCTGCACACATAGGGCCAGATTCTGAAAGGACTTACGACGGCTCAGTGCCATGTACGCCGTCGTAAGTCCTAATCCAACACGTCGTATCTATGCGCCTGATTCTTAGAATCAGTTACGCATAGATATCCATTAGATCCGACAGGCGTAAGTCTCTTACGCCGTCGGATCTTAACTGCATTTTTTTGTTGACTGCTACAGTTGTATTCAAAATTATTCAACCCCCACTGAAATTGATTGTTTTGCCAAGTTTGACATTGATTTTGATCATCCTGTCATCCTGCTTACAATTAAATCAAAGAGGCACGTGTAGGTCAGACAAATATAACATAACATTTATAATGAAATAACCACAAATGTCTTTTCTGTGCTCACATCATTATCAGTTTTATTCAACCCCCAAGTGACATTCAATCTTAGTACAACATCCTTTTACATTTATAACAGCTTTTAAACTTGAAGCATAGCTTGACACAAGTGTCTTGCAGCGATCTACAGGTATCTTCGCCCATTCGTCATGGGCAAAAGCCTCCAGTTCAGTCACATTCTTAGGCTTGCGCACTGCAACTGCTTTCTTTAAGTCCCACCAGAGGTTCTCAATCGGATTTAAGTCTGGTGACTGCGATGGCCACTCCAAAATGTTCCAGCCTTTAATCTGCAACCATGCTCTAGTGGACTTGGAGGTATGCTTGGGATCATTGTCCTGTTGAAAGGTCCAACGTCTCCCAAGCCTCAGGTTTGTGACGGACTGCATCACATTGTTATCCACTATCTCCTGGTACTGAAGAGAATTCATGATACCTTGCACACGCTGAAGCTTCCCTGTACCTGCTGAAGCAAAACAGCCCCAAAGCATGATTGACCCCCCGCCATGCTTCACAGTAGGCAAGGTGTTCTTTTCATCATAGGCCTTGTTCTTCCTCCTCCAAACATAGCGTTGATCCATGGGCCCAAACACTTCTAATTTTGTTTCATCAGTCCACAGAACACAATCCCAAAACTTCTGTGGTTTGTCCACATGATTTTTGCATACTGCAGTCGACTCTTCTTATTCTTTGGAGACAGCAAGGGGGTGCGCCTGGGAGTTCTGGCATGGAGGCCTTCATTACACAGTGTGCGCCGTATTGTGTGAGCAGAAACTTCAGTACCCACATCTGACAAATCTTTTGTCAGTTCCTCAGCAGTCACAAGGGGACTTTTCTCCACTCTACGCTTCAGGTAGCGCTCAGCAGTCGAAGTCAGCATCTTCTTTCTGCCATGACCAGGTAGCGTTTCAACAGTGCCCTTTGGCTTGAATTTGCGAATGATGCTTCCTATGGTGTCTCTTGGTATGTTTAACATCTTTTCAATCTTCTTATAGCCATTGCCTTTCCTGTGAAGAGTAATCACCTCTTCTCTTGTCTTCCCGGACCATTCTCTTGACTTCACCATGTTTGTAACCACACCAGTAAATGTCTAGAAGGAGCTGAGTATCACAGTCATTTTAAAGCTGCCTGATTGGTGCTTATTAGGCTTTATTGCTGCTCCCTGACATCCACAGGTGTTTTCAATACCTGATTGAAAACACTTCAATGAACCTCTGTTCTTCAGAGTGGTAGACTTTAAGGGGTTGAATAATTGTGTAAATGAAGAATTCACAAAATAAACATTTACTACTGTATTACAAAACCAATTGATGTAATTTTAGTTGCATATGGTTCTTTAAGAAGTCCTTGTAGGATTTCATTCGGAATACAATTACAAATGTACACTAAATTCCCTAAAACCCTTTACAGCATTGGGGGGTTGAATAATTTTGAACACAACTGTATGTGCCGCTTCCGTCGAATTCCGCGTTGAGTATGCAAATTAGCTATATACGCGAATTCCCGAACGTACGCGCGGCCGACGCAGTAAAGTTACGACGTTTACTTTAGGCTTTTCCCGGCGTATAGTTGCCCCTGCTATATGAGGCATAAGTGCGGCATACCAATGTTAAGTATGGCCGTCGTTCCCGCGTCGAAATTTGAAAAAGTTACGTCGTTTGCGTAAGTCATCCGTGAATGGGGCTGGACGTCATTTGCGTTCACGTCGAAACCAATGATGTCCTTGCGGCGTACTTTGGAGCAATGCACACTGGGAAATTCCACGGACGGCGCATGCGCCGTTCTGCAAAAAACGTCAATCACGTCAGGTCACAGTAGTTTTACATAAAACACGCCCCCCTGATCCAAATTTGAATTAGGCAGGCTTACGCCGGTCGATTTACGCTACGCCTCTGCAACTTATGGAGCAAGTGCTTTGGGAATACAGCACTTGCCCGTCTAAGTTGCAGAGGCGTAATGTAAATCGGATACGTTACGCCCGGGCAAAGATACGCCGCTGACTGAGAATCTGGCCCATAGTTTCCGCTGTAGCGCAGGAATAACTACTTTACCAATCTCATTACTTATCATGACCTGGTCTGGGTCTCGGTTACTACGGGTGTTGTAGAATAATATGGAGTTCCTACGATTTGTTTTGAGAAATTATTGTGCACATTTCTGTGTGTGCAAAGGCTTCCGGTGAACCAGTGCATGCACAGATCCTTCAACATCACAAGACAAGGGCATAATTATTTTTATTGTAATGTTCTCATACAAGCCTTAATTTAATGGAAATTAGCTAATTATGCAATGTCACGTTGTTTACTTGTTTGGCTTTATAATGTTATTCAATGGAGCTCCAAGTATTACGTCTTGTAGCAAAGTCTGGTCCATTCTCATACTCTTCAAGATTAGGTCATAATAATTGTGTATTCCAGGTTTATGTCTACTCTCTGGGTCCCATAAATTCACTCACTCTGCCAAGTTGTCTTTATACTTGTAAGCTTGGTTTAGCCAAGATTACAAATAACTTCCTGGGTTATTAGCACATGGCCAATATTCATTAGGGCAGCTTTTCTAATCTGTTGGTTGACCGTTGCCTTCTGCCACTGGGCAGCCAGCCACTAACTATAGACACGAGATCATAGCCTCATTTAGGACAGCTGTCATCTCAAGTCTCTGGGTAAATTTAGACTTCTTCAGACTGGCGTTACATCCTGTTTACAGTAAATCTGTCATATAAACGTACCCCAGATCTTTCTCCACCTTTCACAGTTTTACTTCTCCCTCCCTTCACCCCTAAACAATTTTGGTTCGCAGGTAGCAAATGCTTTGAATAAGGTTCTGTTGAACTATTTTAGCATTTTAGGTTTTATAGCAGCTATTCTGTAAAAAGTCAAGGTCAAATACTATATATAGAGTATCAATACCTAAAGAGGAAATAAACCAAAGGAGATCCAACAAACATTACCAATAATATTTGTTATTTATCTTGCCAGAATTCCCAATCAATGTTTGAGAGCGAAACACTGTTTAAAGCATGTTCTCCTTCCGAGGCCTGCTGTGTTAAATATGTTTAGTTAGCAGAAGAGGAGGATCAATGTGCTTGTGCTTCAGTTGTTCTAGAACCCATTGGGATATGCCTACAGCAACCTGCCAGGTTGTAATAAATCTAGCACTGCAATTAGGCTCTAAAAGCAAACACGTCTAACACAGTTAACAAAGAGATCTGTGTATTGTGATATTCCACAAAACAAAGCAATAGAAGCCAGTCTATTTTCAGCGACTATTGTTTGCCTAGTATGGGGCAGGAATCTTCTCCGTTTATCACAGTGTGCAACTTTATTCATGTTTTTCCCATCCAAGCACTATTCCGCTAATACACAGATCTCATACAATCTGTTTCAGAAGGCTAATGAACATCATAAAAAAAATCACGTAGAGCACTGACACCTAGATATATTGAGCTCTGTGTATGTCTCTGCATTTGTATATGTGTGTATATATCTTGCCATCCTTAGGGTTTTAGTAACCCCATGCAAAGTTTTAGCATTATACCCCCTCCCCCATAAAAGATAGTGAACCCTACACACAGTAACCTTTAACACTGAAGTTGCCATCAAGAAACTTGGCATTATGTATAGAATTTGTTCCTGACCTCCAATATCCCTACATTTTTACACCTGTTAACAGCTTATGCAATGCTTCCTTGATGATAATCATTACTTTTTCATTTACAGCATTAATATAGTGGCAGCACCAGTGTTGTAAGTAACGGCGTTTAAATAAACGCCGTTACGTAACGATTGGCCTCCTGAGGGTAACGAGTAATCTACCAGATTACTCTTACCCTCTCGGCAACGCCGTTCCCATTACTTGGGCGGCGTTACCGAGATTACATTGAGCGAGCGCGGGTGGGGGCAGTCCGGGCAGACTCTGACTGAGGAGGTCATGTCACGGACACGGTGTCTGATCATGTCTGTGACACGTCGGTACGTCTGTCAGTCACTCTGTCAGGGGCAGGGCGGGATGGATCTGGCGGCCTGTGATTGTGATTGGGTCACACTCACATCATCTTCTTGATTTGTCGCCGGCGGGTCATGTGTCGACGTCGTGACTCGTGGGTGGCGCTGGCGCATGCACGCGCCTGGAGTCTCCTGCCCGCAGCAGTGTCGTGTGTGACGTGTGTCGAGGGAGTGAGTCTGGCGCTCACCTCCTCAGAGTCCTCACCTCAGCTGCCAACATCTTCCCCTGGCCCCCGCGGAGGCTCCGCTCCACCACAACCGGTCCGGACTCCGGGGATACCTCACCACCTGAGAGCGCCAGCAGACCAGCACCGACTGACTGTAGGTAGGTAGGACTGGAGCCGAGGATCGGATTGGAACTGGCCTGGGAGTGTGGGGAGAGAGCGGCCTAGTTATGCAATTGGCAGCGGCATTCGGCCCATTTTAATTAATGGTAGATTGACCTGAATGTGCAATTCATCTAAAGGGGAAGTGGATGGCAGTGAATGCAAATAGGGATTTTCAGAAGCAGCAAAAATTAGAGAGTGCCGTGTTGATTTTTAGGAACAAAGTTGTGCCAATTGCAATTGTTATAAAATGCAAATGACTTGTAGTGCTTACCCTTAAAGGACTTTCCCAGCAATGACACACCAAGGCTAAATAAGCAGAATTTACTTGGGAATATATTCCCAACAGACAAAAAAACAGAACAGCAATAATGGTTAAAACAACAGATGCCAATTTTGTATAACATCGCTAGAATTATCTCCCTCCTATTTACAGTGGGTATAGAAAAGTATCACCCAACCCCAATGACCGCGGCATTATGTAGCTAAGGCCGCAGGATTCCTGCGGCAAGAATCACTGCAGCTGACTTTTTTCAGGCTTGGATATATCTGTCCCTAACCCTGCGGCTATCTGCTCTCTGTGCAGCTACTAACCGCAGGGTTAGGGACAGATATATCCAAGCCTGAAAAAAGTCAGCTGCAGTGATTCTTGCTGCAGGAATCCTGCGGCCTTAGCTGCCCGACAGTGTGAAAGAAGCCTAACAGTGTATAGCCTAAATCAACACATTTTGCTGATAAGAAACAATAAAGTAATAATATTGGCATATCAAAACAGTCGGAATTTCAACCATCCTCTTTTTGTATTTTTTTTTTTTTACCTGATTCCCTATTGTTCCATATTTTAAGCAAGAAAAGAACAGACCAATGCAATTCACAATATTTATAAAAATCAAGCAATAAGGTATAAAAAATGTATCTGGGTGTTTAGTAATAGATGGACAATATTATATCACGTCTACAACTTGACAGAGTTGTTGAGCAGATTGCAGCAAGCCATGGCTTTCTTATAATGCATGCAAGCAAGGGCAGTCAGATGAAGTGTAAACTTGGAGCGCCACTCAAAGCTGGAGGATAACAGGTGTTCCTTCAGCACAGTTAATATAAACATGAGTCACTAACTCAATTACTTTTTCGGACAAGTAATTTGTAACTGTAACTAATTACTTTTTTAAAGGAAGATGAGCAACACTGGGCAGCACATTAACCACTTAAGACCCGGACCAATATGCAGGTAGGACCAGGCCCCTTTTTGCGATTCGGCACTGCGTCGCTTTAACTGACAATTGCGCGGTCATGCGACGTGGCTCCCAAACAAAATTGGCGTCCTTTTTTTCCCACAAATAGGGCTTTCTTTTGGTGGTATTTGATCACCTCTGCGGTTTTTATTTTTCGCACTTTAAACAAAAATAGAGCGACAATTTTGAGAAAAATTCAATATTTTTTTACTGTGCTATAATAATTATCCCCCAAAAATATATATAAAAAACGTTTTTTTCCTCAGTTTAGGCCGATACGTATTCTTCTACCTATTTTTGGTAAAAAAAATCGCAATAAGCGTTTATCGATTGGTTTGCGCAAAACTTATAGCGTTTACAAAATAGGGGATAGTTTTATTGCATTTTTAATAATATTTTTTTTTTATTACTAATGGCGGCGATCAGCGAATTTTTTGTGACTGCGACATTATGGCGGACACATCGGACAATATTGACAAATTTTTGGGACCATTGTCATTTTCACAGCAAAAAGTGCTCTAAAAATGCATTGTTTACTGTGAAAATGACAATTGCAGTTTTGGAGTTAACCACTAGGAGGCGCTGAAGGGGTTAAGTGTGACCTCATATGTGTTTCTAACTGTAGGGGGCGGGGGGCGATGTATATCAGCATTAGGCGGTCCTTAAGTGGTTAAGTAGACCTTTACGGATTACATAAATCAATTTGCAGTCATTTAAAGGATCTCACACTCATACATACAAAAACACTGGGTGGGGCAGAGAGCACAGGGATGGCAGGAGACCACGGGTGCGAAGAGAACAGGGGGAGGTGGAGAGCACAGGGGGGAGGCGGAGATCACTGGGAGGCTATAGAGCACTGGGGGGAGGCGGAGGACACAGGGTCTGGTATGGATTTTGGGGGGCCCTACGCCATTTTTTTCCTATTTTGGCGCAGAATTCCCCTTAAAATCCATACCAGACCTGAAGGGTCTGGTATGAATTTTGAGGGGGACCCCTACGCCAATTTAAAAAAAAATTGGCGCAGGGTTCCCCCAATATCCATACCAGACCTAAAGGGCCTAGTATGGATTTTGGGGGAACCCCCGTGCAATTTTTTTTTGGTTTGGGGTTCCCCTTAATATTTATACCAGACCCAAAGGGCCTGGTAATGGACTGGGGGGGGAACCCATGCCGTTTTTTTCAATGAGTTTTATCTGTACTGCCGAGACCCGACAATTCATTCAAGCCGCGAGTAGTTTTAAATGACTTTTTTTCCTTTAGAAATGTAATTTTGCTGCGAGACTGTTCTAAACACAGGAAAAATGTGGCACTTTACATGTTAATCTCCCATAGACTTTTAAACGGTGTTCCGTGGCTTTCAAATTTGCCACGAACATCGCATAATGTTCGCTATTCGGTGAACAGACGAACACCCGATGTTTGAGTCGAACTTACGTTTGACTTGAACATCGTGCTCGTCCCTACAGATGAGATATTACTAATGATTTGTAAAGGGTGTAGAGAGTCATGCCTGGGGCAGGGTTAAGAAGGGGTTAATTGAAGAGGGCAGGTACTTCCCATCAGACCTGCTTATTGCCAGCTGGGCTGAAAGTGTCAGAGGGGAGTTGTGTGTTTGAAGAGAGAGACAGCAGCATGCTGTGTCAGAGGATCCATTGCTGGATTGTGGCCTGCTGGGTGAGCTAAACGATATAAAAGACTGTTGCTCTGGTTAGAGCTGTGTACTGTGCACAGCAGCCTGTGGGTGCAGAGACTGAAACTCAAGTGCATAACTTTACATTTACCTACATTAAACCTCATTTGCCACATAGTTGTTGAATTACACAGAGCAATGAGGTCAACTGGTAAGTTAGAAATACAGTATGTAGGACACCTTTCAATGGGAAGTTCAGTTCACTTGATTGGTGGTGTGGGTTCTTAGGGGTTAAAACAGGCAATGAAGAGTCAATAAAATACCTCTTTACTGCCTGTCAAATGCCCTTCACAAAACAATCCACCGCCGATCACTTCTCAGAGGGTGACACAAGTGTACACGAATCCATATCAATAGTGCCCCTCTAGGTCTATTTCCAGGGAAGCAGTCATCACCCTGGCAGAAGGCGCAGCGTACCGATCCTTTTACTCACCTCCAGGCTGACGCATCACACTAATGCTGCGTACAGACGATCAGACATTCCAACAACAAAACCATGGATTTTTTTTCCGATGGATGTTGGCTCAAACTTGTCTTGCATACACACGGTCACACAAATGTTGTCGGAAATTCCGAACGTCAAGAACGCAGTGACGTATAAGCTGTATGACGAGCCGAGATAAATTAAGTTCAATAGCCAATGCGGCTCTTCTGCTTGATTCCGAGCATGCGTGGAATTTTGTGCGCCGGAATTGTGCACAAACGATTGGAATTTCCGACAACAAAACTTGTTTCGCAGGGGTTGGTGGCAGAAAGAGTACTATTTATTGACTTTCAGGTGCAGTCAAAGTATTACTTTGTGCCGTAGTTCTGATACTTAAATTAAAGTTCAGCCTGCCCTGGCGGAGTGATATAGAGAAGAGGGTGTAACTTTAATTGTTGGGAACCGCGGTGCAGCAGATTACTCTGCCTGCACCTGAAAATCATGAACTAGTTTCCTTTCTGCCCCCGGCCCCCTGCTGACCAAATAGGGCCCAGGGATTTTTTCTGTTCGTGCAAAGATAACTCACCATACACTCTTTTGTAAATGTACATATAAGAACACAAGTGCACCTTCTGTGAACCTCGTATTTGGGTACCATTAGTAGATGAAAACCGCAGTCCTAGGTTTTCCCTCTGCAGCGGTCTCCATGAGTCAGCCGCAGTGACATTTCATCCTCCTGCACATACAACATTAAAGCGCAATGACTAACTCCACACAGTTTAACATCATCCATTTGTTCCACAGATTAAGTCTACACTTCGTTTCTTTAGTGTAAAAATAGACTTTTTATTTCACTTGAGATATACAGCGTCAGGCTGTTTATATAAAAGCACATGCGGATGAATAAGAGGCACGTAATTAATGTTACATTCTGAGATGCTGCTCTCCCTGCTGACACTGAAGCAGCATTAACTGTTTCCCTGCCTTAGCTGGGTAGAGTGTTGGAGTTAACATTTTGTCTGTAAACAATTCCCACATTGTAGAAATACTTAAGAAAACCCTGTGTGGTCTTTATTGCCGTCAGTTTTCCTTATTGTAGTCTGCAAGCCTCAAGTTGTTTTAAAGGGAAATTAAATTAATATGATTAATAACAATTATTTGAATGTGCTCTGTGGATATATGAAATATATTATGATACTAAAACAAGTAAATCTGTCTTTATATGCGATAGGAGTAAATTACATAATGTAGGTTTTCAAATCTTTAGTAACCAATCATATAACAACCTGTAGAGAAAAAACATAAATCAACCGATAGCTGGTATTTAATTGGTTACTGAAAGCTCCTGCATACCATATATTCAAATCACAACCACGGCACTACCTGCATGGAGTATGCATGTTCTCTCTGTACCTGTGTGGGTTTACTCTGGGTACTCTGGCTTCTTCCCACACTCCAAAAACATGCTGATGGGTTAATTGGCTCCTGTCTAAATTGGCCCTGATATGTGTGTGTGTATGAATGTGATTTAGGGACCTTAGCTTGTAAGCTCCTTGAGGTCAGGGACTCATGTGAATGTTCAATATGTAAAGTGCTGCATACATTAATGGCGCTAAATAAGTACCTGAAATAAATATATAAATATAGAAGTTTCTCTTCTGACTGAAGGTTTGTTTACTTATTTTTTAGGTAAACTGTTTCTTGAAAAAGGTGCAAGCTGTCTCTAGGGAGTTTTTATTATCGATTCTTCTTATGGTTTTGTCTTTCTCAGTTGTCAGGCAACTAAAAAAACAAAAACACTAATAGGTAGCAAAAATAGTCTATGAGAAAATCTTTTGAAAATCTATTGTTTCAAACAACAGAAGCTACTGGGCCCAGGTGTCATTATGCAGTTAAGAGATACAGAATAATAACATTATTTCAATGTGTTCCATAATGTTCTATGATGTTGCTTTTGTGACTTATAATTCTCTATTTTCTTTTGTTATAATTTGTATAAAAAAGTTAAGAAACAGGGCAGAACACCGACACCTTTTGAACTTGCAGTAGTTCTACCAGTGGTTTCAAGAGACAGCTTAGCCGGTAGAGAAAACTGGACCAGGCAACAAAAACCTTTAAATAAAGCTCATGTGTTGGTATATTGACCTGTAGCTGAGACCTATAGATTGTAGCAAGATGCACAATACAAGCAATAACAACAACATATTAAATCCTAAGCAATAAGTTACTCAATTGTTGCTGTAATTGGTGGTTTCTTAAAAATCAAGTCAAGTTATGGTGTTTCATTCTAAAAAGAGCATAAATTAAATGTTTTCTAAAACGTCACTTTCTTAAAGAGTTTATCTGGAGGAGATGAACACTTTTTATTTACCCAGGTTTGGGAACAACTTGATGATTTAAAGTCAGGTCATTTTTAACTGGAAAATTGAGGGATGTTTTAGCCTTTATTTGAAATCATTTGCACTGAGATGGACTGAAGGCACTGCCATGGATACCTGTATCTATAGCAGCACATCTCTATATCGCTCTGTTTTGGCCCGCTTGACTTAAAGCGGGGGTTCACCCCAAAAAAAATTCTAACATTACATTGAGCCGAGTTGTGATAATGACATTATGCTGACCTTTTTAATTTTATTGCCGTACATACCGTTTTATCTATATTTTCACCGCGGCTTCCGGGTATGTAATCTGCGGGACTGGGCGTTCCTATTCACATGCTAATTGATTGACATGCTTCCGACCGGCGCATACAGCGCGTCACGAGTTGCCAAAAGAAGCCGAACGTCGGTGCGCAGGCGCCGTATAGAGCCGACTCGCAGTCCGGCTTCTTTCGGCAAGTCGTGACGCGCTGTATGCACCGGTCGGAAGCATGTCAATCAATTAGCATGTGAATAGGAACGCCCAGTCCCGCAGATTACATACCCGGAAGCCGCGGTGAAAATATAGATAAAACGGTATGTACGGCAATAAAATTAAAAAGGTCAGCATAATGTCATTATCACAACTCGGCTCAATGTAATGTTAGAATTTTTTTTTTGGGTGAACCCCCGCTTTAAGTGAAGAGCTCAGACTTACCAAAGCCCTTGGATTTACCATAGAATAAGACAAAGGCTGTAGTACAGAGTTCTATAAATAAATATCATGAACTTCATAAACACATAAAGCAGACCGTAACTGCTACATCTACTTTAGCCAGATACCATGGGTTCCCTGATTTTTCTAGTGAATATTAATAAATTAAATAGATTGATACAAGTAAAATATCTGTTGCACAAAAAATCGAGAAAATTAGTTTTGATCTTTGCAAATCATAAACAAAAATGAGAAAATATATAAAAATGTGGTTAATATTATATACTGATATCTAAATAAAGATATTGATACACATTATTTGAACAGCCTGGTTGGTAGAGGTCTAAAACACCTTTTTAAAGGATTGTTTGAGTACGTATTTTCATGTATTTGTCTTAGCTCCTTTGTATTCTACAATATAATTTCCCTTTAAAATGTACTTTAAATACTGAGACAGTGAGGGTTGCAGTAAAAAATGCTTTGGTCCCATGGTCTAAGTAGACCAGAGTTTTAAAAAATACCCAAATCTTCTACCCTCTCGATCTTCAGTATCGTAGACTAAGGACTATTGGGTTTAGCAGACACGGCAGTGTGGTTTATTTTGTAATTTAGGAAATTGGTGCCAACAAAAGTGAGAAAATAAGCTCACATCTCTCAAACATATCGCAGACATAAAGGTCCGAAAATTTTATGTACAGTATAAAATCAGAGTTTTACAACCTTGAAAATTTTGAAGAGCGATAACTTACTGTGGACTGACCAGGATTGAAATTTAACTGCTTTGAAGGTAAAGGACAAACGAGTGCTAGGTGCTTGTGCAAACCCAAAACAGTTCTGAAAGGTAGCCACATTTCAGCACGCACCTAAGCTTGAGGTGGGATGCACCCAAGCATCCATGAAGGAGAACAAGGGTTGCAGTGTTAATTTGAACTGCCTGCATTCAGTTTATTGTAATTGTTTAATAAAACATTTTTACACTTCTGGCACATTAGGAATGAATAGAATATGTTGGGAATGGTCAGTATACTCCGAAGATGTTGATATTGGAACTTTCTCATTAGCTTTTAGTACCCCAGACAGCAATACTACCCTCAGTAAAACTAATCAGTATTGCACCACCACATTTTATTGCAACACAACTATTAATGATGTATATACCTATATTATTTTGGGTACTATAAAAATGATACTAAATTAACAAAAATGAGAAGATCAATTTGTAGGGTCTAGGACACTTCATGACAAGATGTCCTGAGAGATGTGAGTTACAATTTTTAGTTCATGCAATTCATTATGTGGTCATTTAGCATATAGTTTTTACTTTAGCATCAAACATGCAGCAAATTAGTGCATCAATCCCGCTCATACAAATACTGTGCTTCCCAGAACCAGACATAATGACATAATGCCAACTCTCCTTGTGCACAATTCTTTAAAAAAAAATTCTATCATGTTTTTAGGGTTAACGTCATCTGCTATCCTTTACAGAAGAATAAAAATTATTTATACATCCTTTTTTGTATTTGCGTACTTGGCTCAAGCCCAATTATTCTCAGATGGCCATGTAAATCCTCTTATGACCTACATAAATTAACACAAGTAGTTTATCTATAATACAGTTGAAGGTGAAAAGCAAGCTATTCATTCACCTTTCTGTGAACTATACTCACTTGAGTCTAGGTTATTTTTCTGGTCAATCATTTGTTAATGATGAAAGGTTATGAAAGGCGAATAAGTTTGTTAGTTACCAGATAAACTGCTTGGACTAATCCACCTAATTTGTGAGAAGGGTAAAGATCACCTCTGCATTGAGCTATGGTGTGCTAAAATTATTTGAAATACAGCTTGTGCATGTTCTGTTACTGTAGTTCTAATAAAATGCATCCTAAGAGAACCAGACCATGAACACAGTGGTAAAACATAGGTCAGCTCTGAGCACTGCAGACATGTGAACCAGTTCCAAAACTATGACATGATCCATTAATTTAAAGAGCAACGCCATCTAAACCATCTGTATTAATCCTCTGCAGATGCGGGAAAACGCAATTATCTGCTGGAGAAAAAGCCGCATCAGAGGTACTTATCTCTGGTTCTCAAGGCTTGCCAATTGTACATGTTTTCCCCATGCTCATGCAGGGACACATTTGCATTAAATAAAGGGGTAGTCCAACCAAAAGCAATATATCAGCCTGGTAGGCTCAGTCACCCAGCTTCTCAGTAACCCAGCCCCTCATTCCAGGGTTACGGGTTCTGTTCCTATTCACTTTGGAGCGGTGAGCATTCCCACTTCTACTGAATTATCCATAATACTAAATGAAAAAGCTAACAGCAAACGTGGGCACTTTGGCTGCGGCAGATGTGCAGACCTAAAAATGCAGGATCTTCCTTTATCAAATTTAGACTTTTTTTGTTCTTTTTAAATTTTTCAACTTCTATAAGGGAACAACAGTGATTTTCTTACCTATTAATTTGTAAAGAGTGAACTGAATAACATGACTGTGTTCCTCAAGAACTGGAGTTGAGCTCCCGTGGACTAAAGCTAGCTCATGATTGTTATGGCAACAACAGGGAGTTGGTCCAAGAACCTCTGCAGGAAATCCCCGTTTGAATGTTTGAGAATTACAAAAACCCTTTTTATTTATTAATACCCTTTGAGTGAGTCTAAAATCCAAACTTTCTTAAACTGAAATCTTAACAATCCTTTGGTAAATCAAAAGAAAAGAAAAGGAAATGTCATTTAACTAAAAGGATGCTATCTTAATTTCAATGAGTTTCCAGATCCATCAAAAATACCAATGGACAAGGTCAATGGTATTTTAAGATCCAGCTTAAAGGACTGCTGTTTGTTGAATTTGTCATTATTATTGAAGTTAAACTAACAGTAGTGTACTCTGAAATATGCAGTAGCCAATTATAAAAGTATTAATACCTTAGATTATAAATATTTGTGTTTCAGGCACTAACAGGTGAACAGGTATGGTGTGTTGCTTGGCAGCCTTTTCCATGTCTTACCTGATTAAAAGGCTATCTCCACCCAACACTCACAGTTCGGTTTTTGTGGGCCATAGTGGCTATAATCACTGCCTTGTTTCCTAGAAAATCAAATAGTATTGCCTCGTATACACGTGCATGATTTCCTACTGGAAAAGTTCCCGTCGGAAATCCCGAGGGGAAACCCGAGAACCTGCTTGGTTCAGTCTTTCCCCTACACACGGCCGGTATTCCCGACAGGAAAACTGTGATGGAGCTTTGACCGGTAATCCCAGTCATGTGTATGTTCCATTGCCATTTTTTCCTATAGGAAAACTGGCAAAAACAGCTGGGCAAAAGTCTGCTGGATTTCCCGGTAGGAAAAAAGGTTCTCTTTTTTTTGTCCGGCGGTTTTTGGGCAGTTTTCCTGTCTGAAAAATTGTGAGGAGCATACACACAGCTGGGATTCCCAGCCAAAAGTTCTCCTCACAGTTTTCCCGTCTGGAAAACTGATCGTGTGTACGAGGCTTAAGATCTGCAGTAATATGTGCCTCTAGTTTCACCCACAAGAACACAACAAAAGTATCACTCTCTCGCAGGTGGTGGAGATATCCTGATAACTGGATACCTGGCAGATATGAAAGCCAGCAATTTATTTGATTTCTCAATTATATGCCAGCAATTCATGGAAAAAGGTACTTGACAAATAAATGCCTGTTTCAATAAGCAGTTTAGATAGAAGCCAGTAAAATCTAAAACATGGTTAAAAAAATATTTTACATAATGCTAGATGTGAATAGTAGACTAGAAAACTCTGTGTGCTATAAAATAATTGGGACCTTGAGATTTACTCATCTGTCCTGAACAAGGTAAACACATTGGAGCGCTGGGCAATATTCAAAAAGAATGTGGCTGTCTGGAAGCAGAGTATCTGAAGGACATTTATACAGCTGTTTTAAGCCTGTATAAACTATACTAAACCAATGACCTTCCACATTGGTTATAAAAAGGCCTCTCATCTTCCACTAGAGCATGTAAACCTTCCATCAAGCATTCTCTGTAGTTCAGGTAACTTGCTAAGTATAAGGATAAACATGCATCTAGCTATTAAGAATATACACTTTAAATAGTGTTTGGCTTCTTGTGCTTGCTTAAAGTACATTTTTGACATGTGTTCCTCTGGTTTCCATGGGTGCCATAAAGCAGCAAGTTTAGGATAAGAAATGTCTCTAATCATCTGTATGTTATTGGTGCACTCAAGTTTGTGTTTTCGGGTCCCTGCTAGATGTTGATTGAGTTGGATTATTCTGAATAGTAGTAAAAGACTGGACAGAACTTAGAGAAGTCATAGTGTAAGCTGGCCGGCCTGTGCCTGGAGGTCCAGAGACTGGTGAACCATAAGTAGTCTTAGGGCTTGTATTAGCCTCTTCAGTCTGTTGTTGTATCCTCATCCTTTCCATTTCCCCATGTGATAATGGTGTCCCAGGAGAACACATGGTGTTAGAGGGAATGTAGCAGCAGTCCCTCACTGGATGAAAGGACTCAGAGTCTGCAGGACGTGAGCAGGCATCTGGTGAAACCCTTGTAAAATGGACTTGGTTGTAAGGAATGTCTGAAGCCATGGATCCATGTCCAAGGTTCCTGGGCATTGAGGATTCCTGCACCAGATGAAGCGAGTGTGGCATAGGATAGCTGGGCCTTGGCTGTTGTTCATTACAGCTCATATGGCTTGCAGGAGGGGTGGAAACGACTTGGACTGTGTAGGGACAAGCTAGTGGTGGGTTGTACTGTTGGGAAGCTAGTAAGGCTTGTAATAAGCGCATCATGTGCTGCAGCTCCTTGCTAAGTTGGGAAACTTCCTGGTTAAGACTGTTGATCTGTAAAATAGAAAGATTATTTTCTTATTAGCTCATTATATTTCATAAATAGTTTGTTTATTACAAACAAGAATAAAATCAGTTAAGCCCATTTAATATTTGCCATTTTGATTATTTTTTTATTTTCTTTCCTTCATTTTTAGTAATTCATGTATTTGTTGAGGTATGGTCAGGGCTTTTTTTCAGGGGGAACTTGGGGGAACTCAGTTCCACCACCTCTGGCTCAGACCCTTTGGTGCCCGCTCACCACAATCACTTGTAAACACTGAAGTCTGGTTTCGGTGTTTACAAGTGACAGCTCTGCACTCTGTGTGTAACCCCCTGGACTCTGCACTCTGTATGTGATGCAATCCTGGTATTTAATGCATCTTTAAGACCCTTCTACTTTTCGTGAAATCTGAACGGGTCGTGGTTGAGTTCCTGCACCTATTTTCTGAGAAAAAAAGCCCTGGGTATGGTAAACTATGTATGTATAAATAAACAATATTTGAAAATCTAAAATAAGTTCTGTTGCTTTTACAAGCTGAAATTTAGCACATGCCCATACATAGGAGTTATTCATTGTGTTACTTTCCCATATGTCAGAGAAATCAGCTAGTTGATGTTCAATAAGTTACGAAACAAAAGAACATACACTCTACTATGGTCAGGAGCAGGGCCGCCATCAGGGGGGTACAGTCAGTGCACCTGTAAGGGGCCCGGAGGTCCCCAGGGCCCCAGATGGCAACCCCCCCCCTTTTTTTATATAAAAAAAGTATTTTTATATATATATATATATATATATATATATATATATATATATATATGTTTTTATTATTAAAGGGCCCAGAGGTCCCCAGATGGCATCCCCCTTTTTTTTTTATAAAGACATTTTTTTTATATTATTTTATTTCTTTTTTTTCTTATTTCTTTTTTTTATATATATATATATATATTTATTAAAGGGCCCCATGTGGCAAACCCCCCACTTTTTTTTTTTATTATTAATGTTTTTTTTGTTTATATATTTATTTTTTTATTAAAGGGCCCAGAGGTCCTCAGAGCCCTGGATGGCAACCCCCCCCTTTTTATTTATTTTTATACATTTTTATTTTTTATAAATATTTTTTTTAATTTATTTTTTATTAGAGGTCCCGGATGGCAACCCCCCTTTTTTTGTAATTTCTTTTTATAAAAAAAAAAAAAATATATATTAAAGAGCCCAGAGGTCCCCAGGGCCCCAGATGACAACCCCCCTTTTAAAAAAAAAAAATATATATATATATCCCTTTTTTTATATATATCTTTTTTTGTAAAGGGCCCCTCCGCTTCTCTATTCGCGGCAGCACCCCCCCCCCCCGGTTCTCTGCTCCAGGGGGCCCATGCCTGAAGCTGTGTAAGAGGCCCCATAATTCCTGATGGCGGCCCTGGTCAGGAGTATGTGGGAACCCTCGGAATTATTGTGTTCAGGTGTTTTCAGTGAAGATTACTGTATATGCTACAGCATACAGTACACAATTGGTTACTGTTAAAGTGGTTGTAAACCCTCAGGTAGAACTTTCACCTACATGTAAGCCTAGATTAAGGCTTACCTGTAGGTGCTTGCAATATCTCCTTAACCTACACGGTTTAGGAGATATTTGCAAAATAGACTGTACCAATGTCTACGGCGCAGATGCGCTGAGGGTTTATGAATGGGGTCATGCCGTAAGTGATGGCTCCCCCGCGCATGCGCGGGAGTGACGTCACGCGCCTTCACGCGACTCCAGCCAGTCACCGAGCCAGAGTTTGCAGACCTGGAAGAAGAGGGGTGAAGAATGGCCACTCCTTACTAGCGAGGAAGACGGGGACATCAGGGGCTTCTCCTGCAGGTAAGTGACACATAATGGGCTACTATGCAATGCATAGTAGCCCATTATGCTTTACATTTGCAGGTAAATAAAGAGGAAGTAAACCCATCAGGGTTTACTTCCACTTTAATGTTATAACATACAGTGCAAAAACATTTTAGACAAAAAGTTTGCTGTAACTCTGCTAGCTGGAATTTGACTTCAATTTGTTAGTGTATTTAAATCTGCTAGTACATCTAAACTCTCTCCTCCCACCAAACTGACAATGCTGCTGTCCAAAGGTGTGTCTGTTTCTCCTTCATCCAGAGTGGAGGCACTCTAATACAGGAGGTGTGTTACTGGGCAGATCACCAGGTGAAAACAGAGGGGGGGGGGGGGAATGAAACAAATGCACATCTAATGACTAGCAAGCTGCAAAATATTAAATTTTTGGTTTTGAGTTTAATATTGCTTTAAGAAGTGATATGTCTATTCAATGGTTACAAAGCAGTATATAGAATTCAAATAATAAAACATTCAAATTCCAAATCTTATGCCGCGTACACACGATCAGTCCATCCGATGAGAATGGTCTGATGGACCGTTTTCATCAGTTAACCGATGAAGCTGACTGATGGTCAGTCGTGCCTACACACCATAGGTTAAAAAACCGATCGTGTCAGAACGCGGTGAAGTAAAACACAACAACGTGCTGAAAAAAACGAAGTTCAATGCTTCCAAGCATGCGTCGACTTGATTCTGAGCATGCGTATATTTTTAACCAACGGTTGTGCCTACTAACGATTGTTTTTTTTCCCATAGGTTAGGAATCCATCGGTTAAATTTAAAACAAGTTGGCTTTTTTTTAACCGATGGTTATATAACCGATGGCGCCCACACACGATCGGTTTGGACCGATGAAAACGATCCATCAGACCGTTCTCATCGGTTTAACCGATCGTGTGTACGCGGCATTAGTGATCTGAGGAACTCAAATAATACCTATCCTTGAAACCAAGAGGGCCATGGCATCACTATGCACAATTCATCTGCTTTGTTTCTATAGCAGCCGTTTGTGGTAGGTCAGCGCATGTGGACTAACTACAAGTGATGAAATGATTACCTAGCCATACGCTTTCAAATTAATCAATGATCACTACCTCAGTTCTAAGGGTCCCATGAGAATTACAGTAACCACATCGAACGTTCCTCTTGCCCGTTCTGCATTGTACTTTTTATCAAGAGAGGCCCGGAGCAAAGAGCAGCAGGACATAGGCGGAGGGCCGGCCATGACAGGGTTAAAGAAAAGCCCTGCTCTGGCCGGGGGGAGGGCTCAGTAAGGAAGGAGAGCAGTGGGAGGGAGGTTATATATTTCCCCTCCCACGCTTCCTGGGTAACACACGAGGGGAGAATTTTCTGCTGGGGACTTGCTGCTCTGCCTGACTTAGGAAGGGGTGAGGTAGGCTGCTACTGGGGACATTTTCTGCCGTTTTTGCAGCGTTTTAGACCAGCGCTGCTGGGGGAACCCAGGCTCTGCCAGAAATCCAAAAAAAAAAAAAAAACGAGCGCCGCTAGGCCGCAGCCGGGGACTAAATTTTGCCACATCCATCGGCCTGCACCATGGCTGGGGTCGAGGCTATGCTCGCCCAGCTCAGGCAGGAGGCGGATCGCCGCGGTGAGGGGTGACTGCAGTCTATGCTGGGGCCCCTCCTCCCGCCCGGGGACACGGAACATGATTCACCCGTTCGGGGGGGTAGGGGGGTCACCCCGCGAGCGGGGGGGCGCATACTGCCACCCAGGACATAGCCAGCGAGTCACCAATCCGGGGGGGGGAGGGGGACACCCCGCGATCCAGGGTGTCCCGGCCTCCGGCACGTTATTCCCCGGGACCGTCCACCCGGTCCCACAGGAGAGGGGGTAGCCCCATCCGGGCCCCCTCGGGCCCACCCGCAAAACGGACAGCGTCGGCGGCGGGGGGCGCCAGGAGAAGGCCACCGATCGGCAGCGGGGAACAGGGAGGGGGCGGCCAGGGGGCTCCAATGCGGCCAGGTCCGCTCGGCGAGATGATCGGAGGGATGCGGGCTCCAACCCCGGTTTTGCACCGGAGGGCCGAGAGCCTCGGCAAAACACATCTGTCCCTGCGGTGGCTAGCTCTTCAGCATCCGCGGCTAGCCACCTCCAATCCAGCCCCGTGGTGAGGGAGCGAGGGGGAGGGGAAGACGGCAGAGTGTCCGAGGCGCCACGAAAAGCTACGCGGAAGTCGGTGCACGGGTCCAGGGCGCGCAGCGAGAGTGAGTCCAGCTCTGGGCCCGCGGCTCCCAGGCCCGAGTCGCCTGGTGGGCTTTCATCTGGTGAGGAGGGTCGGCATGGAGATCGATCAGAAGGGGAGCTGTCGGAGGAGGAAGTCGTGCCCAGGACGGAGGTCGCAGCGCGGGAGCCTAGCCGGACGGCTGGTGGGATTGCTTCCAGACAGCCCGGTGAGTCGTTTTTGGCTTTTCCTTCTACTTTCTACAAAATGTGGGGGTGTTAGCGGGGGGACGGGGGGGGGTCCCCGTAGTCGAGTGGGGGTGCCCGCAGGGGTGAGTAGTGGTGATTCTGGTGCGCTGGGGCAACAGTCGAGAGAGGATGCGGGTTTGCACCGGTTCCTGGCGGGTCTGGAAACGTTGGTTAGCCAGCTGAAGGGTGGGGTCAGCCCCGCTGTCAGCCCAGCGGCGGCATGGGGAACAGCGGGCGGATCCGGGGTTACGGCGCCTGCAGTAGCGGTCGTCGTGGCGGGGGCTGTGGTGCCCGTGGACAAGGGACAAGAGGTAGGGGCAGTTGCCGTGGTGCCTCCTACGGAAAAGGGGGATGCGGGGGTCGACTCCGCGAAGAAGAGAGAGTTGGTCCGGTTGGCGGACGCGGCTAAAGGGGAGGTTTACACGTGTTGGGAGGCACCGCTGGGTTCGCATTTGAAGCCGGAGGTGCGGGAAAAGATTTGGAAGAGTGAATATGTAGAGATATTCGCGTTGCTTCCGCTGGAAAAGTTTAACCTGGATAGGGTTAAGCCGGAAGAGTCCAAGAAAGAGGACGAGGAGAAGGAGGAGGTATAGGCTTATTCCTAGGACTTTTGCGAATTGGTCGCAGGCCTACTCGATCATGGCGAGCGTGATCGGTGAGAAAAACCCCGAACATTGTTCGGCGCTTTTCAGTTACCAAGAGGCGATCAGCGAGGCCTACCGGTGTTACGGGGGCACGGGGTGGCTCCGGTATGATGAGCAGTTCCGGCAACGCCGGGCTATCAGGCCGGATATTAGGTGGGACACTAAGGACATTGGCCTTTGGATGCGGCTTATGTGGGCCCTACGGACGTCCACGCCGTTTTTTCAGGGGGGGGGGCGGTGGAACCTCTTCCCCAGGACAGTCGGCCGGAAAGAAGAAAGGGGTCTGCTGGCAGTTTAACGAGGGAAACTGCAGGTTCGGAGGGTCTTGCCGGTTCAAGCACGAGTGCTCCGGCTGTGGTGGCAATCACCCCTCTTCCTGGTGTTTTAAGCAAGGCAAGGGACGTCCCGGAGATTCTTCAAGTAAGAGGGAGGACTCCAGTGATGGTGGAAAGGATGCGACCGTTTCTCGGTAGATATCCTGACAGGGCGGCCGCCCTGTCGTTGGAAAGGGGATTCTCGGTGGGTTTTAACATTCCGTGCTCTTTGGCCGTGGTCCCCCCGGTGGCTAAGAATTTGCGTTCCGCGTTACATCACCCGGATGTGGTTTCAGAGAAACTGCGGAAGGAAGTGGCGTTGGGCCGTATGGGGGGCCCATTTGTCTCGCCTCCCTTGGACGACTTGGTGGTTTCCCCGTTGGGGGTGGTGCCGAAGAAGGAGCCGAACAAATTTCGGCTTATTCATCATTTGTCGTTTCCAAAGGGGGGGGTCTGTGAACGACGCCATCAGCATGGAGGAGTGTACGGTGAGTTACACCTCTTTTGATGCTGCGGTGGGCTGGGTCAGGCGGTATGGCCGGGGGGCCTTGATGGCCAAGTCGGACATTGAGGCGGCGTTTCGGCTCCTGCCGGTCCACCCAGATAGTTTCAGGCTCTTGGGCTGCCATTGGGGTGGGGAGTTCTACGTAGACAAGTGTCTGCCGATGGGCTGTTCCATTTCCTGCGCGCTGTTTGAACGGTTTAGTTCGTTCCTGGAGTGGGTGGTTCGGGATGTGTCCGGCGTAAGCTCCGTGATCCACTACCTGGACGACTTTCTCTGTGTTGGGCCGGCGGGGTCGCGGATTTGCGCAGTGTAGTTGGCCACGTTGGAGCACGTGGCGGAGCGATTTGGGGTGCCGCTGGCACCCGAGAAAACGGAAAGGACCGAGATCGGTCATCCAATTCTTGGGCATCGTGATTGACTCGGAAAGAATGGAATGTAGGTTACCGCTGGACAAGTTGGTGGGCCTCAAGGCCGAGATTCAGGAGATGGTGGGCTTGCGAAAGGTGCAACTCCGAGCGCTTCAGTCGCTCCTGGGGAAGCTAAATTTTGCTTGCCGCATTCTCCCCATGGGGAGGGTTTTTTGCAGGCGCCTTTCGGCGGCCACAGCGGGCGTCAGGTCGCCCAGGCACTATGTGCGACTGGGGAAGGAACATAGGGAGAATTTGTTGGTATGGCACTCCTTTTTGGACTCCTTCAACGGCAGGGCCTTGTGGATGTCCGGCCCGGTTAGCAACTTTGACATGGAGTTGTTCACAGATGCGGCCGGTGGCGCAGGTTTTGGGGCATATTTTCAAGGGCAATGGAGTGCGGGCTCTTGGCCACAGGCCTGGTTGGAGGCGGGGTTCACAAAGAACTTGGTGCTGTTGGAATTGTTTCCGGTGGTGCTGGCAGTAGAACTGTGGGGGGCGGCCTTCCGGGATCGGAAGGTGCGGTTCCATGGTGACAATATGGGGGTGGTCCAGGTGATCAACAGAGTTACGGCGTCTTCTCCTCCAGTTATTCGGCTGCTACGGCACCTGGTGCTGCGCTGTTTGCAGTTGAACATATTTGTATATGCGGTGCATTTACCGGGGGTGGAGAATGTAGTGGCTGACGCTCTGTCTCGCTTTCAGTGGGACAGGTTCCGGGAGCTGGCGCCGGAGGCAGAGGAGCAAGGTGTCCCCTGTCCGGAGTGGCTTTGGAGGATTCCGTTGGAATCGTCTCCGATTGGATCAGAAGGTCGGTAAGTGTGAACACCTGGAGGGCGTATGAGAAGGTGTGGGCGGAATGGCAGGCTTTGGTTGGGGAGTCCGAGGTGGACCCGGCCGGTCCCGAGGTCAAGGGATTGGTGTTGTATTTCTTGGTCAGGAACATGGAGGCCGGGGTCTCTCCGTCCATGTTGGACAAAAAGTTGGCTGGTTTGGCTTTTCTGTTTAAGTGGCAAGGGCGCCCGGACTTTACTAAGGAATTTTGTGTCCGGCAGGCTCTCAAGGGTTACAGGAAGCAGGGGCGTCAGGCGGATTCCCGGCGCCCTGTGTCGTTTGAAATATTGAGGGGTATTATCTGAAAATTGAGGACATTGTGTTCGTCCCGGTTTGAAGTGTTATTGTTTCGCGCGGCGTTCGCGTTGGCATTCTTTGGAGCTTTTCGAGTGGGGGAGTTGGTTAGCCCCTCGAAGACGGTGCAGGGTGGCATGTTAGCTGAGGATGTGGTGTGGAAGCAAGACGGGGTCGCATTGTTGCTACGCCGGTCCAAGACGGACCAGAAAGGGAAGGGTAAAGTGGTGCGAGTCTTCCCTATTGAAGGGTCGGAATTATGCCCGGTTAGGGTAGTGCGGGAATTTTTGGATGTACGGCCAGTGTTAAGTGGATCATTCTTGGTGCATGAGGATGGGACAGCGTTGTCGCGCTATCAGTTCGTGACAGTGTTCAGACGGTGTCTGGGGGCATTGGGCCTGGCGGCTCAGGAGTTCTCGGCGCATTCCTTTCGGATTGGGGCCGCGACAGAAGCAGTACGTTGTGGCTTGGACGATGAATTGGTGAAAAGGATTGGGAGATGGGAGTCGAGGAGGTTTCGTTATATGTCAGACCTCAGCTCATGGTAGAATTAGGGGTGAGCGGTGGTGCAACAAAATAGAGGTCCAGGGAAAGTTAAGGTTAGGCCACCTCCAAGGGGGATGGGGAGTGGATCGGGGTTTTTTGGTAAAGGGAACATGTTGGTAGTCGGGGATGGGAGCGTCTCCCGATGGGCTTGTGGTGATGGATTTCTTACTTGCTGTCTTTCAGGTGCGGGACAGGGACTGGTATGGATAATGGGCCACTCCTTCGTGCGTAGGGGGGCTGCGAGAGCAGATATGCGGCCGAACGGTAGCCAACTGGGGGTCCCAAGACAGGAAGCGATGGTGCGGTGGTTGGGATTCCCGGGGATGTTGTGGAGCAGGGTGGTGCCGGACGTGCACAAGTTTGCACGGTTGGATCGACCGCCGGACGTTTTGTTGATCCATGCGGGGGGCAACGACTTGGGGGTGCGTTCTATGTTGGATGTCGCACGAGACATCAAGTTTGATTTCTTGAGGATTCGCATGTCCTACCCGGAAACGGTAGTGATATGGTCTGATATTGTGGGAAGGTCTTCATGGCGGATGGCTAGATCATGGGAAGGTGTGAACAGGGCCAGGAGAAAGATTAATCGGGACGTGGCTAAATTTGTGATTCGGAACGGCGGGTTGGTGGTTAGTCACCCTGAGTTGGAGGTGGATACGTGGAGGTATCAGCTGAGAGATGGAGTTCATTTGACCGACGTGGGGATTGATATGTGGGTGTTGGGCCTACAGGACGGGATACAGCGAGCATTGAGGGTGTGGAGGTGCGCCCAAAGGTAAGGAGTTACCTTTGGGTGCTGGTGGCGGGTGTTTTGGACTTTGCAGGAGAAGAAATTACCCTGAAGTGGATGCCATTACCCAGAGGTGGTATGGGTTCTGAAGGGGCTGTTAGTCCAGTCTACCAAGGTGTAGCTGACAAGTGGTTAATGGGGCCACTGCGGTCAGTTGGTCGTCTTTGAGTCAGTTTCGGCTTGAGGCCTAAGACCAGAGTTAGGTACAGCAGTGCTCATAAAACGTTTTAGAATGGTTACAAGTGTGTTAATGTGCCTGCAAAGTCCAGCACCAGCAGGGTTAAAAATATTGTATCTCAGGTCTAATAAAGGTTATGTGTGAAAATGTTATTTAATGTTATTTAATATTTAAAAGGTTATTTAAAATAAATGGAGGCTGCTACGGCCAGTTTTTACTCCAAAGATTACAGTAGTGGTGTCAGTTATTTATTAAGGTAAAGGTTGAGTAAAAAATGTGGGTCTTAGCAGATAAGGGGTTAATGTATTTATACCATAGTCAGGATATCTAATGGTGCATCTTTTATAACACACACAAAGTAATTCAGGGCATTTCTCTTTCATCGGCCTATCCTGCAAAATTCTCTATTTTTGATGGTTCTTTTCATTTGCTCAGACAGAGAGGGTAAAATGCAGAAAAAGAGCATCACATCTTCTCTTGCCTTGCTGCATTCAAGGTCAGCACTTGGCTTAACTCCAATCACTGAGCCTCCTGCATACACTTCCTGCTTGTATCACAAAAGTCTGAGCATCAGATCAGTTCCAGCATAAACATTTCACCAGACTGGGTATTATAGAATGGATTTTATACCATGGATTTGATGGCTTTTAAATGGAATTGAATAAAGCATTCTACACTTATCTCTGACTATATGTAATGAAAGTATACAGTATATAAAACCTTTGTATTTCACATTCCCTTATTTTTTTTTCAAATTCCAATACAAGCCAAGTGACAGTAACATGGGGCCTGATCCACAAAAAGCCGGCGTAACTTAAACAGGAAAAATTAAGTTACACCGCCGCAAAATCTCTACCTAAGTGCCCGATCCACAAAGCACTTACCTAGAAATTTTGAGTGGTGTAACTTAAATCCGTCCGGCGCAAGGCGTTCCTAATCTAATGGGGCGAGTCCCATTTAAATTAGGCGCGCTCCCGCACCGGACGTACTGCGCATGCTCCCGACGTTATTTTCCCGACGTGCATTGCGCGAAATTACGTTACGCCGAGTTTTGTGAATCGCGCCGGGTCAAAAAAGTCGCGTCGGGAAAAAAAAGAGATGCAGCGGGGAAAAAAAATTAAAAAAAAAAAATTGACAGCGTCGCGGGAAAGAAGGGTCTACTTTTACATGGTGTACTAACTTTACACTTTGTAAAAGCAGCCCTAATTTTGCGACAGCAAACTAATACTCACGGAGAAAAAACTAAGCGTAAAAGCTTTGTGGATCTCCGTAAGTGCTAATTTGCATACCCGACGCTGGATTTCAACGAGAAATGCCCCCAGCGGCGGATGCGGTACTGCATCCTAAGATCCGACAGTGTAAGTCCCTTACACATGTCGGATCTTCTGCCTATCTATGAGAAACTGATTCTGTGGATCAGTTCCATAGATAGAAACAGGGATACAACGGCGTATCAGTAGATACGCCGGCGTATCCCTTTTGTGGATCTGGCCCATGGATCCTAAAGCGGAACTCCAGGATAAGCAAACATTGTAATAATACATAAGTCATGTGTATTCTCTCTTGAATATTGGTGGGCTTGATGTAATTCTTCCAGATCTGTGCAGTAATCCAGTGTGAAACGCTTCCTGTAATAAAGACCAGTCACTGCTGCCCTCTATCCTTGTGCAATGTGACTGGTCTTGTCTCCGCCCCCTTCTCTAATTTGCTGAGACAGCCTGTAGTGGGTGGGCCTGCTGGGTCCCTCCCACAGCTCTGCCCTCTGCACAGGCTATGTGCAGAAGAGTGATAATGTCACCACTACTTTAGCAAGGTAATACATGGGTTTGAAAAGACATTTGGTGCTCAGAAAGTGAATTTGTGTCTTGTGTGTTTATTTTTGTGTCCGGGGTTTAGCTATTAAAAATCTTGTAGATGCTTCAACTGGTTAAGCAAGCTTAGTTGTTGTGAATAACAGTAATACATTGGGCGTTGTTCATTTCTTACCTCCTGATTTAGCCTGCATATATTCTGCTTGATCTCCTCAGCTTCAGCTGCTAAGATTGGGTTAACCAGGCTTATACCTGATTCAAAGGGAGAAGAAAACATATTAGAACATGTGATGCATTTACATGTGTTAAATGAAAAAACACCAGAACATACTGAGCAACACCAGTTATAATGATCAAGTATTATACTATTTTACTGTAAAGCATCTACCCATCAGAAAATCCTGGATGCATAGTTGTATGCTGGGAAATGCTTTCTTATGTACACACAATCAACAGAGACAATTGATGAAATCAATGAAAAGCGATCTATGAATAGAAGACGAGTGGATGATTGGTAGGAAATTACCTTCCCTTTTCAATCTGCAATCTGCTGTAATTTTCTGTAAAATTCTATACAACATGACAACCTGGAGGTGTATGGAAAGCCCTCCGAAATGTAATTTCCAGCTTATGTGATGGACTCACTTATTTTCCAAGATGTCTGCGCTAAGATACAAGTCCGATTTTAGGTATCCTCTGCAATAGGAATTTTAGTTTTTGTGAGATACTACTCAAGCATTAATTACTTCTAAAGGGATGCAGACACTGCAACTTTCTAACCTCATTAGAACACTGAAATTGCATCAGCTAATTAGAATGAACAGACACACATCAGGAACCAGATTTCCAAGGACATAATTGAACATACAGCTTTTCCTTAAGAACAGAAGCAGGTAGGACTCTGCTTTAAAGTTTTCTAAAATCCTTGCAATGCACATTGATCAACCAGAGGAGACTGTTCACGTTCTCCAAAAAAGTTAGGTTAGTCTTTAAATCAGAGTTCCACCCAAAAATGGAACTTCCACTTTAAGTGAAGGTGACCCCCTGACATGCCACATTTGGCATGTCATTTTTCGGGGGGGCGGATACCCTCTTTTTAGGGGCATTCAGCTCCCACTTCCTCCTGGGGCTCCGCAGCGCCAGAAGGAAGTTCACCTCTCCCCATCCCTCTGTGCAATATTCTGGGACACGTCACAGGTCCCAGAGTCCCAGAAGATTGCCTGCCCAATCACAGCGTGTAGCGCGGCTCACACATGCACAGTGCATGCCCGGCTGTGGAGTCACAGCCGTGCACCCACAGTCAGAATGCTGGCGCAGAGGAGAGAAGCAGGGCTTCGTTCGCCCGCATCGCTGGACCGTGGGACAGGTGAATGTCCGATTATTAAAAGTCAGCAGCTACACTTTTTGTGGCTGCTGACTTTTATATCGGTGGAACTCAGCTTTATGATGTTTTTTTCCTGTTGTTTTTACTTGGTGATCCTGCCAGTAACACACTGTCACAGAGTGACAACGCTCTCACACTGTACTATATTTATGGTGGATCAGCATCGTCACCCTAGTTTGTTCTCTTGATTTGGACTAAAGATACTTCCCCCTCTTCTCCAATACATAAAGCGTAGGGGTTTGGAAGTGCACAGAAGATCATTTGAAAAGCTCATAACGTTGTTTGAGATTATTATATAGTGCTCAGGAAGTTACAAAGTATTTCTATTAACGGGTAATGTTACCAAAATGAACCTAACCGGAAAAAGGTAAACTAATGTTTATTACATGTAAGATCTAGTAAGCTGCAACACAGAACATATTTGCTCTTAGGTATAATTATACTTTAAATGCACCTAAATAGTAAGGTCCACTTTTTTGGTGGGCGGTGTCTTGCAATCTTAATTTGCTGCACAAAACTGTTGAAAAACACCCGTGGGGGAAAACAGTTAGGTAATGTACTTAGCTTACCCCTGCTTCCGCCCGAGGAGTGCCTAAATCACAGGAGAACATGCTGCTATTTTGTGCTATAGCATCATTCCATAAGATTTTGGGTGCTCGGTATTCTCTGAACTGAATTGTCAGAAGGATGGTAATGTAATCCTCTTTAGTATTGAAGACATAGAAAAAGAGTTTAAATTAATTATCTTTTTTTCCTCCCGTTCTGTGATTTTTGACAGTTTAGTGCAGGAGATCAAGATAAGGGAAGGGGGTCCTTAACCCTTTCCGGACCGCCCGCCATCGTTATACGTCGCTACTTTGAAGAGGAATACTGTTGTTATGGTAGCAACTAGCACCATATCCCCAGTATCCTCTTCAAGAGCGGGCTGTCTGCTTCAAGATAATAGTGGTCTCTGTGGCAATTCACCGCAGGGTCACTTTTTCTGGCGGCGGGAGAGGGCCCTTTCAAGACGGCGCATGCGCCATTGAAGTCGTCGCTCGGGGACATTGCAAATATCTCCGAGACCATGTAGGTCTCGGAGATATTGCAAGCACCTACAGGTAAGCCTTAATCTAGGCTTACCTGTAGGTATAACTTGTCCCAGAGGGTTTACAATCACTTTAATGAAGGTATAACATTTATCAACTCGCATGGTTGATGTCTAAAAGAGGCACATCTAAGTATGCAGGCATCCGGGGTAAAGCGGTCCACATAGACCGTCCTCCGAACTGCCGGCTCTCACTGTGGTCAGTCTGCAATCGTAACCCGGGAAGACTACCCTGCAGTAGAGTGATCTGAAAGTGAGGCTTGAAGCACTGGAGTGCTGCGGAGAAGGGATGGCATCAATGGCGATGCAGAGAATGTGGACAGCTTTCCCCCGGATGCCTGCTTACTTAGATGTGTATCTTTTAATCATCAACCATGTGAGTTGCTAAATGTTGTACCTTCATTAAATGTAACCATATTGATACACTTAGAGGCGCCTCTCTGCTCTTTTATACTCAGTTGTGACATGACGCTGCTTGTATATCAAGACATCGCTTGTATATCAAAGCAAAATGTATTTTAAAAATGTACTTTTTTTTTTCATTCCGCCCACTGGGTTGGGCAAAAAAAACACTACTTTTAGGCCCCTTTCACACTGGGATGGGAGGCGCGGTGGCAGTATAGCGCTGCAAAAAATAGTGGCGCCATACCGTCGGAATTGCCGCGGGCGCTAGCGGTGCAGTATTAACCCCCGCTGGCGGCCGATAAAGGGTTAATACAGCCCGCAATGCGCCTCTGCAGAGGCGCATTGCGGGCGGTATTACCGTGGTTTCCCATTGTTATAAATGGGAAGGAGCGGTGAAGGAGCGTTATACATACAGATTTTTTTCTCTCCTGCCAGCGCATCGCCTCAGTGTGAAAGCCCTCAGGCTTTCACATTGAGAAGGCTGGGCAGGAGTTTTTCAGGCGGTATTTAGGCGCTATTTTTAGCGCTGTACCGCCTGAAAAACTCCTCAGTGTGAAAGGGGCTTTAGGCTGTATTTCGCTGTCCTTCAATAATCATTACCATCATGATCATCACATAATACAGGTGCTGTGGCTCAAAGTACTTGTACTGTGTGCCTATAATGAATAGTTTACAAATATTCACGGCCAAAAAAAGTCAGTTTTATAAATTAATGAAGAAGTCTTACTTGGATCATTTTTGTAATCAGCATGATATGATTTAACACAACAGAGAAAGAACTTCAGTAAAACAAAGCTAAGAAATAAAATAAAAAAATCTTGAGCCTATTAGAGTTCCCCCTTACATCAAAGCCTCCATCAAAGTGGCCCTTACATAAGAGTCTCCCCTTGCATCAGACCAGAGACCTCTAAACAGACCTCCGATGTTTCACCTTTGAGATAGAGAAAGGAGATTGAGGACACAGCCCTCAATCTCCATCTCTGAAGCCTCAGCTGTACAGCATGAATGGACAGGAACAGTTCTGTACAGAGCTACACATTCATTCACAATCTGAAGCATAGTCTTTTATGAATGGACAGAGTCAGTGATTGGTACAGATCACTGACTATTCATTAAGACAATGAAGGGACTGGTAAATGACACATTTAGTGGCTTCTTTCTTGCTCTCCATCCTGACAGATCCCTTGCAGCAGTAAGCGGTAGAGGGGAGGGGGGAACCCGGCAGTGCTGCAAAGGATGAGGTTTGGGGTAGGGGACTACACAGGAGCTCAGGACAGCAGCATGTGGGTAGGAGGGTCAGCACGTAGAGGAAACAATCCCCTCCATTTCACCCTGCAGCCGCTTAAAGGCACCTCAGTGCTGTCATTTTGTAGGGCAAAGGGCTCCAGCTCCCCTATGTCCGTCTTTGATGTCATATGTGGGACTGGCTCTGCTCCAATCTCTTCTCTGGCAATTGGCCCTGGCATCACTAGAGGGGCGGGCCAGGTCTCTAGAAAAAGGAGGCTGAGCAGGTACAATGGTGCAGCTTATAGAGCATCAGAGTGGCCGAGGGGGCAATTGCCCCCCTTCCCTGTTCGCCGCTGCCTCCTCCAGCAACAACCTGTGGGACCGTCTCCTCCTCCAAAAACCACCTGGTGGACTCTCTCCTCCACCAACAACCAAATTGGGGAGCCTTCTATTCCACCAACCACCCCAAGGTCCTCTTTCCTAACCCGGGACTACCCAGGGGCCTACTCCACCTCTAACCACCCAAGGACCCACATTTCCACTGCTGACCAACCCAGAGCCCTCTCCTTCTCCACCAATCATCCCAGGAGCCCTCTCCTCCTCTCCCAGCCTCCCAGGGGTCCTCTCTTCCTCCAACAGCCATCCTGGAGCCCACTCCTTCTCTACCATTTCCCTGACTGTGTCCCTCTAAATGTTGCGCCAGGGCAACCTCACCACCTGAACCGTCCCACCCCCAGGCTATGTTACTGTTTATATCATTTAAATATAATGTTTTTTGTTCTGAACTAAAGTGGAGTTTCATATTTTGTTTGCTAGAAAATGATAGGTGCTAATTAATATCATAAATCCAGTTTTACCTGCTTATTAGCTATATGAAGCATAAGGTGGCTCAGTTGGATGTTTTAGTAAGCAAAGCCATTGTACATACAGCAAAAGCAGCTGCTTTCTTTTCTTTTTTTTTTCTTTTTTGGAAGATGAGGACATTTCCCTGTAGTGGCTTCTGTCATACTTATAAATTGAGAACATCCATTTACTTTGCTTAATTAGCAGAGACACATGAGATAGTTAATTTGCCACACTGGATATCTCTAAAGGGGGAAAGCAGGACAGATATAAAGAGACTATTAGCAGGCACTGCTGAGTCATAGAAGATTTGATGGCAAGTGGGGGATTTATTTTTACCATCAAGTGTAACAGGATTTTATCCTTTCATGACATTCATTTTGATCCCGCGCTTTTTGTAGTTTGTCGCTCTGATTTCTAATGTATGTCTGCTTTCAGCCATGACCCTGCGTGCCTTTTTTTTATAGCAATGACATAACATAATTTCCCTTTTAGTAATATGTAATCTCAGTTACTGCAAAATAATATACGTGCTTCACCATTGCCCCCTTCTCATACTGCAAGGAACTGAGATGCACACGCAAAGGACTAGTTCACATTTAGTAAAAAGATAACTAGCACCTTATCCTAGCGCCCTGACTTAAATTAACATAGACCCCTACTCAGCTTCTTACTTACCTCAGTATAAAAGCCATTGCTTATGTAGCAGGTACTTCTCCAGACTGATCTAATTTATTAGGGGACATCTGTCTGCTGCGGCAGTGTGGGCTTTTTCACCCCCCCCCCTTCTCTCTTCATACAGACATTCAAAACGGCTTGTTTCTAAACTTCCTATTGGAGGTTGTCTGTAAACTCCCTATTGGAAGAGCCTGAGCCAATCATAAGACAGCACTAAAGGACTGTGGGTAAAGCGATAAAAAAACAGAGGAACTAGGCCAGAGCCTCTTTTTGCCTGCACCCCATCAGGAGAGCATCTCCTGCACTCTTTGTGTGTGGAATCGCGACCTACTAAGGGGCACACAGCCTGCAGCTCCAGCCCAGAGGAACAGGCTGTCCATGCTAAAGATGGACACCCTGCAACAGCTCAAGGACTAAGGCCCCATGCACACGAGACGCAGATGCAAACTCATCTAAACACACATTTTCAAACACAAAAAACAGCGTTTAAAACAACCGTTTTTGCCGCAAATTTCGCAGCGTTTTACCGTGTTTTACCGCATTTGCGTTTATAAGCGTTTAGTTAAGAAACATCATAAGACCCTCCCTAAGCTCAAGAAACAGTATTATTTAACAATTTCAGCCATTTTGTGAGACCAGAGTGAGTAGCAGCTGAGAGAGCAGCAGTGTACGTGTATTTAGCATGTCACTTGCCACATCACCTGCCACCAGCTGCGGATTGTCCACTTGCCACGTCACCTGCCACAAGTTGTGAATTGTCCACTTGCCACGTCATCTGCCACGTGACCTGGCCACGCCACCTGCCACAAGTTGTGGATTGTCCACTTGCCATGTCACCTGGCCACGTCACCTGACACGTCACCTGGCCACAAGTTGTGGATTGTCCATTGGCCACATCACCTGCCACGTCAACTGGCCACGTCACCTGCCACAAGTTGTGGATTGTCCACTTGCCACGTCACCTGACCACGACACCTGCCACAAGCTGCGGATTGTCCACTTGCCACGTCACCTGCCACAAGTGGATTATCCAAAATAATTCACAAAAATATAGGCAATGGTGACTCATCCAAAGCAGTCAGAGATAGGTGACAAGAGGCAATCCTGCATTAGTCACACTAACCAGATCATCTTATCCGATTTGATGGTGGTCATAGATATAATATTAAATACTACCATCTGCATTCCTCTGAATTAGTACTGCATATCAAAAATTGGGAGAGAAAAAAAGAATTGGTCAAAAAGGAATACGGATAAATATGACTGCAATTTATTAATTATCCACATAAAAACACATTAATAACACAAAGTGCCAGTATCTCCACAGCACTAGTAAAATTAGACGTTAGTCTAAACAAGGACAAGTGGCCACCACAATCATACACACAGCTTACATACACCTGCAGGAATCAAAGAACTGGGGCATGATAAAGAATATATAAATCACAGGGCTAGATTGAGGATAGTATAGCTGCAAAAAAATCTGTGAAGCTGGATACAGTTCCAATCAATTCTATCACCAGTTCATAGGGGACAAATTCCACATGGAGAAGAAGTAGATAGAACTACAATTCAATGGTAGACAGCAGCAAGTAAGTCATTGGAAACACTGCTAGTTTGGCAGTGATAGGTGTGATTACCATATAATGGGATCTGTTGGAACCAAGCAAGGATTGCTGTAGAGGCTGCAATCAGCAGGATGTACCATACTTCGGTACAGCTGAAAAACCAGATCACAATATCAAAAACTGCTTATTGCTTAGATCTTACCACCCTTGGAAAGTAGTCAGTATCTGTAGATTTCAGAGATTCCTCTGGTTACAGAGGCCGGCGTTTTTTTGCAGATTCCTTCAGTGGTATGGTGGGAAGTGCGCCCTCAAATCAGGTCCTCTGCATACCAAGGCCAGACCATTCAGTTCCAGGGTGAATAGATGCCTTTGTAATGTCTTTGAATGCCAGTAGATGGCAGTGTAGATAGGCAATAAGAAGTCAGCATGCAGTTTTAAATACTTGCTGTATGTCTCAAAGTGATGTCCCTGCAGTGATGTATGCTGCAGTAAAAATAGATTCTTAAGTTGGGAGAGAAGGCCCCCAGTAAAAATATAATCAGGTGGCTGTGGTGGTGGTCAGTCCTGCTTCATCGCTGATAAGCGTGATGCTTACATGTTTCGATCCTAACAGATCTTCATCGGAGCATAGATGTGTGTTCAAGATCTCCCATTAAATAGCCCAGGGTCATTAGTAATTGTTTGGATTATCCACTTGCCAAATCACCTGGCCACGTCACCTGCCACAAGTTGTGGATTGTCCACTGGCCACGTCACCTGCCACAAGTTGTGGATTGTCCACGTCACCTGCCTCGTCAACTGGCCACATCACCTGCCACAAGTTGTGGATTGTTCACTTGCCACGTAACCTGACCACGGCACCTGCCACAAGTTGTGGATTGTCCACTTGCCACGTCACCTGGCCACGTCACATGCCACAAGTTGGGGATTGTCCACTTGCCACATCACCTGGCCGCATCACCTGCCACATCACCTGTTCACATCACCTGGCACGTCACCTGCCACAAGTTGTGGATTGTTCACTTGCCACATCACCTGGCATGCCACTTGCCACAAGTTGTGGATTGTCCACTTGCCACGTCACCAGGCCATGTCACTTGGCCACATCACCTGGCCACGTCACCTGCCACAAGTTGTGGATTGTCCACTTGCCACATCACCTGGCCACGTCACCTGGCCATGTCACCTGCCACAAGTTGTGGATTGTCCACTGGCCACGTCACCTGGCCACATCACCTAGTCACGTCACCTGAGGTGGCCACAAGTTGTGGATTGTCCACTTGTCACGTCACCTGGCCACGTCACCTGGCCACAAGTTGTGGATTGTCCACTGGCCACATCACCTGGCAATGTCATCTGGCCACGTCACCTGCCACAAGTTGTGGATTGTCCACTTGCCACGTCACCCGCCACAAGTTGCAGATTGTCCACTTGCCATGTCACCTGGCCGTGTTACATGGCCACATCACCTGCCACAAGTTGTGGATTGTCCACTTGCCATGTCACCTGCCACGTCGCCTGGCCATGTCACCTGCCACAAGTTGTGGATTGTCCACTGGCCACATGACCTGGCCACGTCACCTGCCACGTCACCTGTCCATGTCACCTGCCACAAGTTGTGGATTGTCCACTTGCCACTGGCCACGTCACCTGCCACAAGTTGTGGATTGTCCACAATGCAATGCAAGCAATTACTGTTTTTTATGTTTTTTAATGTTTTTTCATCATTTGCAATCATTTTTGAGATTTCTAATGTAAAAAAAATAGGTCACCTTTAAAAACGCCTATAAAAGAAATTGCGGCAAAACGCCGGTACCGAGCATAAACACAACTGCCGAAAAACGCAGAAAAACGTGACTGTGTGCATGGACACATAGGATAACATTGAATGTGTTCAGGGGCAGTTGAAAAAGCTGTCCAAATGCCTCTGAACACGCGTTTACCAGCGTCTCGTGTGCATGGGGCCTAAATGTCACTGCGACACACCTGCATCTAAGATCGATCGATCAGGGGAGGACCGCTGACTGTGTACAGGATTTGGTGAAGGGGCTTTGCCCAGGAACCTTTAATGCTTTTCATCCAAATACATAGGGCCAGATTCACGTAGAGCGGCGCAAATTTAGTTTGTCCTAACGTATGTCAGTTAAGTTAAGGCGGCTCAATTTTGTGACGTAAGTGCCGTATCCACAGAGCATTTGCGCCCAAATGTGCGCCCGCGTAACGTAAATACCGAGGCGTAAGACAGGGTTATTGCAAGTAGGAAGGAAGTGGGCGTGCTCCATTGAAATGAGCCGTGACCCCATGCAAATGAAGGGCCGGCCGTACTGCGCATGCGCGCACGAATCTGCACCTCACTGGGCATGCTCAGAACTCAGCCCTGCACAATCAGCGAGATAGGAAATAGGCCAAGCAGACTTAGTGAGATACGCCCTGTGTATAAATAGCCCCAGACAAACGCCCTTCCTTTGCAAAAGTACATCCCTGTGTTCCCTTTCCTGAAGCGAGGTGCTTTTGCTCTGTTGTCTGTGGCTGTGTGTTGGTTTGTGTAGGAGTGTAGTAGGTAAGAGTTATTGGATAGTGTTAGAGGAGTTTGTATTAGGTGTTTATTTGTTCTGAGTGTTTTTTGTGTCTGTTTTTTTCTGTGTGGTTTTTGAAATCTGTATTAGCTGTCAGTTTTTTTTTTTTGCTGTGTGATTTTTGTGTTTGTTTGTTCTGTGTATTTTTTGTTTGTTTGTTCTGTGTATTTTTTTGTTTGTTTGTTCTGTGTCTTTTTGTCTCTGTTTGTTCTGTGTATTTTTGTGTTTGTTCTGTCTGATTTTTGTGTGTGTTTGGTGCTGATTGTTGTGTGGTGTTATGGCACCTAAGAGGAGAAAGCTGAACTTCTCGGTGCTTGAAAAGCAAATCCTCGCTAGGGCCATCACCCGATTTGGGCGATATTTGCATGGCCCTGAGAGCCGGGACACCACCCCGGCCAGAATAAGGCGATCCTTCAGCAGATTACTGAGGAGATCAATGCGGGGGGGGGGACGAAGACCCCCAGTGGGATCGCTAAGAAGATCAATGATCTCAGGAGCCTGGTCCGTGAGAAGGTGGCCAAGATTACAGCGCATGAGGACGTTGAGGGGGAGGAGGATGAGGGGGGGGGAGGTTGGGGATGATCGGATGGACCTTGCCAGGGAAATCCTTTTGGCTTTGGATGATGCTCCCCCTGTGGCTGCCCCTGTGGCTGCCCCTGTGGCTGGAAGCGGTCAGGCCTCCATCAGGGGTAGCCCCTCCCACTCCTCCCCCAACATGGCTCCCCCCCCCAAAGGTCTCTCTCTCCCCTCCTCCCAGGCCACAAGCCTCAGCTGCAGGCAGGAAGGCCACCCAGAAGACCAGGGGGGTGGCCGAGGTTCTGCCGGCCAATCTGCGGAGGGACCAGGCCCGGCAGACCCAACATCTGGGTCAGGTCACCAGGACTTTGGCCCAGATGGAGGACAGCCTGGGCTCAATTAACCTCTTGACCACCGCCCCATGTCAAAAAGACGTCCTCTTTTTAAAGTTGAATATCTCGATAACGGCAGCAGCTGCTGCCACAACCGAGATATTCATCTTTTCAGGGGGCGGTGGTGTACACGATAACGGCGGTCTCCGCGGCGGATTCGCCGCGAGATCGCCGTTATCGGTGGTGGGAGAGGGGCCCCCCCCCTCCCGCCGCTCTCCCGCGCCCTCCGCCGCTTACCGGAGCCGTCATTAGCGGCGGAGGGGATCGGATGTGTCCGGCAGCTGAGCGGGGACGGGACTGAAGGAGAAATCTCCTTCACCCGTCCTCATAGCTCTGCTGGGCGGAAGTGACGTCAAAACGTCAGTCCCGCCCAGCCTCTTAAAGAAACATTTTTTTTTTTTTATTTTTTTTTTTGCATTTAAGTCTAATTATGAGATCTGAGGTCTTTTTGACCCCAGATCTCATATTTAAGAGGACCTGTCATGCTTTTTTCTATTACAAGGGATGTTTACATTCCTTGTAATAGGAATAAAAGTGATCAATTTTTTTTTTTTTTTTTTTTTTTCAGTGTAAAAAATTATAAAACTAAATAAAAATAAATAAGAAAACCAAAAAAAAATTTTTTAAAGCGCCCCGTCCCGACGAGCTCGCGCGCAGAAGCAAACGCATACGCGAGTAGCGCCCGCATATGAAAACGGTATTCAAACCACACAAGTGAGGTATCGCCGCGATCGTTAGAGTGAGAGCAATAATTCTAGCCCTAGACCTACTCTGCAACTCAAAAAATGCAACCTGTAGAATTTTTTAAACGTCGCCTATCGAGATTTTTAAGGGTAAAAGTTTGACGCCATGCCACGAGCGGGCGCAATTTTTAAGCGTGACATGTTGGGTATCATTTTACTCGGCGTAACATTATCTTTCACAATATATAAAAAAATTGGGCAAAATGTATTGTTGTCTTATTTTTTAATTAAAAAAAGTGATTTTTATCCAAAAAAAGTGCGCTTGTAAGACCGCTGCGCAAATACGGTGTGACAAAAAGTATTGCAATGGCTGCCATTTTATTCCCTAGGATGTCTGCTAAAAAAAAATATATAATGTTTGGGGGTTCTGATTAATTTTCTAGCAAAAAAATTGTGATTTTCACATGAAGGAGAGAAGTGCCAGAATTCACCTGGTGGGCAAGTGGTTAAGGACTCGGTCAGTGAATTGAGCACAAACTCGTTGGCGGTCATAACTTGCATTTGTGACCTGCAGACCGCCACAGCAGGCGTGTCCCTGGAGGTGAGTGCCCTGACCCAGGCTGTCCACGCAAATACCCTGGCTGTCCAGGCCAATAAGGCTGCCCTCACTGTGGGACTGAACAGGATAGCCGTGGCCTTGGAGGGCAGGCCAGCAGGAGGACAGTCACCAGGGGAGGCTCCTCCTTCCCCTGCTCGCCCCCCATGAGTCTCCCCTGGTTGGACGTGGCCGTGGCCGGCCCAGGCGTAGCTCACGCCGCCGCCGTTAATATTGGATGTACTTTTTATTTTTATTTTTTTTATTCTACTGTAATTATGATTTGTTTTATGTGTGTGAATGATGTGTGAATGATGTATGAATGTGGGGGTGACATTCCTGATGAAAAACGGGTGTCACCCTCAGTTTTGGTGGAGTAGGGATCCCCAGGACCAGGGAGAAGTGATCCCAGGTCCATGTGAATGGTGTATGAATGCACAGTGACATAATTGGAGCCTTGGCGTGGCGTTGCTGCTCCCTAGTACCATGGGGGGTACTTGGGTCTAATCCAATTCGATGAGGATGTGGGGTGTGTGTGCTAAGGACCACAGTGGGTGTGCATGCATGCATTCTCATTGTGCCATGATTAATGTGTGTGTTTACTGTGCAAAGATGCCTTCTGCGAGGCGTCTCCTGGCTGCTGTTCCCTCAGAAGAGGGGGTACCCTCGGTTACTAAAGTCATTAGTATAGCTATGAGCATGGATGCCCCTGGCATGTTGGCATACAGATTGTTGTCCTGCAAGTGTGTGTGCTCAGCTCTTCCCTAACGGTGTTGCTTTAGCTGACATTTACACGGCTGGTGTAAAGTTAGGGCAGCTTTTATAAGGTGTAACTTTCCGCCCTGAAACTAGCAGATGCGCACACGGCGTAGCCTACGCCGCACAAGCGTACTTTTGTGGACCGCCCTATCTCCTTCATTTGCATATTAGCATAGAAAATCAATGGTGTGTCTATCGTATTTTGCACTTCAAGATGCGCCGGTGTAATCGTTTTACGTCAGACGGAAAAATCTGGTTTTCAGGAGTATTTCGTTTTGAGGATACGGCGCAAAGATACGTGCGGCGCATTTTTGAATTACGCCGCGCATCTCTAGATATGTCGGCGTAAGTGCTTTGTGAATCTGGCCCATACTGCCTACTGCCTAATAATCCTATATTCAAATGGAAGAAAGAGTTGCAACAGGTGGTGCACCTAGGCCTTAAAAGGGAAGTTATAGATAAAAGAGAGGCTAGATATCTGATACCTGAAGCATGTAGAACCCCTATCATTTATGCACTCCCTAAAATCCATAAAGCCAAAATTAACCCTCCCCTTAGACCCATTGTGAATGGGATTGAATCTATTACAGCAAGGTTAGGGCAGTATATAGATCGGTACCTTCAACCGGCTGTGCAGAAAACCTGGGCATATCTCAAAGACACTAAGGAAATGTTGAGACTTCTAGAAGAAAGGAACGATGGTGGACCCCTCCTTATGGCGACGGCCGATGTGTCGTCGCTTTTTTACTATTATTCCTCACTACTTAGCTTGCGATGCCACGAAATGGGGACTTCGAAAGTATACGACACTCCCATGTACACAGAGGAAATTCATTATCAAATGTTTCGACTTTTGACTCAAGCATAGCCATTTTTGGTACAATAGCAAATACTATCAACAGAAGACCGGGGTGGCTATGGGGGCCAAATTTTCCCCCAGCGTCGCCGGCCTATTTATTTCGAAATAGGAAGAAGAATACGTTTTTATTGATCAACCGGAAGACCTTGTGATGTACAAACGGTACATCGATGATATTTTTATTATTTGGAAAGGTGATCGTAACCAATAATTTTTTTTTTTTGAAACACTTAATGCCAATCATAAAAACATTGTATTAACTTGGCAAATAGAAGAAAAGTCCATCCCTTCCTTGGATCTGGAGATCTCTAGGGTAGGTGAGAAATTCTCCACAAGGACTTTCTTTAAAAATGTTGACCGTAACAGCTATCTTCCCATTACCAGTTGCCATCATAAGAATTGGCTATTTAACATACCTAAAGGCCAGATGATGAGACTCCGACGTAACTGTACCAACATCAAGGAATTACAAATACAGGCAAATATGATAGGCGAAAGATTCGTGCAAAAAGGATATGAGGATAAGTTCATTAAAGAAAAAATAGAAGAAGTATCGAAGATATCTAGAAGCTGTCTGTTGGAAAAAAAAAAAACAGCTAGTAGGGTTAATCTAGTCCCTGTAGTCCTGGAATACAATGCCCAATACAAAAAAATTGAGAAAATTATTATACGCCACTGGCACATTTTAAAATCTGACAGTGGACTCGGAGAGGTGCTACCAGAAAGGCCCATTTTTATTTATAAAAAGGGCCCCCACCCTCCGGGACCAGCTGGTTAAAATCGTTATTGACCCCCCCAAAAAGCAGTTCACCTTTTTCACAGGCAAAGGATTTTTTCCATGCAAGAGATGTTACTCCTGCATCCATATCAAACAACCGAATGGGAAAACCATTAACTTTAAATCCAATAGTAATGGCACCAAATATGAGATAAAAGATGTAATTGGCTGCAACATTGAAGGCGCTGTATATGCCCTCGAGTTCAGCTGCGGCCTTCAATACATCGGCCGCACTAAGAGACTGCTGAGGATCCGCATTAAAGAGCACGTTAAAAACATTCAACACGGGTTCACTAAACATAGCGTCTCTAGACACTTTTAGAAGCCCACCAGAAAGACCCCTCGCATCTCAAATTTTGGGGAATTGTGCCATATACTAGACCCTGGAGAGCTGGCCATCAAGTTAGGTCTTTGAGTCAACTTGAATCTAAGTACATTTTCTCCATTGACACCTTTGTATCAAAAGGACTCAATATTGAGTATGACTTGAACTGCTTTTTGAGTGATTTTTAAGGTCCATCAGCAACCAGCTCTTTCCCCCCCCCCCGCTTTCTCCTGTTTTTTCCCTTACCGCACACAGCAGGACATTTTATGGTTTATTCTATTACTCCATGTATATGTTACCTATGGTCTTTTGATATATGATATGTGTCATGCAGTGCCAAAGTTCTTTCTGTGCCGTGTATAGAGCTCCTCTGCGTTTTCTACGTGTCCATGTCATTTTTGTCCCATGTTTATGGATGTTCTGGAGTTTTTACTCTAACGGCTTTATGCACCCTAACACCTGATATGTGCATTATAAATGCGTAGTATATACACCTATACAGTATTTTTACGTTTCTAAATGGGCTCAACCCATATATTCTCCAATATCGTCATTGCCTAGGCTCAGGCTTTTTCTCTTACCAGTTCTCTTACCAGTTACTAGTATCAGTAATATCATCTATATCTATATATATTTATGAGGCTTGCAGTCAGGTGCATTTAGGATTTGTTATGTTTTAGCAGCTGGTGCTTGCTATACTAGTTGCCCGGTTTTTTTTTCCCTCTTTAAATGCCCGTTCTACTGCTTCATGCACTCCCTGTATACGTTTTTACACACATGTTTTTAAATGTATCATTGCCTCATCAGCCTGCATAGGTTAATGTCTGGGTATTCCTACTGTTTCCCCCTGGCCAGCAGCCCTGCATTTGCCTTAACTTGCCTGCGATGCCCATCTATGTGTATATTCCAAGCAGACTTAGGCAATATTGCGTATTGCATTACGATCTATGGATATTGCTTTGCAGGCTTCAAGAAAATGGCCGCCGGCCGCCCTTATCCACAGACTATCTATGTTCATGTCATACACCCAGTGTTATCCCCTGATGAAGTGACGTGACGTGACGATACGCATCGGGATTGGAGCATTGGACACTGCACATTCTGACGGTCGGCAGACAAGCTCGATGCTCGTGGATATATGTCACCAGTTAAGCTGCTAAATTTGATTTTTTTATATTGCTTTTATCAATAAATCTGTTCCCTACGGGATTATGCGATGTGTCTCCTCTCTCTTCTCTACCCCATTGCCACTCTCTGAGCTATTATTTGCCGCAAGTGTGAGCCCAGGAGATAAAGAGGGACAGGAAAAGACAAGCAGGATCTATTACAAGTTCGGCGCTCGTGGAGATAGGTTCTTTATCTTGTTATTTTGAGTGAGTGCATTGATACTGCATCCTTTCTGAGCAACTAGAAGGGTCACAGAGTTACGCTATATACCTCCCTGTTATACCTCCTTGTCCTCCAATTATACTTCCAGATAGATCGTGCCACCTGGTGCAACTGTGGATTATTAGGCTGTTAGTACAACAGCTTTGAGGTGAGCTGCTAAGAGCCACAAGAGGTGTTCCTGCACAAATTTTTTCCATCCATCAACACTTGGCTTTGGGATCACGACCTAGAGACTCTTATCTATTTATTTTATTTATTCATTCACTTTCATTATATGCACTCCCTGTGCATGCGTATGCTTTTGGTATATCACATTATATTACATTGTGTGTATATACGGTAGGTATTTGTATCCAATAATTTTTTGCACTGTGTTTCATGATTTATATTATTATTTCACTCATCCATTGTTTTTTTGGGATTATTCAATGGTCATTTAAAGTAACTTTTATGTTCACGCATCTAGTGTATCACATTATTCCCTTCTCTTTTCACGCCCCCTAATACCTTTGCTACATAGCGCAGACACCACTACCTTTTCTATTTTCTGGAAGAGTTTTTAAAAATGTCAAGAAATGTAATAACATTTGAAAATCTACAACTAACACAAGCCAACCATTAAATACCTTAAGATTTACTGTGCATGTACTGTATATTCTGTGGTATTTGGGTTTATGAAGTTAACATTCCTCATGTGGGGTCTGGACTATGGCAGCCGGTATGAATGCCCAGTGTGTGGCAATGATCAGCCTTTAAAAATGTTGTAAAGGCACAAATTTTTTCTTAAAATAATAAACATTCTATACTTGCCTGCTCTGTGCAGTGGTATTGCACAGAGCTGCCCCTATCCTCCTCTACTAGGGTCCTCGGCCAGAGCTCTCTGATCCTCCTCTGCTCTGAGTGCCCCCCATAGCAAGTAATGTGCTATGGGGGCACTTGTGTGGCTCAGCCTAGCCCCCGTCTCCCTCTCCACCTGATTTGATTGACTGCCTGTGTCCTATTATCAGAGGGAGAGAGAGCAGCGCTGCTGCAGAAAAGCAAAGCGCTGGATCGAAAGAAGGGGGAGCTGACATTGAAAGGCCAAAAATGTTATGCCTTTGGCAGCACTTTAGGATTCATTGAAATGCAGAAAGACAGGCCAATTTAATGTGAGACATGGCCCATTATTAGGTTCTACCTTCCTCAGCAACTACTAGTCAGCAGAAGAGAAACCTTTTTTTTTTTTCAGTGGGCGATGATTCTTAAAGTGGAGTCCCACCCATAACTGGAACTTCCGCTTTAAGCACTCCTCACCCCTTACATGCCACATTTGGCATGTCATTTTTTGGGGGGGGAGTGGGGGGTTTGTTAGGAGTGGGACTTCCTGTCCTACTTCCTCCTTCCGTCTACGAGCCACCTAGACGCCTCCTCCTCTCCACCTAGGTGGCCCCTCCCTCTAGGAGATCTCCTGGGACATGTGACAGGTCCCAGAAGATCGCCTGTCCACTCCTAGAGCGCAACACGACTCGCGCATGCACAGTACATGCCCTGCCATAAAGCCAAAAGCTGTCACGGCCGGGTGCAATGGAGGCACCGGCGGAGAGGAGGGGGAGAAGAGCGACGCCTCAGGCAACCGCACCGCTGGACCGTGGAACAGGTGAGTGTCTGTTTATTAAAAGTCAGCAGCTACACTTTTTTTTTTAGCTGCTGACTTTTAATAAACATAAAAAAACCTGGAACACATGCTTACCCTACACTGGCACAAAAGAATGAAGTTCTAAATGGTTTCTAGTGGGGCTAGCATGAAATATAGGTACATATACATACAAGATTACAGCATTGCGTTGTATAGTGTGGTTCACAGAACTGCTCCAAGGACAGTTCTGTGAACCACACTATACTATACCTCTATACTATACCTCTCCTTACATACTATTTGTTCACTACAAGTGCCTTAAAACTCCAGCTAGGGGTTCTAGTTCTCCTTTTTCCTGGATAAAATCAAGTTACCTTTGCAGTGGGGCTTCCCTAGTACAAATGTGCCTGTAAGTGATATTCTAGTATCCTATTGAGGACAATGAATGTAATCTCTAACCCTTTTTAGATTTTGTATAGTTAGTTATTGTATTGCTAATATTTAATCTGTAAGGCTACTTTCACACTGAGATGCTTTACAGGCACTATAGCGCCTGTAAAATGCCTCTCCTGTCACTCCAGTGTGAAAAACCGAGTGCTTTTACACTGCAGCGCTGCGCTGTCAGGACGCAAAAAAAAGTCCTGTAAGCAGTATCTTTGAGGCGCTTTAGTAGCGGTGTATACACAGCACCTAAAGCCCCCTGCCAATTGAAATCAATGGGCAGCGCCGCTGAAGCGCTGGTAAAGAGCTGCCACAGTGGTGCTTTGCCGCCACTTTTAACCCTTTTTTTCGGCCGCCAGCGAACGTTAAAAGCGTCCCGCTGGTGGCTAAAAGGCACGGCTAAAACAATGGTAAAGCACCGGTAAAGCGCCTCAGTGTGAAAGTGTCCTAAGAGATGAGAAAGAATAAGAAAAAATAGGGAAATACAGACTCACATCGGAAAAAAATAGAACATGTTCTATATCTAAACTCTGATGGAATTCATCGGAATTTCCGATGAAAAAACTCTGATGGGGCTACACAGGATCGGAAAATCCGATGGAAAAAGTCCACCAGACTTTTTCCATCGGAAATTCCGATCGTGTGTACGGGGCATTAGTGCTCTTGCAATGTCAGGCCCTGTAATTATAACATTTTGTTCTTTCATTGCTTTAGCGCTTATTCTATAACTTCATTACTACTTCTACATGTTATTGATGAGGGCCTTGTCAGCAACTAAATACTTTACTAGGAAGAGAACCTGCAATATATTATACTAGAAATCCTAAATTGGTTATAAACCCTTACATACTGTATACTGGCCTTAAGTGATACACAGAGATGAAACAAATCCTCCTACTAAATTGTCCCCGTTTATCTGCAGCTATTTGTCATGTAGATGGTTCTAAAACACACAGATCAAAGGGTTTTTCTCAGCAGGGCACAGGATTCTAATCTCTCACACACTCATAAGAGGGAGCGCCGACAATGGATGGGCCTTTGAAGCCTATGATTGATATCACCATATATCTTATAAATTAGCTAAAAATTTTAATTCAATCAAAAAATTAATTCAACAATAAAGTGCTGTTATTCAACAATTCATGAGTGTGCCATCTCATAATCAATAAAGTGCTCTTATGCATATCACTTCATATAACATAAATTATTGCAATATACACTATTAGCTAGATTCAGAGACGTTTACGCCGGCGTATCAGTAGATATGCCGTCGTAACTCTGAATCTACGCCGTCGTAAATGTAAGCGTATTCTGGAAACCAGATACGCTTAAATTAGGCTAAGATGTTGAGCGGCGTAAGTCTCCTACGCCGTCGTATCTTAGGGTGCATATTTACACTGGCCGCTAGGTGGCGCTTCCGTTGATTTGGGAGTAGAATATGCAAATGAGCTAGATACGCCGATTCAGAAACGTACGTGCGCCCGGCGCATTTTTTTACATCGTTTACATAAGGCTTTTTCCGGCGTAAAGTTAGTCGAACAAAAAGCTTTTGAAATTTTTACGTCGTTTGTGTAAGTCGTCCGTGAATGGGGCTGGACATAAGTTACGTTCATGTCGAAACCAATACGTCCTTGCAGCATACTTTGGAGCAATGCACACTGGGATATGTCCACGAACGGCGCATCGTCGGGTCACAAGTCATTAACCTAAAACACGCCCCCCTGTTCATCATTTGAATTAGGCGCGCTTACACTGCGCCGCCGTAACTTAGGAGGCAAGTGCTTTGTGAATACAGCACTTGCCTCTCTGACTTACGGCCGCGTAGCGTATATGCGATACGCTATGCCGCCTCAAAATTAAGCCAGTCTATTTGAATCTGGTGTAATAGTGAGGGTCCCGGTCACCATAAAAACGCAGCAAAAACTGACACAGAGTCTGCATGTCAGTGGACTGCAGAACTTCACAGCATAACTTTAAAAGGGAGAAAACTGTTTTGGCAGCTTTCTCCGGGTTTTGCTAATTTTGAATGGGGCTGTGTGGTTTGGAGATCCTGCAGAGACTTGGGCGGGATGGGATCTCCGGCCCTGTGTCCAGGTCTTGGGAATAGCCAGCAGGTTGGGTGCGCAGGTGAAAACAGACAATATAATCATGGACTGGTGAGAACAGAGTGGAGAGGAAGGTGGAATGTGTGCAGCTGGCTGTTGCTGCAAGGCAGACCTGTGTGTGGGGTCTGTCTGTCTACCCTGCAAGACTACATCTCTTGTGTGGGGGGGACTTCATGCAGATGGACTGAGAGGCTAGTAGACCTGGGGTGGCTAGTGAGTCCAAGAGGGGCTGAAGGAAGTCCTGAAGTTGGGGAGACAATAGACTGGAAAATCCTGTTGAGGCCAGGAGTGGGCCAAGGTTTAACAGGTACAGCCAGGCCATACTTGCCAACTGTCCCGTTTTTAAAGGGACAGTCCCGTCATTTGGGACCTAGTCCCAGCTAATTTAGCCTGCCGGGACTTGTCCCGGCTATTGGGGAAGGCAGGTGCGGCTTCCAGAGTTGTAAAACAACAGTCAGAGCTGGCCTGCTGGTGTCTGTCGTCCGATTGGCTAATTCGGATGGTGGGTGGCGCTGTGTGTTCCTGTGTGTAGGCTAGATCGTAGCACTACACCCGCCCCCTGCCTGCACAGTACTAGTCCCTGAGCAACAGTAGAGTGGAGTGGGCGGGGCGCATGGGGTTGGGAAAGCATATCAATGCTTTCCTATGGTTCCAGATACTGTACATACAGCTTTTCTGCTCCTCTGCTTGCCCGGACAGCAGCCTCTCTTTCCCCTCTCCATTGATTTCTATCACTCCTGCTTTCAGAGTGTCCGATGTCTGTGTGACATCACCAGCTCTGCCCCCTAGCCTCCTGTTGATTTCCTCCCTTCTCTGGACAATGTGGAGGTGACCCCTCCCCTCCTGTGCTCTTTCCCTCGGGTCCCCTCCTCTCCAGTTCTACTGCAAAGTGAGTGGCGTCTCTGTGCTGCTGAGGCTTCCACTACTCAGCTAACAGGTAACCTTTCAGGCATGATTACACAGTTCTAGCTGTGAAGACAACTGTTCTTCCTGATTCTTTTTTTTATTAAGGACTTCTTAAGATGAGGCACAGACATGTGGCTCCCATGCAGGGCTATCTTATCAGCATGGGGATGCATGAACATTATGTGCATCCCAGTGCCAGCACCCCATTCATTTCTACTGGGACATGAGGTTGCATTCACATAGCCTCTATTCTAATATGACATGCAGGTTTGGGTCCCAAAAGAAATGAATAGAACACTGGCACAGGGGGCACACAATGCACAAGAGAGCCCTGCACATGGGCACACATGTCTGAATGGGCCTAAACAACTCATGTGCATGGTGGCTTAGTGTGTTCCCCAGCTCCCCAGGCATCAGAAAACAACAGGGATTTTACACATGAGCTACTGATGGAAATTCAGCTGGTTCACCAAGGATGAGTTTCAATCCATCTATGGCCATTCCTGCTAAAGAGAAGTCACTATAATATGATCAGAGCCCTGCACTCTGTACAACGCACTCCTGAGCCCTGCACTCTGTACAACGCACTCCTGAGCCCTGCACTCTGTACAACGCACTCCTGAGCCCTGCACTCTATGCCTGAGCCTTGCACTCTGTGCATTGCATGCGCCTGAGCCTTGCACTCTGTGCATAGCAGGCACCTGAGCCTTGCACTCTGCGCATAGCATCCTCCTGGACCCTGCACGTAGAATCCTCCTGCACGTAGCACCAGCATACATGGGGCACACTGACCACCAGCATACAGAGGGGACACACTGACCACCAATATGCTGGGCCAGTGGTTACCAGTATACAGAGGAAATAACAAATCAAGTAATACAACCCCAAAAAAAACCTCAAAAGCAATAAGAGAATCTTGTCAGCTAGTTGGCAAATGGACTTATAAGTGTAATGGTAAAACCTATAAATGAATATCCAGTGCAAATCAATCAATGTATTGCAATATAGTAGTGATGGTGTCACCCCCTCTGCAAATGGTAGAAAACATTGCAGAGCTGCAATGTGCAAATAGTGGTGAAACTCCCTATATATAATCCTAATAAAATATGTACATCAATTGTACATTTTATTATGATTTTGCACATTGCAGCTCTGCAATAAGTCCTACCTTCTGCAGAGAGGGTGACACCATCACTACTATGTCCTAATACACGTGTTGATTTGCATCACTGTTAAATAATATTGTATGTAGGGGGTTTCACAATTATTTGCACATTGAAGCTCTGCAATTTCTCTAAATATTTTTGCAGAGGGGGTGACACCATCACTACTATATTGCAATACATTGGTTGATTTGCACTGGATATTATTTTATAGGTTTTACCGTTGCACTTATAAGTATATTTGTAGAATTGTATAAAGGAAGTGTAGAGTTGTGTAGAGGCTTGCCAACTGCCGCACGACGATGTACGGCGACAGAATGGCACGGCTGCGCACATGGGCGTCCAGGTATGTCCCCTTTAAGATGCAGAGCCATTGGTCGCGAGCGCGGCGGCATGTTCGCGACTTGGTTTGGGAGCTTAATAGCTGTGCTGCAAAGTGTCCCTGGAAATTTTTTTCAAATGTTGGCAACTATGCCAGGCTGAAGTAAGCCTAGGAGCCAGGAAGCTTGGCATTTTGTGTTTGTGAACTGTATTGGAGAAGAACCCCTGTGTGGGAATCCTATGAATGGACTATTTATTTTGTTTCCTTTTAATAAAAATGGGCTGCCATGCCCTTAAATCTTACAACTGGCTGCTGTGGACTCTCTAAATCGCATTTACCACTTAAGCTAAACCCCCAATGTTTACACTGGCTATATGAATTCCATTATACCCCATGAGATAAACTTTTTGAATTGACTTTTAAACTAATGTATAACAAAATCAATAAAATAATATGTATGTGGTAAATTTCGTTGATCCATGATCTACAGCCTTTAGTGATTTGAAAGCATAGTTATTGACTAATAAAACAAGCACAGAATGTGCGGCAAAGCACTGCATCTTCTTTAGTGTAATGACCTAAAGTGAGCCTCACAACGACTCTGCTGTATTACACCTATACCTTCTGCAAAGTAATAATAATAATAATACATTTTATTTATAGTGCCCTTTACATCAAAGAGATCTCAAAGTACTACAGGTTTAAAAAAAAAAAGTATGTGCCGGAGTTGTCACCCCTACACCACCATACGTTCTATTCCTGTGGGGGAATTTATTAGAGCACAACGGAATTGTTCCAGCACAGCTAGCTTCTTGCAGGAATGTAATAACATCACCTTGAGGCTTACAGATAGGGGATACCAGGATTGGTACATCAATACGGGTGTCACAATAGCCAAGAATAGAGATAGATGCACACTCCTCACCAAGACAGAAGAAAAGTGAAAAGAACCAGAGGAGGAAGTCATCACGGAAAAGTGAGAAGACACATTGGAGCTACTTTATTAAAAGACTTTGTCATAAACCTGTGTACTGTTTTTATTTATTTTTGATACTTTTTTGGGTGAATGAGTAGGGTTGTGGGGCACAGTACAGACCCCCCTCCCACAGTTCAGACCCCCCTCCACTAACTACAGACCCCCTCCCACAGTACAGACCCCCTCCACTAACTACAGACCCCCTTCCAGCAGTACAGACCCCTCTCACTAAGTACAGACTCCCTCCCTCAGTACAGACCCCCCACCAAGTACAGACCCCCTCCCTCAGTACAGACCACCCACCAAGTACAGACCCCCCCACTAAATACAGACCCCCTCCATCAATATATATCCCCTCCCCCCATTAAGTGCAGACCCTCCATCAGTACAGACACCCCCAACCAAGAGCAGACCCACCATCAGTACAGAGACCCCCACCAAAGGACAGACCCCCATTGGTACAGACACCCCTAGGGTTGCCACCTCATCCCTTTAAAAAGGAACACATCTGAATTACACAGGTTCTGTGGCTGATTAAGGTGGTAATTAAACTCACTTGGTGCCTTATCTGCATTAAATTAGCCTCAGAACCTGTGTAATTCAGATGTGTTCCTTTTTAAAGGGATGAGGTGGCAACCCTAGACACCCCCACCGAAGTGCAGACCCACCATCAAAACAGAGACCCCCACCTCAGTGCAGACTCCCCATCAGTACAGACACCCCCACCTAAGTGCAGACCACCATCAGTACAGACACCCCCACGTAAGTGCAGACCACCATCAGTACAGACACCCCCACTCAAGTGCACACCCCCCATCAGTACAGACACCCCCCACCTCAGTGCAGACCCCCATCAGTACAGACACCCCCACCTCAGTGCAGAACCCCCCCCAAAGGTATAGACACCCCCCCTCAGTGCAGACCCCCCTCAGTACAGACACCCCCCAGCAGTGCAGACCCCCCTCAGTACAGACATCCCCTAGTGCAGACCCCACCAGCATTACAGACCCCCCACTCAGTACAGACACTCCCCATTGCAGACCCCTCTCCTCAGTAGTACAGACCCCCCAGTAGTATAGGCTCCCCCCCTTACATACCTTAGAACAGCGCTGACAGATACACACACTGGGCCAGATTCATGAACAATGGTGCAGATTTGCACCGGCGTGGTGCATCATTTTTAGACTACACCGGTCCAGCGCGGAGCGGCAGTTAGGTGATTCAAGAAACTTTTTTTGTCTACGATGCCCCAGCGGGGCGGATTTTAGACAGCGTAAGGCGGGGTAAGGCCAACTGGGAGTCACCCTATGCTAATGAAGTGCCGACCGTGGCGCAGGGGTCACGCCGGGGCGCATCTTAGACCGCACATGCTCAGTGACATCCAGGGGTAAATGCCCCAATCTGCACATGCTCAGAACTGCGCCCCGGCATGATCCCTGAGCTACGCCGACCCACTACCAAAGCCCAGTCAATGAATCAGCCCAGACTTCCGCCCTGCAGGTGCAAATGTACTGAAGCTTTTTTTTTTCTAAGCTAGGTCGTTTGCATTGTGGTGGGGCAGTTATGGCTGATGAGGAATCCTCAGGTGGGCGGATGACCAATTTCAGCCCAGAGGAGAGGGCTGTAATTATTGAGGGCCTCTCCCAACATGGGGACCGCCTCTATGTGTTGTCCAGCAAGTGTTGTTGCTCAGTTCGTTTGTAACGCTGCTGCTTTAGCTGCTCTCCAGCTGACCTCTGCAAGTTTGGTGCAAAGTTACCCCTGCTTTTATGAGGTGTAACTTTGCACCGGAAATTTCAGCTCCGCTCACCGGGAGTAGCTTGCGCCGGTCAAGCTTAAGTTGATGAATCGGCCCAAAAACCTCATTTGCATATTTAAAACACAAAAACCATGGCCGCGCCAGATCCGACCAGCGTAAATCTGCGCCAACGCCGCGCCGGCGTGGAAAGGTTACACCGAGGCGATGAAGTCTATTTGGAGGCGTAATCTGGTTCTCTGGGTAAGGCGCAGCGATCCGCCTGCGCAAATCTGCACTTACGCCGTGCATCTACCAAAAAAACGGTGTAAGTGCTTCATGAATCTGGCCCAGTGTCTATAGATACCCCATTCCTTTTCTTCATATACAGTATATAACCAATGTTTGATTAAAATAGTATAATAAGTTTGTTGATTGTTTCTACGATATTACTCAATGCTTCTCAAATTTTAGTGTCTCTTTTCCCACCCCTAGGACTCTAATTACCCTATCTTTTTTATACCAATATATGTGATTTATCTGTGACAGACTACTAATATGTAATGTCATGATGTGTTACAGTGACTATTACCTTCTTTTGTAGCTTTTTTGGAAAAGACCCCCCCCCCCCCAACAAAAAAAAAAGGAATATGTCAATACAAACAAAAACAATCAGTCCACAGAGCCCACCTGATTTCGCTTTGTATTAGGAGCAGTTCATACAATGACTTACTGCACAGTAATCTGTGGTCCTAAAACCAGTGATGCGATTGTATTGGTCTATATAATACTGTACATTCATTTAGCACAATGCATTTTAAAGTGTCCTGCATGCTCAATAACATAGATTTATATTTGCATTTATATGAACTCCTAAGTATTAACGAGATTCAGATGCCTTGTCAAGCCATCACCATTAATACATCAGCTTGCTTGATACTATTGACTTCTAAACAGAGCAAAGATCCAATTAACTGCTCTTTTTCTGTGTTGCAACCTGCTAGTGACAGCACATTATGACATGCTGAGATATAAAATGCAGAATATAAAGGCAATTACACTTCAGAATATAGCAAGCTATAATAATAAATGTCAACAAAGTTAATGCACAGATTTGTATCTTGCAGTATTTCAAAAGAATGACAGTTTAAAATATGCTTTTTGACACACTGCTCAGAGGTCAAAGCACCTCAGTCGTTGCACATTTGTTGCGTGTTCACCTTTGAGGACAGTGGCAATATGAACATTGATATCCACCACAGACTGAGGGGATTTTGTCTAGTTCCTGATGAACCGACCAAAATTTACTCAGTGGGTGATCCTGCCTTTCATGCTTCATTTGACAAATTGTTCAATGGCCTAGCAAGGAGATTTGTCCATCCATGCTGTTTAGCAAGCTTTTTGAGTAATTTCCTCTATGGCCATGTCCAGAGCAGGCTCTTCAAAAAAGTTTTTCCTAATATCTTTAAGCCTAGGTTCACACTGCTGCGAATTCAAAATCGCGGTAAAATGCGCGATTTTACCGCGATTTCGCGGCTGCGATTTTGCCGCGATTTCGGCCGCAATTTAATGTAAATCGCGGCCCGAAATCGCAAAAAGTAGTACAGGAACTACTTTTTGAAATCGCAGATGCGGCGTCGCACTGATTAGGACAGTGCCATTGCCGACAATTGCCTCTGATTTGAGATCCCTCGGGGGTTTGCTACATATGCATTTCAGTGGCTTCAGGTAAAACTGCCTTGTTTCTAAAAACTCTGGGAGCATTTCCTGTCATTTAGGCTGTAAACAAAGATCAAAGAAGGAGTTTTGACAGAGAAGTGTATGCCTCCACTAAGCCTTGACATTGAATTACGAGTCACATAAATATTAATAGGTTTACTAGCATAATAGAAAAAATGGTTCAGTTTCAGCATAGAAAAAATAATATCTGCGCTTTTTCTCATCTCCCATGAATAGACAACTAAAGATACATGTTCAGAAACAAATTACCCATTCCTGAGGCCTCGTACACACGACCGAGGAACTCGTCGTAAATGAAACATCGTTTTCATCGACGAGTTCCTTGTTAGGCTTGTCGAGAAACTTGACAAGCTTTCTTTGCGTACACACTGTCAAGACCAAATCTCGTCGTTCTCAAACGCTGTGACGTACAACACATACGACGGCAGGAGAAGTTCGATTCCACTGGCACAACCCTTGGGGCTGCTTTTGCTAATCTCATGTTACTGCATGTTAAGTAAAAGTTTGCTAGGAGACGATTTGCACTTTTCAGTCTGTTACAGCGTGACAAATGTGCTATCTCCATTACAAACGCTACTTTTACTGAAGGTGCGCTCCCGTCTCATACTTTATTCTGAGCATGCGTGGGTTTCTTAGCATACACACGATCGTGTTTCTCGTCGTAAACCAGCCTGACGAGAAACACGACAAGGAAATTGAGACTCCCGACGAGGAAAAAGAGAACTTGTTCTCTTTTTTTCTCGTCGAGTTCCACAACAGTTTTCTCAATGAAAAACATACATACGACCGTTTTCCTCGGCAAAAAAGCTCTGCCACCAAGTTTCTTGATGGATTCTGTCGAGGAAAACAGTCGTGTGTACGAGGCCTTAGAAGTAAACAAAGGGGCAAGTATATAAGAGTCGTAGAGTCTGGACAGACATTAAAAAAATGTTAGACAATGTTAAAAGCTCTGCATTGATCCTCCATGACAGCTATATGATAATGTTGTGGAGCTGCCCTCCTTGTCACAGTTAAAAGTAGTGTTTCAAAATGTGTTCTTGGAACACTACTTGGAAGCTTCACTGTTATGTATTAGTGTGTTATACTGTGCTCCATCCAGTAGGGGTAAGCAATGTAAATATGTTCACTTGTGTATATGTAGCATTACCCCCATTGGTGCTGCTAGATTTTTGGGCGGCGTGTTACCTCATGGCTCCTCCGAATTCTCTAGGGATGAATGATGCGTATGTGCATAAACAGAAGTAAAGGAATGTCCAGGATAGGTGCTCTTTTGCTGTGCTATATATTACCCAGCCGGGTAAAAACAATAAACTTGTTGTGAGGAAAGTAAAGTTGAAAGGAGGAAGGATAGCAGATTCAGGCATAATGATAGAAAACAGTCCTGTTTCCAAACGTAACACTTCTCTGCGCCACTCCCACCGGAGTGGGTTTAGTGTACCCAGACAGGCCCCTCTCACTGACCTGGCAGCCGGAGTATCACTCGGACAATTAGAGGAATAAGTCTCTGCCACAGACCCTCCTTGGTGAACTTGAATTTGGGAGAAAGTCTCTACCACAGACCCCTCTCAAAGAGCCTCAGAAGATACCTCTGCCACAGGTCCCCTCTGGGTAGAATTTTTGGAGATATGCCTCCTTGGTTGAGTTACGTCTGGATTTCATTCAACTTGTTGCCCAGATACCGACTGACAGGTGATCAGTCCCGCAGTGTTCGGCTACCTGTGATCCCCGATGGTTTTGTCCAAGCCCTATTGGACCGCCAGCCTATCAATGGCGCTTCTCAGACGGACTCCCCACCGAACAGCACCCAGCTTGGGATCTTCAAAAGAGGGAACCCAGTGGCTCACTGGATCCCCATCGCTGGTTCAGATGCTCCGGGCCAACATGGTTCCAGAACCAGGAACACCGTGTGGCACGCACACCCGGCCAGGTAGGCCATAGCGCCCCGGGGCGCCGTGATGTGGCCACCCTAAAGGTGGGTGCCACACTCGAAGAAGAACCCAGAACCAATGCTGTCTGTCCCATAAATACCCCTCCCCAGCATGCACAGCGAGGACAAAACCTTGTGATTGGCTGCTGGGAAGAGCACCCAAACCTTGACTCCACTGCTGCCACCTGCAGTACCAGGGCTGGAAGAACACCCCGATACAGCAGAATGACCCACAGCACAGACAAGCTGAGACAGAGGCCCTATTCTCACATCTAACAATCAGGATCAGAGTCTAACTATACTCTGATCTACCTTTAAATTTGACTAGCACCAGTACTATAAAGTACAGGGGCACTACATATATTTCTGGTAGAGCTATCTATTTCTTTAGCATCTATGGTTCCTGTATTCCTGTGTGTGATTAAGTAAAGACCTATGAATGCCTGACCATGTCTATGCTTCAAATTCATTTTAAATAGAGATGAGCCGAACATCCTTTGGTTCAGTTAGCACCAGAACATGCAAACAAGCAAAAACATTTGTACGAACAAGCAAACACTGTTAAAGTCTATGAGACACGAACATGAAAACCCAAAAGTGCTAATTTTTAGACATGTGCATTCGTTTTCGTCCGAATGCATTTTCGTCCGAATTTCAGGTATTTTCGTTATCCTTTTAACAAACGATAATGAAACCACAGAAAACGAAAACCGAAAGATCCGACATAAACAAATGCTTTATTTTCGTTTTCGTTGCGGTCGAATGTGCCTAACCTTAACTCTATTAGTCCAATATTATTCTACATAAAGAGAAAAGATTCGACATAGAGAGACATGAAGAGTCAAATTTTATTTTATTTTTTTAAAGATTCTGTCGAATCTTCTTTTTTTTTTTTTCTTCTTCTTCTTCTTCTTCTTCTTCTTCTTCTTCTTGGAACTTTCGACAGACATCATAAGCCTTCAATGACAGATTCAACCTTAATTGTGCCTAACCTTAACTCTATTAGTCCAATATTATTCTACATAAAGAGAAAAGATTCGATATAGAGAGACATGAAGAGTCAAATTTTTTTTTATTTTTTTTGTAAAGATTCTGTCAATTTTTTTTTTCCTTCTTCTTCTAATGCCGCGTACACACCATCACTTTATGTGATGAAAAAAAATGACGTTTTTAAAAACGTCACTTTAATTGACTGTGTGTGGGGGGAAAACGTCGTTTTATGTCTTGTAAAAAACGACCAAAAAAAATTGAAGCATGCTTCAATTTTATGTGTCATTTTTCAAAAGTGCACTTTTTACTTCACAGAAATTGACCGTGTGTAGCAAAAAACGTCGTTTTCTAAGACGTTTTTTCATCCACGCATGCCCAGAAGCTACTTATGAAGCAAGCTTCAATGGTAAAACGTGGTGGAACGTAACCTCACTTTGCAAGATCATTGTGAGAAAACGATGGTGTGTAGGCAACTTCGTCTTTGAAAATTGAAGTTTCAAAAACGTCATTTTTTTACTTCACAGAAAGTGTCGTTTTTTTTCATCACATAAAGTGATGGTGTGTACGCGGCATTAGAACATTCGACAGACACCATAAGCCTTCAATGGCAGATTCGACTTTAATTTGGATTTTCGGACGAATGCATTTTTTTAACGAAAAACAAAATAAATAAAAATGGGTGTAACTAAATACATTTATTTTTCAGACGAAAAGGAAATTACGAAACAAAATATTTCAGTGTGCACATGTCTACGTAATTTTAAAGGCTTATATGCAAGTTATTGCCAAAAAAAGTTTATGGGGACCCGTGTACTGCTCCAGGGGACGTGTATTAATGCAATTTTTTTTAAATGTTTTTTTTTAGGAGTAGTGATTTTAAAACAATAATTAAATTTCTCTTATCGTCCATGGACAGACACAGCTCCTTAAATCTTGACAAGTGGGTTATGTTCCTGTTCACAGGCGAGGACTAGGCAGAAACATGTTAGATATTTAAATACATGTTATTTTAACAGAGTTGAACAGCCCCGCCCAGGGGGCAGTCCCTCCAGACATAACCCTCCTCCCTGCAATATGCAGCCTCAGTTTTGTTCTGCCTAGCAAAGGAGAAGGACGTATGGCTCCCTTTGGGCCCAGCGCCCTGAGGAGAAATTTTATTTTATTTTAGTTTATTTTTTTCTTGAAGAATCTTCTATCAACTCTGGGCTGAGAGACAGGCTGGATATATAGATCCTTGTAGTCAATCCGGCCAGCCAGCGTTAACCTTTGCAAAGAGGCTGGGTCTGCCACGACCTACCCCATGACTCCTGGGGTGGCCAGTGAGCTTTCTGCTCCGAGGTCCACATATGACTGAGCTGTGGTGTTGTCTCACTCACAGTGGACCGGGCCGACAACTACCTCCATTGTGGTTGTAGGTCTGTCAGGAATGCGTCAGTGAGTCCTCGCTTGGACGGGTAAGTACAGTCCCTCCCGCTTAGGTGGGTTGGTAGGGCTAGGCATTCCTGTGGTTCGGGGGTCCTCTTATCCTCCCTTCCCTGCTCATTTTCTCTCTGCTGCATTGCTAACATTGCCGCTGTCGGGGGGCCTTACTGAGGAGACTGTGGTGCGTCTGGCCTGCGTTTTTTGTACTAGGGGTACTTTTACTGTGAGGTTTTTTTTCACTTTTAAGCCTTAGATAGGCTTTTCCTTTTTAAATGCAGCGTTTTGCCGCCATTTTGGCGGTGCTGGCGCCATTTTTTGGGTGGTTTTCAATTACATTGAAAACTCCCATTGGCGGCCATTTTGTCCCGCCAATGTATGTAGCCTTCCCCCACCCGTCTCTGGGGTGGGAGGTCGGCTTTGCAGGTTCACAGCTAGGTGCGTCTCCCTGCTCTCTGACCAGTGGGTCTGCGAGGGGGTCTCTTCGGAGTACTAGATAGGGTTCCTTCCTATCCACCGAACAGATTTTTGTTCCCTCGTGTTTCCCTCTCCTTCTGGCTCGTCAGTCTGCCTTGGGGCAGTGTGGGACTTGCCAGGCTGTGGGGTAAGTTTACCTGTCCTGCAGGACAAGAGGTTAGAGGGTTTCTATTCGAATCTGTTCTTGGCGATGCCCTTGTGAACGATGGGTAGTTCCACATGGAATCCTGGTGGCAGCTGCGCTCTATCCGGGGGAGTTTCCGGCTTTCCTTGGACATCAAGGACGCTTACATCCTGTGCCTTGCTATGAGGGAGGACCACTGTCAGTTTGTGGCCCTTCCTTTTGTTCTGGCGTCAGCACCAAGAGTTTTAACCAGGGTGCTCGTACTTATGCTAGCTTCGCTGGACCTGCGAGGCTTTGCCATTGTGGCTACTTAGTAGACCTTTTTTTTTTAGAGCAGCTTCTGGCTCAGACTTGGTGGTTGTGTCTGTAGCCATTCAGACCCTCCGAGAATTTGGGTGGGTGTTTAACGTTTTGGAGTCGGTCCTGGTCCCGACTTAGCGTTTGGAGTACCTAGGGTAGACCCGGACTCCTCGCTGGCGAAGGTCTTTCTTCCCCTGGGGAAATTGTAGACTCTTCAGTCTGCAGTGAAGGCATTGGCATCACACAATCGGTCATCTCTCCATTTTGCATGCGAGTCCTGGGCCTGTTGTAGCCTCCTTCGAGTTCCACACTCATGTCTTCCTGTGGGAAATGCTGTCCGAGTGGAACAATCTCTTGTCTCTGGTTCATCAGATTCAGGTGCGCCACCTGGTCAGAGTCTTCTGAATTGGTGGCTGAGATCCCAGACTCTTTAGTCCGGGAGGTCGCTTCTTCCCTTCCAGTGGACGGTGATTATGGACGCCAGCCTCACAGGTTGAGGGGGGCGCCTGGGGGGTCCAGTCGGCTCAGGGTCGCTGGACTCTAGGGGGCCTACGGCCATACTACCCTGAATGCGTCCGCTCTCGTCTAATCTCGGTAGCTAACCAGGGTCTGGCCTGGTTAGTACTTGGATGGGAGACTGCCTGGGAATACCAGGTGCTGTTAATCCTGTCATTGTCCTAGTTCTTTGGGCGATCAGGCTATGACTCTCCTCGTGGTCGTCCGAGCTGGATTCAGCCTGACGACGCCACGCTGTGGCTTCAGTCTACCATCAGGTATACTGGCAGGCGGACTACCGGAGTCGCCAGATGCTGGACCAGGGCGCCTGGTCTTTGTACTTGGAGGTGTTTTAGCTCCCTTGCAGGAGGTGAGACTTACAGGGCATGGATCTCCTGGCCGCTCGTCTCGACCGCAAGATGTCAAAGTTCGTGGCCAGCTCTAGCGATTTTGTACAGATGCGTCAGTCGCGTTGGTGGCCCTGTGTGGTCAGTATTGGATACTTTATACCTTTCCTTCATTGTAGTTGCTTACTCGGCTGCTCCACAGAGTGGAGGTTGAGGGGATCCCGTTGATTCTCATCGCTCCAGATTGGCCTCGGTGTCCTTGCTACGCCGATCTCGGGCGCCTGGTGGCGGAGGTACCCTGGCGGTGGCCAGGCCAGGAGAACTTTCTGTCTCAGGGTCCCATACTTCCCCCTGTTGTACAGTCACTGGCTTGCGCGACATGGCTTTTGGAAGCCAGGTTTTAAGAGACCGGGGTCTGTTCATCTCACTATGCTGTGGGCACGGTAGTCTTCTTCTAGGAAGATCGACCATCGTACCTGGAAGGCCTACATCTCTTGGTGCGAAGAGATGGGGTGTCATCTATGGACGTACTTGGTGTACGGGGTCCTGCTGTTTTTACAACTTGGAGTGGACCTAAAAATTGCCATATGCACCGTTTGGGGACAGACTTCAGCCTTGGATGTGTCTTGCAGTGGCCTTTTGCGGCCCATTCCCTGGTGGGTACACTTTTGTGCAGGGGGTTTTGGAGCTGTACAGCCCTGAGGGACCTTTGGCAAAGGGTTACTGATAGGGTGGTAGCGATCACAGGGACACAAGCTACTCTAACACATCAGATGTGCTAATTTTTTGCTGAGATACCCGGTTCCACTCCCTCTGAGCAGAAGCTAGTGCACACACTTTTCAGTGCGGTCCACTGGTCCATTGCCCTGTTCTGGCGAACCCCTGGAGTTCCTTGGGATCAGGTACTTAAACATATGGCAACCATCCAGATCATGAAAAAGGTCTTCCATACCATTATGGATACTTTGCATGTTTATGATTTGAAATGGAGGCCCTGGTCCCCCTAATCACTCGTTCATTAGCATGGTCACTTCACCCCTGTACCTTCTCATTAAATTACTTTTAGGCTAACATTGTTGTGGGAGGTTTCCCGTAACCTATTCTGTTTTCCTTTTTGGATTGAGCAAAAAAAATAAAAAATTTATTTTAGCTTATTTTAGTTTAGTTTTTTGGTTCTCTTCTACCTTATTTCTTTATATTCTACTGAATTGTCTTTAGTTCTGAGCAGAAGTGTCATGATAGTGTGGTGAGGCCTACTTCACCCTCCGCTTGGTTACTGATTTCTTAGCTTTGGCTGACTCCACACAATTTCAATAGATATGTAGCTTCAGTCATGTATGTGAACCGGAATGGTCTGTTCTCTGTTATCACATATTGTTACATGTTCTATGTCAGTGTATTTATGTTATTGTACACTTTTAGTTCTTGCTACTGCTCTTTCAATAAAAAAAACATTTGTATTAAAAAAAAAAAAAAAGACAGACAATTTGGGTCCTTTATTAAAAAAAAAAAAACTGTCCCGCAATGTCTATTCATCTTCGATCACAGCGTCCAACGACCCGAAAAAAGCCTCCATGAGACGGTGACATAAACGTGTGACCCCGCCCCTTCTGATGTCACATGATGTCAGAAGGGGGCGGGGTCACCCATTTAGGTCACATGGGTTGCCCCCGCCCTCAGCTATATAACAGCTGTCATCGCAAAGAGGATTCAGTCGGCGGGAGCCTCCCATGGAGGGCGCTGTGATCGAAGATGAACGTACATCACGGGACTTTTTTTTAAAAAAGGACTTGTCCCAAATTGTCTGTTATTTTAAAAATGTTGACACTTTTTTTTGTGAATGGGTAGGGGTAGAAAGTACTCGATAACCATTCACATGGGGGGGTGGGATCTGTGGGTCCCCTTGTTAAAGTGGGCTTCCAGATTACAATAAGCCCCCCACCTGCAGACCCCCACAACCACCAGGCAAGGGTTGTGGGGATGAGGCCCTTGTCCCCATCAAAATGGGGACAAGGTGCTTTGGGGAGACCCCAAAGCATCCTCCCCATTTTGAGGGCATGTGGCCTGGTACAGTTGAGGGGGGGGCGCTCTATCCCCCTCTTTTGCTGCGGCCTGCCAGGTTACATGCTCAGATAAGGGTCTGGTATGGATTTTTTGGGGGACCCCCACGTAATTTTTTTTTATTTTGGCGCAGGGTTCCCCTTAAAATCCATACCAGACCTGAAGGGCCTAGTATGGATTTTGGAGGGACCCCTATGCCATTTTTTTTAATTGCGCAGGGTTCCTCTTAATATCCATACCAGACCTGAAGGGCCTAGTGTGGATTTCGGGGGGGACCCCCGTGAATTTTTTTATTTGGTGCAGGGCTCCCCTTAATATTTATACCAGACCCAAAGAGCCTGGTAATGGACTGGGGCGGAACCCATACTGTTTTTTCAATGATTTTTATCTATATTGCTGGGATCAGACAATTTATTACAGCCATGAGCTGTTACAGGCATACTAAGGACCCCCTCCAGGCACAATATTTAAAGGAATATTTTATTTTTATTGTTACACTTTAAGCATTATTAAAATCACTGCTCCCGAAAAAAAAGCAGTTTTAAAATGTTTTTTTTCCTTTGATACATGTCCCCTGGGGCAGGACCCGGGTCCCCATAAACTTGTTATGGCAATAACTTGCATATAAGCCTTTAAAATGAGCACTTTTGGTTTTTCGTGTTAGTGTCCCATAGACTTTAACGGTGTTCCGCTGCTTTTGAATTTGCCGTGAACACCGCATAATGTTCGCTGTTCAGTTAACAGACGAACACCCGATGGTGGAGTCAAACTTACATTCAACTCGAACATCGGGCTCATCCCTAATTTTAAATACACAAAACTGGCGATGAGGATGGGATCTCAGTGATTGAACACTGCAGAAAACACATGAAATCAGCTTTGACTGAAGAATTAGAACTTGTGTTTTAGAGACACATCTATCAATAACTCCAGCATGGCTTCTCTGGGACACATGGAGGAATTTGATGTGGCCAATTCATCCTCATAGGACTCTTATGTACACACAGTCGTTTTTCGGCATGAAAAAAAACAACGTTTTTAAAAACGTCATTTAAAATGATCGTGTGTGGGCTTCACATCGTTTTTTGGCTTCTGAAAAACGAAAAAAAAAAAGAAAATTCGAACATGCTGCATTTATTAACGTTGTTTTAAAAAATGTAGTTTTTCAGGTTGCAAAAAATGATCGTGTGTGGGCTAAAACGACGTTTTAAACCTGCGCATGCTCAGAAGCAAGTTATGAGACGGGAGAGCTCGTTCAGGTTAAACTACCATTCATAATGGAGTAAGCACATTCATTACGCTGTAACAGACAGAAAAGCGCGAATCGTCTTTTACTAACATGGAATCAGCTAAAGCAGCCCAAAGGCGAATAGAACTTCCCTTTAGAGTGCCGCCGTACGTGTTGTACATCACCGCGTTTTGTTCATCATTTTTTTTTAAACGATGGTGTGTGGGCAACGTCGTTTTTAATGATGAAGTTGGGAAAACTTTGTTTTTTGGACATGCTGAAAAACAACGTTTTTTTGTACTCACTGTAAAATCCATTTCTCTGAGTTCATGGACGGACACAGCAGCACTGACCTTAGGGTTATATATCCTTCCTTTCAGGAGAGACTAGGCAGAAAAAACAGCACTTCAAGTGTTAAAACACTTCTCTCAGTACAGCACCTCCCAGGGGGCGGGGCTCCCGGGTACATCCCACTCTCTGGAACATCCAGCCTCAGTTCGTAAACAAGCAGTACAAATAAAGGAGGGGTGGGTGCTGTGTCCGTCCATGAACTCAGAGAAATGGATTTTATGGTGAGTACAAAAATCATATTTTCTCTTCCGTTCATGGACGGACACAGCAGCATTGACCTTAGGGACGTCCCCAAGCAGTGTCAAAAAATTTTGAGGGGTGGGAAAAAACATAGCAAACCAAGCTTCACCCCAAACAAACCAGAGTTCCTCAACGAAGGAACTTCAACCTTAAACTGCCGCCTGTAAAACCTTGCAGCCAAAGGAGGCATCCGAAGATGCACTCACATCCACCTTGTAAAATTTTGAGAAGGTGTGGATTGATGACCAGGTCGCCGCCTTACATACCTGTAAGACAGACGCTTGATGGCGGAAAGCCCAAGAGGCACCAATCGCCCTGGTCGAATGCGCCGTAACCTGAAAGGGAGGCGCCCGCCCCTTTAGGGCATAGGCCTGGAGCATGACCTGTCTGATCCACCTAGAAATGGTGGCCGACGAGACCGCCAGACCTTTCTTAGGACTAGTCACCGTCACGAACAGTGAGTCCGACTTCCGAAACGGAGCCGTAGCAGACAAGTACACCCTTAAGGCCTGAACCACGTCCAAGGAATACAAAGTGGCCTCCTTTGGGTTTTTCGGCCGAGGACATAAGGATGGCAAAACGATGTCCTCATTAATGTGAAAAGCCGACACAACCTTTGAAAGGAATGATGGCTGCGGCCGCAGCACCACCTTATCCTCATGGATGACTAAGTAATGAGCCTTGCAAGACAAAGCCGCCAGTTCAGATACCAGTCTGACCGAGGTAATTGCCACCAGAAAAACCACCTTCTGGGACAGAGTCAACAAAGGAATCTTCCGAATGTCCTCAAACGGAGCTTCTTGAAGCACCGAAAGAACTAAATTCAAGTCCCATGGAGGCAGTGGAGGACGCACAGGAGGGGCCACATGCCGGACCCCCTGCACAAACGTACGCACCAAGGAGTGCACCGCCATGGGTCGCTGAAAGTAGACAGCTAGAGCCGAAATCTGACTCTTAACCGTACTCCAGGCGAGAGACTGATCCACTCCACGCTGCAAAAACAGCAGAATCCGGGACATCACGTATGTACGGGGGTGCCATTTCATCTCTTCACACATAGAGATGTAGGCCTTCCACGTACGATGGTAAATCTTTCGTGAAGTGGACTTTCGTGCTCGCAGCATGGTAGAGATCACCGAGCCCGACAGACCTCGGTCCTTCAACCCCTGGCTCTCAACAGCCACGCCGTTAAAGCCAGCGACTGTAAAGCAGGGTAAAAGATAGGACCTTGCGACAGAAGGTCTTCTCTCATTGGTAGATGCCAGGGGACGTCTGCCACCAGACGCACCAGGTCCGCGTACCAGGAACGGCGCGGCCAATCTGGAGCGATCAGGATTGTTGGTATACCCTCGGCTTCCACCCTGCGCAGCAGGCGAGGAAGAAGCTGCAGGGGAGGGAAGGCGTATATTAGGCGATAGTGACCCCAAGGCGCCACCAACGCATCTGAAGTGTCCGCCCACGGGTCCCTAGACCTGGTCACGAATCGTGACACCTTCCGATTGAGATGGGACGCTAGGAGGTCCACATCTGGAGTGCCCCATTTTTGGCACCGTCTCTGAAACACCTCCGGGTGTAGCGACCATTCTCCTTGGTCTAGCTTTGGCCAGTTCAGCACCCCCGGAATGTACACCGCCGACAAAGCCGGAACGTAACTTTCGGCCCACCGGAGGATGTGCGCGACTTCCGTCGCTGCAGCCGAGCTTCGTGTGCCCCCCTGATGATTTACGTATGCCACGGCCGTGGCGTTGTCGGACTGGATTCTGACCGGTCCGCCTTGCAGACCCAGAGACCACTTGGGAAGACACAACTTGATCGCTCGGAGCTCCAGTACATTGATTGGAAGGCGGGACTCCTCCTGAGTCCAGCACCCCTGGGCTGACTGGACACCCCAGACACCCCCCAGCCGGAGAGGCTGGCATCCGTCGTGATCACTGTCCAATGACACGGCAGAAACGATTTTTCAGTCTGAAGTACCGGAGATGTCAGCCACCACTCTAGGGAGGACTTGACCAGTCGACTCACCCGAATCTGGTAATCCAGAGAAGAAGGAAGTTTGTTCCAACGTGACAGAATCTCTTTCTGCAACACTCGAGTGTGGAATTGGGCATACGGAACTGCCTCGAAAGAGGCCACCATCAGACCCAGCACTCTCATGCAAAAGCGAAGCCCATTTCTGGGTCGCCAACCGCTGCACCGCAGATTGCAGAGTCTGTAGTTTTTCCGTTGGGAGAAAAACTCTCGCCTCTGAGGAATCCAGGACTAGCCCCAGATATTCCAGCCGCTGAGACGGTACCAGTACTTACTTCTGGATATTCAACAGCCATCCGAATTCTCAGAGGGTTTGACAGGTGATAGACACGTCCTCTTCTAACTCTGAGCTTGAGGAAGCTCTCAGAAGAAGGTCATCCAGGTATCCCACGATAGCGATCCCGCGCTGCCGCAGCAGGGCCAGAATCGGGGCAAGCACCTTGGTGAAAACCCACGGTGCTGAGGCCAGGCCGAACTGGAGGGCCACAAATTGAAAGTGGTCCTCCCCGACCGCAAAACGCAGAAACCTCTGATGTGTTGCGCATATGGGGATATGCAGGTACGTGTCCTTGATATCCAAGGATGCTAGGAAATCCTCCTGATGGAGCGCTGCTATTACTGAGCGAATCGACTCCATCCTGAATTTTTGCACTTTGACAAAGCAATTGATTGCCTTGAGGTTCAGGATTGGATGGACGCCATCCTTCTTGGGGACTACAAACAGATTGGAGTAAAACCCCTGAAACCGTTCCGTTGAGGGAACCGGTACAATCACTTCCCTGACCAGCAGGTCCTGGACAGCCCCTGACAGGTCCTTCCGGCGATCCGGAAGAAGCCCGAGTTTGGAGGGAAAAAATCTGTTTGGTGGACAAGAGAGAAAATCTATCTTGTACCCCGAGGAAACTACTTCGCAAACCCAACGGTCGGAAAGAAGAGACCTCCACCGAGCCGCGAATTTGCGAAGCCGGCCCCCCACCCAAGATGTGGGCGGGGGCAAACCTTCATGCGGAGGCAGGCTTGTCCGCAGGCTTGTCAGGCTTACGGTACCAGGGGCTCTTTTGCCCTTCAGTGGACGCCTTAGCACCCTGGAAACTTTTTCCTGCCGCACTTGGCGGGCGAAAAAACGCTTGGGGGTAGTAAATGAGGGCCCTTGCTTACGGCGAGGCTCCTTACCCTTCCCAGATTGCGGGAGCAGAGTGCTCTTAACGCCTGTGGCATCGTTTATGATGTCATCCAGTGACGCCCCAAAAAGCCATTCACCTTTAAAAGGCAAATCCACCAGGGCCTTCTTAGAGGACTGGTCCGCAGACCAACACTTTAGCCACACAAGGCGGCGTAGTACCACCGCATAGGCGGAGGCCCTGGAGAGCAAGGGGAGCGTATCCAGGGCCGACTCACAGGCTAATTTTAGGCCTTGCACCAACTGGTCGGCCAGCTCCACACAGGTTAAGAAGCATTCTGCGCCTCCAGCTCCGGCACCAGGGACTTAGCCCGTTCAATAAGTGTCTGCGACACCAGAGCCCCGGCCAAAACCGGTCTCACCGCCGACCCCACCACTGTAAATATGGAGTGGGCCACAGCCTCAGCTCTCCTATCTGCGGGGTTCTTAAATGCAGGAGCCCCTTCCACAGGCAACGTGGTGGCCTTGTTCAGCCTGGAACCCGGAGGGTCCACTGACGGAGGAGAAACCCACTTATTTAAAAAGTCCTCCTCAAAAGGGTAACGGACCGCAAAGTATTTTGGTACTGCAAAAACTTTCTGCGGCCGTTCCCATTCCTTGTATAACAGTTTGTCCAGATATGAAACACAAGGAAAAACTTTTGCGGTACGGGGTGACTTGCGGAACCCAAAAGGGACCGGTCTGATGCCTCCACCAAAACCTCAAGTTTTTGAGTGTCCTGCACCGCAGTGATAAGAGCTCCAACAAATTCCTTATCATGCTTTGACCCTAAAGCAGAGTCATCCTCACTGTCCGTGTGGGCTAAGTCTGCATCATCTGACATGACAGAACCAGGGCCAGATGCAGTAGCAGGCCCTGATTCCGCATCAGAGACATCCCCAGAAGCAGGCGCAGGGAGGGGGCGCTTTTTGCCCCCCTTCTGGCCACTTGCCGCTTCAATCCTGGCAACAAACGCCTCAAGGACTGCCGTCATAGCATCCACCAAGGGCGCAGGAGCAGGGACACTAAGGGTTAACTCTGGCATGGTTGGGGTAGAAGCCTCTGGTTCAGACTCCATGCTGACCCACCTATATATGCCGCCTTAGTACTGCAGAACAGGACCCACAGGTCACCCTCCCGGCTGTCACAGAGAGCAGGGGACCCCCAGGGGACTCACCACCCAAAAACAGGCTGTACTACTGTGCAGAGCTGAGAGCGATGTCCGTGCTGTGCCGTCCCTCAGGAAGAATGCTGCGGGCTTCGCGCCGTTATTCCAGACACTAGAGGCCAAAACTTTTCCAAGATGGCTGCCGAAATGCAGAAAGAACAGCATGTGGGCTACAAGAAAATGGCCGCCGATATATAGAACCGCGTCACCGGTAAAATGGCGGCCGTACACGTGTTTAAAAAACCCAGTAACACACAGCAGACACTGTCCAGCATACACAGCACAATAAAAAACAACAGCACCCCACAGCAGCGCAGCCCCCCGGCAGTAACAGAGCCCCCCCAGGTGGACCCCCACCTCACAGCCGCCACCCAGAATGGGGAAGGAGGGAGAGGAAGGGAGAGAGGAAAGCAGGGCGGACCCTCAGTCGACCTCCCCAGGAATGCACCAGCCGAACCACCCTGCCGAGGCAAGGGGATACTACTTACCCATCCTGCGACCACCGGCTGGAGGCATTCCAGACAGAGAGAAGTGTTTTAACACTTGAAGTGCTGTTTTTTTCTGCCTAGTCTCTCCTGAAAGGAAGAATATATAACCCTAAGGTCAATGCTGCTGTGTCCATCCATGAACGGAAGAGAAATGATCATGTGTACGTGGCATTATGCTAGTTTTTCCTGGAAGCTATTAAGGTGGCCGATGTTGTGCAGAAAAGAGCTGTGTTACCGAGTGTTATTGGATCTAAATGCCGCGTACACACGACCATTTTTAATGGTCTAGAAAAAAACTATGTTTGTTTCAACCCGATTATTGTTAAGCCGGCCTTGCCTACACACGATCGTGAAAAAAAAATGCTCTTGCAAAGGGCGGTGACGTACAACACCTACGACGGCACTATAAAGGGGAAGTTCCATTCGGATGGCGCCACCCTTGGGGCTGCTTTTGTCGATTTTGTGTTAGTAAATGTTTGGTGAGAGACGATTCGCGCTTTTCAGTCTGTTACAGCGCTCCCGTCACATAACTTGCTTCTGAGCATGCATGTTGTTTTTCACGTCGTTAAACGCCGTCTTTATTCAACCTTACCAACTATGGTCCGGATTCACAAAGCACTTACGCCGACGTATCTCCAGATACGCCGCGTAAGTGAAAATATGCGCCTTTGTATCTATGCGCCGTGCCCACAAACGAAGATACGCCTAAAAACAGGCTTCATCCGACCGACGTAACTTGTCTACGCCGGCGTAGAGTGGGCGCATATTTACGCTGGGCGCATTTGCCGCTCCCATTGATTTTCTATGCACATATGCAAATGAGGGAGATATGCCGATTCACGAATGTACTTGCGCCCGGTGCATAATATACGCGGTTTGCGTAAGTCGTACGTCCAGCGTAAAGTTATTCCCCATATATGAGGCGCAACCCATGCAAAGGTATGGACCAGGGAACACAACACGTCGTATTTTACGTTATTTACGTTGGATGTGAATATGGCTGGGCGTAGGTTAGGTTCACGCCGTAGGCAGTGATCCGCCGTATCTTAGGCAGATGTTCCGACGTGATTCTGAGCATGCGCACTGGGATGCGTCCACGGGACGGCGCATGCGCCGTTCATTATACGTATCTGTCTGAGACTCAGCCCATCATTTGCATGGGGTCACGCCTCACTTGCATGGCTCACGCCCACTTCCACATACGCCGGCTTCCGCCTAGGAAACCCAGCGCAGATTTGGCAGCACTGGCTTTGTGAATCGAGTGCTTGCCTCTATGCGCTACGTCGGCGTAGCGTAAAGAAGATACGCTACGGCGGCATAAATATGCGCCGCTGTTTGTGAATCCCGGCCTATGTATTTATGTAACGCAGGCCATGGCCTAGGGCAGCGCACATTCACTCATACAATATGTTTCTTACATTCCCATGTATAATTAACAATCCTTTTACATCCCTTTACTTCTGACCATTTAAGTCCAAAAAAGTGGAAAAGGATGTGTAGCACCCTCCCAGGTAGGTGCTAGGATTAGTGTATCATAGTTGTTGGTTGCTCTGCTTAACAGAGGAACCGCTAGGTCAATTTAACAGAGAACTGTGATTGGTTGGTGTAGCCTGCTCAGTGTGCTCTGGTGCTCCTCATGCTATATTGAGTTTCCCTGTGTCCAACAACTAAGGAAAGTTCTGTATAATAAGAAAGAAACCATGACTATTCATACAGCCCTGGCCAATTACAAGGGGAGGTGCCCCTTAGCATGCTGAGTGCCTGTATTTCCATTCTGGGAGCACATGGGCCTTGGGTCTTTCCTAGCAGAGGATTGCACCAACTGGGGGAGAGGTGCTGCCTACCCTGGCACTTGCTGCCATGTTACATAGTTAGGTTGAAAAAAGACACAAGTCCATCTAGTTTATGTGGCCTCAGGTGAGCCTGGATTGAGACAGAGTGTGCTGCCATGCGGAATTAGATGGATTCCTGAGGGCCTGAAGTTAGTGAGAGTGGCCCTGGTTCTGCAGAGAGCTGTCTGAAGGGGTTTTCTATTCAAGATCTGGTATAGAGTGTCGCATTGAAGTTGGAAGACAGCTTTCCCTGGACATTTTGTGAGTACACACAACATAAAGGGTCTATAGACTTGTGATTTTAACCCTTTCTGGTAAGCTATATACTCAGCTGAGGGTCTGAAAAAAGGGAACACTGGTTAGTGTTCTAAAGAGCTTGTTCAATTGTTTGCTACTGCATAGGACTTTGCTCAGTTCTACTACCCTTTTGGATTGCCAAGCAGTCTGCTGTAACTGGCTTGTAACTGAGAAGCTTTGCTCTGCTACTACTATTGAGGGACTTTTCTCACTCCTGAAACTACTTTGTGCTACTTTGAAGGAGAAGTCTGCTGTCTGCTTTCAGCAAGGACTTCACTCAAGCTTAACCAAGAGATCAGTTAGGTGTCCTTAAGTGGGAATAGTTCTATTTCTGGGAGTATCCCACTAAATCCTCTTTCCTATCCAAGTTCTCAAAAAAAAACAAAAAAAAAACCCTAGACTGATCGTTGAAGACAATGAGCGGAAGTGTGTGCTTCTAACTTGTGCCTGGCTGCAGGACAAAAGTGGGGAAGACCTGGGCAAACTTCCAGTGGCTTCTTCGGGATTAGTGCACAGATGCAAACCTTTTATGTTGTTTTTTTTTTTTTGACTTATACAAACTCAGAGGCAGCTGGATGTAAATGACACACGTCAGTTTACATTAACCTTCCTACTGTCAGGGCTGGGCTTTTAGCAGCTCCCTTCTCAATGCTCAGGCTGCTCAGCTGTCGGATAATTGTCAGCACTCATTGTTTCCACAGTGGCTCACCTAGTTATCATTAAATGCTCGTCGGTCCCGCCTACAGCCTACCCCTTCTGGCTATTTAAACTTCCTTGTTCATTCCTTTTGTGTCAACATATCTGGAGAGTCTCTGCTGTGTTCCTGTAAAAGACTTTGCCTGGCTGATGTCCCTTCTGGTTCCTGGTACTGTTCTTCTGCCTCCGACTACGCTGATCTCTGGTTTCCTGATTACTGGCTCGTCTGATTTCCCGTTTTGGGTTCCCATCCCTTTGACTACGTTTACTGATCTGTATAATTTTTACCATTACATTAAAGGTGTTAATTTTACTGCATTTTCTGTCTCAGTCTGATTCATGGTTCCTAACACCTACCTGCATTAAGCTTCGGTCCAGATCTGCCACAGAACAGCCAAGTGAAAGGGTTTTTACTACCATTTCCTTGCACAATTTGTGCATCTTTGTTGATGGAATTGTTTTCTGTGTAGTTAAAGTTTGCTTAGAACCACACTGCTAGTAGAGTAATCACAGTTCTAGTTGCACTGAGAAACAGTGGGTAAACTGTCTTGTTGCCATTTTTTCACCCTCATCTTTAGCTCATCTTGCATGATATATTACGTCTGATTTTGTTAGTATAATACTAAAGCTAGCACATTGACTAAGGTTAAGAAAGTTGGCCCAGAGGGACAGGAAGTAAAAATCAGGCCATGGTCAAAGTGTCGGCAGAATGCTGTCCAAAACATGTAAGTGGGACAAGTATAGGATCTGGAATTTCTGTCAACTGACAGGTAAGGCAGTTTGCTGTCTGCTCCAATTGGTACATGCTATGGAAATAAGTCCTGGATAAGAGGTATCAATGGGCAATAATACTAATTGCTAGTAATATATCTAAAATTATACCTGCTACAGGAGACTGCCTGACTGGAGACCTTGCCCTTGAGTTGTCCATGTTGAACTGAAAAGTTTGGCTTTCAGAGATATCTCCATTATCCTCAATTCCATCCACCACTCTGTAAGGAGAGATTATTTAATATATATTTAGAAATATAATCTATGGTATACCAGATGCTGAGTTTAAAGAAACAAATAAGAAATGTTATAAACCCAAATTTGCCTATTAGTTTCATCTCATTCTACCTGGATAAGCTTATATGAATGAATTCTGTTATATCTATGGATGAATATCACATTAAAACTTTTGATGGAAAGAGTTGGGCAGAATTCCCGGCTCAATCTAAGATATGCAGAACAAATCATCCTCTTCTCTTCCAAGGTAAAAATATGTTAAAACTAACAAAAAAGGTGCTACTAAAGTTTTAAAAAATTAGGATATTACTATCAGTTATGGTAAAAAAAAAATCACATTTTGGTGATCTGCATAGTTAATTTTCTGTAAATAAAGGTCCATTATCCATTTATAATTTATTTATAAAAACAAAGACACTTCTTTTGATAGGATGAAAGCACCCAACTTACCGAGGACTGAGATCTGGTGGACCATATGTGTTGAGTGATGGGATAAGGAGTTTGGCTGGCTTTCGGGAGCTTCCATTTTCTGACTCAGACACCCTTTCTTCCTTGTGACACTGGGGAGAGGGGCTTCTTCCTCGACTGTTCCGGGCTGGAGACCGGCAATTAAGCCGGAAAGCAGAAAACTGTCTCAAATCATCTCCCAGGAGGCTGCTGAGAGAGCCACGGCGCACAGGACTGTTAAGATTTGGTAGCAAGAGTTTTCTACGTGTCATAGTGGCTGGAGAGTGCCGGAAAAAGTCATCCGTCTCATCTTTATCTTCTAGGATAGATGATAACTTCTTATCAGGGGTAGTACCAGATTCTGGGCGTGGCTGAAAAATATTCACAAATTATTTTTGTGTGAGTTTTACAAATAAATTTTATCAGCAAATGATCCATAAATCGCCCATGCAACTAAATCAACCTATCTGGCAGATAATGCCCATCATCCAGTAGAATAATGGACATATAAATGCATTGAAGTTGGCATACAGACAAAATGCATCCTTTATTGCAGGAACACAAAGAAGTTTTAACTGCAGCCACTAGCACCAGAAATGTAATTAATATATAATGAAAATGCATAAGCAGAGTTTCAGTGACTACTGAATTTTTAAATGATTAGTTGGTCCAGAGATCTAGGCAGCTGAGTTTAGCTTCCTGCAATTCCTAATCCACATGGGCAGAATAAACACTGCTTTTAAAAGGTATTTTTCATATTTTTTATGCTTCTGAAAACAACTGCATTCCAGCCAATGTGTCCATACACAATGTGGCATTCTGATTTATAGCAGCGTTCAGAAGCATAACAAAATGCCCCAAACATGCATTTTGGAGAGGAGCGTACTGGCATCATTTATGCACCTACATTTATTCCAGTGGCTAGAATAAATTGATATTCTGGGCAGTAGAATAAGTTTATGGTCATATGTTTTCTAAATGCTGTATGCCTAATACAGCCACATAAACTCAGGTAATTACGTGTAAAAAGGAGGATTTTAACGCTTGATTCTTCTGCCAGCTCCTGGCAAAAAGATCGTAGATGCCCATCTGAGTGCATGAAGCCTAAAACTCTTGTCTTTATATAGATATGACAGTCCAAATCCAAATACAGAATGAAGTTTTGTAAATAGAGTTGGGCGAACGGTTTGGGCCAAGCAAAAGTTTGGCCTGAACATTGCCTGTTTTCCCCGACTTTACAGATGCCAATGGCTCCTGTAAAGAGGAAGTAAGGGGAGAAAATATGTAGCCCTGCACTCCACTGATCTCTTCTCCCCTCTCTTTACCTTCACACAGGAAAGGGGGGCACAGGGACACTGACAACATTTTTTTACCTGAATGCAAGCAATGCATTCAGGTAAAAAAGGTTTTGAGGTTTAGTGACACTTTAAATGTTTTATTTTTTTTATAAATAAGCAGCTCTCCTGATGGGGGGGGGGGGGGGTTGCAGTAAAAATCTGTGCATTATTTATTATCAGTGCAGGCCATTCAGGGATGTCATCAGTGATGCCCAGAAGTGCCCCACCAGTGATGCCAATCAGTGCCCACCTGTGCCTTCCAGGTATGCCAATCAGTGCCCATCAGGGATGCAAATCAGTGCCCTTCAATAATGTCTGTCAGTGCCTCCTCATCAGTGCTGCCTATCAGTGCCATCCATCAGTGCCTCAATATCAGTGCTGCCTTTCAGTGCCCATCAGTACCACCTATGAGTGCTGCATATCAGTGCCGCCTATCAGTGCCCATCAGTGCTGCATATTAGTGCCTCCTCATCAGTGCCAGTCCGTGAAAGAGAAAACTTATATACAACATTTTATAAACAAAATCAAGTAAAGTAAACAGGGTCACTTATCTGGCGCTTCAATCTAATTGAGGGTTAATTATCCTTAATAAAAGATGGTAAAACTAGCAGCCACTATATTAATACAATACAATATAATCTATAAGCCATAAAGTCTATTCCAGAAAAAAGAATGTTCCTTAAGGCAAAGCAGTGCTTCCAAATAATGTTGTACACCGTTTGATTCAAATAGTACAAAACACCACACCTACAGGAATTGCACTTAAAAATCAATCAAATAACGCTTTGGATATTTATGCCCAAACAGTATCAGGGAATCATTAAACCATGGATTGCGTAAGGCGCTCACTCCAATTGTAGAGATCGCAGGTGTATTCAGCATTACAGTCCTGCTTCAGAACACTGCTCAGACCTTACACATTAGGCCTCGGTCTGCCTTCCCCAGACCTGACACTCAGCACCTCTGTGCTTGCAGCTTCGTGCTGCACAGGCTTCCTCCTGACTCCTAGGCCAGAACTCCTGTCTGCCGGGCGGAGGTGTCTTCAAGGACTGACCTCTATTCCTGGGAGGATTATGAACCCAGCCCACAGGTGTGTAATTTGTATTCCTGCCAAAATCTGGCATACACTTCTCATATGCACCTGTGACATGGGGGTCGCATGTCCACAATTGGTACACTCCAAAAATGACCTCCTGACCCATCTCTTCCTGTACAGTTCGCCCTCTCACTCGTTTGGCCCTCAGTGGCTCCCGTACTGCACATGCGCGCCTCGTGTGTTTCGGACTGGCCCAGGAAGACACCTGTGTCCCGGTATTTACTCATGTGTTCTTCTATGTCAGATCAAAGCGTGTTACCGTGAGGGGGTAGGGTGACCACATTTCCAAACTACCATTTAGGGACACCCTCCCTTCCCAAAAATCAGCTTGTGCTGTAACGAATCACAGCGCAGTGATTGGACACAAGAGGTGGGATTTATGATTTCTCCAGTCACAAGCAGGGGACGGGATTGTGCTCCTCCAGGCATTCCCAGCCAGGACAAGTACTGTCAATGAGTAAAGTGGTGATGTGGCGGCCTTTTTTGGGGGCATCAGATTGGCCCGGAGGGTGGCTGTGTCAGTTTCATTCCGGGACACTGTATTGTCCTGGAATGAAGGTGCCCGGGACAGACCTTCAAAATGCAGGACTGTCCCGGGCAATCCGGGACACGTGGTCACCCTATGAGGGGGAGAGGTCATGGCTTCCGTGCTGAATCTGAATAATGACTGAGGAAACACCTATGATCACATGAGTGAGATTAACGTGATTTTGGAGTGTACCAATCCATGGTCCCGGTATTGTAATTGAGATACCCTGGCTGATGATTCCCTGATACTGTTTGGGCATAAATATCCAAAGTGTTATTTGATTGATTTCTGGTAAGTGCAATTCCTGTGGGAGTGGAATCACGCGGTGCAGTGAAGGTGGATTCTCATTATACCTGATGCAGTTTTATGAACTGTTATCCAAGCAACTTGACCAAATCTGTCTCACTGGGTGTTTTGTACTATTGTCATCTAACGGTGTACAACATTATTTGGAAGCACTGTTCTGCCTTAAAGTGGAGGTCCGCCAATTTTTTATTTTTTTAAAGTCAACAGCTACAAATACTGCAACTGCTACTTTGAAAATAAGGACACTTACCTGTCCAGCGCGCCCGCGATGTCGGCACCCGAAGCCGAGCTATCGCCCAGCTCTTGGGTGTTGCCGCTGCCATTTTCGATAAGGGAATCAGGAAGTCAAGCTTTGCAGGTTGACTTCCTGGTTCCCTACTGCGCATGCGCGACTTGCGCTGCGCAATCCCACTGGTCCCTGCTGTCTTCTGGGACCCGTGTGTCTCCCATAAGTCAGCGGGAGGGGGGTGCCGGACATGGCGTAGACTCCCGCATATAATGCAGGAGTCTATGCCAGGAAGTGGGTGCAAATACCTGTCTTAGACAGGTTTCTGCACCCCCCCTCCCGCCTGAAAGGTGTCAAATGTGACACCTGAGGGGGGGGGTGGAATCTGGACAGCGGAGGTTCAATTTTTGTGTGGACCTCTGCTTTATGGAACATTCTATTTTCTGGAATAGACTTTATGGCTTATGGATTATATATACAACATTTTAAAACAGAAACAAATCATTTTTTTTTTTTTTTTTTTTTAAGTGCAAAAAAATAAAAAATCCAGTGGTGATCAAATACCACCAAAAGAAATCTCTACTTGTGTGAACAACATGATAAAAATGTCATATGGGTACAGTGTTGTATGACTGCGCAACTGTCATTCAAAATGTGACAGCTGAAAGCTGAAAATTGGCCTGGGCAGGAAGGGGTTAAAAGTGCCCATCATTAAAATCACTGCTACTGTAAAAAAAAAAAAAATTGCATTGATACAAGCTCTACCTGGGCCCACATACCCTTTACAGCTGGTTCTGGTCCTCTGCTCACTACTGTCACTTGTAGATACAGAAGCACAGCTTCTGAGTTTACAAATTACAGCTTGCCTCCCATTGGTTCCCACAGATCTCATCTCCTGAATGAATCCCAAAGGTTTCAGAGTGGGGACAAGGGAGACGCAAGAGACCTGGGTATAGTTCAGTTATGGGCTGGAGAGGAGAGTCCTCTGGTAGGCTGCATGCACCATCTATTGCCAGGATGCCGACGCCCCACTGGATGATCTTACAGCAGAGAGACAGAACCACCTACAGTAAGGTGACCAGATTTTTAAAATTAAATTCAGGGACATATTTTTTTTGTTACTAATAATGGCTCACAGCCTGTCAAGTCTTATGCCCCGTACACACCATCACTTTATGTGATGAAAAAAAACGACACTTTCTGTGAAGTAAAAAATGACGTTTTTGAAACTTCAATTTTCTAAGACGAAGTTGCCTACACACCATCGTTTTCTCACAATGATCTTGCAAAGTGAGGTTACGTTCCACCACGTTTTACCATTGAAGCTTGCTTCTGGGCATGCGTGGATGAAAAAACGTCTTAGAAAACGACGTTTTTTGCTACACACGGTCAATTTCTGTGAAGTAAAAAGTGCACTTTTGAAAAACGACACATAAAATTGAAGCATGCTTCAATTTTTTTCTGTCGTTTTTTACAAGACATAAAACGACGTTTTCCCCCACACACGGTCAATTAAAGTGACGTTTTTAAAAACGTCATTTTTTTTCATCACATAAAGTGATGGTGTGTACGCGGCAATACTCTCCGGGCCCCGGCTACTACTGGGTGGGGAGCGGACGAAGATCACTCTGCCAGAGAAGGCAAGGAGATAGGTAGGTGGCTGGTCTGGACTTGAGCCAGGGCAGAAGAACATGCGAGCGGGAGCGGGAGCGGAACGGGCATGCACCAAAAACTGAAGAAATATTCCCTCTGTTTTAACCAGCACATGATCATCAGAAAGGGGCACAGACAATGGAAAAAATACACCCCCCCCCCAAGCTAGTAGGAGTAGCAGAGCGGGGGGGGGGGGTGTAATTTCATTTTTTTTTTATTCTGCACTGACTGTCTTTGAAATTGCCCCAGCCCCTGTTCAAATCCAATCCGGGGACAGACTTGGTCCGGGGACAGTGTCCTCAATCCGGGGACTGTCCCCGGAAACCGGGGATGTCTGATCACCCTAACCTACAGTGTGCATGGAGGTAGTAGAGACGGCTGGTGGTTCAGCAAAAAAGGCAGGACACATGGAGGATAGTGGAGCTTTTGAGCGGGCAGAAGATAAGTGTAGTGAAGGGGGGGGGGGGGTGAGCTGAGGAGGTAAGGAGCTGTGAAAACCTACTAAACCCTGCTATCTGTGTGTACTGCACCCCTGAACTTTGAAATTATTGCATAGTATATCCCTGAAGTCTGCAGTCTCTTCATAGTGTACCCCTGAACACTCCAATCTCTGCCCAGTGCACCCCTGAACCTTGCACTCTGTGCTTAGTGCACCCCTAAACACTGCAATTTGTGCACTGTGCACCTCTGAACTCTGTGCATAGTGTACCCCTGAACTCTGTAAACTGTGCATAGTGCAACCCTGAATTTTGTAAACTGTGCATAGTGCACCCCTGAACTCTGCAAACTGTGCATAATGCACACCCGAACTCTGCAAACTGTGCATAGTGCACCCCTGAACTCTGCAAACTGTGCATAGTGCACCCCTGAACTCTGCAAACTGTGCATAGTGCACCCCTGAACTCTGCAAACTGTGTGTAGTGCACCCCTAAACTCTGCAATCTGTTTGTGGCACACTCCTTAACCACTTCATCCCCGGACCATATTGCTGCTCAATGACCGGGCCCCTTTTTGCGATCCGGCACTGCGTCGCTTTAACTGACAATTGCGCGGTTGTGCGACATGGCTCCCAAACAAAATTGGCGTCCTTTTTTCAACACAAATAGATCTTTCTTTTTTTGGTATTTGATCACCTCTGCGGTTTTTAGTTTTTGCACTATGAACAAAAATAGAGCGACAATTTTGAAAAAAAAAACAATATTTTTTACTTTTTGCTGTAATAAATATCCCCAAAAATATATAAAAAAAAAACATTTTCTTCAATTTAGGCCGATACGTATTCTTCGACTAATTTTTCGTAAAAAAATCGCAATAAGCGTTTATTGATTGGTTTGCGCAAAAGTTGTTGCGTCTACAAAATAGGGCATAGTTTTATGGCATTTTTATTAATATTAATGGCGGCAATCGACGATTTTTTTCGGTACTGCGACATTATGGCGGACACTTCGGACACTTTTGACACATTTTTGTGGCCATTGGCATTTTTATAGCGATCAGTGCTATAAAAATGCATTGATTACTATAAAAATGCCACTGGCAGGGAAGGGGTTAACACTAGGGGGCGGGGAAGGGGTTAAGTATGTTCCCTGGGTGTGTTCTAACTGAAGGGGGGGGGGGTGAACTGACTGAGGGAAATGACTGATCGCTGTTCATACATTGTATGAACAGATGGTCAGGCATTTCTCCCCCTGACAGCACCGGGAGCTGTGTGTTTACACACACAGCTCCCGGTCCTCGCTCTGTAACGAGCGATTGCGGGTGCCCGGCGGCGATCGTGCCCGCCGGGCACACGCGCAGGAGTCAGTGGCGAGCACTGCGCCCAAGCCTACCCAGTTGTGTGTCAATAGCGAATTAATATTTGCCTTTTGTCTTCCTGCTTCTCCTCCTAGCCAATCAGGAAGTGGGAAGAACGCAATTGGCCGAGAGGAGAAGAGATTTTGGCCAGTACTGGGGGCGGAGAAGATGTACGGGGAGATCCGGAAGATGGCCACTGCCATCTCTCTGCTCTGCATCATCGCCAGGAGCAATCTCTCTAACCTGCATCACCGCCTGACCGCGCGAGTACCACGTTTTGGGTGGTCTGTTTGACGCCCCTACTTTTCAAACCACCAATAATCTACCATTTGTTATAGCTTTTCTGAGCACTAAAGAACTACTTTATTTAAGTCTAGAAATGTAATTCATAACCATGACTAATGCCTGAACAAACAACTGAACCTTGGGTGATTCACTTACTTTGCCCTAATTACAAGAAACATCCATGTTGATGACTAACATTGCTGTTCATCAAAAAAGGTCAAAGATTGGTACACATGCATTCAATACAGATTGTGTCATACTAAAACCGAACATGAACAATATACAGTCATGGCCGAAATTGTTGGAACCCCAGATTTTTTCCCAGAAAATCAAGTATTTCTCACAGAAAAGTATTGCAATAACACATGTTTTTCTATACACATGTTTATTCCCTTTGTGTGTATTGGAACAAAACAAAATAAGGGAGGAAAAAAAGTAAATTGGACATAATGTCACACAAAACTCCAAAAATGGGCTGGTCAAAATTCTTGGCACCCTTAACTAAATATTTGGTTGCACACCCTTTGGAAAAAATAACTGAAATCAGTCGCTTCCTATAACCATCAATAAGCTTCTTACACCTCTCACCTGGAATTTTGGACCACTCGTCCTTTGCAAATTGCTCCAGGTCTCTCTTATTGGAAGGGCGCCTTTTCCCAACAGCAATTTTAAAGGGGTTGTAAAGGTAAAAAAAAAAATTCCCTAAATAGCTTCCTTTACCTTAGTGCAGTCCTCCTTCACTTACCTCATCCTTCCATTTTGCTTTTAAATGTCCTTATTTCTTCTGAGAAATCCTCACTTCCTGTTCTTCTGTCTGTAACTCACCACAGTAATGTGAGGCTTTCTCCCTGGTGTGGAGCGTCGTGCTAGCGTCCTGACTCTCCTGCTCGCCCCTTTCCCCCTCAAGGGTAATTCTCAGATTTCATGATGCCTTGCACACATTCAAGGCACCAAGTGCCAGAGGCAGAAAAACAACCCCAAAACATAATTAAACCTCCACCATATTTCACTGTAGGTACTGTGTTCTTTTCTTTGTAGGCTTCATTCTGTTTTCGGTAAACAGTAGAATGATGTGCTTTACCAAAAAGCTCTATCTTGGTCTCATCTGTCCACAAGACGTTTTCCCAGAAGGATTTTGGCTTACTCAAGTACATTTTGGCAAACTGTAGTCTTGCTTTTTTATGTCTCTGTGTCAGCAGTGGGGTCCTCCTGGGTCTCCTGCCATAGCGTTTTATTTCATTTAAATGTAGACGGATAGTTGGCGCTGACACTGATGCTCCCTGAGCCTGCAGAACAACTTGAATTTCTTAGGAACTTGTTTGGGGCTGCTTATCCACCATCCGGACTATCCTGAGTTGCAACCTTTCATAATTTTTTCTCTTCCGTCCACGCCCAGAGAGATTAGCTACAGTGCCATGGGTTGCAAATTTCTTGATAATGTTGCGCACTGTGGACAAAGGCAAATCTAGATCTCTGGAGATGGACTTGTAACCTTGAGATTGTTGATATTTTTCCACAATTTTGGTTCTCAAGTCCTCAGACAGTTCTCTTCTCCTCTTTCTGTTGTCCATGCTTAGTGTGGAACACACAGACACACAATGCAAAGACTAAGTGAACTCTCCTTTTTATCTGCTTTTATTTTTATATTGCCCACACCTGTTACTTGCCCCAGGTGAGTTTAAAGGAGCATCACATGCTTACAACAATCTTATTTATCCACAATTTTGAGAGGGTGCCAAGAATTTTGACCAGCCCATTTTTGGAGTTTTGTGTGACATTATGTCCAATTTGTTTTTTTTCCTCCCTTTTTTGTTTTGTTCCAATACACACAAAGGGAATAAACATGTGTATAGCAAAACATGTGTTACTACAATACTTTTCTGTGAGAAATACTTGATTTTCTGGAAAAAAAATCTGGGTGCCAACAATTTCGGCCATGACTCTAAATCCAAGCTGCACAAGAAATACAATGCTAAAATATATAAAGAGTATTACCTGTGATAGTCGTGGTGAACGACAAAACCTGTAGCAGCCCTATAATTGGTGATAGAAGGAAAAGTGTGATTAATATACAGTATACAACACAGAAGGAAAAGCATTCATTTCACAAATCTCTTACATCTGTCTCACTGCCTTCCCGTAGATTAAACGTCAAGTCATGGTGGATGTCTGCCATGAATTTGCTGGAATACTCGGGGTACAGTTCCAGTACTTCCAGAAGCCCTCGTAGAGTAAGGTACTGCAGGTCACAGTATGTTAGCGCTTTCACATCGGCATTTGTTTTAATCACCTGTTCTTTGCTGGTGAGGTCAGCACCAATAAGATCACCTTTACCTGAAGCCGAAAAAACATACATAAAAAGTATAATCTGATCAGTAGATTGTGATATTATAAAACATATATTATGTATGCAAAACCAAAACTCTTCTTTTAGTTGAGGATAGAGTAGGGAATGTTTAAGAAGACCATTGTTGGTTTTTTGTCTTTGTAGGCAGGGCCGATCCGCCCTATAGGCTCACTATGCAAGCCGCTTAGAGCCCTACAAAGCTGCGGAGGGCCCCCCAAATTACTAGAGGCCCCGCCTGGTGAGAAGTCATTTTCGGCCCCTCACTCCGCTTCTCAACTGGCTGGCTGCATGAGAGAAGAGGTAAGAAGTCATGCTTGAAAAAGGAGTGCGGCAGCCTCACCATTCGCTGCCTGTCACTCGGAAACGCGTCACATACCCGGTGACGTCATCAACCCGCGCCTGCTGTCCACCTGCGCTCCAAGCCTCGTTTTGGAAAGATTCCCAATGGCAGCTAACCATCTCCATCAGCGGTGACATTGAGTCCACACAGCGCTCCAGCAGACCCTGGATGACAGTGATGGCCGGATGACACCTCTCCCCACCTCAGGATTACTGACTTACATGCCTATTTGTCACTTCTAAAATGTGAGTGACCATTACCTAAGTTTTTAACCTTATTAAATTGTTTTAAAACTATTACACCCAGAGGCGCCTCATCCCTTGTTTTCCTCCTATAGATTTGGAACATGGTTTCTGTTCCCCCCTGATGGCAGCCCTGAAAGTGTATTACCTCATCAATTATTCACAGACTTTCACTACTCATCCCTGTGTCAGCTAATGTTAAACATTATATATTGACTTTAACCCTTCCTCTCATATGGTGCTGGCTTGATACCTGAAGCATTGTTCACTTGCGCATTTTTTACCTGTATTGTTAAGAAGTCAGCACCCCCTGCTTCTCAACTTTAATCTTTAATGTGAGTATTGACCTTTCCACAATCTATCCAAAAAAGTTTAAAAAAAGTTTTGACTTTACATACACTTTAAACTAAGAATTGCAAATAATTATCAGCAGTACCATTAGAAAGTAAGACAAGTAGTTGTATCAAATTTTTTTATATTAGGTAGGTGTTAAAAATAATTTGCATACATTTTTTTTTCCTATAACATACTGGTAAACCTTGTGCAGATTGATAGTAGAGACGAGATGGTTTGTAATCTGGCTGTTTGGCATTTACTAAGCATATGTCTGCACACTATCCATAAGTGGTTATGTTGGAATGTATATATCTTTCAGTTGCCGTTTTTTTTTCTCAGCTATAGGTTGGTTAGTATTTGTGCAGAAAAAAAAACAATATTTTGTTTTTAGAAACATTTTTTTTACTTCCACTCTAGACCGGAAGTGATAAGCGTTTATGAAAAAAAAATCGCTGGCTTAAAAAAAAAAGAAAAAATACAGGAGTTATGGCTGATAGCTTCAGCCATAACTGTGGTAAACAACTTGAAAGCTGCAATGTATGTACACTATACGTATTGTGGTCGGTGCCTGCCAAATGCCCAGCAGAGGCTAGAAATCCCTCTTTGGTTGGCTGGTATAAAGAAAGTTGATGTGCGGATTTTAAAGAGTGTGGTAGTGCTGTGCTCGGCCATGGTGTGAAAATGATTTTGTGTCACCCACAGTTCCCATTCAGGCAGGTTGAGGCCTCGTACACACGATAGGTTAACCAGAGGACATCGGTCTGATGGACGGTTTTCATCGGTCAAAACCAACTTGCTTTAAATTTAACCGATGGATTCCTAACCGATACGTCAAAACTGATCGTTAGTAGGCACAACCATTGGTTAAAAATCCACGCATGCTCAGAATCAAGTCGACGCATGCTTGAAAGCATTGAACTTCGTTTTTTTCAGCACGTTGTTGTGTTTTACGTCACCGCATTCTGACACGGTCGTTTTTTTAACCGATGGTGTGTAAGCGCGACGGACCATCAGTCAGCTTCATCGGTTAACCGATGGCAACGGTCCTTCAGACCGTTCTCATCAGATGGACTGGTCGTGTGTACGAGGCTTGAGGGGCTCCAGGGTGCTTGTCTCATACTGAAGAACCTTGAGTTTTAGTTTCCTCCTAGGTCGGAAAAATATGATATGGGATCTGGTTTCCTGAGTCTTTGTAGAGACCTGAGAGGGATGAAGTCTCCAATCTTGGGTCAAGGTTTTGCATACAGCCAGCACACTGATTATGCAGTTGTGTGCAGGACATTTATTAGAGACATCGCTATGGACCAGGGCTCCACCCTGGTAGACAGAGGGGGCTCCACCTAGGGGACAAGTGGGAGCCAGGGCAGCAGGGGGCTGCTAGGTGCATGTGTAGAGGATTCAGGCTAGAGTAGCAGTGCTGCAAATGTACAAGTGGACAAGAAAACATGTGCAAGTGGACAAGAGAAGATTTAAGTGGGTGTCCTTAATGCTCTACTGTTTGAAGGTGGTTCCCTCAAGACGTATTATAAATCCAATGTACAATGTAATTTAGGAAATGTAGCTGGGGAGAAAGAAATGGTAAACATGTGATGCACAGAAAATAAATAGGAAAGGCATAAAATAACATAAAAAGAAAGAACAAGCATACAGAGCATGTGAGTGCAAGTAAAAAAAATAAGCAAAATGAAAACAAAGTAAAGCACATACAGAAAGAAATTGTTACCAGTCAATATTATGGAGCAGCTGGACTTATAGAAGTGAGCGGTGGGAAGTCGGAAGTTATGGGCCAAAGTGTGATTGAAAGGAACGCTACGCATTTAAAAAAATATATCCCCATAGTATATGTTTGAGGTGAATGTAGCCATATTAATGCACTTGCAACAGAAACAATTAAGTACTGTCAGTGAGTTTTTTTATTTGCACTAACATACAATTTTTCAGAACAAGCTTTCGGGTGTTCCCGCTTCTTCTAGGTCCAAGCAGTACGGTAATACACAAAGCTTTATTAGAATGGTAAAGTAAGACAACTACCCACCCATAGTTGAAATATGGCTCCAGTACGTCTCTCTTGAACATGCTTTCTGCGCACCCCCTGGGGAGTGCATCAGGCGCGCTCTGCAATCGCTGTGTCCTTTGGATGCAGCTGATCACAGATTGAGGTAAAGGGCCAATCACAGTGACCCTTACCATGTGATCAGCTGTGTCCAATCACAGCTGATCACATGTAAACAAACTCGGTACCAATCAGTGCCACCTATTAATACTCATTAGTGCCGCCTATCACTGCTGCCTCATCAGTGCAGTCTCTTTATTGCCTCCTTATCAGTGCCCATCAGTGCAGGATATTAGTGCTCATTAATGCAGCCTCATCAGTGTCCATCAGTGCCACCTCATCAGTGCAGCCTCACCAGTGCCCATCAGTGCAGCCTCACCAGTGGCCATCAGTGTAGTCTCATCAGTGCCACCTCATCAGTGTAACCTCACCAGTGCCCATCAGTGCAGCCTCACCAGTGGCAATTAGTGTAGTCTCATCAGTGCAGCCTCACCAGTGGCCATCAGTGTAGTCTCATCAGTGCACATCAGTGAAGAAGAAAAATGCCGAAACTAAGAAAAAACGTTTTTTTCCAATGTACGGTATTTTTTTATTTGCTGGGCAAAAAAAAAAAAAGGAAAAACCCAGTGGTGATTAAATACCACCAAAAAAAATCTCTATCTGTCTGAAAAATGCAAAAATGTAATTTGAGTGCAGTGTTGCATGACAGCAAAAAAAGTATCACTGAGGGCCGATTCCCACCGCTGCAATGTCAGACATCACATGTGATTCACATCCATGTCTTCCCCTAGTAAAAGCACCTCCTACAGTTTAGTAAAACACAGGCTAGTCACAGAGTTAACCCTTTAGTTGCCCCTTGTGTTAACCCCTTCCCTGCCATTAGTACAGTGACAGGGCATATTTTCTTTAGCACTGATCACTGTATTAGTGTCGTTTGTCCCCAAAAAGTGACAAAAGTGTCAGTTAGTGTCTGAATGGCCACCGCAATATTGCAGTCACGCTGATCGCCGTCATTACTAGTAAAAAATAAAAATAAAAATGAATACAAATATCACATAATTTGTAGATGCTAGAACCTTTGCGCAAGCCATTCAATATACGCTTATCGAGATTTTTTTTTTACCAAAAATATGTAGCAGAATACATATTGGCCTAAATTTATGAAGGATTCTGATTTTCTTTTTTTTAATATTGGATATTTTTTATAGCAGAAAGTAAAAAATATCTTTATTTTTTTCATTTTTTTTGTCCATAGAGCAAAAAAAAAAACGTAGAGGTGATCAAATGGCACCAAAAGAACGCTCAATTTGTGGGAAAAAAAGGATGTACATTTTATTTGTGTACAGCGTTGCATGACAAAATTGTCAGTTAAATTAACGCCGTGTCCTATCACAAAAAATTACCTGGTCATGAAGGGGAGTAAATCTTCCAGAGCTGAAGTGGTTAACGACTGAACCCGAAACAAAACAATTTTTTCTTTCGTGCACATCTCTAGTTGGGTTTGATAGTCTTATCAGCGTAACTAATTAGGCGAGCAGTTCCCTATACCTCCTGTATAATCCTAATTATTTGGCAGAATTTTACATGAGACTAAAAAAATCTAAAATGAGTGTATTCTTCAACAGGTGTATTCCTAATAGCTGTAGCCTAGGCTACTACTTTGCATCATTATGCCGGCTATATAATGACAGTTTTTTCTTTAAGCTATGAATGTGTTCTTACCCAGAATCGCCAACACCATATTGTCCTTCAAAACTTCCATTGAGCCAGAACACACATAATAATTGGCTTGCAAAGCATCCCCTTGGCGCAGGAGGTATTCTCCAGGAGCACAGAAGGAGGTCTTGATGTGCAGGGAGAGCGCCCGAAGGCACCCGCGGCTGGCTGGCTCAAACACAGGGAGTTGCAGGATGTCCTTATTGAGGTGCATTGCTATATCCGCACGTAACTCATCTGGAAAATCCTTCAGTAGCTGCAAGAGAAAAATGTATTTATATATGAAATTATTATTTGCCATACAAATCATACGCTGAAGGTATGGGCAATCTGAGACCTGAGGAAAGATAAGGCTGTTGGCTGACAAGGCATTGTGACAATCTGTTGTACATCACCTCTAGCCTCGATGTTTGTAGAGTCCAATTCCTAAAATAGTACTTCGGATACTACCCACACCTATGTCTGATCAATCTTCAGTTATAGGTAAAAAAAAAATGGGACTTAAAGCGTTTGTTAACCCTTCCCCCCCCCCCCCCAATTAAAAAAAATAAAATAATGGATGCTGCTCCTTTAAAGCATGTTATATGACACAGTGCTTGTCCTGTGTCATTTGGCCACCTGTAACACCCAAAAAAACCTGTCTGATCCTGCCAGTTTCTCCCCACCCCTCTGTAAACTGACCACGGTGTATCATGGCTGCTGAGACCAGACACTGTGGACAGTTTACATGTCTCTGTCATCTGCAGCCTGCTATCTGCTCTCCTCTCTGCTCCTGTGTCCTCCCCCCTCTCTGTGTGTGAGCCACCCTCCCCCTCCTGCTGCTCTCAAAACACTAACCTGTATGCCCCATCAGCACTGCCTTCTATTGCAGTGTCCCCCCTTGTGAATGATTTATAAATATAAATGCTGTAAATACCTAATTTAAGAGCTGAGATTGCAATCACATGACCAGCCAGCTCTCTCCTCCTCTCCTCCTCCTCCTCCCCTCCAGACTGACATCAGCAGAGGAATCTCAGCCCCGCCACCCCCTGCATCCCTCAGAGGAGGAAAGGACAAAGCTGGTCATTCATGTGATCGCAATCTAGGCAGTAAAATTAGGAATTTACAGCATTTATTTTTATAAATCACACACAGAGGGACATACTACAATACTAGGCAGTGCTGATGGTGTATACAGGTTAGAGTGGCTTAACAACCACTTTAAAGGGTTTGTAAAGGATTTTTTTTTATCTTAATAGCTTCCTTTACCTTAATGCAGTGCTGTTTTCATGTCCTCATTGTTCGTTTTTGCTCTCAAGTTGCCGTAATTCTTCTCTGATCTCCACACTTCCTGGTTGTATGTTTCCTGATAACCACAGTACTGGGAGCTTTCTCTATGTGGTCACTAACTTCGAGGTGGTGTGATTACTGTGTCTAAAACCCCACAGCACCAATCGGTTTCGTTTTCCAAACCATCACTGCCCTGTATTGGCTCTGTGGCTCTGTACAGCAGAGTCAGGAAACAACATGCAAAAATGAAACTAGAAACTACAGGTACATTATATGATTGATTTTTATCTATTTTTAATCGTTTTTAAAAGGAATCAGGTAACTATTATGTCTCTATACCCTGTAAACGGTCATTTCAGCATAATTTTTTATTTTTATTTACAACTCCTTTAAGTAGGAACACCTGCCAGATTTCTATTGAAATGGACTTGCTTGTAAAATTGGTTACCTGCTCCCCCCCCCCCTCCGCTGTTTCTCAAAAGTAATGCGACCGTTTTTCGGCATGGAAAAAAACGAAGTTTTTCGGCATGTAGAATAGCGACATTTTAGTCCAAAATCATCATTAAAACGACGTTGGTTGTGAGTGTCACCAGCGCAAAATAAAATAAAATGAATATGAATATAAACCGTGATCTGCTGCAGTACTGTGTGCCCTTGGTAGGGGTTAATAGTGCATAGGAAAAAATGTTACTGCGCTGATCTAATTATCCAGAGGGTTTAGTCTCTGGAAATGTGAGCTGTGACTTACTTTGCAGCTTTACAGGTAAAACACAGGGGTATAAATTCAGTTGAAACAGTAGTGTCCAAAGCTCTCCTGATGACGCAAATAGCGAAACGCGTAGAGGCTGCCTGGACACACACATAGAGGGTGAAGCACATTAGCACGCAAGGACCCCTTGTAGCAACACATGCGGAGAAAAGCGGGGCATGCACACCTCCTAAAACGCCATTTAAATGCTGGTCAGCGGCTTTTAACGGTTGACACTGCCAAAGACACTCAGTGCCGGTCAGAGGCACTTTATATTGTAAGTGTTATTTTTTACCTTTTTTAAATAAATATATTTTTAACATACTACACCATGATGAGCCCCTTGTCTTTGAGGATTTAAGGATACCTTGTAAAAGGAAAAAGGAGGTAACACCCACTGACGGATAAAGAAAAGACACCACCTTGGAGCCTATTAATATCTGGGGTCTGGTGAGTGTTGATTTTAACCATTGGTGATGGTGGCACATTTTTATCGGGTGGAAGAGATAGCGGCACTTGTCTGTATACAGCACCACCAACATTGAACCTTTTGTTTGCTGGAACCTACTGTATAGGATCAAGATTGCTTGTCATTGGACTATTTTCAGTGCAGCTAGCACATTGCACTTTTTATTGGTTGTTTGATAACTATATATATATATATATTTTTTTTTGCTATACATAATTTTTTGGGGATTACCTGTTTCCTATACCAGTTATTGGTCAATTCACGGTGCAGTTGGCACAGTGGGCCTGATTTACCAAGCCTTTACTCCATGACTCATGGAGTAAAAGCAGGAGTAGCAGCCGTTTGGCCATTTACTAAAGAAATACGCTGCTAGTGCAGTGTATTTCCCTAGTTACTAATGTGCTCCGTGCGCCCAGGAGAGGGTGCATTGTGCACCAGTACAGACCTGGCGCACGGCACATTAAACTGTAAATTGCGGGGGTTTGGGCGGGAGTTTATTAGGGGGGGAGGTGGGGGGATGCAGGGGAAGTGAAGTGACATGTGTTTTAAAGTGTTTGGCGGGCCGAATTGAAAGGGAAAGTGTTTTTTGAAAACAGATCCCCGTACGCTTGCACAGTGCGCCTGAACCTCGGGAGGTTCATTTGCATACTGGGCATGCGCAGAGAGAAAAGTCAGGGATTCCCGTGCGCCTTGTCAGTACGCCGCGAAAATCTTGGTAAATACCAAGCGGCGTACCCGTGATTGCGCTGCGTGACGCGGCGCACGGGAATCTCCGAGCTGTTTTCAGCCCTGAAGGGGAACTCGGCGCCAAATTTCAAACTTGAAATCGGCGCGGGTCCCCCTTCAGGGCTACATTAGGCTCTTAGGCTTGGTCCGGAACGTGAGGGGTTAAACCCGCGCCGATTCGGCGCGGGGGTCCCCCCCAGATCCAAACCAAGCCCTCATCCCAAGCATGCAGTCTGGCCCGGACAGGAATGGGGGAGGGGACGAGCGAGCGCCCCCCCCCCTCCTGAGCCGTACCAGACCGCATGCCCTCAACATGGGGGAGTGTGTGCTGTGGGGGAGGGGGGCACTGCCCCCCCCCACCCCACAGCACTCTTGCCCCCATGTCGATAGGGACAAGAGCCTCTTCCCGACAACCCTTGCCATTGGTTGTCGGGGTATGCGGGCGGGGCTAATCGGAATCTGCGAGCTCCCTTTAATAAGGGGGCCCCCAGATGCCGGCCCCCCACCCTATGTGAATGAGTATGGGGTACATCGTACCTCTACCCATTCACATGGGGGAAATGTAAAGTAAAAAAAACACCACACAGAATAAAATATTTTATTAATCTGCTCCGGAGCCCCCCCTTTCTTCTTTAGCTCTCTTAGAAGGGGGGGTTTCTTCTCTCCCGATCTTCCGCCGGGACCCTGGGCTTCGGTGATTTCTGCCGGGGGAGGGCGCCATCCCTCGGTCCTCTCCGGAGCCTTCCGCCGGATGCCCCCACCCCATTTAAGCTCTTTTTCATTAGGGAGGGGCATCCGGACTTCGGGGTCTTCTGCCGGGGGATGGCGCCTATCCCCCGGTCTTTCCGGTGCCTTCCGCCAGGGTTCCGGTCTTCCTGGTCTTCTGCCGGGGGTGCGCCAACTCCCAGGTCTTTTCTCTTCTGTCTTCTCTGCTCCCTCTTCTGCCTGGCTCCCCCGCGGAGCCAGGGCTTTCTTCCGTCTTCGCTGTCTACGCTGTCTTCTTCCTTCTCTTCCATTGGATGTTGACACGACGAGGTCCGGCGCTGGAATGCCGTCTGAGCAGTGGGCATGGACTTATATAGGGCAATACCACCATGTGACCTCAACCCATGTGACATCACATTCCCATCATGCCCAGGGAATGTGATGTCACATGGGTTGAGGTCACATGGTGGCATTACCCTATATAAGTCCATGCCCGCCGCTGACACGGCATGTCAGCGCGGAACCTCGTCATGTCAACATCCAATGGAAGAGAAGGAAGAAGACAGCGGAGACAAGCCCTGTGCTCCGCGGAGGAGACAGGCAGAAGAAGGAAGAGAGAAGAAAGAAGACGGAAGAAAGCCCTGGCTCCGCGGGGGAGCCAGGCAGAAGAGGGAGCAGAGAAGACAGAAGAGAAAAGACCGGGGAGTTGGCGCACCCCCGGCAGAAGACCAGGAAGACCGGAACCCTGGCGGAAGGCACCGGAAAGACCGGGGGATAGGCGCCATCCCCCGGCAGAAGACCCCGAAGTCCGGATGCCCCTCCCTAATGAAAAAGAGCTTAAATGGGGTGGGGGCATCCGGCGGAAGGCTCCGGAGAGGACCGAGGGATGGCGCCCTCCCCCGGCAGAAATCACCGAAGCCCAGGGTCCCGGCGGAAGATCGGGAGAGAAGAAACCCCCCCTTCTAAGAGAGCTAAAGAAGAAAGGGGGGGCTCCGGAGCAGATTAATAAAATATTTTATTCTGTGTGGTGTGTTTTTTTTACTTTACATTTCCCCCATGTGAATGGGTAGAGGTACGATGTACCCCATACTCATTCACATAGGGTGGGGGGCCGGAATCTGGGGACCCCTTTATTAAAGGGGTCTCTCAGATTCTGATAAGCTCTCCGCCCGCATACCCCGACAACCAACGGCCAGGGTTGTCGGGAAGAGGCTCTTGTCCCTATCGACATGGGGGCAAGAGTGCTTTGGGGTGGGGGGGCAGTGCCCCCCTCCCCCACAGCACACACTCCCCCATGTTGAGGGCATGTGGTCTGGTATGGCTCAGGAGGGAGGGGGGCGCTCGCTCGTCCCCACCCCCATTCCTGTCTGACCAGACTGCGTGCCTGGGATAAGGGCTTGGTTTGGATCTTGGGGGGGACCCCACGCTATTTTTTTTGCGCGGGTTTAACCCCTTATGTTCCAGACCAAGCCTAAGAGCCTGGTATGCACCTGGAGGGAACCCACCTTAATTTTTTTTTGGGGGGGTCTGGAGTTCCCCTTCATGAACAGCGATCTGTCATTTACACATGTCAGTCCCCCCCCCTACAGTTAGAACACACCCAGGGAACATATTTAACCCCTCCCTCGCACCTAGTGTTAACCCCTTCCCTGCCAGTGGCATTTTTTGAGTAAGCAATGCATTTTTTACAGCACTGATCGCTAGAAAAATGCCAATGGTTCCAAAAAAGTGTTCGATGTGTCCGCCATAATGTCGCAGTACCGATAAAAAACGCTGATCGCCCCAATAACTAGTTAAAACAACAAAAAAAAAAAAATTTGTAGACGCTATAACTTTTGCAAAAACCAAACACTAAACGCTATTTTCGATTTTTTGGAACCAAAAAGATGTAGAATACGTATCGGCCTAAACTGAGGGGTTTTTTAGTTTTTTGAATATATATTTTTGGGGATATTTATTATAGCAAAAAGTAAAAATAATTTTTACATATGTGGGCGGGACTTACGCAAGTCCCGCCCACATATATAAACATCGTTCAAACCACACATGTGAGGTATTGACGCGTGCGTTAGAGCGAGAGCAATACTTTTACCACTAGACCTTCTTTGTAACTATAAACTGGTAACCTGGAAAAAAAAGAAAAAGGTCGCCTATGGGGATATTCACGGAATTCATTTTGGCCTCATTGCAGGAGTGTTTCCAATAGTAAAGCGTGACATGTAAGGTATCTATTTACTCAGTGTAACATCATCTTTCACATTATCCCCAAAAATTGGGCTCACTTTTGTGTTTTGTTAATTTTTAACCACTTGAGCCCGGACCATATTTCTGGTCAATGACCGGGCAAGTTTTTGTGATTCGGCGCGGCGTCGCTTTAACTGACAATTGCGCAGTCGTGCGACGTGGCTCCCAAACAAAATTGGCAACCTTTTTTTTCACACAAATAGATTATTAAATGTGCGTGTTTACTTCTGTCTTTAACACCTCCCCTTCAGGCTGGAAAGCATCAGATCAGGGGAAACAAAAAAAAAAAAGCTCTCATTCCATTGCAGCTTGGTTCCTACATGTGTGATGAACTGAGCATGCTCAAACACTTAGAAAAAAAATATCCTTTCTTTTTAAAAGGTGAAAAACACTCATTGGATGCTCATAGAGCGTGGTTTGGATTAATTGCAGGTGTGCCCAATTACAAGCTCACCCAAACTAGAGACTGCAATTTGTTCATGTGATTTCAATTGCTTCATTACTAGCACTGTTATAAAAAGCTTGGATCGATCAGTCCTCAGCTGCCCTCAGAAGGGGCAGGCTGGCAGAAATGCTGTTGCTAAACACAAATGTGGTTTGTTGCATGGGTTTTGTTTTATTTTGCCAATGGTTTTGGTTTATTTTTAAATGATGTTCACTTTGATGTATTTGTCTATGTGGCCTTATTTTATGAAAAATGTGTAAAGCTATGGTTATTTAGAATTTTGAAATGTATTTTTGTTTGTTTGTCTTTTTTTGCTTTCCTTGTTTTGTTGACCAATAAAAATTACTTTAAAATTGTTAAGTTTGTCTTTTGTTACTTTTTCATGCTACATATGTTGACAGCTGCAGCTGAACTAGGTTTGGGCCTAACAAATTATGTGTGATTTTTGTCTAAGCTTCTTTCCTGGTGTAATCATGAAATGTTTGCCATGTTTATTCTCCATGACTTTAAAGACAAAAACTGGTAAGTATTTTATTTATTCTGCAGTGGTCCTCAGCCCTCAAGTACCCCCGACAGGACATGTTTTGGGGATTTCTCTTATCAAGAATTGCTGTCCAGACTGTATTTTAAAGCACATGTGCAAGATGAAGGAAAACCTGCAAACATGGCCTGTGGGGGGGGTTTGCTATTGGTGGACAGGCTTGACGTGCTGATTTACAGCACTGTGCCTAAATCTAGCGCAAGGCAATCCTATTCAAATTGTGGGTGTTTGAGGGAAGCCAAGTGAGTGTTAGAACCCCTGCTTTGTGTTTTTTTATTTTTGTGTTGAGCTTTGTGTCCCTTTTCTTAAAATTGGCTTCACTTCCTGTCACACAGCTGAACAGGAAGTGAGGTTAAAACCCTACCAGTGTCATTTCTTGGGGACACAGGTCAATCTAACTAGTGTCCCCATTAAGCAAATTGCACTCCAGCACTGCTGTGTACACCCCAAACCCAAATGATTATTTAGTTTGGGGTTTAGTAAAGGCAAAGCCACTCTGCAGTACAAGCATAGTTGCTGAAAATCAGAGAGGAAGCACTGATGGTTTTAACATCCAATCCTGTAGAAGCAAAGTTGTTTTGTTTTCTTTCTTCCTTGCTTTGCACTTGTAGTGCAAAGTGGATTTGCCTTTAGTCAATGGACCCCAAAGTCCAAGATCCCTAATAATTTGGGGTGTACACAGCAAAATGCTAGAGTGCAATTTACATAATGGGAAACTATTTAGATTGATCTCTGTGTCCCCAAGAAAAGATATTAGTAAGGTTTTACCCTCACTTCCTGTTTGGCTATGTGACAGGAAGTGAATGAATTAGAAAGGGTGAAGACACCTCACAAATGTTGTCACTATCAGGGGTGCAGACATCCCCAAAAAATGAGCAGATAATACTTATTTGCAAATTAATAATTTTTTAGTTAACATTGGGTGGGGTGCTCTAACGCACACATTCCTACATATTAGCAACGCTCTATCCTGGCCTATTGGCATGGTTATATTTTCTTAGGGCTCTCAATAAAACTCTATGAAATTTGTGCTTAAACTAGAACCAGGGGCGGACTGACAACTCATGGGGCCCCTGGGCAATAGAAGATTATGGGGCCCCTCTGGCTTACAGATGACCACCACGCCAGGAGGTAGTGCAGAGGCGGGCAGCTAAAATCTTGGGATATTCACATTAAAAGCATGTCATTTTCGGACATATCAGGGACAGATCTAAAAAAAACACAGATTTTTACATACTGTCCCTGGTTTTACTGAGCCTGGCAACCCGGATGGGGCCCCCTAGTGCCATGGGGCCCTCGGGCAGTGCCCGAGTGACTCAATGGTCAGTCCGCCCCTGACAAGAACTATAATCAACAAGTTTTATTTTCTTTAATTTTGGATAGAGTGAGGGAGGGTTATAGGCCCTGTCAGTTTATTTTGTATTATCTGTGTCCAATTGGGGAGATTTGCCTTCACTTCCTGCCCCATAGCCAAACAGGAAGTGAGAGAAAAACTATGCAAATTAACCACTTCCCGCCCAGCCTATGGCCGATTTACGTCCGGGAAGTGGTTACACAATCCTGACAGGACGTCCTGCAGGATTTCATGCCGCACGCGCCTGTGGGGGCACGCAGCGCGGCGATCGGTGATGCAGGGTGTCAGTCTGACACCCTGCATCTCCGATCTCGGTAAAGAGTCTCTCACGGAGACTCTTTACCACGTGATCAGCCGTGTCCAATCACGGCTGATCACGATGTAAACAGGAAGAGCCATCGATGGCTCTTCCTCACTCGCGTCTGACAGACGCGAGTATAGGAGAGCCGATCGGCGGCTCTCCTGACAGGGGGCGTTCGCGCTGATTGTTTATCAGCGCAGCCCCCCCTCGGATCACCACACTGGACCACCAGGGATGCCCACCCTGGACCACCAGGGTGTGCAAAAACAAAAAAAATATAGAACAAAAAAACAAAAAGCAATAAAAAATAAGAAAAAAGATGCCAATCAGTGCCCACAAATGGGCACTGACTGGGAAAATCAGTGCCACCCCACAGTGTCCATCAGTGCCACCCCACAGTGCCCATCCATGCACAGTGCCCACCTATCAGTGCCCACCTGTGCCACCCATAAGTATCCATCAGTGCCACCCATAAGTGCCGCCCATCTGTGCCGCCCATGAGTGCCCATCAGTGCCGCCTATGAGTGCCCATCAGTGCCGCATAGCAGTGCCGCCAATCAATGCCACCTCATCTGTGCCCGTCAGTACTACCTCATCGATGTCCATCAGTGCCATCTCATCGGTGCCCATCAGTGCCGCCATATCAGTGCCCGTAATTGAAAGAGAAAAACTTATTTACAAAAAAATTAACCTAAAAAAATAAAAACGTTTTTTTGTTTCAAAATTTGCAGTCTTTTTTTAGTTGTTGCGCAAAAAAAAAAAACGCAGAGGTGATCAAATAACAACAAAAGAAAGCTCTATTTGTGGGGAAAAAAGGACGCCAATTTTGTTTGGGTACAGTGTTGTATGACCGCGCAATTGCCATTCAAAGTGCGACAGTGTTGAAAGCTGAAAATTGGCTTGGGCGGGAAGGTGCGTAAGTGCCTGGTATGGAAGTGGTTAAGGGAATCCAGTGCCCCCCCCCCCAGAACTAGTGTGTGGGTCCCCTGAAAATTACTGGGCGGGGTTATACAAAAACAGGGTGTGACCTTGACAGGAAGGGGTGGGTCATTTTTCTATTAGGAGGTGCAGATATGTAGTCAGGCCTAGGGCAGAACCAAACCTAAATATACTACTGCATATTAGGGCTTATTTAGACCGGAACCGATTTACAGCGTGTTTTTATATTGTGGGAGGAAACCCACACAGGCACAGGGAGAACATGCAAACTCCATGCAGATGCTGTCACGGGCGGGATTCGAACCAACGACTCTTTTGCTGCTAGGTCAAAGTGCTATACACTACACCACTGTGGTGAACGAACATGATTGCAGCTGAAAGCATGAGATCTTTTATTTATTTTTTCAATACCATGCTTTCCAGCCTTATTGACCCCGCCTCTCTCCATAAAGAGGACCTGTCACACACTAGTCCTATTACAAGGGATGTTTACATTCCTTGTAATAGGAAGAAAACTGATCATTTTTTTTTTTTTTGTTAATTTCAGTGTAAAAAATTATAACACTAAATAAAAATAAATAAGAAAACCCAAAAAAATTTTTTTAAAGCGCCCCGTCCCGACGAGCTCGCGCACAGAAGCAAACGCATACGCGAGTAGCGCCCGCATATGAAAACGGTATTCAAACCACACAAGTGAGGTATCGCCGTGATCGTTAGAGTGAGAGCAATAATTCTAGCCCTAGACCTACTCTGCAACTCAAAAAATGCAACCTGTAGAATTTTTTAAACGTCGCCTATCGAGATTTTTAAAGGGTAAAAGTTTGACGTCATGCCACGAGCGGGCGCAATTTTTAAGCGTGACATGTTGGGTATCATTTTACTCGGCGTAACATTATCTTTCACAATATATAAAAAAATTGGGCAAAATGTATTGTTGTCTTATTTTTTAATTCAAAAAAGTGATTTTTATCCAAAAAAAGTGCGCTTGTAAGACCGCTGCGCAAATACGGTGTGACAAAAAGTATTGCAATGACTGCCATTTTATTCCCTAGGATGTCTGCTAAAAAAAAATATATAATGTTTGGGGGTTCTGATTAATTTTCTAGCAAAAAAATTGTGATTTTCACATGAAGGAGAGAAGTGCCAGAATTAACCCGGTGGGCAAGTGGTTAAAGTACTCATGGCTATAAAGAATAGAGTCATTGCTCATTAAAAAAAAAAAAAAAAAAAAAAAAAGGGGGTCCCTCCAAATTAAATTACCAGGCCCTTCAGGTCTGGAATGGATATTAAGGGGAACCCCGCCGTAAAAAAAACCCCCAAAAAATGGCGTGGGGTCCCCCCAAATATCCATACCAGACCCTTCAGGTCTGGTGTGGATTTTAAGGGGAACTCCACCCCAAATTGAAAAAAAAAATGGCGTGGAGTCCCCCTAAAAATCCACACCAGACCCTTATCCGAGCACGTTGACCTGGCCGGCCGCAGAAAAGAGGGGGGGACAGAGTGCGGCCCCCCCCTCTCCTGAACCGCACCAGGCCACATGCCCTCAACATGGGGAGGATGTCCCCATGTTGATGGGGACAAGGGTCTCATCCCCACAACCCTTGCCCGGTGGTTGTGGGGGTATGCGGGCGGGGGGCTTATCAGAATCTGGAAGACCCCTTTAACAAAGGGAAACCCCAGATCCTGGCCCCCCCCCTATGTGAAATGGTAATGGGGTACATTGTACCTCTACCATTTCACCCCAAAAAAATGTCAAAGTGTTAAAAATGACAGTAGCCGGTTTTTGACAAATCTTTTAATAAAATCTTCTTTTCTTCTTTCCTTCGGGTTTCTTCCGCTGCTTCTTTCTTCTCGTCCACATCTTGCCCGACGTCTTCTTCTATCTTCTCCGTCCGTCCTTCAGCCTTCTGGTCACGCATCTTGCCCGTTGTCTTGTCCTGTCTTCTTCTCCGTCCTTCCGCCTCCTCGTCCGCATCTTGGGTCTTCTCCGGTCTTCTTCTCGGTCCGCCAGCCTTCTCGTCCCCGTACCCAGCGTTTGAATTTGATTTGGCCGCCGTTTTCCCGCTCCTGGGACCCGCCCCCCTCTGACGCCACAAGTAAACTCCTTAGAAGGTCATGTGCGTCAGAGGGGGGCGGGGTCACATGAGTGTGACACGGCGGGAACTTCTTCTCCGGGCGGCGCGATTGAAATTGAATTCCCCCGCTGTGTGACGCTCTGTGACCCCGCCCCCCTCTGACGCACATGACCTTCTAAGGAGTTTACTTGTGGCGTCAGAGGGGGGCGGGTCCCAGGAGCGGGAAGACGGCGGCCAATTACAATTCAAACGCTGGGTCCGGAGAAGACACAAGATGCGGACGAGAAGGCTGGCGGACCGAGAAGAAGACCGCAGAAGACCCAAGATGCGGACGAGGAGGCGGACGCACGGAGAAGAAGACAGGACAAGACAACGGGCAAGATGCATGACCAGAAGGCTGAAGGACGGACGGAGAAGATAGAAGAACACGTCGGGCAAGATGTGGACGAGAAGAAAGAAGCAGCGGAAGAAACCCGAAGGAAAGAAGAAAAGAAGATTTTATTAAAAGATTTGTCAAAAACCGGCTACTGTCATTTTTAACACTTTGACATTTTTTTTGGGGTGAAATGGTAGAGGTACAATGTACCCCATTACCATTTCACACAGGGGGGGGTCAGGATCTGGGGGTCCCCTTTGTTAAAGGGGTCTTCCAGATTCTGATAAACCTCCCGCCCGCATACCCCCACAACCACCGGGCAAGGGTTGTGGGGATGAGACCCTTGTCCCCATCAACATGGGGACATCCTCCCCATGTTGAGGGCATGTGGCCTGGTGCGGTTCAGGAGAGGGGGGGGGCCGCACTCTGTCCCCCCCTCTTTTCTGCGGCCGGCCAGGTCAACGTGCTCGGATAAGGGTCTGGTGTGGATTTTTAGGGGGACTCCATGCCATTTTTTTTTTAAATTTGGGGTGGAGTTCCCCTTAAAATCCACACCAGACCTGAAGGGCCTGGAATGGATATTTGCCGGGAACCGCACATCTTTTTTTTTTTGGTTTTTACGGCGGGGTTCCCCTTAATATCCATTCCAGACCTGAAGGGCCTGGTAATTTAATTTGGGGGAACCCCTACACATTTTTTGTTTTTGTTTTATGAATGAATCCCTTTAGAATTGTCAGAGCCGACAACTACTGGAAAACAAACATAAACAGTCGCTGGCTTTGGATACTCTGTCTGAATTACTGGAAACTAGAGAGGCTCTTTTGAAAATTTTAGATGAAAAGATTAAACGCAACTTCGCTCTATCACAAAAGATGTTTTACGAATTTGGCAATAAATCTGGTAGGCTTCTTGCTAGGACTCTTCATTCTAACAAACGTGTTAATAATAATATTTACTCTATCACAGATCCAAGTGGAAAAAAATTGTTTACCTCTTCCGAAATTGCTGATCGATTTAAGCAGTTTTATGCTAAATTATATAACTTACCCATTGATGGTACTCCCACTAGCTTGGCTGATAGAAATAGGAAAATTACTGATTTCTTAAATTCCTATAGCCCGAAGCCTATTAGCACAGAGGATGCTATTGCTTTAGACAGGCCTATTGATAGACAGGAAGCTGACACTGCCCTCAAGCAACTTAAGACGGGTAAATGCCCTGGCCCAGATGGACTATCTGTTTCATATTATAAGACCTTCTCAGGTTCCGTCATTCCTCATTTTTTAAAAACGTTTAACAATATCCCCTCTTCATCTCCTTTTATCAGAGATATGCTAGAAGCACATATTACCATGATTCCCAAACCCAACAAAGATGCATCCTTAGTTTCTAATTACAGGCCCATTTCACTTTTAAATGTGGATATTAAGCTATATGCTAAAATTATTGCTAATCGCCTACTCCCCTTACTACCTAAGATTATCTCTCTAGACCAGGTGGGCTTTATCCCTGGCAGGGAGGCGAGGGATAATACTGTTAAAGCTATTAATATACAACATTGGCTCACAAGATCTGGAGTCCCGGGTTTCTTTCTTTCTCTTGACGCAGAGAAGGCCTTCGACAGAATAGCATGGGATTATATGGGTGAGGCCTTGAGAGCTCTGGGATTTGGAGAACGTATTCTTCATCTTATTCTTCTGCTTTATTCTACACCCACAGCTAAAATTAAAGTGAACGGCTGTCTGTCGGAGGCCTTCTCTGTGTCCAATGGAACCCGTCAGGGATGCCCTTTGTCCCCAATTATTTTTGTCATTCTCTTAGAACCCATGCTCAATAGACTTAGATGTAACCAGGACATAGTTGGCATTGGGATTGAGGGGAAGAATTATAAACTTGCTGCATTCGCTGATGACATCCTTCTCTTTCTATCAAATCCCATAGTAACTATTCCCAACTTGTTGAACGATTTTTCCCTCTTCAATTTAATTTCAAATCTTAAAATTAATTTTGCTAAATCTACGGCCATGAACATTTCTTTGCCGGCTAATACTGTCTCTTTGTGTAAATCAAACTTTCCTTTTCACTGGGATGAGGAATCATTAACGTATCTTGGTATTAAATTAACTCCAAATATAAAGGATCTTTTTAGTACGAATTTTATACCTCTGCTCAAAATTATTAAATATGATTTGTTGTCTTGGGATAAGCAATTTTTGTCTTGGTTTGGGAGAGCAGATGTTGTTAAGATGAATGTTCTCCCCAGAATTCTCTATTTGCTACAGACTATTCCCATTAAGATCCCGTCTACTTTTTTTAAGGCATTTAGACGAATATGCACAAAATTTATTTGGAATTTAAAACAGCCTCGAATTAAATGGGACAAACTCGTTCTTCCCAAACTTTTGGGGGGTATAGGATTGCCTGATGTGCAAAAATACTATTGGGCTTGCCACATGACTCGCATTTTAGATTGGCATTTGCATTCCCATACTAAGGCTTGGGTCGAATTGGAAGGTGTTTCCTCGTCTCCTGTCTTACCGCTTACGCATTTGCCTTGGATTGCTGCTCGCAAAATCCCACCTGTCGCCTGCTCTCACCCTTTGGTGGGTCCTACCTTGCAAACTTTTAGGGCTCTCTGTAAAAATCTACATTTTTCCTCATTATATGGTCCCATGACTCCTGTTAACTTAAACCCAGAGATTTCTTTAGGACAATCGGTGTTTGACGTATCCGGTTCCGCATACGTCAAATCGATCAGAGCTGAAACCTTTTTTGACAACGGTAAACTTCTTACTTTCGATTCTTTTCAACTTTCCCACCCTGACATTATTATACAACCCTCTGGATATGAACAGGTTAAACATTTTTTCAATCGCACTGGCTCGAATTCTGTATGGTGTAGACGCAAGTCTCCTTTTGAGAACTTGTGTCTCCAAAATTCTCCTAAAAAACATTTGATTTCCGCGATGTATGCGTCATTTTTTGCAACGTTCGACATTAAGAATGATGTAGTGAATCTCAAATGGGAAAGCGACCTAGACGTATCCCTATCGAGTAATGAATGGGAACATGTTTTTCAACATATACATAAGGGATCCCTGAATGTATTGACACAGGAAAACAATTCGAGATTTTCCTAGCTTGTGACGGAAAATATTGATTATATGAAGACAGGAGGCGAGTATCTTATGCATTATCTTTCTTTAATAATGCCCATAGCAGAAATACAGTAAACATTTATTGTAACTTAAAAGAAAAAATTCAAAGAACTACCCTTCCCAGCAGTCCCTGGGCCAGTGTAGCCCCTCCCAGACCGTAGTCTATATAAGGGACTGTCTGAGGTAACCTCTTCCTCTTTCTTCATGCGAATTAGTGTAAACAGGAACCGAAAGTCCAATTAGACATCTCCGCGGCTGCCGGGAACCTTCCGACCGGAACACAACATCTGAATCTGGAGGAAACGAAAGGACAAGGCCAACACGGACCAACTTCATCCGGACCAACTTCATCCCAACGGGGACTATAGGAAAACCAAAACCATTCGGAGCCGACCGGTCAGTCGTCTTCAGGAACATGGACCAACGGATTCAGTCAACGGCACAACGGCATCCCGACTCCGGATCTGGAACGTAGTAGGAGCCTCCATCTGCGGTGAACTAAACCCATGGATCGAAACGGAACAGCAATCCCGACGGGGTTAGTGAAAACGAACTGCCGGGGCGTACCAGCCTCCGACTTGCAGGGTGTGTGGTTCAACAGTCTAGAACGAGAGAGAGACAACCTCGTGACAGGGTTGGGTCGGGAGGGAAGATACTCGCCTCCTGTCTTCATATAATCAATATTTTCCGTCACAAGCTAGGAAAATCTCGAATTATACCTCAGACAGGAGGCTCATATCTTATGCAAGTTCAAAGCTATAACAATGCATATATAGATGATAACAAATGAAACAACTACAAAATTGATATAGATATGTGTTCCTCCGATCCAAGCAGAATTGGCGGAAAGCAATCGTGGTTACCAGTCCGCCGCTAGCCGTAAATCCTATAGGGAGCCGCCCGGGGTGATGACCTAGGAGCCACCGCTCCTCTGGAGGGGTGGGCGCCCAACGGGGTTACGTAAGACCCTGCCATTTCCATGATTGATCGTACCCCTCTGGCTAGCGTAGCTGAGGAAACCGGAAACTGAGGTTTAGCGTAGGAATGAGGAGTAGGAAGAGATGCGAAGATCGCAGTGGGACCGTGAAGGACTAAGAAATCCGTAGACAACGGAGTATGATGTGCGGGGAAGAACGGGTAGAAAAAAAAAAAAAAACGATGAAGTCCCGCCGCTGTCCTACGCACGACGGAAAAACCCCGACTCTCCGAGGCGGGATCCGACGCCTGGAATGGCCAACGTCGTGACACTCGATATGCGTCTGACGGAATCAGACACGAGGGGGCAGTAGCTCAAACGACAATAACCTCCGACAGAGTGAGATTGTCCCCCCAGTCCTGGCGCGTGGTCAGGACCACTGATCACCTCCCAAGAGCGTTGATACCCTGGGTGTGATGGGCGTTGAAACTTAACGCTTACTAAGTCGGTACACCATGGGTGTTATCCCACCGGTAGTAAGTCTACAAGGGAGCGGTAGTCCAAGTTCGCAGCGCGGAAGGCGCAGGGGAGCTATAGGACCTCCCGGACTCAAACGAGTCCACCAGGTAGTTGGTCATCTCAGACGAACGCCTTCATGAGGTTAACTTGTCGTTGATCACCAACTAACCCAGAGTCCTCCGGATGATCGAAATGTATATCTAGTCCCAAGGCTTAGATCAAGGCAAGTGGAACCCCCGTTATAAAAGAAAAGGTCACTGTCCGTGACCGACACCCCGAAAACCCAACCATGCGAAGAGAAGTAGGACGTGCGTCGTGAATAGAGGGTGCAGATCCCCGTACAGACTGGGGAGAGAAAGGATCCCATAAGGGAGCAAGGGCCAGGAACACTGACCGGTGCAGTCGTAAGTCGATGGAATTGGGCGGGTAACGAGAATTCCAATCTAACACCATAGCGGAAGTGCCTGGGGTACATTTCGCAGCTGGAACGATGTCGCGTTCCAGGCAGAAATGTCAGAGATCTTGCTAGATCCATTAGGTGGACGTGTGTGGCATTAGAGTCCTGATGGCAAGGCGGTCGTCAGGATTTCCACGTGTGAACGTGCAGCAGAGACTCCGCTGTGGGCCACGCCCCTCCTGTGGACGAGGGACCGCATCGAGTACCCCAACCGAGGTGGTTGGCAACCTATTCCAAGATGAATCCGTAGTGGAGTTGCAGGTGGACCTGCCGTGCCGTCTGTCGACCTGACGTAGCCACCACCGTAGTTCAATTATGGCTTCCGTGTCCAGAGTGACGACGTCTGCACAGTGAAGCCCCTGGCAAAGACGTAGGGACTGAGACTCTGAAGGTCTCGATAGTGAAAGAAGCTGGACAAATGGCCTGGATTAACGCCAGAAACAGGCCAACCAGGCGAGCCAGTCCGCGTAAGGATACCCGTCGTTAGCCCAGCACGATACTGACCTCGTGCAGATGGCGGCCAAGTGGTCATGGGTAGCCGAAGGAGCACTAGGTTGGTGTCCAACAAGAACCCTAAAACTCTACCTCCTGAGATGGGGAGAGGATAGATTCCCCGTGATCTATGGGGGACTGTCCCGGAGGCGTGTTCGTTCGCCAGGCGAGGGGTACGAGCCATTAAGAGTAGGTCGTCCAAGTAGATAATCAACCTCACCCTTTGTGTCGCAGAATGTCGTCACTGTATACGGTAATTACGAGAGATTTCTCAAGTTACTACCGGCGATAACCGCCCTCCTTTCCTGACCAGGAAGACGTTCTTGGGGAAACCCGGGGAGAGCGGGTCCGTCTCCACTATCGTTTGGGTGAACCAGAGGCCCTGCAATTCGTTGTCTATTAGGGCGGTGTTCAGGTCTGAAGACCGAGGAAAGAGGGACTAGGTCCATCTCCGGTCCTATAATCCTGATAGACCGGCACTGTACCGTGTTAGACTTTGATGACGTTTGGGCTCATCCGGGATGGAATAGAGTCCTACCGTCTTGGAATATCTTAATCAGCGTGATCCCGACTAGCCTGCCCTCGGTGGTCGGACCGGGGTCTGATTCGGCTAGGTGAGACAGCTGGGGAACAAGCCACGTTAAGATTCGAGCGGCGGTGTCCAGTCGGACCCGTAGTGTCCACGCATCCCAGGAGGCGACCGCCCGTTGGGCCCAGCCCCGATTTGGGACAGGTCAGTCGGCTGTTCAGCGGCGTGGCCTGCTCACTAAGGTGTGGGATGATGGTGATAGGTCCCAAAGATCCAAGGCCCTGGTCTGTATGATCCGAAGGACCTCTCTATTCCCAGCTTGGGGGATTTCCCGTGTATGGTGGGATACCCCCAGGGTATGGGGTTCACCTCGGGAGTGTGCACAGCCATAAATGGTAAAGGAAGGGGGTTACGCCCTGAAAATGATTCGGTGAGTTTTTCGACCGATCTCCGGGTCCATTATGTGATATATTGGATCACCTCGGGTGGAGGTGCCCAGTCATCGGAGTGTGGATGGCATATCGCCCCCGGATCTATAATGGCTCTCTACGAGAATCCATAGAGTGTCACCCTGGGAACAGGGTTGGCGTCGTCATAGAGCGCCATGTGCCCACTGCCCTAACACTCATCATCATTCTCATCATCTACAACCTCAGACTCAAGGTGTTAGCCGCCTCAGACTCCGCGGACAACTCTGGAAGAGTCCACGAATGGGTCTGGCTTAGTCCGTCTAACGGATCGCTGCCTCTGCATGTGCATCTCCCCGAGGCTCGGGGGTCGGTCGGAGTCTGGGAGGGCAGTGGGTCGGCAGTCCGGGTAGGGTACTGCCTGGGACATATTATTTACTTCCCCTGTCGGGGAGTCAAGGGCCACAGAAACGTGGCAGCGTTTTGGAACGCCCAGCCCTTCTCAGGGGCGGTAGACCGTTGCCAGATGGTCCAGGCATATGGTGTGCAGGCGGGGGTAACCGACGCCATGGTCGTAAAGATTGGTCTACCGATCAGTTTTGGCAACTGTGTAACACTGTTGAGATTTGGCCTCCTAGGACTGTGTCCACCCTATCCGGGGTACCGGCATGAACAATGCCATGATATTCATTAAATTGTAGAATCTTTGTACAATTCAATACAATTTTTTATACATATTTGTATAATTTATTTATATAATGAATATATAATTTGTACAATCCATCTATAATTTATTATATGTAAAACTGAATAATGGATTTAGTTATATATTATAAGTAATAATATATATTAATAATAATATCATTAATAATAAATGTATTTATTCATTCAATCCTTAGATAGTTATTTAATACATTATTTATTAGGAGTATGTTGTAGGGAATAAATTCCCTGGAGATAAACATGCTATAATTTCTTTATTTAATTTATTGATTTATTGATCTATCTACATATTGATTATTTATTTATTAGGATAAATAAGGTATATGTTCTAGGGAATAAATTCCCCAGAAATATAATTTGAGTATATATTGAATTATTTATTGTAGATTCGGTTATTTAAATTATTTAATTTAATTAATTAATTAATTTATTTATTAGATATTGATTCATTGGAATGAAATATATATATTTTTATATATATATATATATATCTGAAAAGATGTACTGCCATCTAGTGGTTGAAAGCATGGTGAAACAGCAGCAGGTTCCTGGCTACGACACCGCTGGGAAGGACATCCTGCGGTGTGAGGGGAGCCTGAGGAGATTCTAACTCCAGAGGCGAAGTCTCGCGAGACTACGGCCTCTGGAGTTCTTATTGGCCCGAGGTTGTGAGGGACGGAACGGTCGATGAGAACCGTTCTCCCCCGTCTCGCTCTCGATACCGAGAGAGGCACCGAAAGAGAGGAGAGGAGCGGCCGCGGCGGAGACCCCGCCCCCCACCTGAGCGCGCAAAGGGAAGCGTGGGGAGGGAGGGGGGGGGACAGTTGCCCAGGCATGGCGCCCGCCGAGGGAGCGAATGAAAAACAGCGCGGATCCCGCACGGACGCCGCAGTGCTCCGACGTCAAAGAAATTGGAAACAAACAAACGTGGCCTCTCAAACATATCTGCCTGACACCGGTCCGGTGTCAGGCAGACAGAAATAAAGCGCAGAAACGGGGGATAGCAGGGAGAACCCCCAGTATTCCAAATCTTCCAAAAACTACAGAACAATCAATTCTGACAAAATACCTGACACCGGGGCATTCGGTATCAGGGAGGAATTCCAGGGAAACTCCCCATGTTCCACAATACCTCAAACATATCAGTCAAGACTGAACAAAATCACCCGACACCTGGGCACTCGGTATCAGAGACCATATATACAATCAAACAATAAAGGTACATGAAACACCTATCTTGTAAATAATAAAGATACAAGAAGTACCTATCCTGTAAATAATAAAGGTACATGAAATACCTATCTTGTAAATAATAAAGGTACATGAAATACCTATCTTGTAAATAATAAAGGTACATGAAATACTTATCTTGTGTGCTCTGCCATGAGCAGAAAGAAAGAGGAAGAGGTTACCTCAGACAGTCCCTTATATAGACTACGGTCTGGGAGGGGCTACACTGGCCCAGGGACTGCTGGGAAGGGTAGTTCTTTGAATTTTTTCTTTTAAGTTACAATAAATGTTTACTGTATTTCTGCTATGGGCATTATTAAAGAAAGATAATGCATAAGATATGAGCCTCCTGTCTGAGGTATAATTACAAATTATACTCTAGGTGGTATAGGACCCCTGCCATCATTCATAAATATAATGCAAACATTTCTCCACTATGTTGGCGATGTAACCGTGCTCAAGGCACACTCTTGCACATATGGTGGGGATGCGATCTGATCAGACCCTTCTGGAAGGAGGTCCATCAATTAATTTCTCGCATTACAACATATACCCCTGACTTCACTGCCGCCCAGTATTTACTACACCACTCCTCTCTACCGCAATACATTTATAAGAAATCATTGATGTTCCACCTAATCAATGCTGCCAAACTATGTGTACCCATTCGATGGACACAGTCATCACCTCCTTCCATTTCGGATTGGTTTAATAAAATTGGATACATGGCCGAAATGGAAGAACTCATTTCCCAATCTAAAGATTCTCCTAAGACCTTTTATGAAAAATGGGCATGCTGGTTGTCTTTCAAGAACTCCGCTGAATTTCATTCTTTAAGGACTGCTTCTCTATAATCTGGTATTATTTCATCCTCTCCGGACTCCACTTCTTATACGTACTCGATAGGGCTATTTTTTTTTTTTTTTCCTCTCCTCCCCCCTCTATCCACCATCCCCCCTTTCTTCTCCTTACCTTTATTCTTTATTGACTTCATAATTATCTATATGTCAATGGTATTTTCCTTTTAAGGACTGTTTTTAAGGACTGTTTTATGTAATGTGCATATTCTACAATTTGTACATGTTTAATATTCTGTATTTATTTATGAAAATTTCAATAAAAATATTTGAAACAGAATTGTCAGAGCCGACAATTCATTATAGCCGCGTGTGAATTTTTAAATGACTTTTTTCCTTCTGAATGTCACTTTGTGCAGGGGGTGTTCTAAGTGCGGGAAAAATGCGCTATTTCACATGCTGACATTACACCCCCCCTAGGTACGAAATTTAAAGGAATATTTCACTTTTATTGTTTCACTTTAAGAATTATTAATTTCACTGCTCCCGAAAAAACGGCCGTTTTAAAAAATAAAAAAAGCATTGATACATGTTCCCTGGGGCAGGACTGAGGTCCCCAAACACTTTTTAGGACAAAACTTGCAGATTAGCCTTTAAAATGAACACTTTTGATTTCTCCCATAGACTTCTATAGGGAGTTCGGCGCGGCTTTACATATTAGTTTCAATGCGCCGGCTGCTACGCTGGTTCATGCGCCCAATTAAGCCTCCACCCGGAGTACTAATTAACGCATGAACCAGCGCAGCGCACAGAGCATAGTAAATCAGGCCCAGTGTGTGTTTTATATAGTATACTTTGTTCTGTATTGTTTTAATTATTTAGCCGGCTAGTAGCAGCAACGATAGCCACTCTTTCACAGGAGCACTGCGGCATATTGATTGATGTGTATGCCGATACACCAATTTATATTTGTGATTCAAAAACTGTGTCACATATGCATGATTTAAAAAAAAAAATGTAATTTATATATTTTCACAGATTGTTTGTATTTAGGTTACTCACATTTAAGATTGGGCACATTGTGGCCCTGATATATATATTCCACTTATGGTTGAGGGTGTATTATATTAAGTCACAGCTCACATTTCCAGAGACTAAACCCTCTGGATAATTAGATCAGCGCAGTAACATTTTTTCCTATGCACTATTAAAACGACGTTGCCCACACATCATCGTTTTTTAAAAATGCTCTAGCAAAGTGCGGTAACGTACAACACGTACAACGGCACTATAAAGGGGAAGTTCCATGCGGATGACGCCACCCTTTGGGCTGCTTTAGCCGATTCCGTGTTAGTAAAAGACGATTCGCGCTTTTCTGTCTGTTACAGCGTGATGAATGTGCTTACTCCATTATGAACGGTAGTTTTACCAGAACGAGCGCTCCCATCTCATAACTTGCTTCTGAGCATGCGCGGGTTTTTAACGTCGTTTTAGCCCACACACGATCATTTTTTACAACCCGAAAAATGAAAAACGTCGTTAAAAAATGCAGCATGTTCAATAAATTTTTTTTGTCGTTTTTCAGAAGCCGAAAAATTATGTGAAGCCCACACACGATCATTTTAAATGACATTTTTTAAAAACGTTGTTTTTTTTCATGCCGAAAAACGATTGCGGCATGAGAGTTGTGCAAGAGGAGCGGGGGAAGTGAAACTTCACCTTTTGGATGGAGCTCCGCTTTAAATAACATCTGCATACATGTATACTAAGCATGGGAGTACTCATAGGAAATTCATTTGTTGTGGTTATAGTGCAGTAGATTCACTGAAAACACCCAAAGGTGTACTGTATATACTGAGCTTCCTATGATGCTTGAAAGTCTCCTCTTCAAAAGTCATACTTTAGTTAAAGCGGTGGTTCACCCTCCATAACAACATTTTAGTATAAAATGAGGCATAGTAGCGCGAGCTACAGTATGCCTGTCTTTATTTTTTTAGCCCCGTACTCACTGTGCAATCGTAGAGACAAGATTCCAACTCCCCGCGGGGAATGGGCGTTCCTATGGAGAGGGAAGGTGATTGACGGCCGGCTCTGGCACGTCACGCTCCCCGAAGACAGCCGTAACAGGTCTCGGCTCTTCACGGCGCCTGCGCACAGACTATGCGCAGGCGCCGTGAAGCGCCAAGTCCTATTTCGGCTATTTCCGGAGAAGCGTGACGTGCCAGAGCCGGCCGTCAATCACCTTCCCTCTCCATAGGAACGCCCATTCCCCGCGGGGAGTCGGAATCTTGTCTCTACGATTGCACAGTGAGCACGGGGCTAAAAAAATAAAGACAGGCATACTGTAGCTCGCGCTACTATGCCTCATTTTATGCTAGAGGAAAAAAAATTTTTTTTTTTTTTATTAATAGGGTGAACCCCCGCTTTAAACTACTTTACTAAAACTGCCACATACTAATTAATCAGCTTCTAGCTCCAGCATGTTTAACCACGTCAGCCACGGAAGGTTTCACCCACTTCCTGACCAGGCCATTTTTTGCGATGCGGCACTGCGTCGCTTTAACAGACAATTGCGCGGCCGTGCGACATTGTACCAAAATAAAATCGATGTCCTTTTTTCCCCCCACAACTAGAGATTTATTTTGGTGGTATTTAATCACCTCTGCGGTTTTTATTTTTTGCGCTATAAACAAAAAAAGCAATTTTGAGAAAAATATATTTTTTTACTTTCTGCTATAATACATATTCAAAAAAAAAATGTAAAAAAAAAAATGTCTTCATTAATTTAGGCAAATATGTATTCTTCTACATATTTTTGGTAACAAAAAATCCCAATAAGCATATATTGATTGGTTTGCGCAGCTCGTTTGGCTGTACTTCTCCTATGGATCACAGGAGTGCAGTTAATTTTGCACTCCTGTGACCTGTTTTCAGGAGAGAGCGGGCTGAAGTCTGCTCTCTGCTGACATCACAGAAGTCGGTCCAGGCTCCTCGTGACCACGGAGTCAGAATCCGCCAGATCCCTGGACCTACACCCGGCTCAGCTTCTCAGTGAGCCACTGAGAGGCTGAGCCGGCCACCCCCGCCCCTCCACACTTCAGCGCTCCAGTGAGCGAGGAGGGGGCAGAGCAGAGAGCTGTGACTGACAGTCAGAAGCTCTCTGCTTAGGGTGCTGTGAGAAGCAAATGACCAGCGATGTTTGATCGCTCTGTTACTTCTCTTTTAATAAGCTTTGACAATAAGACCCGGTTCTCACTGGTGCAATATACACTCCGACTTTGGGGGCACACGTCGCATGATGTGTATAAATCAATGGTTCCCTATGAGAGCCGTTTTAACTGTTCCGACTTGCATCTGTCCAACTTTGGAAAAGGTTCCTGCACTACTTTGATCCGACTTGGGCATGATTTAAGCCCATTGATTTGAATGTAAGTTGCATCCAAGTTGGATCATCTTAACTGATCCCACTTGTGGCATGCAACTTGTGCTCTGAGAATCTTGAAGGGGAACCCCATGCCTAAAAAACAAAAAAAATACTGCATGAGGTCCCCTCCAAAGACCATAGTGAGTGCCCTCCCTCCTGAGCCATACCAGGCCACACGGCCTCAACATGGGGGGGGGGGGGTAGGTGCTTTGGAGCAAGGGGGCTCTGTGCCCCCCCCCCCCCCAAAGCGCCTTGTACCCATGTTTTTGGGCACAAGAGCCTCTTCTCAACAACCCTGGGTGGTGGTTGTGGGGGTCTGTTGTGGTGGTCTGTGAGCAGGGTCTTATCGGAATCTGGAAGCCCCCTTTAACAAGGGGGCCCCCATATTCTGGCCCCCCATGTAAATGAGTATAGGGTACATTGTATCCCTACTTATTCACCCAAAAAAGTCTAAAAAATATATAAAGTCCTTAAGTAAAAATTAAGAATGTCCCCCATCGTAGCTCCAACCTGTCTTCTCCCTCCGGTTCTCTCCCTCCGATTATATCTTCTTACTCCGGTTCTTCTCCTTTCGAAGATGTCTTCTTCCTCTGTTTCTTTCTCCGGTTCTTCTCCCTTTGCTGTCTTCCTCCACTGGTTCATTCTCCTGGTGTTCTGACAAAATGTCGAACCTGGCAGAATATCGAACCATGTCACCTGTGACATGGAATCAGCTGTTACAAAAAAACACACGCACTGCACACCGCGTTATCTGTACATGCGCAGTGCGTCATTGCTGATGTCAGGACACTGCATGTAAAATTTGTCGACCTATGCCTATCTTGCTACACCCCGCATTTGCCATACTGAGCCTGAAGTCAGAAGGTGGAAACTTCTTTTTACACCCACCCAAGTCTTTCATTCCATACTTACCATATTTTCCGGCGTATAAGACGACTTTTTAACACAAGAAATTCTTCTTAAAAGTCGGGGGTCATCTTATACGCCGGTACCTAACATGCAGACTTGCAGGCAGACTGCGGCCGTCCATTTTTCAAAAGCCGCGCCTCTTCCTCATGCTGTTCCGTGATAGGCGGAATACTTAGCTTCCCAGCAGAGCCTCTGTTCAGTGTTCCGCCTATCACGGATGCCCTCTCGTCCTCGGTCTCGGACAAGAGGGCATCCGTGATAGGCGGAACACTGAACACAGTGTCTGCTGGGAAGCCGAGTGTTCCGCCTATCACAGAACAGCACGAGGAGGCGCGGCTTTTGAAAAATGGACGGTCGCGGTCTGACTGAGATTCTGCATGTTAGGGATAAGGTAGGGGATAATCGAGGCATGTAATGGTGGCACAGCGAGGCATGTAATGGTGGCACAGCGAGGCATATAATGGTGGCACAGCGAGGCATGTAATGGTGGCACAGCGAGGCATGTAATGGTGGCACAGCGAGGCATGTAATGGTGGCACAGTGAGGCATGTAATGGTGGCACAGTGAGGCATGTAATGGTGGCACAGTGAGGCATGTAATGGTGGCACAGTGAGGCATGTAATGGTGGCACAGTCTGGCATGTAATGGTGGCACAGTCTGGCATGTAATGGTGGCACAGTGAGGCATGTAATGGTGGCACAGTGAGGCATGGCGAGGCATGACTAGTAGGAAGGGGGTCGTCTTATACAGCGAGTATATCCCAAAACCAACATTTTAGCTGGAAAATTAGGGGGACGTCTTATACGCCAGCAAATACGGTGTTTTGAACAGTAAACTCAGCTTATATAGTGCAAAACAGTATTTAGAAGTCTGTGACACTGTTTTGATGTTGAATTTTAAAAGCAGCGGAAATCCTGCAGATCTGACAGGTTTGCTAATCTAAAAAAACAGTATTTCACCATGTAAGCTCTGTTTAGTGCTAAAAATAAGTGTGAAATGCAAGACTTGGGTGGGTGTAAAAAGATGTCCGCTGTCGCCTTCTGGCTGCAGGCTAAGTACGGCCGAGTGCGGGGTGTAGCAACATGACCGCCGGTCACCGAATTTGATATACAGTGTCCTGACATCAGCAATGACGCACTGCGCACGCGGTGCGCATTCACAGTGTGTGTGGTTTTCTGCAACAGCTGATTCCACGTCACAGGAAGTGACATGGTTTGATATTCTGCCGGGTTTGACATTTTGTCAGAACACCGGTTCTTCTCCCTCTATTGTCTTCTTCCTCTGGTTCTTCTGCCGGTTCTTCTCCCTCTACTGATGGCTTCTCCTGATGCTAGCTCCTGCTGTTGTGTTAGCTCCGGTGTGCGCCATTTCTTTTAAAGCCATGGGGCGTTGCCATCCTGCGATGTCATCTGGAGATCTGCCCCCTTGTGACATCACCGACCCATCATGCCCCGGCCGATGACGCTGCAAGGGGGTTGGGTCTCCGGATGACATCACCAGGTGGAAACGCCCTATGGCTATATAAGGTATGGCAAAGCACCACTTACTTGTCCCACCCCCCTTTCCTGATCTGCCAGGCTGCGTGGGTCTGGTATGGTATTGGGGGGGACTCCATGCTGTTTTTTTATTTTGGCATGCAGTTTCCCCCTCAAGATTCATGCCAGACTCAAAAAGCCCGATATGGTCGGATCAAAGTCGGATCCCATTCATTGAAGTCACATGGAAGTCAGACATAAAGTCATAGGGCAAAGTCAAATCGTAAGTCGTCCGACTCCCATGTCTGAGCAGTGTGAACCTGGCCTAAAACCTAGAAATTGATTGGTTACTATGCACAGCTGCACCAGATTTTGTGTGCACTAGTTTTAGTAAATCTACCTCACAGTTAAGTATACATAAATACCTTATTACATTGTTGCTGTTTTTAATGCAAGCAGTGTAAGAATTTAAATTGCAATTCCTGTACATAAGAGCTTAGATTAGTCGGCGGACTGTTCTTTCACTGACCAGTCACAGGCTGATAGAGGGACACGACCTGTAACTGCAGCAGAAAAATCAAGTTTTCTGTCCTGTCAGACATGGCTATACTATGTGACTGAGCCATGTAGATATGATTGGATGGACAAAACTAAAAATTCTTAAGATAAGACAGATGTTGGTTTGAAGTTCAACTTTAAAGTGATTCTAAAGGTATTTTTTTCTTAAAATAGTTAGTTACATAGGGCCAAATCCACAGCCAGCGGCGCAAAATAAGTTTTTTAAAACTTATGTCATTTAAGTTACGGCGCCCTAAGTTGGTGTCGTAAGTGCCGTATCCACAGCGCATTTGCGCACAAAATTGCGCCTGCCGTAACCTAAATTCGGAGGCGTAAGGCGGGGTTATGGCAAGTGGGAAGGAAGTGGGCGTGCTTCATTGTAATGAGCCATGACCCCATGCAAATGAAGGTCCGGCCGTACTGCGCATGCGCGCAGGAATCTGCTGCTCACTGCGCATGTGCAGAACTTTGCTTGGTGCAATCAGTGAGATAGGTAAAAGGCCAAGTGTACTTAGTTTGAGGATCGCCCTGTGCTTAACTAGCCCCAGGCAAACACACTTCATTTGCAAAAGTATTTCCCTGTGTTCCCTTCCATGAGCAATTTGCTTCTGCTCTTAGTTTGTCAGTGTTTGTTGGTAAGTTGTGTGTGATAGAGAAGTGTTGGAGGAGTAGTAGATAGTAGTTGTTGTTTGTTTGTGATAAGTGTATTTTTTGTTTGATTGTTTCTGCTCAGTTAATTTTTTTTTTTTTTCTGCTTGGATTTTGTGTTTGGTTTTTGTGTGTTTGTATTTGACTTTGTAGTAGCTGTCTGCTTGTGTGTGTATTGTTGTGTATTTGTTTGGTGTGTATTTTTGTGTGTTTGTCCTGTTTGTTTTCTTGTTGCTGTGTGGTGTTTGTGATGGCTCCCAAACGCAGGAAGCTGAATTTTTCACATGTTGAAAAGCAAATCCTTGCCAGGTATATCATCCAATATGGAAGATATTTACATGGGCCTGATAGCCGGAACACCTCCCCAGCCCAAAGGAAGAGGATCTATGCCAAAATTACAGATCACATAAATGCGGCGGGGGGAGGGGAGACGAGGACCCCCGCTGGCATTAAGAAAAAGATCAATTATCTGAGGAGCGTGGTCCGCAATAAGGTGGCCAAGCTCACTGCGCATAGGAGGGGCACTGGAGGAGGGGGACCATGCCCCATCCGGCTGACTGAGGAGGAATGGGCAGTGGCCCGGTGTTTCGAGCCAGAGCAGGTGGTGGGCCTGCCTGGTTATCAGTCTGATGTTCCTGTGAGGCCAGGTAAGGTTTTTTTTTTGCTATTTGGTGATTAGCATGTGTGGGTGGGGGAAGGGAACATGTGCCAAGTGTGTGGATCCTCAAACCCAGGGCTGGACTGGGACAGAAATTTGGCCCTGGACCTCATCCAGACTGGCCCACTTTGACAGGTCTCTCCCATGGCGGCCGGACAACTCCCACAGCACCCCCCCCGGGCCACCCAAGCCCCCTCTCCCCCTTCACTAGCCACTAGCCGTTCTACTTTATTAGAGTAGAACGGTTGATACTGGTACTCTGATAGGCAGTGCCAGTGGGGAAGCTACACATTATTTCACCCGGGGCAAAGAATCAGTTCGGTGCCCCCCCTTATGGGACAAGATTAGGCAGAAGTGAGAAACTCCCAGGCCATAGCTGTTGAGTCAGCTGTCTGTCCCCTCCCCCGTGCTCCTCTGTCGTCCCCCCTGCTCCTCTGGTCCTCCCTCTGCTTCTCTATTCCCCCCAGGGGAGCGCTACGGGGGGGGGGGAGAGGAGGTGAGCGCTGCGGGGAGGGAGAGGAGGTGAGCGCTGCGGGAAGGGAGAGACAGAGGAGTGGAGGGGGGCGGCGGTCCACTGTCACTGAAGCCGGCCCACTGAGCCATCGGCCCACCGGGAAACTCCCTGTAGTCCCAATGGCCAGTCCATCCCTGCTCAAACCTGTGATTGTTTGGTGTCTTCCACAGATGACCAGGAGATTGCTGGGCCATCAGGCCAGGCTGCTGCACCACCCCAAAGACAGGAGGCTGCTGAGGAGTCCCCAGGGGAGGGGAGTGGCCAAACCTCCCCTCATGAGGAGGCTGAGGGGGAGGAGGATGAGGGGGAGGAGGAAGAAGATCTCCAGATTGGCCGGGAAATCATTATTGCCACTGATCTCATGACATTTGACGATACCCTTGAGGCTAGCCTTGAGGCTCCCCTTGAGGCTCCCCCAGAGGCTACCCCAGAGGCTACCTCAGAGGCTGGCACCAGTCAGGCCACCATCAGGGGTAGCCCCTCCCACTCCTCCCACAACATGCCGGAACCCACAAGGGTCACTGTATCCCCTCCTCCCTGGCCACAAGCCTCAGGGGCAGGCAGGATGGCGACCAAGGAGACCAGGGGGGGGTCTGTGCATATGCCGGCCAGTCTGCTGAGGGACAATGCCCAGCAGACTCGCAGTCTGGGTGACATCAAAAAAACTATGGCCAAGATGGAGCACAGCCTGGATGTAATGAGGGAGTCACTCAGTGATGTGGCCACCAATTCATTGGGTGTCATCACCTGTTTGTGGTCCCTGCATACCGCCACAACAGGCGTGGCCCAGAAGGTGACTGCCCTCACCCGGGCTGTGCAGGACAACACCCGGGCTGTGCAGGACAACACCCGGGCTGGCCAGGCCAATACGGCTGCCATCACTGTCTGCCTGAACAGGATAGCAGTGGCCTTGGAGGGCAGGCCAGCCGGAGGTCAGACACCAGGGGAGGCTCCTCCCTCCCCTGCTCCCCCCCCATGAAGATACTCCCTCCACTGCTCCCCCCCCATGAAGATACTCCCTCCACTGCTCCCCCCCCATGAAGATACTCCCTCCCCTGCTCCCCCCCATGAAGATACTCTCTCCACTGCTCCCCCCCCGTGAAGATCCTCCAGGTGCCCGTGGCCGTGCCCCTGCCCGTGGGCAGCCCAGACGGAGCACTCGCCGCCGGACTTAAATACCAGGGGTACTTTTTTTTTTTTTTTTTTTGGTTTTATAATTTTGTTTATTATACTGTACTTATGATTTGGTTTATGTGTGTGAATGTGGGGGGGGTGGCATTCCTGTCAAAATAAGGGTGTCACCCTCAGTTTTGGTGGAGAAGGGATCCCCAGGACCAGGGAGAAGTGATCCTAGGTTCCTGAATGGTGTATGAATGCACAGTGACATAATTGGAGCCGTGGCGTGGCGTTACTGCTCCCAAGTACCAAAGGGGGGGGGGGGTACTTGGATCTAATCCAATTCGATGTGCATGTGATGTGTCTGTGCTAGGGACCACAGTGGTGTGCATTCATGCATTCTCATTGTGACATAAATCATGTGCGTTTCCAGAGACAAAAACATTCTCAATGTGTCATTATTCATGTGCGTTTACTGTGCAAAGCAACATTCTCATTGTGACATAAATCATGTGCGTTTGCAGTGAAAACAAATAATATCATTGTGACATAATTCATGTGCGTTGGCAGTGAAAACAAATAATATCATTGTGACATGATTTATGGCCATTTACTGTGAAAAGATGCCTTCTGCGAGGCGTCTCCTGACTACTGTGCCCTCAGTAGACCGGGTAGAGTGGGCTAGGGGGGGGATTGCCTGGGTGGGGGGTCAGGTCAGCACGTAAGTTAATCTCCAGTCCCCTTCTCATTGCAAAGTTGTGAAGAATACAACAAGCCCCTATTATTTGGCACACAAAGTCTGGGGAATACAACAGTGTACCCCCAGACTTATCCAGGCATCTGAAGCGGGACTTCAGCAGCCCAAATGTGCGCTCCACCACTGCCCGGGTGCGAATATGAGCCTCGTTGTAGCGTTGCTCTCCTGGGGTTTGGGGGTTCCTGAAGGGGGTCATCATGTGAGGTCCCAGGGCATATCCAGAGTCACCTGGAAGGGAAAAGACAGGAGGATATTAGTCATGCATGTGCCCCTTGTGATGTCTGCATCATGGGGGGGGACAGTCATACCTGACACCCATGTCACTCACCAACCAGCCAGCTGTCTCCATACACGTTCAGCTCCAATTCACGTGATATGTTGGTCTGCCTGAAGATATAGCTGTCATGGCACGAACCCGGAAATTTGGCACAGACATGCCAGATGAGGCCATGGGCATCTACGATTACCTGCACATTTATGGAATGCCAGTTTTTGCGATTCCTGAACAGGTGCTCTGTATCATGGGGGGGCTGTAGTGCCACATGGGTACAGTCAATGGCCCGATGGTCCGTGGGAATCGGGCAATCTGATAAAAGTCGGCCATGATCTTCATTCGCTGGTCCTCCTGGGTGGGCTTTTCAAATTGACTGCCCATGCGTCTCAGTATTGCAGGGACAACCTGGTGCACACACCTGCTCATTGAGGACTGTACCATCCCAGCCAGACCTCCACATGTTCTTTGGAAAGACCCAGTGGCAAGAAAATGCAGGGTTGCCATAACTTTGATGTGAGCTGGCAGGGCATGGGATCGTTGGGTTGGGGTGTTGAGATCATCCTGCAGGATCCGGGTTAATTCCAGGATGGCTTCCTGGTTAAATCGGAAGTTGCCAAAGACCTCTGAAGCAGTCATGCCAAAGAGATCTTGGCGTGGGCGGTATACCCTCTCCTGTGCCGCCCTCCTCCTCCTCCTCTGTGCCCTCCTCCTTCTCTGCGCCTGTAAAGTTGCGAGTGCCGTTATAATCATGGATGGCCCGGGCATTTTGGCAGTCAGATTGAAGTCCAACAAAGAAGTGTTGTCAGCTCTTCCTCAATGGTGTTGCTTCAGCAGACCTTTACAGGGCCGGTGTAAAATTAGGGCTGCTTTTATAAAGTCTAATTTTGCTCCAGGAAATTAACAGGTGCGCACAGGGCGTAATCTACGGCGCACGGGGCGTAATCTACGGCGCACACACTTAATTTTGAGGATCGCCCTATCTCCCTCATTTGCATCTTTGCCTATCAAATAAAGCGGCGTGACTAGCGTAATTTGCGTCAGAGAATGCGCCGGAGTAATTATTTTAGGTAGGACCGAAAAACCGGATTTTTCGTTTTGAGGATCGGGCGCAAAGATACGTGCGGAGTAAAATTAGAAATCTCGAGTTAAGTCGGCGCATCTGCTTTGTGGATTTGGCCCATAGTAACTGAATAGGATGTTATACTTATCTGTTCTGTGCAACGTTATTGCACCAAGAAATCACATCCCTTCTCTTTGTTCACCATGTTGTACATGACCTCTGTAATACTGTAGAATTGGTGACCTATTGTTGTGGATTTTATTCCAATTTTTATGTAAAAATTAAGCTGTATTTTTTTTATACGTTTGTGTTGGGACACATTGAAAGTCCCTATTTTCTAATCCCCATTCAAATTATGGTGCCCATACACAAAAAAATAATTCGAAAACCTGTCATTTGGACAGTTCGTTTTGCAACCAGTTAATGGGCACAAATTGAAAATTGGTTGTGACGTTTTTGAGTCAGAAAATCGAGGGAAAAGTTTGGAAAAATTCTGCCAAATAGACGATAAATTGGGTTAATGTGTTTCTTGCCCATTAAAAATTTGCCCAAAAATATGTGACCCAGAAGCACAGGTTCAAACGATTTTTCGACTGGTAAATGGCTAGCATAAGAGGTTGGGAAACCACATGGCTATTTTTCAACCTCAAACTTTTAAACTCAACCCCAAACCTTATGAGGACAAAAAATGTCACATCAAATGGTGAGTGGGTCCAAATGGATACGTGGGAGGATCTTAAAGTCAGGAGGTCAGGAGTAGGTGATGCTCAGGTAACTGTACAGAATACAGACAAAAGTTGCCCTGTCCAGCCAGTACAAACCCCTTTTCCCAAGCCACCCCAGCTCAGATCCTACTCAGCAGCCCCAATTTCCCCTTCACCTCCTGTAAAGATCAACCCCCATAGCCCCAATGCCTTGTTCCCATGGGGAAAATTGTGCCCTGTGCAAGGCCATGTTTTCCCACATACTGATGCACAGGTGTTCTGTGTATTCCCATATAGTCAGTCCCATTGATGTCTGCATGATTACAGCCACTGTGTCCCAATATGACATCCATGTGGGAGTGCATGTCCTTTAACTCAGGGTTGTACACCAGCACTGATGTCACACTGGGAGCAGCAGCTGTATCCATGCAGCCCCTCTGTCCCAATAGATAACAATTGGACTGCCGGTACAGGGATGCATGGAACACCTGTACATTCATGTGCTGGTAAAACATTGCTCTGCACAGAGCACAGATACTGTATAATTGCCCAGTGTGAATCTCCCAGTTCACCCCTCTGTAGAAACCATTCCCTCTTAGCCACCTCTAAAATAAAAAATGTCACCCAGCTAGTTATTTTTTCCAGCCATTTCTGCCCCCGGTTGTGCAGGGTTTGGGTTTTTCTTGCCTCCTCAGCTCCAGAGCTGGATGCTTACTGCTGCCGCCCCTGGGAATTCAGTATCTGCGAGTCTGACCTAGCTGTTGGTAAGTATGGGGCCTTGTGCTCCAGGACCCTTGAACCATTTTTTATAATACCATCATCATACCTATTTGGTCTCTCATTTTTTTCAGATGTAATACACTTGCATCTACCCCTGATGAAGCGAGCATGGTCTTGCGAAATGCGTACGGTCACTTTCCTTTGCCTGTGTATATTGGCAAGTACATTATACTGCTACATGTATAACAATATTGTTCTACATTGTATGTATCAGCTGATTGGCTTGGCGACTTTTCATGTTGTTCATTTATGCACGTAAATTTTTAATAAACTTTGATACTGTATTTAATGTGTCATGTGACTGCCTAACCGTATTCACCTCATTTAAAGTCCCGGGGCGACTTTTTGTGTTTTATTTTTTCTAAAAGAAACAGCTGAGCCATGTACACTAGGTCACATACTGCAAAGTCTTATTGTGCACAGGGCTTGCTCTTTGCTCTTCTACTGTGTGGAAAACTGGCCTTTTAACTCTGATGCCACACTACAAACTTGAGCAGGAGGAGGGTGATGTCAGATCACTCCCTCCTTCTGTCCGCCAAAGACCATAATTTGCAGACCGCACTAGGCAGTCAAAAAAAAATTCTGGCCATGCAGTCACCTCCTGGATAGCTTAGCACCCCTTACCTACCTCACCACCCACCCCCTCCTCTGCTTTTATGGGGATATGCAGGAAAGGGAGGGTTCTGTGCACACCACCAGGAAAGTAGCACTGTCACTTGTAGATACAGGAATCAGGCTTCCAGGGAGAGGTGAGCAGCAATCACAGGGCTGGCGCCGGAGGTGGTCGAACTCTGTTCCACCATGTTCTGGCTAAAAAAACGCCCTGGAACACTATAAAGTTAAATGACTGTTGTGATGAATTCATCCCTTTCCATAGACAATAGAAATAACAGCAACAAACTGTATACTTCATAATCACATGGCTAAGAAAAAGAAAACATTTGATCTGACTGTAATAAATAAAATATGTTCAAAACCAGTGTACATTCTCATTTAAATATCAACAAGGCTGCATCCTAATAAAAAAACAATAATAACCTACAGCAACAATTATTGTTTAATCTTCCATAATTACTGTATGTATTTTATCATGGTTTCATCCCCCCTTACCTCATTGGCATCAATACCATTGTTGACAGACCATGTGGTCTGAAAATACTCCAATGTACGCTGTTTGAGCTGTTGAGGAAGGCGATGAACACGAATAAAATCTTTGAGGTCCTTCATGCGGGTGTGATACAGAGAACGTCGGGAGTACATACGTTGAATTATGGCTGTTACATTACCAAAAACTACAGCATGCATCAGAGCTGTAACAGTATGAAAAATAAAAAAATAAAAAGTATTAGTATTCCTGTTTAGACCATGTTGTGTTCGGACAATGCTAAAGTGATAAATCTACCAATTTGTAAAGCATTCAATGTTAACCAAATGAAGAGATGTAAGGTGGAAAGCACAACAAAGAATGGCTTCCTATAGTTATCTGCAGCTGTGAATCTTTCTGTCTTTATTCTTTAGTAAAAGCCATTTTCAATCTATCAAAGTCAGAAAAAATATATTACTCTGTTTTTTAGATAACACCAAAATGAATTCAGCAGTTTTACTGATAAATACATTAAGCCTCCCACACACCAGCAAGCTGTAAAAACACGAACTGGTCAGCTTGTTTGAAGAGTATATAATGAATTAAAATCTGTATTTCACAAGATGTGACAATAATTGAAAAATTATCAAGAGGTTTAGGATAGAGTTGGATAATACTACAGATGAAGTAGAAAACTGATTCAACGGTAACCTATACTGTAATTGTTAGGGCCTTTTCACATGGGTATTCAGGCAGGCCTGATCAGAAGCTCTATGGGCAGGCAAATGTAAATGGGCTTGTGTTTTGTTTACAGTGGCCTACTTCCGAGTCCATCCAAGTCTGTAAAAAAAAGTAGAAAAGGACTAAACCCTTTTCTATTTTTTCCAACCCAAGTGTGATGGATCAGACGTAGCCTGATGTCAACGAATATCTGGCTGCCCAAAGAGCTATCACGGGTCTGCCCATGTCTGCCAGACACAAACTGAACGAACACGGGTGTCAAAACATTTATATGTGCCTCTTTTGGCTCTGGTTCATATGCTCTCATATCCCCTGTTTAGAGCAGATAACATGCCCTTATGGTGTATCTCCAATCAAAAGGAACATTTTCCTCTCACTTCAAGTTATGGTTACAATGTTGTTAGTAAAACAGGAAGTAATATACAAAATTCAGCAGGGACAGCACTTTTTAGAAATTTAGTAGAATAGGTGGAGGCTAGAACCCCTATCAGCTTTTTATTGCTGTCCTAGTTGCAGATTTTCCCTTAATTTCTGTATAGGGCCAATTTCTCCAACAAAGCCTTGAATCGCAACTAGAGCGTGACAATAGATCTAACCCTTCCCCACGCTAACCAATACATAAGACCCCTTTCACACCAAAGATGCTTTTCAGGCGTTTTAGCACTAAAAATAGCGCCTTAAAAGCGCCTCTCAAGCCTCTCCAGTGTAAACGCCCGAGTGTCTTCACACTGGGGTGGTGCACTTGCAGGACCTAAAAAAAGTCCTGCAAGCATCGTCTTTGGGGCGGTGCAGGAGTGGTGTATACACTGCTCCTAAACCGCCCCTGCAATTGAAATCAATGGGCAGCGCTGCCAAAGCGGGTGGTTTTAACCCTTTCCTCAGCCGCTAGTGGGGTTAAAAGCAACCCGTTAGCTGCCGAAAAGTGCGGCTATAACAGTGGTAAAGCAGGGCTTTACCGTTATCGTGGCCCATGCCTCAGTGTGAAAGGGCTCTAAAAGTTTCCAGAAAAGTTATACTTTAGGAGCTATGCAGTAGTTGGCACCCCATAATTGTGTAGCTGGGACCTGGGGGCACACAATACCTAAGCAGTGTTAATTTTGAAAACATTATAGAGACTACAGCCTGGACCAGTCTTACCTCCTATTAACATAGTGCAGATGGAGAAGATCTTCTCTGCATCTGTATTTGCACAGACATTACCAAAGCCCACGCTGGTCAAGCTGCTGAGGGTAAAGTAGAGGGATGCTATATAAGCACTGCGAATAGAGGGTCCACCAACAGAATTATTGATGTAGGGTACTTCGAGTCGCTTTCCAAGTTCATGAAGCCAGCCTGTGTGGGTAGAATGATTAAGAGTTTCAATTTAATGTGCACATTGTAAAATATCCGTTATATGCCACTTGTACAATATGTACAACAGAGTTTAAAAAGCAACTTTTCCAAAAAAGGATTAGTTGAACAGGGAAATAAAAGTTGCCAGTGACAACTCACCTCAATGACCCCCCATGTTCAATGAAATGTATGTCCTATACAGTTTTGCATTATCTGTATGCGAATGCACAAAAATAACACCATTCCAGAAAAAAGCACATAGTGCTTGTCTGCAGGTACAAAGTCTCCTCTTCAGCCATTTTTCCATGTATTTTTGTGAATAAACTACAACAAGGTTTATGCTTTATGTTGCAACGTATGTGTTTTTATATTACCTATGTGCTGTATACACAAATTCATGTTTTTTTTCTGCTCTGCACACATCTTAATACAAGCCCTGTGATGTAACATACACTATATACTTTACTTTATTGTGTACTTTAACTTATCAGGACAAACCCAGAAGCCATTGTACCTCAGAATAATCATATAAGATGACTAGAAAAACTTTGGAGTGATATAAAAGTATTTTCCTACAGTCCTAGAAACCATGATTTACAGAATGATATACTCTAACAATAAATTGAAAGCATCTTAGATACTAGAATTTCTACAAAAAATATCTCCGGAAAGCTACTTTCTAACACTGAATTACCTACATGTGTATTCTAATTTCAGAACACTGTTTAAATAAAGTAAAAATAGGATTTGTGTACACGTATATCGTAGAATCCTTTTCTTCGAGTCCATTGAGTGAAACAAGAATTCTTACACTATTAAGTTATACTGCCACCAACTGAAAAAATAGACACTGGCAACAAAAAATCAGCTGTCTAGCACAGTAAATCTGCACACAATCTTTATGACTCAGTTTGGTAGCAAAGTAGTGCCGAGAGCAAATATAAAATAGAGGGGGGAGCTGTGACCTTCTGTTTTCTTTCTCATCCATTGAAGGACACAGGAATTCTAAGACTGTTGAGTCATCCAAAAGCTGTCCAACAGAAGGGTGGGCAAAAGAGAAACAAAAGCTAACCTATCCCCCCCCCCCCCCCCAAAAAAAAAACAATCGGAAGCTGGGGACTGCCTGCAGTTTAAAAGGCCTCCCAAAGAACTCAACGTGGGTATCGAATGAGACCTAAGTATCTGTCTGGCAGAACTTAGAAAACAAAGCCAGAGGACAAGGGGAAAGGCTGCTTGATACTGACCAAGAAGCACTTGCAGGAAGCGTTGAAATCCATTCCAAAAAACCATAGAGTTCTAGACCTAGAGTCACCTATAGATGGTGGGACAAGAAGCCAGAGCACTTTTCTCGGGTCTATCGGGATGACAAAAATAGAATCAGTTTTTTTGAAATGTACTTTAGCTGGGAGATTCTCACAGCCCAAACTATGTCCAGACAATGGAGAGAATTTTCCTTTGGGGAACTGAAACTAGGCAGAGTGATGGGAAATTGTCCGGGGTGAAGTGAAAGGCAGAAACTAACACTTGACTTGCATTGATGATAAGTAAAAGGAATACCACCTTATGGGTGAGAATAAAGTAAGTAATGTCTCATAGGTTCAAACTGTGGTTTCTAAAGCACAGGGAGAACCACATTAAGATCCTTTGAAATCACAGAAGAATGGCCCGGGGTGCTACAAATGAGATTCCCTGTAGAAAGAAAAAAAATATGTAAGTGCAGCGCAATGAAAGTCCATATAAAAGTAATTGAAGATGACACCCAGTGATACAGCGAAAACTCTTCAAACGAAAGTGATGTAACCTCCACCAACAAGATAAATGCTTCCTTACCAGATGGGATGGACCATTTGCGTTAACAACTGGTCAAAACAGCTTGGTCTCACCATAGGAGAGAAGACCAGTTGTTAACGCAAATGGTCCATCCCATCTGTTAAGGAAGCATTTCTCTTGTTGGTGGAGGTTACATCACTTAAGTTTTGAAGAGTTTTCGCTGTATCACTGGGTGTCATCTCCAGTTACTTTTATATGGACTTTCATTGCGCTGCACTTACATATTTTTTTCATTTGCTAAATTTGAGGTTGTGATTACCTTTTTTTGTGTCCAGCTTGCAATATTTTTAGTTTAACTGTATTATTTGTGCGCCGATTGTTGCTTTTATTGTTCCCTGTAGAAAGGTCCTAATCAAGGAGAGAAAGAGCAACAGTCTCTGAAAAAAAGATAGAAAGGGTAGAAACCTCGCCTTTGATAATGCTGAAAAACAAACGCTGGTCAAAACACAGCTGCAGGGAGAAGAGAATTTGTCCGATGGAGAAACTTTTAGGTTGGAAGTCCCAAGGGTCACATCAAGTAAAGAATGCCTTTCATGTCCGAGGATAGACCTGCTCCTGTCCCTCACAACTGCAATGTCCATGTCATTAAAGTCATTAACTGTGAAGCATGGAGACAAATTGGTCTTTGATTCAGAAGATCCTGACAATTTTGCAGAGCCCACAGTGAATCTGTCAGGGTTCTTACTATGTTGGCATATCACATCCACCTGGATCTTTCTAGAGCAATGAAGATCACTAGAATGCTTTCCATCTCTATCCTTCAAAGCATTTAAAAATAAACAATTATTTGTGGATGGAAAAACAGAGATAAGAATGTACCGATGCCACCAGAATATCTACTGCTTCTGCTAGAGGATTCCTGCACCTGGAGACAAACTGTCCAGTTTGTTTTCGAATCCAGAGGTCAGGAAGTTTACATCTGGCATCCCCAACAAGTGTTGGAGGTCCAGGAACCCCTTCAGGTGCAGGGACCACTTGCCTGGGTTCAGGTGCTGCCTTTCCGAGAAGTCTACCTGCCAATTGCCTACACGTGAACTGTACACAGCTGAGAAGGCTGGAGCGTGAAGTTTTGCCCCGAAACGGGATCTGATTTACCACTCTTGCTGTGGCAAGACTTTTGCCTGCTTCCAAATAACTGATATGTGCCACTGTGGCATTGTCTGAATGAATCCAAAATGGATAATCTTCAAGTGGATGGTCCAATGCTGCAAACAACCAAATTGTCCAAAGCTCCAAGGTGGTGTTTGGGAAATGGGACTCCTCCATTGACCAAGTCATTTGCACATTGACATGGTGCCTAGGACTCGACAGGCTGGCATCCATTGTAATGATTTTTTTTTCCAAAAAAGGACTACCCTGTTAACAAAGTCAGATTCCTGAGCCAGGGTGTAGGAACATGCACTTAAGCATACACATGTTTGCAGGCATAGAAACCTAACTAGATTTGCATCTTCACACAAATGTACACACATCAGAACCCACACTTCACAGTTTGCATCACATCCATGACAGATACTGATTTCAAGTGAGATTTTTAAACAGAGTTATGTAAGGTACCTGTTGGAAGGTTTAGTTCAGAGTGATGCTCTGGCTGGGGGTTGAGGCTTTAGCATGGTAAGACAGACTGGGTCAGCAATAAGTCTTGGCAGCAAAGTACAGGGTCAGAATCCAGAAGTGTGGTTGGGGACAGGCAGGGTCATACACAGGGTGGTAAAGTAGAATCGTAAGGGCAAAAAGAGTAATCCAGGAAACTGGCAGAGGCCAAAGTCCAGAAGTTCAATAACTCAGCAGTATGTCACACAACAAGGGTAACAGCTCCAACAAACGGGGTATAGTACAAAGGAAGTAACTTAGGCTGATCCGATTGTGGATTAATTGCAGCTGGAGGAGAGGTGGGGCTAGAGCAGGGGTCTTAAACTGGCGGCCCTCTAGCTGTTTTTAGAACTACAAGTACCATGATGCATTGCAAGGTTGACAGTTACATGCATGACTCCCGCAGGCAAAGGCATGATGGAACTTGTAGTTCCGCAACAGCTGGAGGGCCACCAGTTTGAGACCCCTGGGCTAGAGAGTACTAGCAGCAGAGGTACTATGGAAGGTGAATACTGCATGACTCAGGTCCCCCAGTGGCAGAAGGAACAGAGCCGCAGCCCAAGGACAGCAGGACCCAGGTTCAATTCTGGGCACATGACAAGTTAAGCCAAGGATCATTGCTGAACCGTCGTTCAGTCTGCACTGAAGGCTTAGGATCCACCCAAACTGCAGCAAATTTTGGAAGTCAAATCCATGCTGCCCAACAGAGCCTAGCTGATTGTTTCCCTAATAGGGATCAATTAAGTATCCCACAATGGGGATGCCACGGCCCACAGGGGCAGGGCCACAAAATGGTTTTGCTGATGCTCCAGAGCAAGGAGTAGGAATTGCTGATGCACTGGAAAGATGGGGGTTGTAGACCTGGGGCCAGATTCAGAAAGAATATACGTCGGCGGAGATATCTCCGCCGTAATTTCAAATGTGCGCCGTCACATCTTTACGCCGATTCACAAAGCTAGATACTGACATTTATTCCGTCATGCAACGCTGCACTGATCTTACCTCCTCCTGACACCCTCCCTAGCCGGTCACGGGCTGCAGGTGGGGCAGCGCCGCAGCGGATTCCGGGATTGAAGGTGAGGGGTCAGGAGGGGGCGGCGGCATTACTTGAGGGGGGTAGGGCCGTAGGGCAGGGCACGCAGCCAGCACATATACACAATTGGCAGGCTATAGAGCGGCCGATCGTGTATATGTGAAACACCCGGTAATGGCTCTTTACAATAGCTCTTTATATCCTATATAATAATAATAATAATAATTGGATGTTTTTTTTTCTGCCCAGGGGCGCGTGAGCAGAAAAAATATGCCAATGCGACTGTGCGTCCATCCGTTTCTTTGCAACGGGGCGGACGGCAACTGGTTAACCTCCCTGGCGGTCTGCGCCGGCGCCCCCCCTCAGCTCAGCGCCCGGGGCAGGCACACCGGCGGCCCCCCCGGTTGTTAAGCCACTGGTCACCAGTACTTAAAGTGGAAGTTTCATTTTTGGGTGTTAAGAAAAAAACAAGATCACCTTGTTGTGTCCAATTTCCAAAAAGGGGATATTTTGGGGTTATTTTCAATGTCCTGGCATTTGTATTTGGTATGTTTTATAAAAGAAAGTGGAAAAGGGGAAACAGCTTTTTTTTTTCAATATGTTTCCTTTTACATAGTTAAAAAAAAACTGTTGAGTAATTGTTAGACATATAGGGCCAGATCCACAAAGAGCCGGCGTAACGTAAAATTTCCCATTTAAGTTACACTGCCTTAAAATTTCTACCTAAGTGCCCGATCCACAAAGCACTTACCTAGAAATTTTCGGCTGTGTAACTTAAATTCCGCCGGCGCAAGGCGTTCCTCTTCAAATGGGGGCGATTCCCATTTAAATTAGGCGCGCTCCTGCGCCGGCCGTACTGCACATGCTCGTGACGTCATTTTCCCGACGTGCATAGCGCGAAATTACGTTACGCCGAGCTTTGTGGATCGCGCTGGGTCAATAAAGTTGCGTCGGGAAAAACAAAAGATACGGCGGGAAAAAAATTTTTTTAAGAAAAAAATAAAAACGCGTCGCTGGACAGAAGGGTCTGCTTTTACAAGGTGTAAACAGTTTACACTTTGTAAAAGCAGCCCTAATTTTACGATTGCAAACTAAAACTTACGGAGAAAAAACGAAGCTGAAAAGCTTTGTGGATCTCCGTAAGTGCTAATTTGCATACCCGAGGCGGCATTTCGACGCGAAATGCCCCCAGCGGCGGATGCGGTACTGCATCCTAAGATCCGGCAGTGTAAGTCCCTTACACATGTCGGATCTTCTGTCTATGTCTTGGAAACTGATTCTGTGGATCAGTTCCAAAGATAGAAACAGGGATACGAAGGCGTATCAGTAGATACGCCGGCGTATCCCTTTTGAGAATCTGGCCCATGCACACTGAAATATTTTGTTTCGGAATTTTGTTTTTGTCCAAAAAAATTATTTATTTCGTTACTCTCGAAATTATTTTTTATTTTTTTCGTTTTGTTAAAAAATGCATTCGTCCAAAAATCAGAATTACGGTCGAATCTGTCATTGAAGGCTTATGGTATCCGTCAAAAGTTCTAAGATTTGACAAAGCAGCTAAACTATACAACGCCACAAATGTACATTTCCGATCGAATGCTTTGCCCACAAGCTATAGTAGAATTCTAATGTTGTATGACTAGTGATAATTATAATTATTATTATTACTAGTTAACCAACATTAGAATTCTTCTATAGACTATAGACGGAGCATTTGACCATAAATGTCAGTTTGTGGCGATCTTATGATTTTAGCTACTTCGTCAAATCTTTTCTCTCTATAATGTTGAATCTTTCCTCTCTATGTCAAATAATCTTGGACTAATAGAGTTAGGTTAGGCACATTCGACCGCAGATTTGATAGACACAGATCGCTATTGTCACCGTCTTGTCTAACCTCCTATCTATATCGAACTGTTGTCGCAACGAAACAAAAAAAAAAAAACATAATTTTTTATGTCGGATCTTTCGGATTTCGGATTCTGCACTTTCGTTATCGTTTGTTAAAACGAACACGAAAATCCCTGAACTTCGGACGAAAATGCATTTGGATGAAATTGAATGCACATGTCTAGTAATTGTCAGTCATACTATCACTGCACTGAAAATTGAAAAATGGCTTGGAAAGGAAGGAGTACAGTATAATATGCTGATATTGAGGTGGTTAATGCTGATATTGAGGTGGAAAATGCTGTTCTATATGACAGATTAATGCAACAAAAAAGTGTCATCATTTTTTAAATCATATTTTTCCATGACAAAGCTTTTTCATGAAAAGTGTCAAGCAATGCTTACCTATGTCCCAGGTGGCAGGGTCATTACTCTCCATCTCTTTGCGGCCAATAACAAACCAGACACAGGCCATCCAGTGAGCCAGAAGAGCAAACATGGACATCAGAAGAGTTAGCACCATGGCACTGTACTGAGAATAGCGGTCCAGCTTCTGCAATAACCTCAGTAGCCTCAATAATCGAACTGTCTTCAGTAAATGTACCAGAGACGTCTTTCATGATTTTTTGGGAAAAAAAAAAATCATTGGTCATTAGAGAAGAGTGTTCTGTGCTTTGAACAATGTGGTATTCTTTAATCACATTACATCATTATCATCTGTAAATACTTAACAGTTCTAGTTATGTGAATGAAAAAAGCCTGCTCCTAAGGTAGTAAGGATGTGCTGGGTTGTCTTTTCTCTTACCACTGTGACGTTGAATGCATAGAGAAGATCAAAGGGCAAAGCAGCAATAAGGTCCACAAAGAACCATGTGGCGAGGTAGTGGATACAGATAGAGCGTGGATCATACACCACTTGTCCAGATTGGCTAACATATGTAGTCCGGAAATTTAAAATTATATCTGTAAAATTAGAGATATGGAGTTTTACTGTCTCAGAAGGTACACTTTGCATACAAACCTTACATACAAGGTTATGTAGAAATAATCCCATAAAAACTGAATAAAAAACCTTGGCTAAAGCCTTGTACACACGGACGGTTTTCCTTATGGTGAAAACTATGAAGAGAGCTTTTGGCCGGGAATCCCGGCCGTGTGTATGCTCCTCGCAGTTTTTCCGATGGAAAAATTGCCCAAAAACCACCGGACAAAAAAGGGAACCAGCTCTCTTTTTTCCCGCCGGGAAAACCAGCGGACTTTTGCCCGGCGGTTTTTGGCAGTTTTCCTATGGGATTCCCCAACCAAAGCTCCATCGCAGTTTTCCTGTCGGGAAAACCTCTCATGTGTACGGGGGAAAGACTGACCAAGCCAGTTCTCGGCTTTCACCTTGGGTTTTCCGGCGGTAAAAAGTCTGCTGGGAAACCCAATCATGTATACGAGGCATCAGGCTCAATCTCTATTACAATATACCTTGTCCAAAACCCTTATCATCTATCCATGAGACAGCTCGGTACAATATAGAAAAGTCCTATATTTATTTATACACCAACACTACAAAAACACAAACCATAAATCACCACAATACTATATTTAACCGCTTCAGCCCCAGAAGATTTTACCCCCTTCCTGACCAGAGCACTTTTTACAATTTGGCACTGCGTCACGTTAACTGACAATTGCACTGTCATGCAATGCTGTACCCAAACAAAATTGGTGTTCTTTTTTTTCCACAAATAGAGATTTCTTTTGGTGGTATTTGATCACCTCTGCGGTTTTTATTTTTTGCGCTATAAACAAAAAAAGAGCAACAATTAAAAATAAAAATAAATTAACTTTTTGCTATAATATCCCCAAAAATGTTTTTAAAAAACAAATTTCTTCATCAGTTTAGGCCAATATGTATTCTTCTATATTTTTGGTAAAAACAATCACAATAAGCGTATATTAATTGGTTTGCGCAAAATTTATAGCGTCTACAAATTCTGGGAAAGATTTATGTCATTTTTATTATTTTCTTATTTTTTTTACTAGTAATGGCGGTGATCTGCGGTACTGTGACATTGCGGCAGACAGATCAGACACTTTTGAAACATTTTTGGGACCATTGACATTTATACAGCGATCAGTGCTATAAAAATGCACTGATTACTATATAAATGTCATTAGTAGGGAAAGGGTTAACACTAGGGGGTGATCAAGGGGTTAAGTTCCCTAGTTAGGGTTTCTAACTGTATGGGGATAGGACTGACTGGGGGAGAAGACATATCGTTGTTCCTACTTGGTAGAAACACACAATATGTCTCCTCTCCCCTGACAGAACAGGGATTTGTATGTTTACACACACAAATTCCCGTGCTGGCTCTCGTGGAGGAATAACATACCCATACGTTGTTTTGCGCAGCCGTGCCATTCTGCCAACGTAAATCGGCATGAGCCATTTGGCAAGGTGTTAAAATCATAATTGCCCAATTATAGGTAAAAAAACTGCAGAAAATCTTTTTCTTTTTGGGGTTTTGTAGAACAAATACATTTAAAGTGCATGTTCAGCAAAAAAAAAATTCTTTAGTTTTGAATAGAGTCAATAAAGGTTTAGTACCCTTTTTTAGGTTTTTACTCCAGAGAGAAAAATTTCCAAAACGTTGAAGAAAATCGCCAAAGCTTTGGTAACGCAGTTAGCGTTTTCTGAAGTGTATTTAACCACTTCCCATTCGGCCACTGCATATGTACGGCCGGGTGGGCGCTCTCTCCTTCTGAGGGACGTTCAGGAACGTCCCTCAGAAGGAGTGGGATCGTGCGCATGCGAGCTCGCACAGCAGCGCGATTCCGATGCACTCGTGTCACTCGGACACGGCACATCTAAGATCAGCAGGAGGGCTTTGTGATTGGCCCTCCTGATCACATGGCGGACATGTCCGATCACAGCCGTCATGTGATGTAAAAAGAAAGCCGGTTGCTAGGCGATCGGCTCCCCTCTCCTCACACTTTAGTTGTCGGTGAGGAGAGGAGAGCGGATCACTGCAGCCGGCTGGTGAGCAGTGTGTTTTGGCTATTTTTTACAGCTTTTCACACAATGATCACCAGCCAAAGTAAAACAGTGTAAAACACGATGTCCCCAAAACACATGTTCCCCCACATATGTAAAAACAGCTGTCCCCACATATGTAACAGTAAAATCATATGTTCCAATGATTATCTGCACACATATGTCCGTGATCATCTGCGCACATCTGTACATGATCATTTGCATACATCTGTCCGTGATCACACAAACCAATTATTATACACTTAACGGGATTTTTTTTACCAAGAACATGTAGCAGAATACATTTTGGCTTCAATTTATGACAAAATTCGATTTTATTGGCTTTCTTTTAAAATATAACCACTTAAGGACCGGACCAATATGCAGCTAAATGACCCAAGGCGTTTTTACAATTCGGCACTGCGTCGCTTTAACAGACAATTGCGCGGTCGTGCGACGTGGCTTCCAAAATTGGCGTCCTTTTTTCCCCACAAATAGAGCTTTCTTTTGGTGGTATTTGATCACTTCTGCGGTTTTTATTTTTTGCGCTATAAACAAAAATAGAGCGACAATTTTGAAAAAAATGCAATATTTTTTACTTTTTGCTATAATAAATATCCCTCAAAAACATATCTAAAAAAAGTTTTTTTCCTCAGTTTAGGCCGATACGTATTCGTCTACCTATTTTTGGTAAAAAAAATACGCAATAAGCGTTTATCGATTGGTTTGCGCAAAATTTATAGCGTTTACAAAATAGGGGATAATTTTATTGCATTTTTATTAATTTTTTTTTTTTACTACTAATGGCGGCGATCAGCGATTTTTTTCGTGACTGCGACATTATGGCGGACACTTCGGACAATTTTGACACATTTTTGGGACCATTGTAATTTTCACAGCAAAAAATGCATTTAAATTGCATTGTTGATTGTGAAAATGACAGTTGCAGTTTGGGAGTTAACCACAAGGGGGCGCTGAACGTGTTAGGCTTCACCTAGTGTGTGTTTACAACAGTAGGGGGGTGTGGCTGTAGGAATGACGTCATCGATTGTGTCTCCCCTATAAAGGGGATGACACGATCGATGCGCCGCCACAGTGAAGCACGGGGAAGCCGTGTTTACATACAGCTCTCCCCGTTCTTCAGCTCCGGGGAGCGGTCGCGACGGAGCGGCTATAAACGAAGAGCCACGCCGTCGTCCCGGATCGCTCCCCGAGGGGATCCGACCGCCGCATGTAGCGCGGGGGGGGTGCCGATCGGACCCCCGACCCACGTCTAGGCAGGCACGTACAGGTACGTTGATGTGCCTGTCCGTGCCATTCTGCCGACGTATATCTACATGCGGCGGTCGGGAAGTGGTTAATAAAGACTTTTTTTATTTTTTTCTATTTTCTGATCATTTTTCGCTTATATCGCAAAAAATAGAAATAAATACCACCAAAAGATATCTCTATTTATGCGAATAAAATTATAAAAATGTCATTTGGGTACAGCATAGCATGACCTAAAAGCTGAAAATTGGCATGGGAAGGGGGTGAAAGTGCCCAGTATTGATGTGGTTAATAAAACAAACCCGGGATGATCTGCAATATGGAAGTATCTTTTTCATGTGGATGCCAATAGCTAGGTGTGATGTTGGTTATTACAAAGGTGACAGAAGTCTGTTCGTAATCCTATATAGGGATGATACCATGTTCAGGTGAATAGTGACCTCTAGTCTGCCAACTATGCTCATCCTTTCCAAACCTCTCCTCCATTCACATAATCTGTATTATACATAGCTCCCAACCTGATTTTGAGGGACTGTCCCTGATTTGGAGCAATGTCCCTCTGTCCCTCTTTCCTCCTCGTTTGTCCCTCATTTTGGTCTGATCTATATAGTTGTATATAAAAGGCACTTTTTATCTATCAAAAAGTGTTTTCCAGTGCTAAAGCTTTCATCTGATTTCTAAATTGCTGCATTTGTAAATTACAAGAGCCAAAAGAAAGGAATAATAGTGGTAAAAAAAGCACTTGTGGGTTTAACCAATCTTGTTTTTTTGTACAATTCTCCTTTAAGGAGGCGTGGCAAGGGGTGTGTCCTATGTCTGCATGCTTTTGCTGATAGGTGTCCCTCATTCCCATCTCAAAAAGTTGGGAGGTATGGTATTATAGCTTACATCATTGAAAAGAACTCTGGGGTAGATTCAAAGAGCAATTGCGCCTGCGTAACCATAGTTACGCAGCGCAATTGCTTACTTGCCCCGGCGTATCGAATGCTCCTGATTCAGGAACCTCGATACGCCGACTGCAGCCTAAGAAATGACTGCCATAAGGCTCCTTATGCCGTCATATCTTAGGCTGCATTCTTACGCAGGCCGCTAGGTGGCGTTCCCGTTGTGGTCAGCGTATAGTATGCAAATTGCATACTAACGCCGATTCACAACGTTACGCGAGCCCTGCGTACGCAGTTTACGTTGTTTCCGTCCGTCGGGTTTCGCGTAAGGCTGCTCCTGCTAATAGCAGGGGCAGCCAATGCTACGTATACCCGTCGTTCCCACGTCGTGAAGTTTAAATTTTACGTTGTTTGCGTAAGTGAATCGTGAATGGCGCTGGACGCCATTTACGTTCACTTTAAAGCAAATGCTGTCCTTGCGACGTCATTTGCCGCAATGCACGTCGGGAAAGTTTCCCGACGGAGCATGCGCCCTACGCTCGGCGTGGGAACGCGCCTAATTTAAATGATTCCAGCCCCCTACGGGATCATTTACATTAGGCGCCCTTACGCCGGGCATTTTTGAGGAGCGCCCACGCAAATTACGTGGCTACTGCTTCGTGAATGAAGCGTAGCGCAGTTAATTTGCGGGGGCGCAGGGCAAAAACGGTACGCTGCGCCTCCGTAAGGAGTGCGCAGCGGTACCTGAATCTACCCCTCTATGAATAGAGGATGGGCAAATGAATGACAGGACCTCCTCCAATCATAAAGTGCTTTTCATTGCTGGAAGCTATAGTTCAGCTTCTATGAATGAAGGAGAGAGGAAAGAAATGGTGAACATAGTTGGCACTGTTGACGAGTGCAGTGCTATGCTGACCCACACAACAGCAGCCATCAGCACAAGGGGGACGTCTCATTGAATGCAAGTACTGTTCCTTGTGCTGTTTTTTCTTTCAAAATGTAGGCTTCAAACAGACAAATACTTCTGGCAAATGCTAGATTGCCATATTGCTGGTCTAGGACCGGACATTTAACAAACCCAGTTTTCACTTTGTCACACGATTCACCTTAAGATACATTCATTCGTTTTCACAATTTACTGCCACTTCCATGCTTTCTTCTGCTGCTGAATAGCCAATAGTGTGGTAATATTAGTCCATTTTTGTTTCCTAATGTCTAAACTATTATGTTTTTGTACATGATGGGAATGTTGTGTGGTCCAGTTGGCTTACCTAAAATAAATAGCATTTCCACAAGAATGTCACTGACAATAGTGCTCCGTGCTGCAGACACGCTGTCATCGTGGCCCGTGAAGCAGACATTGTAAGGGACAGTGACAGCCACATAAAAGGTGGCCAAGAGGATAAGCCAGTCCCAGAGGGCTTTGAAGATGCTGTAATGAAGAAGGATGAAGCGAGGTTTCTGGACAGAAGCTACTTTGTATTCAGGAAGAGAAGGCTTGTTATCTAAAAGGTTCTGTGGACAGAATAAAGAGAAAGTGATTGAATAAAAGGGTTGTAGTTAAAATTCAGGTTACAACAGTGGTCAGATCTGTCGGCGCTTCTTACTGAGATGAAATGCCTGGCAGTTCATAATACAATCAGTACAAGTGAAGGAACAAAATGAGCTAAGGCAGTGTTTAACTGGATAGTAAGCACAATTTGCTGAGATATCTCCCAGGAGTCTCTTACAACCCATCTCTTAGGACTTTGCCAATTAACCTCTTGGACACAATTCTTTGCTCTTCCCGTCTTCACTCATATGTTCTGCTGCATTTGCCGTAATATAAAATAAACCAATAAATCCAAAAGAGAGAGGTTGAGTGCCCTTACCCTGGCCTAAGGACACCTACTCATAAATGACCTGTGGGGCTTCTCAATGCTTAAACCGGTTATCTGGTTTAACTAGAAACCCTTCTGCTCCTAATTCCTTGTGCAGTAATTATAGACTGTGTTTTCCCCATTATCCTCATGAACAAAGCTGCGGAGGGCCCTCCAAATTACTAGAGGCCCCGCGGGAGTTCACCCATAAAAAAATGTTTACCCTTAGATTCCTGCTCATTTTGTCTAGTGGAATCGGCTAGTTGTTTTAAAAGCGAAGCTGTACTTACCGTTGTAGAAAGCGATCTTCTCTGCCGCTTCCGGGTATGGTCTTCGTTCCTATTTTGATCGACAGGCTTCCGACGGTCGCATCCATCGTGTCACGAGTAGCCGAAAGAAGCCGAACGTCGGTGCGGCTCTATACTGCGCCTGCGCACCGACGTTCGGCTACTTTCGGAAAATCGTGACGCGACCGTCGGAAGCCTGTCGGAAGACTGTCAATCAAAATAGGAACGCCCAGTCCCGCAGCCCATACCCGGAAGCGGCGGAGAAGATCGCTCTCTACAACGGTAAGTACAGCTTCGATTTTAAAACAACTTCCCCTAGACAAAATGAGCAGGAATCTAAGGGTAAAAAGTGGTATTTCCGGGTGAACCTCCACTTTAATGTAAGATGTCATTCCCCCCCCCTCCCCGCTTCTCAACTGTAATCTTTAATGTGACATGTCACTGTCGGCAGTGCCCCCCCCCTGCTTCTCAACTTTAATGTGACGTGTCATTTAGCTTAGGGCCCCAGGGAGGTCAGGATCGGCACTGCTCATGATACATGATCATTTGGTCAAAAGTGAAATAAAGCAACAACTAAAATGGTAAGTCCTAGAAAATAAATAAAAATAAATAAAATGGTAAGTCCTTTTCAGTAGACTAAAATGAAGATACCTGCACTCCTGAAAGTACTAAAATCAGTGCAGCTGCTGTGATGTTGTAAGTACAGGGGTCGCAGGGGTTGCAATTGGGACCCATGCCCTATCCTTCAAGGGCCCGTGCAGCATCCCTGTATATCTGGATAAGAGGGGCGGTGGGGGCAGCATATAGAGCAGTGGTTCTTAACCTTGTTGGAGGTACTGAACCCCACTAGTTTCATATGCGCATTCACTGAACCCTTCTTAATTGGAAAAATAAAATATGATTTTGCGTGTGATGGGCACAGTGGCTGCGTTTGATGGGCACAGTGGCTGCGTGTGATGGGCACAGTGACTGCGTGTGATGGGCACACTGGCTGCGTGTGATGGGCATAGTGGCTGCGTGTGATGGGCACAGTGACTGCGTGTGATGGGCACACTGGCTGCGTGTGATGGGCACAGTGGCTGCGTGTGATGGGCACAGTGGCTGCGTGTGATGGGCACAGTGGCTGCGTGTGATGGGCACAGAGGCGACAATTGATGGCACAGAGGCTGCAATTTATATATATATTTTTTTTTGCTAGTCAGAGAAGGCTCATTTAAAATAATATTTATCTGCCATTTTATATTAATAAAGTGCTGGTCACCTCACCTCAGTCAGCCTCCTCCCCTCCCCCCCAATCCAGCCATTTAATTATATGCCCTTAACAGGTTCTACTTACTTTTAAACAAGTTCAGTAGTCTTTTTTAGCACACTGTCTGCTAGGTTCAAATTCCACTAGTCCGCTGGAAGGGACCAAGAGACTCCTTCATAGGGGGAGTAAACAGGCTGCAGCAGACAGGAAAGGGACCCGGGAGGTGACGGTCCCGGATGCAGGAGTGCACTCGGCACACAATTTGTACAGTGCCGCTGGCCACGCTGGCGGCCGTGGCAGCGCTTCACCTGCGGTGCGCCCCCCCCCCACCTATACGAAATAAATGGTATCGCCCAGGGCACCCGTCCGCCCCTGCCTTGTACCGGGGGCCCTGTGTGACCTCCGCCGAACCCCCGAGACTCACTCACGAACCCCTGGGGTTCGATCGAACCCAGGTTAAGAACCACTGATATAGAGGAACCGATACCCTCCATGTTCCTCCTGCAGCTGCTGAATGCCCTCTGCTTCTTCTCTATCTTCCGCATGCACCTGGCAGATGCAGGAGGAACATGGAGGGGATCGGTTCCTCTTTGTGGCATCCAGCTGCCCCTCCTATTCAGCTTCTTTCAGGTGCCCCAGGGATTTCTCCTGGTACCTCTTCATTCCCTCATCCCCCCCCCCCCCCGGCTGCTGTGGGAGATGATGTCGGGATGGAGAGGGGAGAAGGGGCAGGTAAACATGTAATTTACTGGCTCCTTCATTGTCTAAATAGACTGATTACTGACTTTGTCCATTCATAACTGAAGGCTAGTAAACTGTGTTTACTAGCCTTCAGTTTGTGAATGAATGGAAAGCTCTGTACAGAGCTACTCCTGTATATTCATTCAGTGCAGCTTGAAACGCGTAGCATCGTGGTCCTGACGTCATCTCGCTTCACGCGGCGACCCAGCAAAAACTCGTAGCTTGCGCTTCAGGCCTCGTTCTGGCAACCTCATCGAGACCCGGAAGTCACCCATTCGGACAGCACACCGGCTGCCCTGCATACAGCACAAGCACAAAAAGAGTCTACTGTCCCTGGAGAATGCTAATACGAGGGGAGGTGGATGTCTGACTAAACTTCAATATGCCTGCTTAAAGAAATTTAAGAGTGAGTGTTTTGATGCTTTTATACATTAAAATCCTACAGTTTTACTGAAGCAGCGCCTGCATGTTGTCTTTCTGTCTTTACATGCCCTGGAGATCAGCTTCAGCTCCCCTTGCAAGGCAGCCCTGAGTACAAAGACTGTCACATCACTATAGAGCAGCAGCTCAAAGGACTTTATGGACACCTTCCCTCTATTATATTTCAGTGTACACCACTATCTTGTATACTATTCAGTGCAGCTGAGGCTGCCGAGATGGAGATTGTGGGCTGTGACCTCAATCTCCTTTCTCTGCCTCAAAGGTGGAACATCAGAGGTCTGTTTAGACCCCTTGTATTTCACCAGAGCCCCCCAACAGGGTCTCCTAAAAAAAAATAGTAAAAAATACAATAAAAATTATATAGTAAAAAAAAAAAAATGGTAAAAGGATAATAAAAAAATACAATTAAATAAAAAAGGTAAAAAACCTGCTGACACCAGTAGCATAATTACCAGGAACACAAAGGCCACGCTTGCGACCAGGCCCTGGAGTTCCGCCATCAGACTCAGAGAAAAGGGCCCGGGACCCTGAGGGTTCTAGTTAAGCCTTTGTATGCAAGTATAATGTAATACAATGGTATTTTGTGCTTGGTTGTGGGAGTCATGGCATTGGAGACATGCTAGTTGTATCAAACTGTACTGTATATTCAATACCCAACAGTAATAACTATGAAAAATGAATCTTGCCTGGTTTTCTCAAACAAAGATGAACATTAAGGTTTTATACATCAGCTGTTATGGTAACCAGTATGTTACAAAGACTTTCACTAACATACCACTGCTAGAATGGAAGAAGCTGTATTGGATTCTAAAGTACACTACCTACCATTCTGAAATTGTTTATAGAATGTCAGTATAAAACTTGATTTCTCTAAGCTTTTCAAATTTCAACGTTACCAGGTGGACCTGTACCTTATGCACACCACACATGTTACAATGTGATTGTACAATCTTTAGATCTGCCAACAACTTGACTAATTGGATGCAAAATGGATAGTTTATGTAGATCCTCATTTTAGGTTTTGCTCAAGTTGATTGGTGTAATGTGTTTGGAGACCCAGCTGAACTGTGAAAAAATCACATATATTTTGCTATGTAAATATGAATTACTTTAAGGCTCCTTTCACAATGGGGCAGGAGATGCAGTGGCGGCATAGCGCTGCTATTTTTAGCAGAGCTATACCGTCAAAATTGCAGCAGAATTGCAGCGGTATTCGGCCAATAGCTGTGTGGTTTTAACCCCCGCTAGCGGCCGAAAAAGGGTTAATCCCGTCGGCAATGCACCTCTGCACAGGGCTGATAAAAAAAAGAAAAAAAAATCAAAATTGTAAAAAAAAAAAAAAAAGAAATTGAAAAAATAAAACATCCGACACCACAACCGCCACCCCATACCGACACGGTCCAGAGCCCCAAGACCACTGACACCTACCACTACCCCACTGACACTACCCCACTGACACTGTCCACTGACACCGGCCACTACCCCACCGACACTACCCCACTGACTGTCCACTGACATCGACCACTACCCCACTGACACTACCCCACTGACACCGTCCACTGACACCGACTACTACCCCACCGACACTACCCCACTGACACTACCCCACTGACACCGTCCACTGACACCGACTACTACCCCACCGACACTACCCCACTGACACTACCCCACTGACACTACCCCACTGACACCGACCACTACCCCACTGATACTTCCCCACTGACACTACCCCACTAACACCGACCACTACCCCACTGACACTACCCCACTGACACCGTCTACTGACACCGTCCACTACCCCACTGACACCGTCTACTGACACCGTCCACTACCCCACTGACATCGTCCACTGACACCGTCCACTACCCCACTGACACTGTCCACTGACACGACCACTACCCCACTGACACTGTCCACTGACACCATCCACTACCCCACTGACATCGTCCACTAACACCGACCACTACCCCACTGACACCGTCCACTGACACCGACCACTACCCCACTGACACCGTCCACTGACACCGACCACTACCCAACTGACATCGTCCACTGACACCGACCACTACCCCACTGACATCGTCCACTGATACCGACCACTACCCCACTGACATCGTCCACTGACACCGAACACTACTCCAACGACATCATCCACTGACACTGACCACCGACCACTTCCCCACTGACATCGTCCACGGACACCGACCATTACCCCACTGACACTGTCCACTGACACGACCACTACCCCATTGACACTGTCCACTGACACCATCCACTACCCCACTGACATCGTCCACTAACACCGACCACTACCCCACTGACACCGTCCACTGACACCGACCACTACCCCAATGACATCGTCCACTGACACCGACCACTTCCCCACTGACATTGTCCACTGATACCGACCACTACCCCACTGACATCGTCCACTGACACCGAACACTACTTCAACGACATAATCCACTGACACCGACCACCGACCACTTCCCCACTGACATCGTCCACTGACACCGACCACTACCCCAATGACATCGTCCACTGACAACGACCACTACCCCACTGACACCGTCCACTGACACCGTCCACTACCCCACTGACATTGACCACTGACACCGACCTCTACCCCACTGACACCGTCCACTACCCCACCGTCCACTGACACCGACTACTACCCCACTGACACCATCCACTGACACTGTCCACTACCCCACTGACACCGTCCACTGACACGACCACTACCCCAATGACATCGTCCACTGACACCGACCACTACCCCAATGACATCATCCACTGACACCGACCACTGACCACTTCCCCACTGACATCGTCCACTGACACCGACCACTACCCCAATGACATCGTCCACTGACACCGACCACTACCCCACTGACATCGACCACTGACACGACCACTATCCCACTGACACCGTCCACTACCCCACTGACACCGCCCACTGAAACCGACTACTACCCCACTGACACCATCCACTGACACCGTCCACTACCCCACTGACACCGTCCACTACCCCACTGACATCGACCACTGACACCGACCTCTACCCCACTGACACCGTCAACTACCCCACTGACACCGTCCACTGACACCGACTACTACCCCACTGACACCATCCACTGACACCGTCCACTACCCCACTGACATCGACCACTGACACCGACCTCTACCCCACTGACACCGTCCACTACCCCACTGACACCGTCCACTAACACCGACTACTACCCTACTGACACCGTCCACTGACACCGACTACTACCCCACAACATCGTCCACTGACACCGTCCACTGACACCGACCACTACCTCACTGACATCGTTCACTGACACCGACCACTACCCCACTGACATCGTCCACTGACACCGTCCACTACCCCAATGACATCGACCACTGACACCGACCACTACCCCACTGACACCGTCCACTGACACTGTCCACTACCCCACTGACACCATCCACTGACACCGACCACTACTCCACTGACACCGACCATTGCCCTACTGACACCAACCACTGTTGTTTTTTGTTTTTTTTTCGGGTCATTCGTTATGATCGAAATTCGTAAATGAAAATATTAGTAAATTCGAAAGTAAGAAAGGAAATCAGAAAATTATAAATAATGACTAACTAATAATAACTAACTATTAAATTATAGGTATTGGAATTTCCTTTCAAATTTGGCTGTTCAACGTACCGAATACAAATTTATCCAAAGTTACAAATTATCCAAAATAACAAATGTCGTATCTAAACGAATAGAATGTAACAAATTAATAATAATAATAAATAACAATAATATTAATAATAATAACTTTGTATTGTTAATAAAAAGTTATTATTAATATTGTTATTTATTATTATTAATTTGTTACATTCCATTCATTTAGATACGGCATTAGTTATTTCGTATAATAAGTAACTGCGGATAAATTTGTAACTTAGAGAATGTAACGAATACAAATTTATCCGAAGTTACAAATTATCCAAAATAACGAATGCCGTATCTAAACGAATAGAATGCAACAAATTAATAATAATAATAAATAACAATAATATTAATAATAATAACTTTGCATTAGTAATAAAAAGTTATTATTAATATTGTTATTTATTATTTTTAATTTGTTACATTCCATTCCTTTAGATACGGCATTAGTCATTTCGAATAAGAAAGTAACTGCGGATAAATTCGTATTCATTACATTCTCTAACAGCCAAATTTGAAAGGAAATTCCTATAACTATTACTAACTATTTAATTATAGGTAAGTCATAGGTCATTTTTATTTCATATTTCCAAATTTTCAGGGTTTTCAGGGTTTTCAAATTCTCTGCTTTTCGTTCTTATTTTCAGATTTTCATTCTTTGAATTTCCGTTCTTTTGTATTTTCAGATTTCAGATATTTCGGATTTTCGAATTTACGAATATTCAAATTTACGAATATTCAAATTTTACAAATATTTGGAAAAATTAATTAAACGAGTTTTCATTAATTTGGATGGTTTCGAATTAAAGAATTTGTGGAAATTTGTTAAAAAACGAATTTGCAACTAAATGAATTGCACATGTCTAATCACTGGAGCTGTAAGTTTCAATACCAGAAATTCGGTGCTTACAGTACTCTTTGGGAAGAATGAAAGCATCGCTGTCCACACATTATGTCATCATTAAGAGTGATTCATTTTTACATAGGAAGTTTTGCAAATTTACTTTAAGTCACATATTTGCTAAATTATCTGTTTCATTTTTTTTTTGCAGCATTTTAAATGATGCAAATAAACCAGTAAAAAATGTACCAATTAGGGCTTGTAAAAGTGTGAGAAAATATACTTTTTATAACCAAAAAGTTAGCTATCTGGTCACATGCCAGGGTGGCTCTGTAAGAAGAGTGGAGGACAGTAGTCAGGATACATTTCTGCTGGTTGCCATAAGTTTTGACATCTGTGCCACAGTAATTGAAGTCTGATGTTCTTCACTTGCTGCTGTAATGTGAGCTGAAGAGCTCCTACTTTTGTTAAGATATTGTTCAGGGTGAGAATAGTCCTGACCTACACTACCCTACTGTGACAGTTAAAAAATGAGACAGGAGAAAAGAATAATCACGGCACAGACTGTAAAAGATCACCCAGTAAAAGGCTGCATAAATAATATGCATCCACAGAGACCTAAATCCAAAGTTGATTTAGTGAATGGCAGCACAGTGGCTACGTGGTTAGCACTTCCACCTGGCAGCACTAGGGCAGGTGGTCCAAATCTCATGGCGCTACTTTCAAGTTCTCCCTGTGCTTGTGTGGGTTTCCTCCTAAAATCCAAAGACATGCTAATAGCTAATGACTCTAGTATGTGAGTTAGGGACCTTAACCACTTCAGCCCCAGAAGAATTGGCTGCTCAATGACCGGGCCATTTTTTGCGATACGGCACTGCATCGTTTTAACTGACAATTGCGACGTTGCACCCAAACAAAATTTACATCCTTTTTTTCACACAAATAGAGCTTTCTTTTGGTGGTATTTGATCATCTCTGCAGTTTTTATTTTTTGCGCTATAAACAAAAAAATTGCGACAATTTTGGAAAAAAAACACAATGGGCCAGATTCAAGAAGCAATTGCGCCCGTGTAACCATAGGTTACACGGCGCAATTGCTTACTTGCTCCGGCGTACCGAATGCTCCTGATTCAGGAACATCGCTAAAATCTGCGCGGCATAAGGCTCTTATGCCACGCAGATTTTAGGCTGCATTCTAGCGAAGACCGCTAGGGGGCGCTCCCATTGTGATCTGTGTATAGTATGCAAATTGCATACTAACACCGATTCACAAACTTGCGCGGGCCCTGCGTACGCAAATTACGTAATTTGCGTACGTCGGGTTTCGCGTAACGTTACACATCCTAATAGCAGGCGCAGCCAATGCTATAGGATGGCCACGTTCCCGCGTCGCGACGTTCACATTTTACGTCGTTTGCGTAAGTGGATCGTGAATGGCGCTGGACGCCATTCACGTTCACTTTGAAGCAAATGATGTCCTTGCGACGTCATTTGCCGCAATGCACGTCGGGAAAGTTTCCCGACGGAGCATGCGCTCTACGCTCGGCGCGGGAGCGCGCCTAATTTAAATGATTCCCGCCCCCGGCGGGATCATTTACATTAGGCGCCCTTACGCCGGGCAAGTTAACACAGCGCCCCCGCAATTTACTTTGTAATGTAATTTGCGTACGTCGGGTTTCGCGTAACGTTACACATCCTAATAGCAGGCGCAGCCAATGCTATAGGATGGCCACGTTCCCGCGTCGCGACGTTCACATTTTACGTCGTTTGCGTAAGTGGATCGTGAATGGCGCTGGACGCCATTCACGTTCACTTTGAAGCAAATGATGTCCTTGCGACGTCATTTGCCGCAATGCACGTCGGGAAAGTTTCCCGACGGAGCATGCGCTCTACGCTCGGCGCGGGAGCGCGCCTAATTTAAATGATTCCCGCCGGGATCATTTACATTAGGCGCCCTTACGCCGGGCAAGTTAACACAGCGCCCCCGCAATTTACGGAGCTTCTGCTCCGTGAATCGCGGGCAGCGCATAAAATTTGCACTGGCGCAGGGCAAAAACGCTGCCCTGTGCCTGCGTAAGAAAGGCGCAGATTCTTACTGAATCTGGGACAATATTTTGTACTTTTTGGTGTAATAAATAGCCCCAATTTTTTTTAAAACAGCAAATTTTTTCCTCGGTTTAGGTCGATACGTATCCTTCTACATATTTTTTGTAATAAAAATCACAAAAAGCGTATATTGATTGGTTTGCGCAAAAGTTATAGCGTCTATGGCATTTTTATTATTATTATTTTTTTTTTACTAGTAATGGCAGCAATCTGCAATTTTTATCAGGACTGTAACATTATGGTGGACACATCGGACACTTTTGACAAATTTTTGGGACCATTGGCATTTATACAGCAATCAGTGCTATAAAAATGCACTGATTACTGTATAAATGTGACTTGGAGGGAAGGGGTTAACTGTGTTACCTAATGTGTGTTCTAACTGTGGGGGATGGAACTCACTAGAGGAGATGACAGATCATTGTTCCCAGCTAGTAGGAACTCACAATCTTTCTCTCCTCCCCTCACAGAACTGGGATGTGTGTGTGTTTAGCCCGCTGTAACAGCTTACAATTGCTGTCCGGTCCTGGTCACACACAGCCCCACCTCCTGACCCAGCGTCTGTGATAGACGGAACGCCGGTCCAATGCTGGGATGCATTCTGTCTGTCACAGGCGCAGGTCAGGAGGTGGGACTGTGTGTGACCACGAGCAGATGGCAATTCTAATGTAAGCTGTTACAGCGGGCTATCCATGGTCTGTGATCCGGACGGCAATCCTCTTCCTCCACGCTCTCTTCCCCTGTGATGACCCAGCCACCCTCTCTCTTCCTCTGCACAGGTCACGCTGCAATGGTGGTCACAGGTGAGGCTGCAATGATGGGCACAGGTGAGGCTGCAATGGTAGGCACAGGTCACGCTGCAATGATAGGCATAGGTCACGCTGCAATGGTGGTCACTTGTCACGATGCAATGATGGGCACAGGTTGCGCTGCAATAGTGGTCACTGGTCACGCTGCAATGGTGGTCACCCTGCAATGGTGGGCACAGGTCATGCTGCAATGGTGTGCACAGGTCACGCTGCAATGGTGGTCATAGGACATGCTGCAATGGTGGGCACAGGTCGTGCTGCAATGATGGGCACAGGTCATGCTGCAATGGTGGGCATAGGTCACGCTGCAATGGTGGGCATAGGTCACGCTGCAATGGTGGGCACAGGTCACGCTGCAATGGTGGGCACAGGTCACGCTGCAATGGTGGGCACAGGTCACGCTGAAATGATGGGCATAGGTCACACTGTAATGGTGGGCACAGGCATCCCTCTGGGCCAGCTTGGAGGCTGTTGATGCTGATCCTCATACTATTGATAATTTGCTTTGGCTCCCTCCCAAAGATCATAGATTACATTTGGACCGCCTAACCCATCACTCCATGGCTCTGTGGGATAGGATAAAATGTAAATTGAATCTTATATCCTCACACATCTGATGTTGTCCTTTCTACACAATCCATCACACTACCCGGTGTATGAATCACCTTCAACCTTCTGCCACTGCTTGTGCTTACGTTTAACTCAATTATACCATGTAGTTAACTGATTTTAAACCTTTCTCTTACTTTCATAAACATTATAAACTCTCAAACTCAGAAATGCTTAGATACCTCCAGATCAGACACCTCTATATCCCTAACATTCAGTCCCATTCAAGCCTTGACTCAATAATAAAGTTTGAGTGGTTGTGCCTATCAGATCTCTATGCGAAAGGGGTAATCTCCACACTATAAAAGGTCCTGTTGTCCGACCTAAAACCCTCCATCCCCACCTATGTTATGTGTAGATCTTACTCCTGAGTACTGGATGGACATTTGGCTAGCAACTCGTTTGGTATCTATTTACCCAATGCAAACTCATCTTTTATATTATATTGTGTGTTTGCACGAAATTTCATTTTACTGGATTTTTTCCTGAAAATTTTAGAAACAGTTGCACAAATATTGTGTGACATAAAACATTGCAACCACTATATTTTTATTCTACAGGTCCTCTGCATTCAGGAACTATACAGTTCTGGAGGTTTTAATTAATTTTATGACCAAAAAAGATTTTTACATGTGTGCAAAAACTGAAAAAATTGCTCTAGTGCTGAAGTCATTAAAGTGGCTGTAAACCCTTATGCTGCGTACACACAACCGTTTTTCATGACGAGAAAAATTCAATTTTTTTAAAACGGTCGTGTGTAGACTCCAAAGCATTTTTTTTTACAAGAAAAATGGCTGTTAAAAATTTAGAACCTGCTCTATTTTTTCTCGTCGTTTTTCACAACAGTGATCAATACAGTGATCAATGATAGTATCATACACTGTCACTGTACTAATGACACTGGCTGGGAAGGGGTTAACATCTAGGTCGATCAAGGGGTTAAATGTGTGCCTAACAATATTTAATATGTGTATAGTGTACTGCTTTTACTAATAGATCTCTATGTTTCTCATCCCTGCTTGGCAAGGATGAGAAACGGAGAGATTGTTCCCTCTGTACAGAGCCCTGTGTTGATTGATTGTACACAGCCGATCAGCAGGCAGGTGCCCCCCCCCCCCCATCCGCAGTACATTGCGGGCAGGCGGGAAGTGGTTAAACATGCTGCAAATACAGAACAATAAGGGAGCCAGAAATAAGTGTGCTTATACTTTTCTATTTGACATGACAACAGAACACAGCTCTGACTTCCTAATACATGATGTCAGCCCTATTTACTTAATTTCTCAAGAATTACAAAGAACTCCTCATCAGCTCCTATTCCACATCTCAATAATCCCACCTTGTGCCCAGACACAAGTTACTAGCTCACATGATATCTGTCAAAATTAACAGGTATTTTTTGCACTTTTTAACCACTTGAGGACCCCTTCACACCGATATAAGTCGGCAGAAGGGCATTGCTGGGCACAAGCACATACAGGTACGTCACCTTTAAGAGCTGTCCCTTCAAAATAACTCAACACACAGCCATTATTGTCTAAACCGCTGGCAACAAAAGTGAGTGCACCCCTAAGTAAAAATCCCCAAATTTCGTCCAAAGTGTAATAATTTTATGTGGTTACCATTATTTTCCAGCACTGCCTTAACCCTCCTGGGCATGGAGTTCACCAGAGCTTCACAGGTAACCACTGGAGTCCTCTTCCACTCCTCCATGATGACATCACAGAGCTTGTGAGTGTTAAGCCTCATACACACGATCGGACATCAAACAAACTTTCTCTTGGATTTTTGTCCGAAGGGAGTTGTCCGGTCACACCCATAGCATACACACGCTCAGAATTTTTCGGCAACAAACACGAACGTAGTGACGTTTCAACGTACTGACAAGAGTTTAAAAGAGGAAGTTCAATTCTCCGGCGTCACCCTTTTGGCTCCTTCTGCTAATCGAGAGTTAGTAGAGGTTTCATCTGTGTGCATTTGCGATTTTCAGTTTCGTGCAATTTTGTTCATTTCTGAACATCCGTTCGTCAAGCAGACATGTTGCACAATGGGGTTGTTTGTATGAATGTTCATATGAATGTTGTGCAATGGGGTTGTGCTAACTTGACCCACCAAAAAATACAGAAATATGTTTGATTCATATAACCAAAATACACTAATCCAAAGTAAAGACATTTGTTTTTACTCTATCAGTATCACCAGCAAGGCAGCTTTTAGTATTATCACATTATAAAGAAGAAGAGAATGTGCGCTGCTTTTCTTGATTTCAGAACTAGCTGCGTCACGAATGTGCACCTTCAAAGACAGAACGCTTCCGGCTGGTCTTTGCTTCTGAGCATGCGCGTTTGTACTTTGTACAAAAGTCCGATTGCTTGCTGCACACACGGTCGGACTAGGCACCATCGGACTCTTGTTGACGTAAAGTTTGTCCGTTTGCAGACCGAACTTTTTGTCCGATGAAACCCGAAAAAGTTTGTCCGATGGAGCGTACACACGATTGGACTAATGTGAAAACTTGCTGTTTTTGATGTTTGTTGGTAAAAAGTCAGACCGTGTGTACGGGCCTTTAGAGACCTTGCGCTCCTCCACCTTCTGTTTGAGGATGTCCCACAGATGCTCAATAGGGTTTAGGTCTGGAGACATGCTTGGCCAGTCCATCACCTTTACCTTCAGCTTCTTTAGCAAAGCAGTGGTCATCTTGGAGGTGTGTTTGGGCTCGTTATGTTGGAATACTGCCCTGCAGTCCAGTCTACGATGGGAGGGTATCACGCTCTGCTTTAGTATGTCTTAGTACATGTTGGTATTCATGGTTCCCTCAATGAACTGTAGCTCCCCAGTGTCGGCAGCACTCATGCAGCCCCAGACCATGACACTTCCACCACCATGCTTGACTGTAGGCAAGACACACTTGCCTTTGTACTCCTCACCTGGTTGCCCTCATACACGCTTGTCACCATCTGAACCTAATAAGTTTATCTTGGTCTCATCAGACCACAGGACATGGTTCCAGTAATCCATGTCCTTAGTCTGCTTGTCTTCAGCAAACTGTTTGCGGGCTTTCTTGTGCATCATCTTTAGAAGAGACTTCCTTTTGGGATGACAGCCATGCAGACCAATTTGATGCAGTGTGCGGCATATGGTCTGAGCACTGACAGGCTGACACCCCACCCCTTCAACCTCTGCAGCAATGCTGGCAGCACTCGTACATCTATTTCCCAAAGACAATCTCTGGATATGACGCTGAGCACGGGCACTCAACTTCTTTGGTCGACAATGGCGAGGCCTGTTCCGAGTGGAACCTGTCCTGTTAAACCTCTGTATGGTCTTGGCCACCGTGCTGCAGCTCAGTTTCAGGGTCTTGGTGATCTTTTTATAGCCTAGGCCATCTTTATGTAGAGTAACAATTCTTTTTTCAGATCTTCAGAGAGTTTTTTGCCATGAGGTGTCATGTTGAACTTCCAGTGACCAGTATGAGAGAGTGAGGGCGATAACATCAAATTGAAGACACCTGCTCCCCATTTACACCTGAAACCTTGTAACACTAACGAGCCACATGACACTGGGGAGGGAAAATGGCTAATTGGGTCCAATTTGGACATTTTCACTTAGGGGTGTACTCACTTTTGTTGCCAGTGGTTTAGACATTAATGGCTGTGTGTTGAGTTATTTTGAGGGGGCAGAAAATGTACACTGTTATACAAGCTGTACACTCACTACTTTACATTATTAGCAAAGGGTAATTTCTTCAGTGTCAAAAATATTATAAAATATTTACAAAAATGTGAGGGGTGTACTCACTTTTGTCAGATACTGTAGATCAGACCAAAATGAGGGACAAATGAGGAGGAAAGAGGGACAGAGGGACTTTGTTCCAAATCAGGGACAGTCCCTCAAAATCAGGGACAGTTTGGAGCTTCGTTATGTGGACCATCATATCCCCTTAAATGCCTCTTCCCAAGAAAGAATAAATTCAAGAAAGTTAACCCTTTTCTGCTGAAATAACACCAGGGAGTTTGTTTACATTCCTTCTGTAGAGCTTTTTTTACTAGAAGTGACAGCTATACAGATATACTGTACTTTAGTAAACCTAGCCTTGTAGAGTGGTATGTTTCATGAAAGCATTTTCATAAAGTGACAGTCTGAATAGATAAGTATAGCTGGCAGTCACCCAGACAACAAAGTACTTTATACAAAAATAAAATGTGAAAAAAAAAAGAATTTTCATTTTTAGTCCTGAACATAAATAAATACAGAAAGTATACAAAAATTTGTGCTGCAGGTTCACGCTAATGCTTTTCTTCATACCTTATCAACATATTGCTTTCTGCATTTACAATCAATCATCTGGATCGCATTCCTAGGAAAACAATCAATAGTTACATTTTCCTTTGGAATTTGCTGAAACCCGCTTTAGATTGAGGAATGTTAAGAAAGTATAAGATGGTCCACTCAGTTACCTTAATTACACAAAATTAATTATGAAAAAAAAAAAGAATTACAATAATTATTTTAATGCTATAGATGTGGATTCTGATTTTTTTTATAACATTAAAATACCTTACATTATTCTTTTTTTTACTGCATGCTTTATCTAGATTGGTTTATATTAAAGGGATTGGAAACTCAATAAAAAAACAAACAGGTTTATACTGGGTTTATACTGGAATTGCACAGAACCGCCACAAACCTCCTCTTCCTGGGTCCCCACCAATGCTCCTGGCTCCTCCCCCTCTCAGTGTGCCACTATAGGAAGCCACTCAATTCCCAGTGGCGCTGCCTGTGTCCATAACACCACTCCCCACTCCTTCAAAACAATATTTGACAGACAGCAGCAGCAGGATTCAATGGCTCACTCTGCCTTAGCAAAGCCTGTGAGGGCGGGAGAGCCGTTACGGACATGCAGAGTGCTGGATTGAGTGAGGGCTTAGGAAAGTATAATGGGGGGTGAGGGGACGAAACTTTTTCCAAAAATTATTTTACCTAATTACAAGGAAAACATTAACTCCTTCATATCCGCGCTATAGCCGAATGACGGCTACAGCGCAGACCATCAATAGACGTCATCCCTTTTGCACGCTCCCCGCGTGCCCCCTGCAGGGCGTGCACGGCATGCAATGTGATCACCAAGTCAATGTGATCAGGCTTCAGCCAAAGACAGCTGATCACGTGATGTAAACAGAAGCTCGGTAATCTTTTTTTTTTCTCCTCACGCTGCCAGCGTGAGGAGAAAAAAAAGCCGATGACCGGCTCCTGTGCAAGGGACATCGGTCCCGAAGATGACACAGACACCTCATCGCCCACCAGTGCCTCATCAATGCCACCTAGCAGTGATGCCTATCAGTGTCACCTACCAGTGCCGATCAGTGCCCATCACTGCCACCTATCAGTGCCCATCATTGCCACCTATCAGTGCGCATCACTGCCACCTATCAGTGCCACCTCTCAGTGCCACTTATCGTTGCCCATCAGTGCAGCCTTATTGGTGCCCATCAGTGCAGCCTCATCAGCGTACATCAATGAAGGATAAAAATTACCTGTTTGCAAAATGTTATAACAAAATATAAAATGGTTTTGTATTTTTTTTTAAGTATTTTTTTATTTTTTTAACAAAAGATAAAAACCGCAGAGGTGATCAAATACCACCAAAAGAAAGCTCTAAGTAATCATCATCAGACCAAGGCTCTAGGCTCCCAGTTGGAGATGACTCCACCGTGCAGACAGGAGGTCTGGGCATGGGAGTCAGTAGGGCTTCACCTAGGAGAGAGGTGGGAGCCAGTGTAGCACGAGGCGGAGGTGCAGAGTGTCCGGTCTGTGGGAGACAGACCAAGGCCCTAAAGCATAAGGCCTGAGCTGGAGAGCTGTTTTTACAAGCCAGGAGGGCTGAAGATCATTTACTTTGGTAGCAGGAGTTAAATACTGAATACCCCTGCGAGGGAATCTTCTTTATTTGTTTTGAACTTTCTTTTAAATTAAAGTGGGCAAAACCAGCCCTGATATTGTGAAAAGCGAGTGGTGGTGTCCTTAAAGCACTACTCTTGGAGTGAACCCCTGACTTATCCTAATATATTCTATTCATTAAGATAAGAAGCCTTCTGTGTGCAGCAGCCTCCCTCAGCCCTCCTAATACTTACTGGAGTCCCCTCTAGATCCAGCGATGTCCATGATTGTCTCGGCCATCCGAGACTCTCCCTCAGTCAATCAGGAGAGAGAGGGGGTGGTTTGGGCCACATCTCCATGTCTGAATGGACACATCGAACTGTGACTCTGCTTGGGTGCCCCCATAGCAAGCTGCTTGCTGTGGGGGAACTCTACAGGAGGTAGGGGCCGGGAGAACAGAACAGGGACCCGAGAAGAGAAGGATCTGGGCTGTTCTGTGCAAATTCACTGCAACAGAGCAGGTAAGTATAACATGTTTGTTAATTGCATTGAAAAAAAAAACCCATCTAAGCGGCGCCAACAATTTGCCCTCTTTGAATCTCTGTAAGCTCTAACATGACTCTTGACTCATGACATTCCACCTTAGAGCTTGGTGTCGTATCATACAACAGAAGCAAAAGAATGTTATATCACTTCCACTTTCAACGCGAAAAATGTCGGTAATTTCACACTTGCAAATTATGTAGTGTTATATTATATTTATGTCCAACCCTTGTATATATACAGTGCTGTGAAAAGTAATTTCCCCCTAAAACTATTAACTAGCTGTCAACCATTTGCAATATCTGGCAATAAGACTTTTACATTGCTGTGGAGAAATTTTCGTCCACTCTTCTTTGCAGAATTGTTTTAATTCAGATTCAAGTTAGGACTTTGACTAGGCCACTCCAAAACCTTTATTTTTTTTTTTTTTTGCCATTCAGAGGTGGGCTTGCTGGTGTGTTTCAAATCATTGTCCTGCTACATAACCCAATCGTGCTTGAGCTTGAGGTCACAAACTTATGTCTGGACATTGTCCTTCAGGATTTTCTGGTAGAGCTCAGAATTCATGGTTCCATCAATCATGGCAAGTCATCCAGGTCCTGAAGCTGGAAAGAAACCCTAGATCATCACACTACCATCACCATGTCTGACTGTTGGTATGATGTTCTTGTTATGAAATTCTGTGTTATGTCCTGTACACACAATCAGTTTTTCCGACAGGAAAACCGTTTTTTTTTTCAGCAGGAAAACGGCTCAAAATTGTCTGGCATACAGACAGTCACTCAAATCTTGGCTGAAATTCCAAATGTCAAGAATGCGGTGACGTACAACGAGCCAAAATCAATGAAGTTCAATAGGCAGTTCGACTCTTCTGCTTTATTCTGAGCATGCACGTTTTGTTTTTTTGCGCGTCGTAATTGCATATAGACGATAGCACATTTTTCCTGTCACGAAAATTGAGATCCTGCTCTCAATCTTTTCTTGGCAGGAAAACTGATGTGTACGAGTCCTTAGTTTTTCTCCAGATGTAACGGGACGCACACCTTCCAAAAAGTTACATTTTTGTCTCATCAGTCCACAGAATATTTGCCTAAAAGTCCTGGGGATAATTAAGATGTTTTTTTGGCAGATGTGAGACGCGCCTTTGTGTTCTTTTTGGTTAGCAGTGGCTTTTGCCTTGGAACTCTCCAATGGATGCAAATTTTGCCCAGTCTCTTTCTTATTGTTGAATCATGAACACCAATCTTACCTGAGGCAAGTGAGGCCTGCAGTTCTTTAGATGTTGTTCTGGGTTCTTTTATGACCTCCTGGATGAGTCGTCGTTGTGCTCTTGGAGTCATTTTGGTAGGCCGGCCACTCCTGGGAAGGTTCACCACTGTTCCAGGTTATCTCCATTTGCGGGAAATGGCTCTCACTGTGGTTTTGCTGGAGTCCCATGCCTTAGAAATGGCTTTGTAATCCTTTCCAGACTGATACATGTCAATTACTTTGTTTCTTATCTTTTCCTGAATTTCTTTAGATCGCGGCATTATGTGTTGCTTTTTGAGATATCTTGACGTGTTTCACTTTGTTAAATAGCTTCTATTTAGGGCATTTCTTGATTCAATGGGTCTGGCAGTAATCAGGAATGGGTGTGGCAAGTGAAATTTAACTCAAAAACATTTGGTTTATCACAGTTCATTCATGGTATAGCAACGGGGGGCAGCAATTACTTTTTCACATAGGGCCAGGCAGATTTGGACATCTTTTTTCCCTTAATAAATGAAATCATCAAAAACTGCATTTTGTATTGTCTCAGGTAATCTTTTTGTAATATTAAAATTAGTTTGATCTGAATAATTTAAGTGTGACAAATATGCAAATAAAAAAAACTAAATTCACTAAAGTTAAAGGAGAAGTCCAGCTTGGGCTTTTTAGGCTGGGCTTCTCCTAAGGGTCACAAGAGTGCAATTCGTTTTGCACTCCTGTGACTCATTTTCAGCAGAGAGCGGTCTGAAGTCTGCTCTCCACTGATGATCTTTGCCATCAGTCGAGGTAGCGCGTCATCCCGACTTCCCAAGTCTGGATCCACCAGCTGCCTTGATTGATGGCAGTCTTAGAGTCTCAGCGAGCCATTGAGATGGCCGCTCCCCACCCCTCCACAGCTCAGCATTTCAGGGAGCATGGAGGAGCAGAGAGGAGAGACGCTGACTGACAGGCAGCAGCTCTCCTCTCAGGTATCTGTGAAAATCGAGCTATCAGTGATGTTTGATGGCTCGGTTCTCAGTGTAGAGACGAAGGGGGACAGATGCAGCATCGGTCTGATGCTGCATCCACCTAGGTAAGTATGAATAAAAAAAATAACATACTTCTCTTTTTAAAACTGAAAAAAAGAGTTTTGTACCAGAGATAGATTAATTATGTTGCCAACATCCCGTCTGTTTGGAGAACGAAAAAAGGGGTGGCACCCTAGCAAGGGGTTGGGACTTTAAAGGCAACAAGAATAACAAAAATGATAAATTTGAAAATCATTTTATTATCGTATAAATGTCTAAGAAGCCAGGTATATGGTGACCATAAAATCATGAATATAATTCATAACAATTCAGAATACATAAAAACAAGACAACGTTGTATTCATTTATGATTGTTATGAATTATATTCATGATTTTATGGTCGCCATATACCTGGCTTCTTAGACATTTATACGATAATAAAATGATTTTTCAAGATTATCATTTTTGTTATTCTTGTTGCCTTTAAAGTCCCAACCCCTTGCTAGGGGGACACCCCTTTTTTCATACTTCTCTTTTTAAAACAAGGTTCCTTGTATGATATAGCTACCATCTCAGACACTGGCCTAGCAGATATTATAATGGCAACAAGGAGTTTATTACAAGACTGTCCCTGCAATGTTGAATCAATTATAGGCAGGGGCGACAAAGCAAAATGGGCAACCCAAGCATTACCTTAAACAAAAAGAATAAACACCATTTTGTTTATATGCAAAAAGCAAGGTTCCTTGTATGATAAGGCTGCCAGCTTAGACACTGGCCACGCAGAGGTGATGATGGCAGGAAGGAGTTCTTCTTCTTTCATGTAAAAAAGATTTGCAATTTGGTTTCAACTGCATCCCTCGACTTTTCTGACAATATGCCCAAATGCCCCGTACACACTCTCGGGATTTCCGACGGGAAAAAGTCAGTCAGGAATCCCGAAGGGAAAAAAGAGAGCTGGTTCTCTTTTTTTGCCGGCGGTTTGGCAGTTTTCCCATCGAAAAAACTGCGAGGGAGCATACACAGGGCCGGGATTCCCGGCCAGAAGCTCTCCTTGCAGTTTTCCCGACGGAAAACCCGGTCGTGTGTGCGGGGCATTAGACTGGGGTTTCAAGATGTGTTGATCAAGCTCTTTTGAAGAAGCACAAAGAAACGATCAATGTTGAGGACTGTAGACACAATGGTAGGCCAAGGAAACAATGCAGCAGATGAAAGATACATCATGCTTACTTCCCTTTGACATCAAAAAAACAGTGAGACCCAGGTACATCTATCAACTGTCTGGAGAAGTCTTGCCAGAAGATGGTCTTCATGGAAGAATTACAAAGTTACATAGTTCATCTGGTTAACCACTAGCTGACCAGCCGCCGTTATACGGCGGCAGGTCGGCTCGGCTGTGCGCGATCACATCGCTTTCCGTCATCTCGCATTTCAGCCAATAGGGGCGCGCCCTCCGCGAGCCCCTAGTGCCGACGCGCGTGCCCGGCAGGCGTGATCACCGCCGGGAACCCGCGATCGCTCGTTACAGAGCGAGAACCGGGAGCTGTGTGTGTAAACACACAGATCCCGGTCCTGTCAGGGGGAGAAATGACGGATCGTCTGTTCATATAACGTATGAACAGCGATCAGTCATTTCCCCTAGTCAGTCCCACCCCCTTCAGTTAGAACACACACAGGGAACATAATTACCCCTTCCTCGCCCCCTAGTGTTAACCTCTTCCCTGCCAGTGGCATTTTTATAGTAATCAATGCATTTTTATAGCACTGATCGCTATAAAAATGACAATGGTCCCAAAAATTTGTCAAAAGTGTCCGAAGTGTCCGCCATAAGGTCGCAGTACTGATAAAAATCGCTGATCGCCGCCATTACTAGTAAATAAAAAATATTAATAAAAATGCCATAAAACTATCCCCTATTTTGTAGACACTATAACTTTGGCGCAAACCAATCAATAAAAGCTTATTGCGATTTTTTTATGAAAAATATGTAGAAGAATACGTATCGGCCTAAACTGAGTAAAACATTTTTTTTTATATATTTTTGGGGATATTTATTACAGCAAAAAGTAAAAAATATTCATTTTTTTTTCAAAATTTCGCTCTATTTTTGTTTATAGTGCAAAAAATAAAAACCGCAGAGGTGATCAAATACCACCAAAAGAAAGCTCTATTTGTGGGAAAAAAAGGACGCCAATTTTGTTTGGGAGACACGTCGCACGAACGCGCAATTGTCAGTTAAAGCAACGAAGTGCCGAATCGCAAAAAGGGGCCTGGTCATTGACCAACAATATGGTCCGGGGCTGAAGTGGTTAAAAAAAAGACACACGTCCATCCAGTTCAACCAACATAGACAAACCCCCCCCCCCCCCAAAAAAAAAAAAATCTCCATATATACAATTCTTTATCCACAGTTGTTCCAAAGGAAGTAAAAAACAAACTGTAACGGAATGGCCCGTGACACCCAGAGACTTTTGAAGGATGGGGGGTACTCCTGTGCCAGCTTCACTAATGACTCTTGGGTCTAGGGTCATCCTATGTCCCTTTTGGGCATAGGATGACTGAGAACTGATATCTCGGATTACATGAGATGGGACATTAATGATAATTCATGTATTGAAGGATCTTGGAATATTACAGGTTGTTTATTCTGACCCCCCAACAGGTCAATAAGAATGTCTCATTCAATAGACTGTTGAGATGCTAATTAAGTCAAATTTTTGAATTTTCGGAAAAATTCGAAAATTCGAAAATTCTAAATTTCAAAAATTCGAAAATCGAAAATTTAGAATTTCGAATTTTACAATTTGGAATTTTTTAAATTTAGAATTTTTTAATTTTCGAATTTTTTAATTTTCAAATTTTTTAAATAATTCTAAATTTCCGAAAATCTTAAAATTCGAAAATTCTGAGTTTCGGAAATTAGAAATTAAAAAAATTCGAGATTTTGGAAATTGTAAACTTCGAAAATCTAAAATCCGAAAATCTAAAAATTTTCAAATTTTACAATTTCGAATTTTCGAATCTCGAATTTTTGAAATTTCGAATTTTTGAAATTTCGAATTTTCGAAAATTCGACAATTCCGAATTTTGAAAATTTGATAATTCGAAAATGAAAACATTTGAAAATTCGAAATTTTGAAAATTGTATATTTCCGAATTTTTCGAATTTCCGAAAAAAATTTTTTTTCCGTTTCATTCGTTTTTTTTTTTTTTCGGAAATTCGAAAAAAAAAATCATTTTCGTTTTATTTGTTTTTTTGCTTTTTCGGAAATTCGGAAATTCCGAATTCCGAATTTCCGAAAAAAGCAAAAAAACAAGATTCATTAATGACTGGAATAGTACCATTGGATTGGCGCAGGGCCAATGTGGTGCCCATATTTAAAAAAAGGGTTCAAAGTCTTTAACAAGTAACTATAGACCTGTTAGTTTACCTTCTATAGTCGGAAAGATACTGGAGAGTTTAATTAAAGACCACATAGATGAGTTCTTGCTTGGATTTTTTTAAGCAACAGACAGCATGGATTTATGAAAAACAGAAGTTGTCAAACAAACCTGATTTCTTTTATGAAGAGGAAAGTAAATCCTTGGACAGAGGCGTGGCTGTGGACGTGATATACTTGGATTTTGCAAAAGCGTTTGACACAGTTACGCACACGGCTCATGTGTAAGGTAAAGTCTACAGGATTGGAAATATCAGTTTGTAAATGGATAGAAAACTGGCTAAAAGACAGAATTCAGAGAGTAGTGGGTAAGGATTCTTGCTCTGAATGGTCGAAGGTTATCAGTGGTGTACCCCAAGGTTCAGTGCTGGGACCCTTATGCCGCATACATACGACCCTTTTTTTGGGTTGTAAAAAATGAAGTTTTTAATGGTCTAGAAAAAACAAAGTTTTTTTTCAACCCGATCATTAAAACGGCTTTGCCCACACACGATCGTGAAAACATTTTTTTGAGCATAGCGCAGTGACTTACAACGTACACTATAAAGGGGAAGTTCCATTCGGATGGCGCCACCCTTGGGGCTGCTTTAGCTGATTTTGTGTTAGTAAAAGACGATTCACGCTTTTCTGTCTGTTATAGCTTGATGAATGTGCTAGTTTTACCAGAACGAGCGCTCCCGTCTCATAACTTGCTTCTGAGCATGCGCGTTTTTTTCACGTCGTTAAAGCCTACACACGACCATTTTTTACGACGTATTAAACGACAACGTTAAAAACGACGTGAAAAATTAGAGCATGTTCGAAATTTTTAATGCCCATTTTTTACATCGTGAAAAATGCTCTGGAGCCTATACACCAGGGATATGCAATTAGCGGACCTCCAGCTGTTGCAGAACTACAAGTCCCATGAGGCATAGCAAGACTGACAGCCACAAGCATGACACCCAGCGGCAGAGGCATGATGGAACTTGTAGTTTTGCAACAGCTGGAGGTCCGCTAATTGCATATCCCTGCTATACACGATCGTTTTTAATGATATTAAAAAAAACTTCATTTTTTACAACCCGGAAATCGGTCTTGTGTACGCGGCATTACTTTTTAATATCTTTATAAATGATATTGGGTCTGGGATCAAAAGTAACATTTCTGTCTTTGCAGATGACACCAAGCTATGTAGTGGAATAACGTCTTTACAGGATGTCTCCAATTTACAAGCCGACCCCAATATCTAATTGGGCAACTAAGTGGCAAATGAGAATTAATGTTGATAAATGTAAAGTTATGCACTTGGGGGCTATGAATATGCATGCATCATACATACTAGGGGGAGTACAACTGGGGGGATCTGTAGTGGAGAAGGACCTGGGGGTTTTGGTAGATCATAAGCTCAATAATAGCATGTAAAAGAGAGCAAAGTCCTTTCTTGTATTAAGAGAGGTATGGACTCCAGAGAGAGAGATATCATTTTGCCCCTGTACAAATCATTAGTAAGACCTCATCTGGAATATGCAGTTCAGTTTTGGGCTCCAGTTCTCAAAAAGGATATCGGGGAACTGGAGAAAGTGCAGAGAAGGGCAACCAAACTGATAAGAGGCATGGAGGAGCTCAGCTATGAGGAAAGATTAGAGGAACTGAATGTATTCACTCTTGAGAAGAGGAGAATAAGGGGGGATATGATCACCATGTACAAATATATAAGGGGTCCATATAGTGAACTTGGTGTTGGGTCATTTACTTTAAGGTCATCACAGAGCACAAGGGGGCACTCTTTACGTCTAGAGGAAAAATATTTCATCTCCAAATACGGAAAGGTTTCTTCACAGTAAGAGCTGTGAAAATGTGGAATAGACTCCCTGCAGAGGTGGTTCTGGCCAGCTCAGTAGATTGCTTTAAGAAAGGACTGGATACTTTCCTAAATGTACATAATATAACTGGGTACTGACATTTATAGGTAAAGTGTCAGGTCACCTGAGTCCAGGTGACAGATGCACCCCGTTGGGGTCTGGAGTGCACCACAAGGTAGTGGACCCTATGGCTGACTGCTGCGGATGGAGATCTAAGTAAAACAGGAGAGCAGGTACTCTGTAGTACCAACACGGATGACAATGGGAGCTAGGGCATGAGATTTCCCAGGGAGCAGAATCTAAGAGCCAGCGGGTGTTTACCAGGGGCCCCTAGTGGTGGGGATGGATTTAGCTGCAGTCTGGATCCAGGTTGCGACACCTAGGGCCTCCCAGCTCACGCTCACGGTAGACTACAGAGAGGTAGAGAGGAAGCAGCAGACTGCGACAACAAAGGATAGTCAGGAGATAGCCAAAGGTCAGGGTAGCAAGCAGGTAAGGATAGTCAGGACACAGCCAAAGGTCAGGGTAACAAGCAGGTAAGGATAGTCAAGAACAAGCAAAGATTACACACGGCTCTCCCCGTTCTTCAGCTCCGGGGACCGATCGCGGGATCCGCTGGTCCCGTGGTCCTGGTCACGGAGCTTCGGACCGGGTCGCGGGAGCGCGCCCGCGACCCATGGCTGGGCTTAAAGATCAACGTACATATACGTTGATGTGCCCAGCCGTGCCATTCCGCTGACGTATATGTGCAGGAGGCGGTAAGTGGTTAAGTGAATTAAGTGGTTAAGCAGCCAGGTGAGAGTGGCTGGACTATTAAACACATGGAGAGGTAAGCTGACAAACATTACTGCATATTTTTGACATTAAATTGATCCGGGGAAAATACAATTGCCTCTCGGGGGATCAGGAAGGAATTTTTCCCCTGCTGTAGCAAATTGGAGAATGATTTGCTGGGGTTTTCCGCCTTCCTCTGCATCAACTGTGGTTGAAGAATTGTGTATATGGGATTGTATGATTTTGTATTTTTTTGGGTTGAACTGAAGGTCATCCATAGTGTTCAGTAATCCTGTAGACTGAATCTTTCAGCCTAAGAGCATCAAAACATTGGAAAACTAGGCTATGCTAAGCTTTCTAGCAAATGTAAATGTATCAAAAACAAGCCGGGTACTAACATACAGTATATGCAGGAATATTAATAAAATCACGTAAAGGCAAATTTTCATTTTAGGTTTAGTGGTATTTGTGACCGGATGGTTTTTTAATAAGGAATAACTATAACCAGAGATCATCGACACCAATTAAGCTGCAAGTCACGGTTACATTCAGAAATGAGAGCTGTGAAAATCCTGTGACAGTCATTGCTGTTTTTTGGGTAATTGGTTTGCTGGTTTCATCATCTCCTGGGAAAACACCATTTAGTTGACGTGGGTCAGAGTGCTTCTAGTTGATTCTGTTCTACCACAAGTACATGTTCTGGCTTTTACACTTTGCCATCTGCCTGTCACTTTGCCGTCTCCACAGCATGATCTGAATTCCTCTTGCGGCCAATCAGATTGCTCCTTTGATCTGGCCCATTGAGTAACATAATCCTGTTTATCTGTTACACTTTCTGCTCTAATCTGATTAGGCCAGGTTTCATTTTTTTCTAGCAGTAGATACATCTTACTGTTACAAAGGCACCAAATGTCTCTGCTGTACTAGCTCAGAGCAGCCTTATCAAAGCAGACTGGCAAGACCAGATTATAGCGCAGAGGTTAATGGAGAGACTGATAGGATCTGCCGAAGGTTATTTAGCAAAGCGCCAGTAATACAACAGCTGTTAGCTGAAAATTCTATATCTCCTTGGCACAATGTGCCAACTTAACTCTTGCTATAGAAAGCATTCGTGGAATGTACAAAGATTAACACTTTTAACTATATACATCCCCTAACTCAGAGCAAAGTGATATCAATTCTCAGTTAATCTTTATACCAGGGCTGGACTGGGACAAAAATTTGGCCCTGGACTTCATCCAGACCGGCCCACTTTAATTTTGCAAACATGCACAAAAACATGAATTCATCAGTGACCATGACCAGCAGTGGCAGACATAGTACAGTAGAGGGTCAGAGACTGCAAAATGTACTACAGGCGAGGGTTAGAGACTGAAAAACGTACTACAGGCGAGGGTTAGAGACTGAAAAACGTACTACAGGCGCGGGTTAGAGACTGAAAAACGTACTACAGGCAAGGGTCAGAGACTGCAGACATAGTACAGTAGAGGGTCAGAGACTGCAAAATGTACAACAGGCGAGGGTCAGAGACTGCAGACATGGTACATACTACAGGAGGGGGACAGAGGCTGTGGCTGTACTACAGGAGGGGGACAGAGGCTGCGGATATACTACAGGAGGGGGACAGAGGCTGCGGATATACTACAGGAGGGGGACAGAGGCTGCGGATATACTACAGGAGGGGGACAGAGGCTGCACTCATACATGATAAAAGTGTCCTCACCCCCTCATCACAGTAGCCTCCTCTTCTGTCCATCTTCATATTACAGTCTCCACACCAGTGTGTCCTGCTCCTGTGCTGTGCCGCTTTCACCTCTCCACAGGGCAGCACATCAGTGTCCTTCACTGTCCCCCTGCATGCCATGGCTTCACCCCCCCCCCCCCTCCTAGTAATGCCATGTCATCCTCTTTTGTCTGTCCCAAGACCCAGTAGTGTCAGCCTCTGTCCCCAGTGTCACTCTCCTCCTCCTCACTTGTCTTGCCTTGTCCCTCCTCGGCTCCTTTGCCTACGGCGAGTGCACGAGACACGGTCGCCGTGTCTTTCCCAAGAACAAGTGTACTCTGGCATCTATTCAAAAATGGCACCAGACGGCGCCATTACATTACTGCGCATGCGCCGCCTGGCCGAGCGAGTACAAGCAACCGGCCCACTGAGCCATCGGCCCACCGGGAATCTTCCGGTAGTCCCGATGGACAGTCCATCTCTGCTCTATACCCATCTACAATATAATTTATTCTGAGAATCGGTATACCTTCACATCAAAATGTATCACTTGAATTAAAGAATATTTTACTTTATTTGATTCTGGTATTGCAGCACAAATTCCAATCGGTTTTGTATTTAGTGATGTATAGCCAGTTGGTGTTGTAGCTTTTATTAAAGTATGTGAGGCATAGCCTATAAGTTATCATATGCAAGCTCTGATATGGTCCACTTTTCCAAATCTCATTGCTATGGTATGAAGCTGTTAGGTTTATATAAATATTTAGGTCGTCTTTATCCCACGTACCCAGCTTAAGTCCTAGGTTAATGGGGTACTTCCTAAGGAAAAAAATACAGTTATAAGGAAAGGTTATATGTAATGACTGATAGATACAGTGCATGCGACATGGACTAATGACATCTGCTGCTGTTTGTGTAAATAGAAATATATCACGGTGCATCCATGCCAGAGGTTGCATGCACAATGTCGTCAGCTCCTTAATAAAAATGTCAATAATAATCAGAGGCCTGCCAATCAAACTTTAAATATTATAACCAGGTTTCTATGAATGTTATATCAGCACTTACATTGTTAAGTTTAATGTCACTCTTGTTTCGCCCAGAGACTTGGCCAGTAAGGTGGCACAGCATGGTCCGGCTCTGTCTTCTTGTCGAGCTAAAGTGAGAAGAACGACGGTTCTTCTGTTTATCTGTTAAGAGAAAACATTTTTGAGGAGCATTCTGCCTTATGATATACTGTACTGTTGTGTGACAAAGTAAGTACACCCCATGGAACTGTTTTAGCAACATATTTGAACAAGTAAACTTTAGATGTTCATTCTAACAGTACCTACAGGTATAGATGATATACTTGAATAAAGCATATCATTATCTAAATGAAAGAAAATTTAGATTTGTCACATAAAAAAAGTAAGCCTACCGTTACATTTACCATCACTTCAAATCCATTAAATCATGTATTCTAGATTAGGTGCCAAAGATAAAAACCTCCTTAGGGAGTATGCAGGTGAAACCTGTCCTTTTAAACCTCAGACATCTATGGCATGGTGTTTTCTTTACTATTGATGTGTGTAGTGTTATCATGCCAAGATCAAAAGAGCTCTCTAAAGCCCTCATAAAAAATATTGCGAATGACAATTTAAAAAATCACCAAATTATTTGAAATCGATCATTCCACTGTAAGGAAAATAATCTACAAGCTTCATAGATATCAACTGCTAAATTGTCCAGGACTGGCTGACCCAGCAAATTCAGCCTAATGCCGCATACACACGATCATTTTTCGGCATGGAAAAAAAACGTTTTTCCAACTTCATCATTAAAAACACACACCATCGTTTTTAAAAAATGATGAAAAAAGCGCGGTGACGTACAACACGTACAACGGCACTCTAAATGGGAAGTTCTAATCGCCTTTGGGCTGCTTTAGCTGATTCCATGTTAGTAAAAGACGATTCGCGCTTTTCTGTCTGTAACAGCGCGATGAATGAGCTTACTCCATTATGAACGGTATTTTTACCTGAACGAGCGCTTCAGTCTAATAACTTGCTTCTGAGCATGCGCGTGTTTAAAACGTCGTTTTAGCTCACACACGATAATTTTTTACAACCCGAAAAACAAAATTTTTTAAAACGACGTTAAAAAATGCAGCATGTTCGAAAAAAAAATGTTGTCGTTTTTCAGAAGCCGAAAAAGAAGCCCACACACAATGATTTTAAATGACGTTTTTAAAAACGTAGTTTTTTTTCATGCCGAAAAATGATGGTGTGTACGCGGCATTAGAGATGGTCATTTCATGCTAAAAGAAATCTCCAAGGACCCCAAAGCTTAATTGCAGGATTTGCAGGCAACAGTTGGTGTCAAAGTGCATGCATCTACAACCAGAAGGAATTGCATCAATTTGACTGACAAGAAAGATGTGCCAGGAAAATGTATTAGCTGTCCAAGGAGACATTAGAGCAAAACTACAATTTGCAATTGGACATACTGGGCCAGATCCACATAGAAATAGATCGGCGCAGCGTATCAGAGATACGCTACGCCGCCGTACCTTACCTGGTGTAATTTCGAATCCTTAAAAATTTTGCGCCGTAAGTTACGGCTGCGTAGTGTATCTCTGGCGGCGGAATTCAAATCGTCGATTAGGGGGCGTGTTTCATTTAAATGAAGCGCGTCCCCGTGCCAAATGAACTGCGCATCCTCCGTTTCTAAATTTCCCGCCGTGCATTGCGCTAAATGACGTCCCAATGACGTCATTTTTTTTAACTTAGACGTGAATTACGTCCACCCCGTTTCACGGACGACTTACGCAAAAAAAAAAAATTCAAATTTCGACGCGGGAACGACGGCCATACTTAACATGGCAAGTCTAACTAAATGCCGCAAAATACCAGCTTTAACTATACGCCGGAAAAAGCAGACTAGAGACGCCGGAAAAAAATGCGCCGGCCGCTCGTACGTTTGTGGATCGATGGAAATAGCTAATTTGCATACCCGACATGGAAAACGACGTGAACGCCACCCAGCGGACGCCAAAGTATTGCATCTTAGATCCGAAAGGCGTACGAGGACGTATACCTGTCGGATCTAACCCAGATGCCGTCGTATCTTGGTTTGAGGATTCAAACCAAAGATACGACGCGGGTAATTTGAAAGTACGCCGACGTACTCTGTCTGTGGATCTGCCCCACTGTATATAAACAAACATCAAAAAAGTGCAGCTCATACAAACTAGAACTGTGTCATAAATAACACTAAATAAATGGTTAAATGACAACTCGTTAATATTAATAAATAAATAGTGATAAACGCATAATAAATAATGTCCATAGAAAGTCCAGAGACACAAAATGTGAAATACAGTGGTATGCACCTCCAAAGTGAGTGAAAGAAAATAGATACAGCCCCAAAGAAACTTTGTGTTATATTTGGAAATGGATCCAGGGATAGCTGATGTGACACCAAAAATACCCTCACCAAAGGCTTACCGGAATGCAGGCAACCCCATTACCCAGGGTGGTCAATATACGCTCAACTAAATAACTGGAATGGATTCCATGGCAGGAGCAGGAACATCAGCACAGGTCACTCTTTGGCAGTAATGAGGGCCGTCTTTACCACGGGGGCAATCTTTGTTGGGGAGCCCAAAGCAGCTGCCGCTTGAGCCCACGCTACCCGCAAATTGATGGCTTTGCAGAGCACACAGAGGACACAGGAGGCTGTTTTCTCGAGCTAGCCAGCAAAGTGAGGGCGAGGCTGGGAGCTCCACTGACGCTCTGACTCCACCCCATGCAATTTGTATGCTCGGAACAGAGTGGCTGTAGTGAGCAATAATCGGAGTGGGAGCATCAGTTGAGCTCCTGGCCCCACCCCTCTATACTGGCTGGGGAATACAGAGGTCCACAGTCTCAGATACATAAGACTTTGGAACTTTTACAATGTACCTTTTGGTGGCCTCAACTCCTAAAAGACTGCAGGAATTATGTGGAGTCTTGCACCACATGTATTCGAAACAAGGGGAGCAAGTCCAGAGCCTCGGGACTATTGAAACCACTACCAGTAACGGAAAGACCATGGAGGATGATCTCCATGGACTTCATGGTGGAGCTTCCCCCGTCGGAGAGTTTCACCACTATCTTTGTGGTAGTGGACAGACTTTCAAAAAAGGCACATGAAAGGCACACCCTCCGCCCCTGAAACGGCTAAAATCTTCATCAAGGAAGTTGTGAGGCTCCACGGTATTCCTGTGGATATCGTATCAGATCGGGGGGGGTACAATTTACCTCCAGGTTTTGGAGGGCACTCTGCGAAAATCTCAAGATTGGCCTGTCATTTTCTTCAGCCTATCATCCACAGTCAAATGGCTAGACGGAGAGAACAAACCAGACTCTTGAACAGTACCTGCGTTGTTTCTCTTCCTTTTCTCAAGAAAACTGTGTGTCCCTGCTGCCTCTGGCGGAGTTTGCGTACAATAATTCTGTCCACTCTGCCACTAAACAATCTCCCTTCTATGCAAACTATGGCTTTCATCCATTGATCTTGTCCAATTCCATCCCGGAGTGCACGGTACCTGCCATTCAGGAGACTTTGGACTTCTTTAACACAAATAATAAGATCCTACAGGAGACAATGACCAAAACGCAGGAGCATAATAAAGACGTTTTCGACAAGAGAAGGAGGGGAGAACTTAACCTGGAGCCCGGAGACCAAGTATGGTTGTCCACTCTAAATTTGAGACTTGCCTGCCCCACGAAGAAATTAGGTCCTAAATTCATGGGTCCTTTTCCTATCAAGAGGAAAATCAACAATGTGGCCTACGAACTTGAATTACCATAAACCTTCCGTATTCATCCGGTCTTTCATGTCGCTCTGCTTAAGCCTGATGTTCCTGACCCCTTTCCTGAGTGAAACACTGGTCCTCCTGAACCAGTCCTAGTTAACGGTGAAGAGGAATTCGAGGTCGAGTCCATCCTGAATTGCAGGAAAAGGCGCAACCAAGTTCAGTTTCTCGTTAAGTGTAAAGGGTATAGTCCCGAAGAGAATTCGTGGGAACCTGAGGACAACATACACGCTGAAAGGTTGATCCAGTCATTCAAAGACTCTCACCCACTTAAGCTGTCCCGGTTGGGCATCCGGAGGCTGCTCATTGAAGGGGGGCAATGTCATGAGCAGTCCCGGCCACCAGATGGCGGTAGCGGCGCGCACAGGCACGCGCAATCGCGGCAACGGCACACGCAATCGCGGCACCGTAACGCGGGCGCGCGCACCGGCGGCAACGGAGCGCGGGCACGTGCAGACGCCACTCTGGCGCCAAAACGGGACATTTATGCAATCTGAGACCTTGGTCTCTTGCTGTTCGGTCTACAGCGTTCCTTGTGACCACCTGCACCTGTTACCTCTGCTTGAACCTGCTCCTGATACCCAGCTTGTTCTTGCTTTGCCCTGCCTTCCGCCTGCCCTGACTTCGGCTTGTTTTGACCATCCCTCTGTCTCATCCTCTGTACCTCTGCTGCCCGCCAGTTGCTGACCTGGCCTGAACCACTACTCTGTCTTTGCCAGCGGTACCTGTACCTAATCCGCCTACCAGTTTATGGACTGATCTGCTGGGACCTGTTGTTGCCTGTACTACAGTCCACCTCCCCCGGCTGCTGCTGCTCTCCTCTTCATGTGCCTCTACCTTCTGCCTGCAAACCGTCAGTCTGCACCTGTTATTCTGAAGCACCTTCGGAGACCACAGAAGCCTCACCCAGCTCCAGCACCAGCGTTACACCAGGCGCTTGTGCGACTCTGCATTCCTGAACTCCCTGTCTACTCTACCAGGGGTCCCGGGATCAGAGGAGTAAGGGCTGCCGCTCCCTGCATGTCGGGCTCAGCCACCAGGTACGTGACAATTTGTCTCCTGTAGCATGTCTACAGTTCTGATTGTCTCCTGTAGCATTCTGCAGTGTCTGATTTTTCTCCTCTAGCATGTCCGCAGTCTCTGATTGTCTCCTGTGGTATGTCCGCGGTCTCTGATTGCCTCCTGCAGCATGTCCACAGTCTCTGATTTGTCCTGTGTAACATGTTTGCAGTCTCTGTCTCCTGTAGTATGTCTCAGATTGCCTCCTGTAGCATGTTCTCAGGCTCAGATTGTCTCCTGTAGTATGTCCGCAGTCTCAGATTGTCTCCTGTAGTATGTCTACAGTCCCTGGTCATCTCCTGCTGTATGTCCGCAGTCTCTAAACCCTCTCCTGCAGTATGTTTGCAGTCTCTGATCCTCTCCTGCAGTATGTTTGCAGTCTCTGATGCTCTCCTGCAGTATGTTTGGAGTCTCTGATGCTCTCCTGTAGTATGTGTATTAATGTGCCGCTTTACTTGCTCAATTATTTGGTATTGCTCCACTGCTCAGTGAGTGGTAATGATGTGCATTACCTATAGCAACCAATCGGTGAACAGTAGTGATCTGCTGTAATCTCTAGCAACCAATCAGTGAGTGGTAATGATATGCTTTAACCCCTAACAACCAATCAGTGAGCACTAATAATGTGCAGTAACCTCTAGCAACCAATAGGCAAGCAGAAATTATGTGTTGTAAGGATAGGCTGTAACCTCTGGAAACTAATTGCAATCGATGTGTCATCTCCTGTAGTAAACAGATTTTGAGTCTACCTGATATTTTTTGCATGTTTCAGAATTGAGGCGGGGGGAGAAAATGTTGCCCAAAAAGATGCCTGTGCAATATTTAGTGTGCATGTAACCCAGACGATCAAAATCAATGGCTTGTCCTACTGCAACATACCAACACATGATAGCATGTTGCATTAATGCATGTGCGTCAATGCAACGTATAATGTGAAGGGACCTTTAGGACTCATGCACACAGGATGTCAAAAACACAATTTTTACAGGCAATTAACTTTTTTTTTTTATTATTTACAACCCCAGAAAAAAGGGTCTTTATATAGTATGAATCATTAAATAAAGGTAAAAGCACATTGTTTTTCCTTGGCATGGCTGGTGGAGTGTGGACTGGACACATAGGGGTAAATTTACTAAAACGAATGCACACAGAATCTGGTGCAGCTGTGCATACTTTTTGTCTCTTCTGGCCAAATGTGGGTACAGTTCTCATTTTTTGACATGGGTACAGGCACTATATAATGGACCATGGACTTACATTCAATATACAGAATTTAGATCCTCCCTCTTACCTATTAAAAAAGGAGCAAGGCAGGGATTTCCCATCTCAGTCTCAGTGACAACTCTCTGACGTATCGCTCAGGTGGGTTCAGACTAGGATCTGAACATTGGAGAAACAAAAATACAGCCACACACCACATTAGGATGCAAACTATTTATTCCAACGATGACAGCATACAGTATATGCAGCACAAGATATAGAAGATGTTGACGCAATTCATACAACACGGTGCTTAATCATATCATTCGTTATCAGCATTTGGTTACAAATAAGCATGTTGTATGAAACTGTATCTGTATCATGGGCTGCATAAATGCTGTCATCTGTGGAATAAATGGTTTGCATCCAATAGCATCCCACTGTGGTGTGCCGCCGTCTTTTTGTTTCCCCTGTGACTGCGGTGGAGAGCCGGGCAGGCACCATCTAGTGGGAGCCATGACAGGGTTAATCTGTCACTCAGCTGGATTGGTGCTTTTCTTCATTTTGGCTCCTTATATCGGAACATGCCTGAGCTCATCTCTGCTCTATCCTTTTCAACCCAAGCTCAAATTGCTGCAGCTGTGAGCTTGGTTTTGAATTTTTAAGCCAGCGATGGGATTTTAGGAAAAAGTGATTCTAGAGACACCTGATCACTTTTATGGGGCTCTGAAGTGATAATCCCATCCCACCACTATTGTTTGCTATATATGGCTCCAACTGTGACTGATGAACCCATGAGTGATGAGGATTTAGTCACTTCCAGTTTTCTGAGCTGTCATTCTCTGAGGTAACAGCTAACTGAGCATGATCTGTTGTAGGGGACACAATAGGGGTCTAATTGTTAGCTCGTTTTTGATAGCAAAAAAAGTATGAAATAAAAAGTCAAAAAATTTATTATTGTAGCACTACTCGTTGGAGCCGCTGATTTTATCTGTTTCTTCCCCAAACAGTGCAGAGACTACAAATCGCACAGGTAAAAGTAAGTTCACTCTGGCTCCAATCTAGGGGGTGTCTTTTTAAGAAGATTTATTGTTTGTAGAACTTGTAACAGGAGAGGGTTTGGGGTGGTATGGGATTCTCCAAACAAATGCTGACCTGGAACGGGAGGATACACTTCACTAGGTGAAATTTCTTTAAACAGGGGAATACCAGATATGAGACCCTGTAGAAGCAATCTCAAAATTAGCTACAGCTGGCACCCCAGGAGTAGGAAAGCACACAATAATTAAATATTGGACTTGGGTGAGTACTCACAATATCCCAGCTGGAACCTCTGTGAACATCAGCTAACTCCAGCAGGACTGCCTCAATGTGGCAGCAGCCCCTGAGGCTGGAAACGTCTACAGCAGGACAAGACCAGAGCTGCTCCAGACCCCTGAATATTTATGTTCCCCTCCATCCACCTACTGGACTGCCCCAGGGATTGGCTAAAGCACAATTGTTCAGGCTGCCTATTTGAATTTCCCAGCCCTCTGTGTTCAGATAATGTAGACAAAGGGGCAAGGTCTCCTTGGTGATGTCATTGAGCAAAAATGGCCATGGCCATATTTGGTCAGTGATGTCAGCAGAATTTCATATGCTTGCATGGCTGTGGATTTTCAGCGAGTAAATAAAAGGTGCCAGGTGATATCACTGATTCCTAAGGATGCAACAGGTGTTGACACCTCCCACTTCCTTAGTAACCACTAACATGAAGGAATCCATCATATATAGTAGCGCCTAACGAGCAAAAAGTCTGGCATTTGGACAAACACTCGAATGGCAAAAGTTCAGCGTAAAACTTGAGCTCATCCCTACTCCTGAACTACACAAACTCATAACAATTCTGATAAATCAATACAAAACTAAAAAAGCATACTGTAAAAATCATAATAAATACCATAAAAATATATTCAATCTATAGTGTAGCAAACCATACATCAAAATGTATATCAACACCAGTCCTTGATAAAGGACACCACTGTGTCCCACCACCTGTCTTTGCTGCCTCTTACCTCAAAAATTTGACCGACACGCGAGGTCACCATGCACATTCCCAGTGAAACTGGGGTCGGTGTGTTGCAGCAATCCACGTGAAGGCTCAAGAGCTTGATCACCATCCACCAAGGATCCAGCCAACTCATCAGAAAAAAAGAGATGAAAAACACCTGGTGTAGTATTCCTACATTATAAAACTTTATTAATAAAATAATAAATTATCCACTCCTCAGGAAGTCACTGCACCACATGCCGAAAAACGCCAGTGGCAGGGCTACGTGATGTCATCAGGCCGAAAAGTCAGAGGTTGGCTTTTTTACAGGTGTCTCTCCCAATGATGTTTATCCTTAAGGTGTCAATGTTTGGACACCTTTAAAATGGGCACTTTATCTAGTGCACTGGGTTTCAGTGCACCTTCTTTGTGAGTGGGTATTTTATTAATTTATTAATAAAGTTTTATAATGTGGGAATACTACACCATGGGGAGTTTTTCATCTCTTCTTTTCTGCTGAACAGGCTAGATCCTTGGTGGATGGTGACCAAGCTCTTGAGCCTTCAGGTGGAATGCTGCAACACACTGACCCCAGTTTCACTGGGAATGCGCATGGTGACCTTACCTGAGTGTAATTCATATTTTTGAGGTAGGAGACAGGCGGTGGGACACAAGGGTGAAGCACATTTCTTTACGATTTGGAGCACTGTGATGACAGACACGTTTAATATTACTTTTCACTGACATTTAAAGGAGAATTACACGCTGAATTCAATATTAAATTATAATATTATATCAAGGACAGTGACATGCACCTTGTGACAAGTCATGATAGCTCCTCTTTTCTACTGGTGTATGAGGAACCCTGTAGGTTAATTTGTTAGATTAAAGCTGGTCTCCTAAGGGTGTAAAACTTAATTACTATACAAGGCATTCTTAGGAACAATATATGCACCATGCTTCCCCTTCAGAATTGTTATCATCACTTACAAATTCTCAAACATACAGAATCCCCCCAAGACCTTCACCCCTTTGAAACATTTGTTTCAATGACCCTTAGCCAAAAGGCAGGATCTTTTTGATCTATGGTTCCCTTTTTAAATGTTACTTCATATACCCCACATCCTCATTTTTTTACAAATATTAGGCACATTTTTGCATGGCTCTCCGAAAATCTTGTTTAACAAAGCCAACAAGGTATTACTCTGATGGTGCATGGTGCCTCAAAGACTGGCTAAATTTGTCCAAGGTGCTTCAAACCTATGCTTTGGGAGCTGTGGGCCACTCTTGCATGTTGGGTGGGATTGCCCCAGATTCAAAAGATGTTGGACTAAGGGTAATCAACTAGCTTATACTGTCCAATGAAAAAGCTTCCCTATAAATTTATATGAGGTCCTTCTGCACATCCAACCCACTGATTTCACTAATGATCCTTTAGCTCCTGACCTACATTTTTTACCTTTAAGCTCCTGACCTACATTTTAACTGCTGCTAGGCAAACACTGGTAAAAGTCTGGTAGTGAAGTACTCCTAACATTTCACAGGTTAAGCAAAAAAGGGCATGGTACCTGGTTAATGAGAAACTTGTGGCCATCCTTCACAATACAATTGCCAAATGTGGAAGACATACTATGTTCCTTAAGACATTAATGACTCAATATGGACCATCTAATACTTACCCCAGAATAGTGACATCACTTTTGGCTCTGTGTTGCCCCCGACAGCCTCTATTCCCTTGTGTGCACTGTGTACATCTCACATTGGTCACATAACTGCCTGTATTGGCTGTATTCCCTGCCAAGAGTGTTCATCAAAGAGTGGCTACATTAGGGCATAATGGGATCCTACAAGGTGCTTAGCCACTCAAAAAACATAAAGAGAGGAGAGCGCGTTTAAAAAACAAAAAACAAAAAAAACAGCATGCTAAACAATGACAAGCTTTAAAAGAAAGGCACACAGAAAACATGGTAAATTCTGAGGTCTGTTGCAATATATGTTTTTTTTTTTTTTACAAGGAAAGTTTAACACTTTAACAAAAACTTTAACAATGGCACGGTGATCTGGATGTTATGGACAAACTAGCATGTTTTTTCACATTGCCTTTCAGTTTCCTCATTATATACATTTATGGTCTAGCAGCTTCTGTACTCACCATCTTTCTTATCAGTGTGAAGGGCTCTCATCCTGTACTCAGTGGTGTCTTTAAATGAGAAAAGAAACAGCACTACCTCCCCTTTCTCATTTTTGATGGGCACAATGTCCAGCAGGCACCAGAAGAGATCTCCTGTAATGGAAAAAGAGACACATGAGCTATACAAATCTTTGTCAGTTTTAACAAGCTGGTATTTGAGATTTAACAAACATTGACAAAATCAGAGAATTAAAAAGATGTCCTTATGGCACCTAGAAGCAAGGGTTATGTGTATGGACTCACCATCTTTCTTGTAGAAGCACACCTCAGCCTGGTATTCCTGCTTCTCCTCCAGAGCCCTCTCAATGCCTTGCAAGACGGTATCACTGGTCTCCACCCCATACAGAAAACGGCACTTGCAATTCTTCTGCATGACCTCGGTGCGGCCAAAACCTGTGAGATCACAGAAGCCATCGGAGCAGTAGACAATAGGGTAGCCATGTTGGACTTGGGCATTGGCCAGCAGAAAGTTACTGTCTGTGGAAAATCAGAAATAGTGACATGAGAGACAAACTCTATATACAGAGATACTGAAATACATGTAAACAGTAGTAGTGGGAGGAATGGATTGGCAAGGTAAATGACATTAGGGAGGCTGAACACTGGATAGCAAATTGAAGAGGCACTCTGGAACACTTCATCATCATATGGACACTCTGGTCGAACTATGTGACCGACCCAGGGCTCGTACCCTCTAGTCTAGACCTGGCACTGCTAGAGCTGGCAGAACCATCCCTTATGCCGCATACACACGATAATTTTTCGGCATGACAAAAACGAAGTTTTTCGGCATGTAGAAAAAACGTTGTTTTTTCCAACTTCATCGTTAAAACGACGTTGCCCACACACGTCCGTTTTAAAAAAATGCTCTAGCAAAGCGCGGTGACGTACAACACGTACAACGGCACTATAAAGGGGAAGTTCCATTCGGATGACGTCACCCTTTGGGCTGCTTTAGCTGATTTCCTGTTAGTAAAGGTCGATTTGCGCTTTTCTGTCTGTTACAGCATGACTAATGTGCTTACTCCATTACGAATGGTAGTTTTACCAGAACGAGCACTTCCGTCTCATAACTTGCTTCTGAGCATGCACGGGTTTTTAACGTTGTTTTAGCCCACACACGATCATTTTTTTCATCCCGAAAAACGACATAGTTTAAAACATCTGTAAAAAATGCAGCATGTTAGAATTTTTTTTTTTTTCGTTTTTCATAACCCGAAAAATTATGTGAAGCCCACACATGATCATTTTAAATGACATGTTTTAAAAAAGTCATTTTTTTCATGCTGAAAAATGATCGTGTGTACGCGGCATTAGATCCCGTGTGGACAGGGATGCTCTGGTTGCATGATGACCCCCTCGGCTATTTGAGGAGATGCTCCAGCCTCGGTGTGGCTCGCTCGGTGCAGAGCTGGAGATTTCACATAGGATAGCAGGTATGCTCCAACCCCTCTTCCCCCTTTTCTCTCTCCTTTTCCCCACCCTATCCTCTTCTTCTCACTTTCCCTTTTGAAACACTTTGGAAAGCCTATACTTGCCCTGTTACATGGGTTTGGACTTATTCTTTATTCATATTGCGTTAAATGGATTTATGGCTATTGCACCTTGCTGTGGTGGGGGAAGCCTCCCTTACAGGTGATGGAATCCTCCCCCCCAGTATCAATTGCTCGTTATAGATATTCCTGATCCGGGGAGGTGAACCGGGAGAGGTATCTCGGAGGCTGACTTGGCCCCCCTCTCCTGGCGATACTGCCAACGGGATGCCTTATATCCTTCCTGGTATCCCCAGCCACATGGGCGTACTCGGTGCTGGATACGAGGCCTGTCACTGCCCCCATATACATACTTGTGTATCTTTAGGATATTGCTCATAGATATCACTGCCAAAGAATGTCCATGACTGTTCAGGTGAAACAACTCTGTTTCATGGCTGAAAGTGTAAGGGCCCTTTCACACGGGCGGACCGTTTAGGTCCGCCTGCCAGTTTTTTAGGCGGACCTGAAGGGGCACTCTGTGCTCCTCTATCAAGCCACGGATGTCAGTGGTGACATGCCTGCTGACATCTGACCAGCTCCGATTCGCCAAAGTGTGATGGAGGAAAACCCTATTTTCCATCAGTCTGGCGGATCAGGTCGGATGACAACTGACTCTACGGTCCATCGTCATCCAATCCCCCATAGGGGAGAGAGGCGCTCTGACAGGTCGGTCCCTGCACAGTATGCAGAGACCAACCTGTCATCTGCCTGCCCAGCGGGGATCAACAGAGTGATCCCCGCTGAGCAAAGCGGAGCCCATACACGGACAGCCCCTAGTGAAAGGTGTAGCTGGCCAGCTAGAACCTGTCCTAGGTAGCTGATATAACCTACATGTATATACAGCTAAACCTGGTAAGAACCTAAATGTAGTGCACATGTTTATATGTGAGAGACAAAAGCAAAGTTATTCACTGTGATTTTATGATTGAATGCCATATAATAGTTGTATGTTGTGTTCACAGAAGCAAAAGAAAAAATATGCCTTTAAGAATCGTTTATTTTTATGACAGTGAAGTTAAGCTCAATTTACACAGTATAATTCATACCAGAAAGCATAGAGTTAAGCTTTTGTGACTCAGTAGCCTTGGCCAATCACAGCTAATCTCACATTGAGCAGAGTCTTGACCTATCACAGCTACCTTTGCATCCATTCTGTCTGGGAGGTTCCTAATACTGTACATGTGCTGCATTCATTCCACATGAAGACAGAGAGCAGAGCAGACATACAGAGTTCAGTTTTATGGAAGCAAGGGCCTAAATAGGTATGTTACACAAGTTATATATGTTCTTATTGTAAATAGTGTGATTAGAACTGTATACTGATCTAGTTGTGTGTTCACTTATAGTTCCACCGAACTAAGCCATCGAACTAAGTCCATTCAGTCATTCAAACAAAGTCATCTAACCGCCCTAACTGTAGTTCCACCAAACAAAGTCACATCCATCCATCCACTTTAACAAGCTAACCGAACTAAAGCAACCCTGCAAACCAAGTTGAAAACCACAGTTATACCTTTCAGAGAAATCCGAGAATGCTTTGATAACTTACAGAGAGAGAGAGTATAAATACTGAAGAAGAAATATATCCACCATTTTATGTTGAATGACAAGATTGAATATTTGAACCGCCATTTTGTTATACTTATTCAACACGTGTTTGTACATGGAAGTTAATAAAGAAGTTATTTTAAGCATTTGGTGTGCTCTTTAAACCTTACTGCTTCCATAGAACGGCAATAGAGGAATTTCAGAGTAATAGACAGTCTTGTTGGACTGAAAAGTCAGGGATAACACAATTCTTCTAATGCCACAGTGCATGAGGCACTTTATAGTACTGCGCCTGCCACAAAAGGGCCCTAACGCAAATTATTTTCCTTCCTGTACTTTATTCCCTAACTGTTTGTATGTACCTTAATATCTTATGGAGATGAGTAGATTTCGGTTTAGTCCTTGACTATTTGAAACTGTTTGCTGTTATATGCTACCTTTGTCCTAAATAAAAAAAACAGTGGTAGTATAATGATTATAGGTGGCTGAGAACAAAAGGATCATAGGGCCAAATCCTCAAAAGGGATACGCAGGCGGAACTGCTGTTCAGCCTGCGTATCCCTGTGCCTATCTTTGGAACTGATCCTCAGAAGCAGTTTTCCAAAGATAGGCAGAAGATCCGACATCTGTAAGACACTTACACTGTCAGATCTTAGGATGCAGTACCGCATCCGCCGCTGGGGGCATTTCTCATTGAAATGCCGCTTTGCGTATGCAAATGAGGACTTACGGAGATCCACAAAGCTTTTCAGCTTTGTGTTTTCTGCGTAAGTTTACGTTTGCATACGTAAAATTTGTTCTGCTTTTACAAAGTGTAAACTAGTAACACCTTGTAAAAACAGATCTTTTTTTCGATCGCCGCGTTTTTTTTTACATTTTGAATTTTTTTTCCCGGCGCGGAACTTTTTTTTTACCCGACGCAACTTTATTGTCCCGTCGCAATCCACAAAGCCCGACGTAACGTAATTTCGCGCGCTGCCCGTCGGGAAAATGACGTCACGAGCATGCGCAGTACGGCCGGCGCGGGAGCGCGCCTCATTTAAATTGTCATCGCCCCCTGCAGAAGAGGACCGCCTTGAGCCGGAGACATTTAAGTTACACGGCCTGAAATTTCTAGGTAAGTGCTTTGTGGATCGGGCACTTAGGTAGAAATTTTAAGTCAGTGTAACTTAAATGGGAAAAGATAAGTTAGGCAGGATTTTTGAGGATTTGGCCCATAATTCCCTTTAAGATCTTTCTTAAAATGTGGGACTTTGTCACTCAGTAAGCACTACCACCCTCTTTAGTAAAGCAGGCCTTATTTTTTTAAACTGTAACTGAGCATGTGCACAGAAACATTGGACTAGGAGACTCATAGCCAGTACATAGTACACATTTCTAAGATGGCAGAGATAACATGGCCTAACCATATGAGAAACGATACGATATTTGAATATGATATGTATCAGGGGATGAAAAATATGGTTTATAGTGGAATTCTCTTCAAAATCAACTCAATGCTAAAACATAGGTCATTGTAAACGATAGCTAGCTTTTTCGTACTACAGTAAAACCTTGGTTTGAGAGTAACTTGGTTTGAGAGCGTTTTGCAAGACAAGCAAAATGTTTTAACCACTTCTCTACTTTGGGTGTTTTTCAGATTTGGTGTTTACAAGATTAAAACAGTTTTTTTTGCTAGAAAATTACTTAAAACCCACAAACATTATATATTTATTTTTTTCTAAAACCCTAGATAATAAAATGGCGATCATTGCAATACTTTTTGTCACACCATATTTGCGCAGCGGTGCTACCAGCGCACTTTTTTTGTAAAAAAATCACTTTTTTGAATTAAAAAATAAGACAGCAATAAATTTGGCCCATTTTTTTTATATATTGTGAAAGATAATGTTACGCCGAGTAAAATGATACCCAACATGTCACGCTTACAAATTGCGCCCGCTCGTGGCATGGCGTCAAACTTTTACCCTTAAAAATCTCGATAGGCGACGTTTAAAAAATTCTATAGGTTGCATTTTTTGAGTTACAGAGTAGGTCTAGGGCTATAATTATTGCTCTCGCTCTAACGATCGCGGCGATACCTCACTTGTGTCGTTTGAACACCGTTTTCATATGCGGGCGCTACTCGCGTATGCGTTCGCTTATGCGCACAAGCTCGTCGGGACGGGGCGCTTTAAAAATTTTTTTTTTTTTCTTATTTATTTTTATTTATTTTATTATTTTTTACACTGGAAAAAAAAATGATCACTTTTATTCCTATTATAAGGAATGTAAACATCCCTTGTAATAGAAAAAAGCATTACAGGTCCTCTTAAATATTAGATCTGGGGTCAAAAAGACCTCAGATCTCATATTTAGACTAAAATGCAGAAAAAAAAAAAAATTGAAACTGTAATTTTTTCAAATGACAAAAAAAAAATGTTTCTTTAAGAGGCTGGGCGGGACTGACGTTTTGACGTCACTTCCGCCCAGCAGAGCTATGGGGACGGGCGAAGGAGATTTTTCCTTCAGTCTCATCCCCAGTCAGCAGCCGAACGGTCCCGATCGCCTCCGCCGATAACGGCGATCTCGCGGCGAATCCGCCGCGGAGACCGCCGTTATCGTTAACAGAACCGCTGACACTAAAGATTGATACCTCGGTTGTGGCAGCAGCTGCTGCTGTTACCGAGATATCCATCTTTAAAGTTAGGCCGTATAAAGACGTACGGCGGTTTGGAAGTGGTTGATAAATGTTGCCTTGATATACAAGCGATGTCTTGATATAAGAGTAGCGTCATGTCACAACTGAGTATAAAAAAGAAGAGAGGCGCCTCTAAGTGTAGCAATATGGTTACATTTAATGAAGGTACAACATTTAGCAACTTATTGCTACACTTAAAGGTGCCTCTCTTCTCTTGTATACCCTGTAAAAAATGCTTTGATATACAAGGGCTTTGGACTACAAGCATGTTTCTGGAACAAATTATGCTTGCAATCCAAGGTTTTACTGTACTTAGAATATGACATTATATGACATTATTTATGTAGTAAGAATGCAAATCCTAATTATTTTACATTATTAAGCTTTTGATGACCTCTATAGCCATGCCGGATACTCATGAGTCATTAGAATTCTAGGTAAATTCCTAACAAGCAGAAATCCTATCCAACAACACTGAGCAGGTGTTAGGATACAGCATAATAACATCTCATGTCAAATGGAAAATCTATATATAGCCTTTATGTGTTAACAGCTGAGAGGTCTCACCTGTGGCAGCTCTAAGCTATAGGTGACACCTAGGACTGTTTTAGCAATTCCATGTTGCCTGAGTGGAGGTGAGCACACTGTACACAGAGCTACCGTTGGAGCTACATGTCACAGAGATGCCCCACACGAGTGAGGTGCGCATGTCACTGCCCCCTGGGCAAACATGCAAGCCCTGAAGACATAACTAGACCTGCATTGCTCTTCCTGTTGCTCTTCTGGATGGCCTGACCCTCCTTGCTCCTCAAATATTCCTCTTTAAGGTTTATTATACTATATTATATTATATTATAATAAATAAAACTTTTAAAACGAATTTGGAAGCCGAGTCTAAGACATGCCTATTAGGCAGTATTGATGAGGATAGAGTGCCTGCTGGGACCCTCGAGGTGGTGCTGAGATGCCTCTTCCAGGCAAGGAAGTTAATTGCGTGGAGGTGGCAGGCCCAGATTCCACCCACTGTTAAATCGTGGGTTGAAACCATCAATACAATGATCTGGAGCGAGAGAGTGACACTCATTAGACAGGGCAATTATAGAAAGTTTGTGAGGATGTGGAAACCTTGGCTAGACATAACGGGACGCTCTATATAAGAAGAGGGCTTCTTTTAAACTCAACTCAAACCAATATATGTTTTAATCCGTTACTGGACGTCCCTTTATGGGGCGGATCTATCCAATGAAGCAAATCAAATTAATTTAAAAAACTGGTCCTTGGTGCGATGGGAGGGTGGAGGGGTGGGTGAGGGGTGGAGGGGTGGTGAGGGTAGATACAAGGGAAGAACATTTGGAATCCAAGAGGCTTTTTTTACTCAACTACAACGACTCAGGGGTAGGGGGAGGGTGAGGGGTAAAAAGGCTTGCTTGTGTATGTATTATGTTAAATATACGCACGTTGGTGTATTACTTTGTGTAATTTATATATGCAAACAATAATAAAAAATTTTATAATTAAAAGGTTTATTATACACATCTGTATAAATAAATGTTCTTTTTACTTACAAAGGAGTTTTTTCAATTGCACTAAACTTTTCATTCAAACTTTAAATTACTGCCATGAATTTTAAGTGCTTTTAAAGGAAAACATAATGATGAAAAAAAGCACCATTGGGTTCAACTGCTCTCGTGCAGAAACCAACCACCATCTTTTCCTAGTCCTTACTTGCTGTGGGCTGTGATTGAATGAGTGTTTTGTCTGCTGGAACGCGGTCTGCACATGTGTATTATTCTATGTCTGTGCAAGAGGAGCAGAGAACATTGCTAAGGAGAATATGTGAGAGGAGTGCTACACTGTGGAGGAGAGTAGAGAGGGAGCCAGGAGGGTATAAAGCTGATGCTCTTTTATTTATTTAAGTATTCTCTTTTATATAGGAATAATTTGGGGTACTTTTATTGAGGCACTGTATTGTTTCATTGTTGCAGGTTAATGAACAAAAGTTTATACACAGGAGAATTCATTGATTGCCTGTTTCTGTTTTTTGCTCCATTTCTCTATACATCTCAAAATTGTATCTGCATGCATAGCAGCTGATTGGCATTGGGTTCAGCTTAGATTCCTATTAACGTTTATATGCTATTTGATTGCCCTTGTTTCTATTTAGCAACATTCATTTGTAAATATGCCCATATCCTGCTGGGTATCTATTGTAATGTTGCTTACAGTAGCAGTAAGCACCTTGCAGGAGGGTAATATTGAAGAGGGAACATTTGTTACCTCTATCCACTACATCAGTGATCTCTAAACTGTGGCCCAGTGACTGAATGTGGCCATTTGCTTGCCTTTATCTAGCCCTTGGAACACTATTCCACCAACTGACACCAATGATGAAGCACAATTCCCCTACTGACACTGCCAATGGGGCACTATTCTCATTGATATCAACTATGGGGCACTATACCTCCTATTGAAACCAATGATGGGGCACTGATGCTGGGGCATTTTTTACCCACACTGACCATAGTCCGGCCCCCCCTAAAGTCTGAAGGACAGTAAACTGGCCCTTCGCTTAAAAAGTTTGGAGACCTGCACTATATTGATGTTCTTTTCGAGGATCTAAAGCAAAAGCATTTTCAGAGGATCTGAAGCAAAAGCATTTTCAGAGGAGTTTGTCAGTGGCAGCCCCATATTCTGTCGTTATTGATTTCCTTTAAAGTGTATATATAACCTAAACCTTTTTAGAAAAAGGATATTAGGGAGGGATAAAACCAGTACTAGTATATGTTTTGGTGTCTATGTACCATTGAGAAAATTTCCCTTCACTTCCTGTCCTAAAGATGCAAAGTAAGGGAAATTTCCCTCTTAAACAGTTGTCCACAAAACAAATGCCCTGATTGGGGACAACCCTAAAATTTTGGACTTCCTTCTGCTCCCCTTATTGGTGAACATGGTCTTCTGTACAAGTAGAGTAGTGAATTCTCCCAGCAGGGACACATGCGTAAAAAAAAACTTGACAGAGGATCTACCCTTCCCCACCTTATCTAAAATAAAAAAAGCTACACCAAGTTAAAAGAAGAAGGAAATCTGCTGTGCTATAAGGCATTAAGGGACATTTTATGACACTATGCCTGTTGGGTATTCAACTGCCATGTAACACCACAGGGCAGCTTCAGATTTAAAAAGAATTGGACTAGGGTGTTCTTATATTGAGGGATCGTTTTCCCTGTGTCGTGAAATAAACATTCCCAAGGGCCCTTCTAAATCCATTCACCCGTGAGTTGGTGAGTTGCTGCCAGAATTCCCTCCAAGTAAGGTTGAATCTTTGTACATTCCCACCACAAATGTGCAATGGTCCCCGGGGCGTCACAACCCCTCCAACAAGTTGGGGTCCCTCTGCCCCGAGACGATGTGCCCTCTGGGGGGGTCACATACCCTCTGGCCAGGAGTTTATAGCACATTTTCACTCTCTTTGTATCCCCTGAGGAAAAACAGGCTATACTTTAGATTTTCCTTCGATGTTCCTCATCCCAAAGCAGGCCTATATCCTCTTCCCATTTTCCCAGATATGGAGGGAATTCAAATTCTGTTTCCTTAATTAAGATTCTATACATTTTTGATATACTTGTAAACTAAGTGGGGGGGGGGGGGCAGAATCATTTCGTTATTAACCTCATGTGTCCTTTTCCCCGTAGTGGTTGTGGCAGTGATTGTGCAAAATTTTGTAATTGTGTGTACCTCCATTTGTCTAGTGGCTTGTTTCCCCATGTATGTGTCATTTCCGCATAAGTGCCTATCCTATTACCTTCCATCACATCTTGTAATAGCATTTCCTCTTTTTTGCCCATTTAGTGAAATATATATATTCCTCCTTGCCTGGATTAAAATAATTTGTGCCCAGTATAGATATTAATGGTGAATTATAATACCAGTGATGCAATCTCCCTAGGCCATCCCAAATCTTAAAAGTATTTCTAGTGGGTTTGTGCTAGTAGCTAAATCCCGGTGCTGCTGTGGTATCCAGGCCATCTTTCCTAAATCAGCCTTACTTTGTGATATTTCCATATTTACCCAACTTCTCCCTTCTTTATTATGAATCCACTCTACCATCCGGGAAACAGAGATCACCTGGTAGTATTTCTCAAAGTCCAGTACTGCTAGCCCCCCTGACCTTTTTGCTTTCACCAGTGTTGCATTAGCAATCCTGGGACGTTTATGTGCCCAGATATATTTTAGTACCATTGATCTTAATTTCCTGAAATTGTCCTGGGGTACTGTTATTGGGATCATTTGAAAAATGTAAACCATCATTGGTAAGATATATTTTTAAGGCGTTAATTCTTATTATACATGAGAGGGGCTTATGTCTCAGATACTCCAGATGTTCCTTGATCCTATTAAGCGCTGGTATATAATTGGCCTTAAACATGATGCAGTCAATTTTATTCCCAGGTACCCCAGTCCCTCCTTACACCATACAAAGGGGAATTTAGGTTGAGTTGCCCGCTGCTCCTTCCTTGGAATAGTAATATTCAGGATCTCAGATTAAATAGGTTTATCTCAGATAAAATTGGTCAACTTTCCATATCAACTTAACTTGTCTAGTATGATTGGAATTATTATTCTTGGGTTGGAGACATAGAAAAGCGGAAGCAGCTACCTTATACTCCATTCCCCCTACTCTTACCCCTCTAATATCTGTTTTTTTTTACAGATAGCAACTAACAGGGGTTCCAATGTTATTACCAACAGCATTGGGGAGAGGGGGCACACCTGCCTTGTCCCATTAAATAGGTCCAAAGAAGGGGATAAATTCCAGTTTATTCTTATGTTAGCCGTTGGATGGTGATAGAAAGCAGATATCCATTTCATCATCCTCGCCCCAATGCCCAGATGTCTTAATGTTCCAAACATGAAACCCCAGTCCACCCTGTTGAAGGCATTTTCGGCGTCAATCGATAGGAATGCGACTGGGGTCTCCCCCCCCCCGCCCTTTAATTCATGGATCAAAAACATTGACTTCAGGCCATTATCCCTTCCCTCTCTCCCTGTCACAAACACTACCTGATCGTTATGTACCCAGCTTGGTAGTAGTGGCTTTAATCGCTCTGCGATTATTTTAGCAAAAATCTTTATGTCTGTATTTAACAGGGATATTGGCCGATAACTAGTTGGGACAGTTGGGTTCTTCCCTTCTTTTAAAATTAGAGTTATATAGGCCAATAATGATTCCTCCTGCAGAGTCTCATCTACTGCTAAGGCATACAGATATTAACATAATTTAGGGATCAAAAACTTTTGAAATCTTTTATAATATAGAATAGAGTACCCAGCACCAAAGGCCCAATTTTTCTACCACTGTTCAACAATGGAATGTAATTACAATTCTTGATATAATAGTTCACAGCAGGGTGTTCCAGCACCCACCAAGACCAACTGTGAGGGCTTACAGTGTTGTGGCAACACCAACACCTAGGGCCCAAATTTATGAAGAGTATATACAGCAAGCCCCTACTTTCAAACATCCAACTTACAAACGGCTCCTGCTTGCAAACAGAAGGAGACAACAGGAAGTGAGAGAAAATCTAACTACCCCTAGGAAAGGAAACCGTACCGTTTCCAGCGGATAAATCCTCTGGCGGATTTGTATCTGATAGCTGTACACACCATCAGATCGAAATCCGTGCGGAATACATCCGCAGTGACGTGTCACGCCGTCGCCTCGACGATGGCGCGGCGACGTGCGCGACGCTGGAAGGTAAATACTTCCACGCATGCGTCGAATCATTACGACGCATGCGAGGGAGGGGAGCGGACGGACTGATCCGGTGAGTCTGTACAGACGACCGGATCAGTCCGCTGGACTGGATTCCAGCGGATAGATTTCTTAGCATGCTAAGAAATTTTTATCCGCTGGGAATCCGTCGGCTGGATTTTTATCCGCCGGGAAATGTCCGCTCGGACGTACACACGACTGGATCTATCTGCTGGAACTGATCCGCGGATCAATCCCAGCAGATAGATCCGGTCATCTGTACGAGGCCTCAAGAAACTTTTAATTTTTTTTTTTCACTTTAAGCGTCATTAAAATCACTGCTCCCAAAAAAAAAGTTAGTATTTAAAACTTTTTTTCCCATTGATACATGTTCCCTGGGGCAAGACCCGGGTCCCCAAACCCGTTTTACGATAATAACTTGCATATTATCCTTTAAAATTAGCACTTTTGATTTAGAAACGTTCGAGTCCCATAGACTTCAATGGGGTTCTAAAGTTTGCGCGAACAATCGGTCCGTTCGAAGGTTCTGGTTCTGGGCTCATCCCTAATCATTTACAGCAAAGACGTTTTTAAGTTCTTGCTTGAGCTTCTTAATTGTCGCCGTATAAGAGAGTTGTTTAATCTTCAATTCCTCTCCACCGTTAAACTCCTTGGTGTTTCTAATTTAATTGCTACTGGGGCATGATCAGAGAGAGTAATTGCTTTAATCTCGGCACTTTTAAGAGATGGTAGTAATTGGTGTTCTATAATGACATAATCAATCCTTGAAAATGATCCACAGACTGGGGAATAAAAAGTATAGTCCCTCTTCCCTGGGTGCCTAACCCTCCATGCATCTACCAACTGTTGTTCCAATAGTAATTTTTTTACAGCCTTCTGTCTTTTGGGTGTATAACGAGAGGGGCCAACTGTTGTATCTACCTGATTTATGCTCAGGTTTAAATCTCCTACCATTATATGTTTACCTTCTATAAATACTTCTATTTTGTTTTCTTTAAGAATAGGTCTGGTTCCTTATTTGGGGAGTATATATTTGCCAGCGTACATTCCATATTAAGCACTTCCATACAGGGCATTTTCACCCCCTTCCTGCCCAGACCAATTTTTAGTTTTCAGCACTGTCGCACATTGAATGACAATTGCGCGGTCGTGCGACGTGACTCCTAAACAAAATTGACACCCTTTTTTTCCCTCAAAAAGAGTTTTCTTTTGGTGGTATTTGATCACCTCTGCGGTTTTTATTTTTTGCGCTATAAACAAAAAAAGAGCGACAATTTTGAAAAAAAAGCACAATATCTACTTTTTGATTTAATAAATATCATCATTTAAAAAAAAAAAAAAAAAGTGTTCCTCAGTTTAGACCGATACGTATTCTTCTGCATATTTTTTGAAAAAAAAAAAACGCAATAAGCGTAGTTGATCGGTTTGCGCAAAAGTTCATGCGTCTACAAAATAGGAAATAGAATTATGGCATTTTTTTATTTTTTTATTTTTTACTAGCAATGGCGGCGATCTGCGATTTTTTTTTTATTGTGACCGTGACATTGCGGCGGACACATCGGACACTTTTGACACATTTTTGGGGCCTTTCACATTTACACAGCGATTAGTGCTATAAAACGGCACTGATTACTGTGTAAATGTGACTGGCAGGGAAGGGGTTAACACTAGGGGCCGCTGAAGGGATTAAATACTGTATGTTCCCTAAAATGTGTTCTAACTGTAGGGGGAGAGGGACTCACAAGGGGAGGAGACCGATGTGTGTTCCTCTGTACTGGGAACACACATCAGTCTCCTCCGCTGACAGGACATGGATCTGTGTGTTTACATTTATTGTGGGCATGGTTTGTCATAGGGAGCGCCTGGCAGACCACAGGAAGTTCGAGAGAAGGGGGGAAGGGCAAGAAAGAAGGGAACCAAAAAAACCCTGAAAAAAAAACTGAATCCATTCCCCCCTCCCCCACTCCCCCCCCCCCCCGAATCCTCCCCCCTATCGGAGGATGAACTACTAATTCCATATTATTCCATGTGTGGGTCTGACGGCATTTATCTGGATGTCATTCGGTTCCCATACCTCCTTGGGGGAGGTTACTCCTACATCACCAGCCCCTCTACTGTCCCTCTGGCCACCCCCTCTCCACCCCGCCCACCTACTCCTCCACCTGATTGTTTAGTTTTTACTCCTTTATACCCTCATATTTTTTACTCTTAAGCATCTCTCAGGGTAACTACCTTATTATACAGTTCTTACTCTACCCCTACCTCCTCCTCTCCCTCCTCCCCTCCCCGGCTACAAGTTCAATGCATGTTACTTAAAGATAATTTTGTCCCATTGTTCTCCTCCCAGCCCAGCAAAGAGAGATCCAGTTTGCTGCAGAAATCCCAAATGTCTTCATGCCTCGCTGGACAGGGCGGTCAGTGGTAAGGTGCATATTACCGCTGACTCATTGTCCAGCAGGCATGGACAGGGACGTTACCTATCTTTCACGGCGTATTGGGTGACTCTGCTGGCAGCTGGGAAGAACGCAGGACAAGGTACAGTAGTGTTGGAGGTTGTTAAGCCACCACGCCTCCAAAATGCTACTACTGGTTGTGACACATCTCTCTCCTCCACCCCCTCATCTTTTTCTTCCTCTGTGGCCTCTTCCTGTGCTGATGTGTCCTCGGAACCAGCGGTGCTCCGTAGGCGTTCAAGGGGCTACGCAGATACGCAGGCAAAGAGATGCCATGCGGTGCTTGATCTGGTGTGCTTGGGGGACAGGAGCCACACTGGGCCAGAGGTTCTGTCAGCTCTGCAGGGGCAGGCTCAGAGGTGGTTGACGCCACGCCAGCTTAAGCCAGGAATGGTGGTTTGCGACAATGGCACAACCTCCTCTCTGCCCTGCAAACGGGACAACTGACCCATGTCCCCTGTTTTGCTCATGTTCTTAACTTGGTGGTGCAGCGGTTCTTGGGCAGGTTGTCCTGAAGCAGGCCAGGAAAGTCTGTGTGCATTTCCGACGATCATATAATGCCAGTGCTCGGCTGGCAGACCTCCAAAAGGAATACAACCTGTCCAAGAACCACCTAATCTGTGACATGCCCACCAGGTGGAACTCTACACTACGTCGTCCTCAGTGACCCAGAGGACTCCGCACCGAATGCCTCAGCAAACCTACGTTGTATGGCCTCCCTGATCCTGCAAAGCCTGCTGAAGGATCCTCGTATTCGTGCTATCAAGGAGAGGGATCATTACTGGCTGGCAACCCTCCTTGATCCACGTTACAAGAGTAAGGTTGCAGACCTTATCTTGCCGGCACAGAGGGAGCAGAAGATGAAACATCTTCGGGAGGCCTTGCAGAAAGGTCTGTGCAACGCGTTCCCAGATACTGGGAGGTTACAAAATCCTGGTCCTGGACAACGTGTTGCTGAGGCTTCAGTCAGTCACAGAAGGAGCAGTGGAGAAGGTGGCCATCTGACCGATGCGTTCAGACAATTTTTTAGTCCACAGCCCCAAGGTATGACCGGTTCCAGCAACCATCACCAGCGTCTGGTTTACATGGTGCGGGAATACCTAGGGGCAAGATCAGACTTGGACACCTTTCCCACCGAAAATCCTCTGGCTTACTGGGTCTTGAGGATGGATCACTGGCCAGAGCTTGTACAGTACGCAATTGAGCTACTGGCTGGTCCTGCATCCACACATTCAGTGCTGCTGGAGGCTTTGTAACCGATCACAGGGTGCGCCTCTCCAACCGACTCAGTCGATCGACTGACCTTCATAAAAATTAATCAGGCTTTGATCACCACCAGCTACCAAGCACTTGATGTTACTGAATAATTTTTTTTTAAATGTCAGATCCCTTCAACACTGCCTATGCTGATGTTGAGTGACTATCCTGTTATGCTGAGTGACTATCCTTTTCCTCCTCAATGATCATGCTGATAGCTTGTAAGAACATTTTTGGTTCTGGGCACCGCCACCAGTGGCTAAGGCCCAATTTTTCTGGGGCGTGTAATTAAAATTTTTGATGCAATACTTTGCAGCGGGCTCTTTCCTGCGCTCTAACTAGAGTATCTGTGAGGGGTTGCAATGTTGTGGCACCAGCGCCAGTGCCTAAGGCCCAATTTTTCTGCCCCTGTTTAACAGGGGCGTGTAATTACAATTTTTGATGCAATACTTTGCAGCGGGCTCATTCCTGCGCTCCAACTAGAGTATCTGTGAGGGGTTGCAGTGTTGTGGCACCAGCACCACCACCACCACCAACAAAGGCCCAATTTTTCTGCCCCTGTTTAACAGGGGCATGTAATTACAATTCTTGATTTAATATTTCACAGCAGGGCCCATTCCTGTGCCCACCAAGAGTAACTGTGAGGGCTTACAGAGTTGTGGCACCAGCAACACCACCAACAAAGGCCCAATTTTTCTGCCCCTTTTAAACAGTGGCATGTAATTACAATTCATGATCTAATATTTCACAGAAGGGCCCATTTCCTGCGCCCACCAAGAGTAACTGTGAGGACTTACAGTGTTGTGGCACCAGCGCCAGCACCAAAGGCCCAATTTTTCTACCACTGTTCAACAATGGCATGTAATTACAGTTCTTGATATAATAGTTCACACAACAGGGCGTTCCAGCGCCCACTAAGACTAACTGTGAGGGCTTACAGTGTTGTGGCAACACCAACACCTAGGGTCCAAATTTATGCAGAGTATATACGGCAGGCCCCTACTTTCAAACATCCAACTTACAAAAATGACTCCTACTTGCAAACGGAAGGAGACAACAGGAAGTGAGAGGAAATCTACCCCTAGGAAGGGAAATTCTCTTCTGTAAGAGGTGTCTCCTGTTCACTAATGCTTTATCACCAATCCTTGTTTCACTAAGAAACACACATTTTCCAAACATCATTGTCATTGGGACAGAAAGTGAATTGCAATCTTCTGAACAGATGCACACAGACAGCAAAACAAATGTTACAGGGGTGATAACCCTTCTCTATGTTTTCAGAAAAGCTTAAAAATAGATTTTATGGCTGGAGCTACACTTTAAAAAAAGTACCAGTTCACAATTACAAACAGATTCTACTTAACAACAAACCTACAGTCCCTGTCTTGTTTTCATTGCCTGTATACTGCTGTTCAAAGTATATAGGGCCAAAGGGGCTTCTAATGACCGGGGGGGAGTGGGGGGAAACCCATGCTATTTTTCTCAATCATTTTAATCCATATTGCAGGGACCAGACATTACATTAAAAGTAACATTTCTGTCTTTGCAGATGACACCTAGCTATGCAGTGGAATAACATCCTTACAGGATGTCTCCAATGTACAACCCGGCCTCAATGCTCTGTCTAATTGGGCAACTAAGTGGCAAATGAGGTTTAATGTTAATAATGTTGATAAATGTAAAGTTATGCACTTGGGGGCTAAGAATATGCATGCATTATACATACTAGGGGGAGTACAACTAGGGGAATCCGTAGGGGAGAAGGATCTAGGGGTTTTGGTAGATCATAAGCTCAATAACAGCATGCAATGCCAAGCTGCGGTTTCCAAAGCGAGCAAAGTCCTTTCTTGTATTAGGAGAGCTATGGACTCCAGAGAGAGAGAGAGAGAGAGAGAGAGAGAGAGAGAGATCATTTCCCCCTGTACAAATCATTAGTAAGACCTCATCTGCAATATGAAGTTCAGTTTTGGGCACCAGTTCTCAAAAAAGGAAATCGGGGAACTGGAGAAAGTGCAGAGAAGGCCAACCAAACTGATAAGAGGCATGGAGGAGGGGATATTATCAACATGTACAAATACATAAGGGGTCCATATAGTGAACTTGGTGTTGAGTTAATCACTTTAAAGTCATCATCGAGGACAAGGGGGCACTCTTTACGTCTTGAGGAAAATAGATTTAATCTCCAAATAAAAAAAGGTTTCTTCACAGTTATGCCCCGTACACACGATTGGAGTTTCCTTTGGGATAAACTTTAACAGATTTTTCTGATGGAATTCCGTTCAAGCTGTCTTGCATACACACTGTCACACCAAATTCCAACCGTCCAAAATGCGTTGACGTACAACACTACGACGAGCCAAGAAAATTAAATTCAATGTTTCCGAGCATACGTCGACTTGATTCTGAGCATGCATGTTTTTTTCTCCGTCGGAGTTCCATACAGATGAACGGAATTTCCGATAGAAAAAAAGAACAGCTCCTCTCCATTCATAAGCTGAAGCATGGTAAACACAGGTTATGATGCTCAGTTATGTGAATGGACAGAGTCATTGATCACTGACTCTGTTCATTCGGAAAAGGTAGGAGCCGGGTTTAGCCGCTCCTACCTCGGATCTCCATCCTGAAAAATTGAGGGGGGAGACCGGCACGGAGGGGGGAGAAGGCAGCATGGAGCACGGGGGGAGAAGGCAGCACGGGGGAAAAAGGCAGCATGAAGCACGGGGGAGAAGGCAGCACAGAGCATGGGGGGTAGAAGGCAGCACGGGGGAGAAGACAGCACGGAGCAGGGGGGAGAAGACAGCACAGGGGGAGAAGACAGCACAGAGAAGACTTGCAACTCCCCTGCCGCATCGATCACCCTGACTGCCCAGGTATCGGGTGAAGCATCGGAGCATTTCCCCCGAAGACAAGTACTCTGGGAAATGCTCAGTATCGGTACCGATACCGATACTAGTATCGGTATCGGGACATCCCTAGTACTAACATGTATAGGTAAAGTTGATCTAGGGAAAATCCAATTGCCTCTCGGTGGATCAGGATGGATTTTTTTTCCCTGCTGTAGCAAATTGGATCATGCTTTCCTGGTGTTTTTCGCCTTCCTCTGGAATTGTGGGTGAAGGATTGTGTATATGGGATTGTATTTTTTTTGGTTGAACTGGATGGTCTTGTGTCTTTTTTTCAACCTAACTATGTACTATTGGGTAGATTCAGGTACAGGTGCGCAATTTTAAGACGGCGTAGCCTAGCGTGTTTACACTACGCCGCCTTAAGTAAGAGAGGCAAGTACATGATTCTCAAAGCACTTACCTCCTTACTTAGGGCCGCGTAATGTAATCACGGCGGGCGTAAGGGCGCCTAATTCAAATGGGTTGGAGGGGGGCGTGTTGTATGGTAATGAGGCTTGACCTCACGTTTTTTGATGTTTTTTGTTACTGCGCATGCGCCGGGCGCCTACATCTCCCAGTGCGCATTGCGGCTAAGTACGCCGTAGGGGCCTATTGATTTAGACGATTTGCGGACGACTTACGCAAACGACGTAAAAAATTCGAACCTCGCGGCGGGAACGGCGGCCATACTTTAACATTGTTATTCCACCTCATAGGTCGAATAACTTTAGGCCGCCTAAGGCCTTATGGAAACGGCGTAAATAGACTGCGGCGGCCGGGCGTACGTTCGTGAATCGACGTAGAAACTCATTTACATATTCTACACCGGCCGCAATGGAAGCGCCACCTAGCGGCCATCCGAAAAAATTGCAATCTAAGATAGGATGGCGCAAGCCGTCGTATCTTAGATATGTTTAAGCGTATCTCTGTTTGATGCTTAAACATCCGTCGACGTAGATTGTGAGTTAGGCCGGCTTATCTACTGATAAGCCGGCCTAACTCTTTGTGAATCTACCTATATTTAACTATGTAACTACATTGTTCCACAGAATTCAGTGGAATTGTCAGTGGTAGTAAAATAAGTCCCATGTCATCTGCATTTCTGGAAGCAAGAAAAAGCCCCATATTATTGGTGTCATTATTACTCCTAGTCTGCCTCTTTAAATGGAAACAGAACTACCTGTTCACTGTTGGGCAGCAATTCTTTTTGCCTCAGGCCTCGTACACACAACCGTTTTCCTCGACAGAATTCATCAAGAAACTTGGTGGAAGAGCTTTTTTGCAGATGAAAACGGCCGTGTATATTTTTATTTAAGAAAACTGACGTGGAACTTGACGAGAAAAAAAGAGAACAATTTCCTTGTTGTGTTTCTCGTTGGGCTGGTTTACGACGAGAAACACGTTCGTGTGTATGCTTAGAAACCCGCACGTGCTCTGATTAAAGTATGAGACGTGAGCGCACCTTCGGTAAAAGTAGCGTTCGTAATGGAGATAGCACATCTGTCACGCTTTAACAGACTGAAAAGCGCGAATCGTCTCCTACCAAACTTTTTCTTAACATGCAGTAACATGAGATTAGCAAAAACAGCCCCAAGGGTTGTGCCAGTGGAATCGAACATCTCCTTTATAGTGCCGTTGTACGTGTTGAACGTCACCGCGTTTGAGAACGACGAGATTTTGTCTTGACAGTGTGTACGCAAAGAAAGCTTGTCAAGATTCTCGACAAGCCTAACAAGAAACTCGTTGAGGAAAACGATGTTTCATTTACGACAAGTTCCTTGGTCGTATGTAGGAGGCCTCATAGTAGAATGATCATCTGCAGTGCCAACATTATGCTGCCACCCTGTGGACTACAAAACTGCATGTGGCCAGTTGGACAGCCCTGTGTTGAAAAAATAATACTTAGCCTGGTCATGGAAATTTCCATTGTCCATATTTTACAAATCATTCCAGTGTTGGTGTAGCTCCCTCTTATCACAGATAATGTCATATAAGAAAAACATGTATGGCGGTAAGATGTAACCAGACTATACATGTGGGTAGAAATCCGAGGATGGAGAGTGGTTGTAGGTTAATGCAACATGTTAATCAAAAGTATCGGTGTTGATCATGCTCAATGCACTCCAGAAACAGGAAGTATCTTTTGGCACCTGTGTCATCTTTTAGCCTCTCATTATGGTTAAAGACTACATACTGTAGTCTGGAACACTAGACATTGGCATGGTAACCATCACCAGGGAGACCGGTAAACATTGGCAGCTTGTCAAAACCGTGGCCAGCAGCAGGGTGCAAAAAGTGGCAATCGCAAGGATTGTACAGCACAAGGGATAACAAACAAAACTGAATCAGTGACATAATAAAGTACAGTTGGGGAAGGGGGGGGGGTTAGCAAAGGGGGAAAATTAGCCAAAACCATAAAAATAATCATAAAAGCGACTGACGAAAACATAGAAGAAAACAAATAACAAGTAAATGGTAATCACTCTAAAATATCAATGGACACTTGCAACTCAATTATTGCTGTCTATCTTTTGGAAAATAATATGCATACTTTTGCAGCATAAAAAAGTGAATGTATTATTTTTTTGCATATGAGCCAGCAAAGCATTGCAACTGCTGTCAGTGGATTTAGGGTGCAATGCCAGGCTCCTTCAGATTATTTCTCCAGCTTTCAGTCTGTACCGAGGTGTGCACTTTCTATTGGAGAGCTAGAGGGTGGTGTCACCGTACTTGCATTCCATTAAACACTACACTTTTATTAGGCTTACAATCTCGATATGCAAAGCTAATCAACTGCTGGGCTCTGTTTATACAATTACAGTAAAATGGTATCATTTTCTGAATTTATTGAGTTATGTTTTACTAATCTAACTATAAGTGTTTTGGTAAATGAGCTTTATTAATTGTTAATCATAAGGGAGATTTGTGATTCTGTGATAACACATGTTTGCAGCTGTTAGACTGTCATCAGAATATCTGCCAGCACAGTTAGACTATAATTAACAGTAACTGGCCAGTACTGAAAAATGTATTGTACTGTCTACTAGTTTGAGCCCTAAGAAACACATTAATAGCATAGCTCCTAACTCTCCCTGATTTCGAGGGACTGTCCCTGATTTGTCTTTCTGTCCCTCTTTCCTCCTCATTTGTCCCTCATTTTGGTCTGATCTATATAGTTCTATATAAAATACACTTTTTACCTTTCAAAAGGTGTTTCTGAATGCTAAACCTTTCATCCAATTTCTAAATTGCTGCATTTGTAGATGTCAAAAGCCAATTTAAAGGAACGTGGTAGTAAAAAAAAGTACTTGTGAGTTTAATAATTTTTTGGGGTATATTTCCCCTTTAAGGGGGCGTGGCAGGGGTCTGTGTCCTATGCCTACATACTTTTGCTAATAGGTGTCCCTCGTTCCCATCTCAAAAAGTTGGGAGGTATGCAATAGTGATGTGAAACCAAACAAAGTTAAGCACAATTCGAGATTTTCCTAGCTGGTGACGGAAAATATTAATTATATGAAGACAGGAGGCGAGTATCTTATGCATTATCTTTCTTTAATAATGCCCATAGCAGAAATACAACTTTTACAGTGATTTCAAGTAGAAAAACGTTTTAACTTGAAAGAAAAAGAAGAAACTACAATACCCAGCAGCCCTCAGGCTGGGTCTGCCAATCAAGAGGCAGGACAGCCGGTATATAAGGGGCTGCCTCCTTAGAACCCTCCTCTTTCTTGAAGCGAATCGGCAGGAAACCTGGAACAGAAAACAGTTCGAAACACCGGAACCGTGGCAAACTGGAGCTTCGGTACAGTATTCAGACGACGGTATCCAGAATCCGGGTCTGGAACGCAGTAGGCACCTCCACTTTCGGTCTGCGGTGAACTAAACCTCATGGATCGAAACGAGAACAGCCATCCCAACGGGGATAATGAAGAACGAACTCCCGAGACGTATCAGCCTCCGACTTGCAGGATGCGTGATTCAACGGCCTAGAACGAGAGAGACAACATCGTGATAGGGTTGGGTCGGGAGGGAAGATACTCGCCTCCTGTCTTCATATAATTAATATTTTCCGTCACCAGCTAGGAAAATCTCGAATTATACATCAGACAGGAGGCTCATATCTTATGCAAGTTCAAAGCTACAACAATGTATATGACTAATAACAATTGAAATAATATATTAAACTGACATAGATATGTGTACCTCCGGTCCAAAGCGGAATTGGCGGAAGGCGGTCGCTGACGACCAGTCCGCTGCTAGCAGTAAGTCACAGAGGAAACCGGAAAAGAAGTTTAACGTAGGAAACGAAGAGTTGGAAGGATTGCGAAGATCGCAGCGAGGCTGTCGAGGGCTCCTAAGTCTGTAGACAGCGGACCACACACAGGTGTGGATGTACGGGGAAAAACGGGTAGAAAACCGATTGAAGTTCCGCCTTGTCCACGCACGACGGAAAAACTCGACTCTGAGGCGAGGAATGACGCCCGGATATGTCCAAAGCCCTGACGTCTGACACACGATGATGGAAATCAGACACAAGAAGCCAGTAAGCTCGAAGGACAATAACCTCAAAACAGAGTGTCAACGTCCCCCAGTCCGAGAACATGGTCAGGACCTTGGTCACATCTCAAGTGTGTTGGTACTTCGGGCGTTTAACTTAACGCCTTCAAAATCGACACACCAACGGATGTTTACCCACAGGTAACGAGACTACACGGAAGTGGTAGGCTGAGAACGCAGAGCGATAGACTTGAAGAGGGCTAAAGGGCCTCCCGGAATCCAAAGAGTCCGCCAGATAGTTGGCCACTACAGACCTAGGCGCCTGAACGGGAACGACCCGTCGTTGATCACACCAAGTAACCCACAGTCCCCAGGTTGATCTAGATGCCGATCTAGTCCCGGAGCCCAGGCCAAGGCCAGGAGATCCCTATCTGTTCCTGAAAGGTCGTAGTCTGCGACCGGCACCCCGAAACCAACCATGTGAGGAGAGGTAGGATGTGCTTTGTGAATAGAGGGTGCAGAACCCCGTTCGGACCAGCGAGGAGATGAGGGGAATGAGGACGCAACCTGGGGAGTTCCACAGTCCTCCTCAGAAGGAGGGGAAACCATGGTTGCGTCGGCCACCATGGAGCGAGCCGCACGACTGATGCTCTCAGGTTCGCTATGTGAAGGAGGACCCTGAGGATCATCGGGAACAGGGAAACGTGTAATGTGACCCCTGTGACCACGTTTGGTGGAGGGCGTCCACAGGGTGCGCCTCCAGATCCGGCCTCCGGTTGTAAAAGCGCGGGAACTGATGTTTGAGACGGGGAACGAACGGGTCCATAGAGAAGGATCCGCGAAGTGAGCGAGGGTCAGGGACCCTGACCGGAGCCGTCGCCAATAGCTGGAATCGATCAGGTAACGAGAAATCCAATCTGCCACCATACTGGGGTAGTCTGGGGCATATCCCGCAACGATGTTGCATTCCTGGCAGAAGTGCCCGAAGTCTTTACTAGATCCGCTAGGATACTGGAACAGGGGCCCCCCCAAGCGATCGACGTACCGGACTGCGGGTACGTTGTCCATACGCAATAACACACATCAGCTGGACGTGTGTGGCAACGGACTCCTGATGGCAAGAGAGCCATCAGGGGTTTTACGTGTTGATGTGCAGCAGAGAGTCCTCTGCGGACCACGTCCCACCAGTGGACGAGGGACTGCACCGAGCACCCCAGCCGAGGCGGCTGGTATCCGACCCTATGACGAAATCCGGTGAGGAATTGAATATGGTCTCGCCGCTCCGTTTGACGGCATGACATAACCACCACCGTAATTCCATCATGGCTTTTGGGTCCAAGCGACTTAGATTGCATAGCGAAGCCCCTAGCGAAGATGTAGAGTCTCGAGTCTCTGAAGGACTCGATAGTGAAGAGGGGCCGGAAAGTGGCCTGGATTGACGCCGAGAACAGGCCGACTAAGCGAGTCAGTCCGAGCAAGGACACTCGCTGCTGCCCAGCACGATATTGATGTCTTAGCGGATGGCGACTAATTGGGTATGGGTAGTCGAAGGGTCGCTCGGTTGGTGTCCGCCCAGGACCCCAAAAAACTCTATCTCCTCATATGGGGAGAGAATAGGTTTCTCGTGATTTATGAGGAGTCTCAGATCTCGAAGCGATCCGACCATCCAGGAGGTGTGTTCGCTCGCTAGGCAAGGGGAACGAGCCATTAAAGTAGGTAGTTCGAGTCGATGCTCAGCCTCACCCCTGTTCCGCAGGGTTAGTAACTTGGTGAGATGTCTCGAGCTCCCACCGGGCGAAAACCGCCTCTCCTTTTTCCTGATCAGGAAGATGTAGCTGAGGAAGCTCAGAGAGAGCGGGTCCATCTCTACTATCGCCTGTATGGTCCAAAGGTCTTGCAACCTGTAGTCTATTAGGACGGTGTTTAGGGTTGAAAAACCGAATGAGATGGGGAACCAGGTCCATGTCTGGCTATATAACTCCATTGTCCTACCGACTTAATGATATCATCAATTAGCGTGATCCCATTGGGCTAGGTCCACCGGCTGTACAGAGGCGGTAGCCTGCTCACTAAGACGTAGGGTTTGGTGATAGGTCCAGAAGATCCAAGACCCAGTACTGTAAGGTCCTAAAGGCCCTCTCTATTCCCTTCCTGGAATGCTGCATGATTATGAGATCCACCTCTGGAGTGAGCACCACCGTATTTGGCAATGAAAGGACGAGATTCCGCCCTCAACTTGTTCGGTTAGCGTGCCGACCGATCTCCGGGTCCAGCATTCTATATATTGGGTCACCTCGGGTAGAGGTGCCTAGTCAACGGAGTGTGGATGGCTAATCACCCCCTGGTCGAAAAAATGGTACTCAACTAGAGTCCAATAAGGTTTTACCCTGGGACTCAGGGTTGGCGTCGTCATGAAGCGCCATGTGCCCACTGCTCACATAATCATCATCATTTTTCATCCTCAGACTCAAAGGTGTTAGCCGCCTCGTATTCCGCTGACGACTCTGGAAGAGTCCACGAGGAGTCTGGCTCAGTCCGTCTAGCGGACAGCTGCCTCTGCATGAGCATCTCCCCGAGGCTCGGGGGTCAATTGGAGTCTGGGAAGGCAGTGGGTCGGCAGTCCTGGGAGGGTACTGCCTGGGGCATGTTATTTCCTTCCCCTGCCGGGGAGTCGGAGGCCACATCAACGTGGCGGCGTGTTAGGGACGCCATGCCCTACTTAGGGGCGTTATATCATTGCCGGGTGATCCGGACATAGGGGGGTGCAGGTGGGTTTGGAACAACCGACGCCCTGGAAGTCTGGACGGATCTACCGCTTAGTTCAGGAGCCTGTGCGGCACCGAGGTAGGCTGGGCCTGCTAGGGCTGAGTCCATCGCTTCCGTGGCACTAGCAGGGGTAAGGCCCTGTCGTCAGCCATAGGAGAGGAGTCTGCTGTCTGCGGAAAGCACAGCAGTGCAGCACAGTAAACTGGAAGTTATGTACTATAATTTATATATTTATTTCTATACTTTAATTATTTAATTATTGTAATAATTTGTTCATTTATTTATATATTTATTTATTCAATTATAGAATGTATAATTTGTTTATTTATATATTATAATTTGTTATTTATATGTTTATATATTCATTCAATTTATTTCTATAATTTAATTTATTTAATTATGGTTATAATTTATTTATATGTGTTTATTCATTATAATTTGCTTATTTATATATTTATTATTCATTCACTTATATCTACTTATTCATTCATTTATTTATATATTTATTTATGTATTTGATTCTCCCTATAACAAGTTATTTAATTATTTATCATTTAGGATATCTAAGGGAATAAATTCCCCAGGGACAATACTGCAGAGGAAACTGATGCGCGGTTCGTTCCCCCCAACAATGTATAGAATAATACATTGAGGGGAGAGATTCCCCAGCAAGTCAGGGTAAACTGACGCGGAGAAACCACGTCCTGTACCCTACACCGCTCACCGTACACTGGCGTAGCGATGCAGGGGGAGCGAGGACCGTGCTCGAGGACGTAGTCTCGCGAGACTACGGCCTCAACCTGATCCGAGGGAAATCCCGCTCGCCCCTAGGAGGCGCGCGGCCCGGAGGGAAAATCGCGCGCCCCGAAGGGAAGAGCGCGCGGTCCGGAGGGGAGAGCGCGCGGTGCGTCGCGAAAAGGGCGCGAATCGGAAGGAGAAGCGTGACGTTGCCAGGCAAATGGCGACGTCTCGCGATACCACGGAAACTCTATGTGAGGGAGAGTTATGACCGCCGGTCACAACGTCCAGGCAATCGGGAGGTGTGCGTCGGCCGGAGCCCAACCAGAAGGTTGGAAGGGGAGGGGGAAAAGTAAAGTACTAGCACAGGGGAGACTGAAGGTGAGGGGAAAAAACGCTGACTTAGCAGAGGGTGTCGAAGCTTCCCACATCAAAGGGAGGGAACAAAGAAAGGGAAAAAAGCCAGGTCAGAATGGTTACCAAAACGAAACAATAAAAAGAACAACTGAAACGTGATTCAGATAAAACTTACCTGACACCGGGCTTCGGTATCAGGGACACAGGCACAAAAATGCAAAATGTTAAACATGATTTGAACAATCTACCTGAGACCGGGATACGGTAAAAGGGGGGGGGCACAGACAAAATGCAAAATTGAAACATGGTCCAAGCAAATTTACCTGACACCGGGATACGGTAACAGGGAGACAAATGCAAATCGGGGGAATATTAGGGAGAAACTCCCAATATTCCACGAATTAGCACACAATCAAAGATTCTAACAAAAATTACCTGACACCGGGAAATACGGTATCAGGGACACACTATTTTGTAACACAGCAATCAAAGAATAAAAGGTACATGAAATAACTTATCTTGTATGCTCTGCCATGAGCAGAAAGAAAGAGGAGGGTTCTAAGGAGGCAGCCCCTTATATACCGGCTGTCCTGCCTCTTGATTGGCAGACCCAGCCTGAGGGCTGCTGGGTATTGTAGTTTCTTCTTTTTCTTTCAAGTTAAAACGTTTTTCTACTTGAAATCACTGTAAAAGTTGTATTTCTGCTATGGGCATTATTAAAGAAAGATAATGCATAAGATATGAGCCTCCTGTCTGATGTATAATTGACAGTCACTGAATGCCCTAAGAAATGGGCAAACCCCAAACATACCATCCAAACCCCACAAAAGTCTTTGAAGGAAAATCTTATAAGTGTTTCTGGCCTTTTTTAAGGCCAATTTGCAAACTTTTAGTTTGGGTAGATCTTTTAATAAGGCATAAAAGGCATATTAAAAATACACAATTACTTTAAAAACCATGCCTTAAACCGTCATGTGATGTGGGACACTTGTAAGATGTACTTCAGCAATTACAAAACACTCCATGCCCCAAGGAAGCTCATGGTTAGCAACAATCTATGTGTCACAGCAATACACTGACCAGCGAGTAGGTGTCCTACTGACTGTCACTCTGCTCCCTCCCATACTGCCCCCCTCCCATCATGCTGCCCTCTAGTTACACCTCTGCTGCACCCTGTAGATAGCTCATCCCAGAACCCTGCACTCTGTAGGTAGCTCATGCCAGAACCCTGCACTCTGTACATAGCTCATCCCAGAACCCTGCAACCTGTATATAGCTCATCCCAGAACCCTGAACTCTGTAGGTAGCTCATCCTAGAACCCTGCACTCTACAGGTAGCTCATGCCAGAACCCTGCACTCTGTAGGTAGCTCATGCCAGAACCCTGCACCCTGTATATAGCTCATCCCAGAACCCTGCACCCTGCTTATAGCTCATTCTAGAACCCTGCACTCTGTAGGTAGCTCATCCCAGAACCCTGCACTCTGTAGGTAGCTCATCCCAGAACCCTGCACTCTGTAGGTAGCTCATCCCAGAACCCTGCACTCTGTAGGTAGCTCATCCCAGAACCCTGCACTCTGTAGGTAGCTCATCCCAGAACCCTGCACTCTGTAGGTAGCTCATCCCAGAACCCTGCACTCCATACATAGCTCTTCCCAGAAGCCTGCACACTGTATATAGCTAATCCCAGAACCCTGCACTCTGTGCGTAATGCACTCCAAAACCCTGCATTCTTATATACTTTCTTTTTTTTAAATGAATGTGCTGGGGTTTGTATGTATACATGAGACTCTTGCTTGTGGAACAATAATAAAAGCCTATTTTATAGGTACAAGGAAGCACCTCCCACTGTCAGAAGTTTGACCACGCTCACATTTGCCGCGGGGCACTATGCAAAGTTACTTCCTTCCTCAAGTGCCCCTAAGTCTGAAGTACAAAATTTGGGAGGTATGCTTTAAGTGTTTCATTCGTTTGTATAGACAAAACACGTGGCTTGTTTTAATTATGAGAGAAAATTTTGAGGGTAAATCTTCAACGGGGACAAATATTCTGGGGACAACTGTCAAAGATAGGATTCGCCCTCACTTTAGGGAGATTTACTCTTGCTTTCTGTTGTGTCTCCAAGACAGGAAGTGAAGGGAAATCTTCCCAGCAGGACACAAAAAGCAACAAATAACCTAAAGGGGGATTAATAATTTCCCTATATTATCAAAACACCAAAACAAAGTTTTGCATTCACTTTAGTCAACTCCTATTAAAGCAAATGTCTGCCCCCCCCCAAAAAAAATGTAAAAGCCAGCAGCTACACCTACTGCAGCTGCTGACTTTTAATAATAGGACACTTATCTGCCCTCGAGTCCAGCGATGTCGGCACCACAGCTAAAGTTTCCATCAGCTGTTGGATGCTGCCGCCGCCATTGTGGGTAAGGGAACCTGACAGTGTAGCCTTACGGCTTCACGTCGGGAACACTACTTCGCATTGCATGAGGCCCTGCTCCTCTCTTTCACTGGCCCGGCAACAGGGGAAGGAGGAGGGAGGAGGAGGGAGCCCAACGGTGACGTCATGGGCCTTGGCGCGGACTCCCGGAAGTGGGAACAGGATACCCATCAAAGACAGGTATACTGTCCCCCCTGCCCCCGAAAGGTGCCAATTGTGGCACCAAAGAGGGAGAGGAGACAAATGAGCGGAAGTTTCACTTTTGGGTGGAACTCTGCTTTAAAGGGGTTGTAAAGGAAAACAATTTTTTTCCTAAATAGCTTCATTTACCCTAGTGCAGTCCTCCTTCACTTACCTCATCCTTCTTTTTTGCTTTAAATGTCCTTATTTCTTCTGAGAAATGCTCACTTCCTGTTCTTCTGTCTGTAACTCAACACTGTAATGTGAGGCTTTCTTCCTGGTGTGGAGAAAGCCTCTTTAGGGGGGAGGGGGCGAGCAGGCAAGTCAGGACACTCTCTACCTTGCAGATAGAGAAAGGAGCTGTGTGTTAGTGGGCGTCTTGACACTCCTGCTCACTCCCTCCCCCCTCAAGAGGCTTTCTCCACACCAGGAAGAAAGCCTTGCATTACGGTGTTGAGTTACAAACAGAAAGTGAGGATTTCTCAGAAGAAATAAGGACATTTAAAAGCAAAATTGAAGGATGAGGTAAGTGAAGGAGGACTGCACTAAGGTAAAGGAAGCTATTTAGGAAAAAAAAAACAAATTCTTTACAACCCCTTTAACTTTGCACTGAGATGGGGGGTATTGTTTTATGGTTCCAGATCTCAGATAGATGAAAATGAAATACAGGGTGTTTAGATTTAGGTAAAAGAAAATCAACAAAGATCACAGAAAAAATACTAACTTAATGTTACATTTTCAAATAAGCATCTAACATCCATCCTATTAAGAGTTAAAATTCCTAGTACTTTTCAGACAATGAGCTTGACTTCAGATACATCAAAAAGTTAAATTAGTCTCTGGTTCAAACAACGCCTATTGCCATGTTTCTAAAAATGCATCAAATAGCAGCACAGTAAACATGTTGTTATGGTAACTTTAATCATGAAAGCTGCAAGGTTAAGAGGGGATGCGGCTGAATCAGAAACGTCTCCTTCTCCTAATTTATATAAGAAGCTGGCACAGTGTAGGCAGTGTTAGGTTCCCCCTCCTCACTTGAAACTCCCTAATAACATGTAGATAGAACTTCAGGATCCTTACTTCTATTGTTCATCAACCGTAGCCGGTCTAGACACTGATATTTGTCAAATATGCATTAGATTGAGTCCATCGATGTGCATAGATTCACAGGTAACACCAGTAATTATGAAGATGCCATAGTCATATTCATCTAGACATGTTCTGTGATGTTGAACAACATTTTGCTACTTATGTGAGAATCTTATATACAGTGGAAACTCGGATTGCGAGTACACAGTTAATGAGCATTTCACAATACGAGCACTGTATTTAAAAAAAAACTTACTCAGTTTGCAAGTGCTGCCTTGCAAAGTGAGCAGGATTCAAGCCAAATTGATGTGCAATACTGCGTTTGGCTGCCTGAGGTAGGGGGCGCCGGAGCCGTGCAGAGCCGAACGGCGCCGTTCGTAAAATCTCAGTAATGCTCAGTTCCCAAGCCTTTCCAAGGTTTTCCAAGTACAGCTGAGGTGTCCTCGGGCCTTTCCGAGTGATTCTGAGGCTCTCCGGTGCCCCCCTCCCCCCAACTCTGGCCACATGCGGTATTGCATGTCATTGAAGTCAATGTGGAACAAATTATTTTCATTTCCATTGACTTCAATGGGGAAACTCGATTTGATATGCGAGTACTTTGGATTACGAGCATCAGCATTCTCCTGGAACAGATTATGCTCGTAATCCAAGGTTCCACTGTAGTTCTAAACCAGGGATCCTCAAACTACGGCCCTCCAGCTGTTGTAGAACTTCACATGCCATGAGGCATTGTAACTCTGACATTCACAGACATAACTAGGCATGATGGGAATTGTAGTTCTGAACAACTGGAGGGCCATAGTTTGAAGACCCATGTTCTAAACAGTAACTCAGTCACCTTAGTCCAATCACCATGGAATGTGTCAAGGTAGATATTGTTTGCCCAAGAACATTATAGAAGGTGTGAAAGTTTCTGTAATTATCCTGTTCTAATTACATAATCCAACTATCATGAGGCCACAAATTACATAATCCAACCACCACGATACCACAAATTACATAATCCAACCACCATGATGCCACAAATTACATAATTCAACCACCACGATACCACAAATTACATAATCCAACCACCATGAGGCCACAAATTACATAATCCAACCACCATGATGCCACAAATTACATAATCCAACCACCATGATGCCACAAATTACATAATTCAACTGCAATGATGCCACACAATCTGAGACAAGTTGTAATCATTCAAGTTACATGGTTAGAAGTGCTAAATGTTGGAAGGTGTGAAAGTTTCTGAACCACCCTGTTATATATACATAATCCAACTATCATGATGCCACAAAGTCTGGGACAAGTGGTAATCATATAAAGCAGGGTTCTGGGCATTTTATTTTGCAAGCTAAAATAAATCACATTAAATAGTCCCTAAAACATATTAATAGCTCCCCAATCGTTCCAGAAATCATTGCAAACACTTGCCTTATATCCTCCAGCTTATGTTGTGGCCCTATCCATCATATGTGTGGGCATGTGAAGCCCAGTTCCTTTTTCTTCCTGGTTTTCAGAGAGAGGTGCATGCTGGGCGATTTTTAGGCATAGTAATGCCCAGAGACTCCTGGGAGTGTCATCATTTCCCAGGAGGCAATGGGGTCTCAGGACAGGAAGTTGAACCACCTATAATCAGGAACTAGGCAGTTTACGAATACTGCCTAGTAACAGCCAGATAGAAGTGAGTAGAATTTTTTTTTTTTTTTTTTTTTTACATTAAATTACATAATCCAACCACCATGATGCCACAAATTACACAATCCAACCACCACGATGCCACAAATTACATAATCCAACCACCATGATGCCACAAATTACATAATCCAACCACCATGATGCCACAAATTACATAATCCAACCACCATGATGTCACAAAATACATAATCCAACCACCATGATGCCACAAATTACATAATCCAACCACCATGATGTCACAAAATACATAATCCAACCACCATAATGCCACAAATTACATAATACAACCACCATAATGCCACAAATTACATAATCCAACCACCATGATTTTACAAATTACATAATCCAACCACCATGATGCCACAAATTACATAATCCAACCACCATGATGTCACAAATTACATAAGCCAACCACCATGATGCCACAAATTACATAATCTAACCACCATAATGCCACAAATTACATAATCCAACCACCATGATGCCACAAATTACATAATCTAACCACCATGATGCCACAAATTACATAATCCAACCACCATGATGTCACAAATTACATAATCCAACCACCATAATGCCACAAATTACATAATCCAACCACCATGATGCCACAAATTACATAATCCAACCACCATGATGTCACAAATTACATAATCCAACCACCATGATGTCACAAATTACATAATCCAACCACCATGATGCCACAAATTACATAAACCAACCACCATGATGTCACAAATTGCATAAGCCAACCACCATGATGCCACAAATTACATAATCCAACCACCATGATGTCACAAATTACATAATCCAACCACCATGATGTCACAAATTACATAATCCAACCACCATAATGCCACAAATTACATAATCCAACCACCATGATGCCACAAATTACATAATCCAACCACCATGATGCCACAAATTACATAATCCAACCACCACGATGCCACAAAGTCTGGGACAAGTGGTAATCATTCAAGTTACATGGTTGGAAGTGCTAAATGTTGCCAAATCTAAAAAAAATACTTGGCTAAGCAAAAATTGTTTATTATTGAAGAACAAGGCCAGTTAAATGTAGTAAACTACTACTAGCATTCGCTGTCTTTACCTTTTTACAACTGTCTTGTGTGTTGCTGTTGAAAACCAGCTCTGACCAGGGGACTCCTTGGAAAAGCACATTACCACACACAGAGCAAAAATGTAGTGTCAAAGGGTGGTCCAGACTGTTGTTGCTCAGGGGCTTCTGCAGTCTTTTTGTCTGCTATTGGATTTGTATCGCATGAGGCGTTCACGAGATGATTACATTACTGAGCTCTAACGTGAAAAATTAAATGACAAGCGGATCATCCTAGGAAGTTCAAGCTGTCATTCCCTAAACCAAAAAAAGCTAACACCATGCTGGATTAGATACTTTAAGTAATATTTCTTTTTTTTTAAGGGATGGGCATAAAAAACATGTACTTTATACAGTAATGGGGATCTTTACTTTAGAATTAAAGAACGGGAAATAGGAAGGGGATCTATTTAATTAATCTTTCCTCTTTTAACAAGAGTGGAGGGAGATGGTTTTTGCTTTGAGGTGGACATTCTGGGGTCAAAATGCACAGGCTTTAACGTGGTGTTAAACCCAAAAGCAAACATTTATTATATTGCAGCTTACCAATCATTAGATCGATGGCTGCATTTGTTTTCTTTTTTAGACTTTATTATTTTTTCACCTGGTGATCTGGCCAGTAAGTCTGTTTTTCAAATGCAGATGTATCAGTCACAGGGGTGGTTTCAATGATCAGCTTTTATTTTATGTAAAATCCTTTATCCCAAAAGGAGCAAAACTGTTTGCTGTAACTGTTTATTAAGTATTAGCTGGAGTCTGGCTACAATTTATAGTGTATTTACTTTCTAAATATCGGTATACATCTAACACTACCCACCCCTCCCCCCCAGACTGACAATGCCGCTATCCAAAGGTGCCCCCCGTGCTTCATTGCCCAGAGTGGAGGCACTCTAATACATAAGGGCTCAGATTCTCAAAGTGCTTACGACGGTGCAACGCAATGTGCGCCGTCGTAAGTCCTAATCTGGGCCGTCGTATCTATGCGACTGATTCTTAGAATCAGTTACGCATAGGTAACCATTAGATCCAACAGGCGTAAGGCTCTTACGCTGTTGGCTCTTAAGTGCAATTTTTTTTTTCGCCGCTAGGTGTCGCCTCCGTCGTTTTCCCGATCGAGTATGCAAATTAGCAAAATACGCAAATTCCCGAACGTACGACCGGCCGACGCAGTGAAGATACAACGTTTACATACGATTTGCGACGCGTAAAGTTGCCACTGCTATATGAGGGGCAACCAATGTTAAGTATGGCCGTCGTTCCCGCGTCGAAATTTAAAAATTTACGTTGTTTGCGTAAGTCGTCCGTGAATAGGGCTGGACGCCATTTACGTTAACGTCGAAACCAATGACGTCCTTGCGACGTCATTTAGCGCAATGCACGTCGGGAAATTTTAGGGAGGGCGCATGCGCAGTACGTTCAGCGTGGGAACGCGCCTAATTTAAATGATCCACGCCCCCTAGCCGGATCATTTGAATTAGGCGGGATTGCGCCAGAGGATTTACGCTACGCCGCCGCAACTTTACAGGCAAGTGCTTTGTGAATCAAGCACTTGCCCGTAAAACTTGCGGCAGCGTAACGTAAATGAGATACGTTACGCCGCCGCATTTTTAAGCCAGTCTACGAGAATCTGGCCCAGGGTATTTTACTGGTCAGATAACCAGGTGAAAACCAGAGGGGAAACAGCCTTTAAAAAAAAAACAAATGCAGCCACCACATCTCAGGCCTCGTACACACGACAGAGATTCTCGGCAGAATTCGCCGAGAAACTCGGTCAAAACCCGGATTCTGCCGAGAATCTCTGTCGTGTGTACACTTTTGGCTCGATGGAGCCGCCGAGGAACTCGACGAGAAAATAGAGAACATGTTCTCTATTTTCTCGTTGTCCTCGTTCTTCTATGGGAGAAGCCGGCCCGCCGAGCTCCTCGGCGGCTTCATCCCAAAACTCGACGAGGAACTCGACGTGCCAAGCACGTCGAGTTCCTCTGTCGTGTGTACGGGGCCTCATGATTGGTATTTTGCAGTATATTATTGTTTTGTTTTGGCTTTAATGCTTCTTTAACCACTTCAATACAGTGGACTAATTCACCTTCCTGCCCAGACCAATTTTCAGCTTTCAGCACTATTACATTTTAAATGACAATTGTGCAGTCATGTGACGCTGTACAAACAACATTTTTATCATTTGTTTCCCACAAATAGAGTTTTCTTTTGGTGGTATTTGATCACCTTTGGGGTTTTTATTTTTTGTGCTACAGTACAAATAAAGAAATACTGAAAATTTGAAAAAAAAAAGTTTTCTTTGTTTCTGTTACAAAACATTGTAAATAAGTATGTTTTCTCCTTCACTGATAAGGCAGTACTGATTGGCACTGATGAGTTGGCACTGATGATGAGGCACTTATATGTAGCACTGATAGGTACTGATAGGCAGCACTGATAAGCAGCACTGATGGGCACTGATATGCAGCACTTATGGGCACTTATATATGGCACTGATATTCAGCACTGATGGGAACTCATAGGTGGCACTGATGGGCACTCATAGGTGGCACTGAAGGACACTTATAGGTGGCACTGGTGGGCACTGATGGGTGCGCACCGACCTAGTGCATTACCGTTTAAAGGATTTTATTAAATGAAATAAAACAATGATCTTACTCACAAAAGGAGTTGTAAAAAGCACTTGACAAGATTAATAAAATCCTTTAAACGGTAATGCACTAGGTCGGTGCGCCCTCCTTTTTCTTTTCTTTTTTAGTTGCATGAATTCCCATGGTTCTGAGGAGGGCTGCAAGATTCTAGACTTTGCCTTGAAATTGGATTACGTTTCCCTTTAGCGGAAAACACCAGAGCGCAGGAGAATTTTTCGTGGGCACTGATGGGTGGCACTGATAGATGGCTCTGATAGTCAGCATTGATCGGAAGGGAATGGCAGGCATCCCTGATGAGCACAGAGTGCCAACCCCAATGGAAACACTAGTTTACAAGAAATGTATATAAATGTACATTCCCAAAGATTATCACAATATTATCTCTTAGTTTAAAATATTATTAGCTTTTGCCTGGCATTATTTATAATGTGTCTAAGAAGGGCAGGAAAAGTTTGATCTAAATTTTGAATTCAATAGAAATAGATTTTGGTGACATACTTTGTGTGAAAAAATATCAACGTTGTTGTAAACCCTTAGTGAAGTGACTGGCCTCAGACAATACACAGAGAGGAAACAAATAAGTTGCACCTGTTTATCTGCAGTCTTCTCTTCTCTACGCCCTTTCAAAATGCTGAAATTATAAAGCTTGGCTGAGCTGTCAGAAAAGGGGTGGAGAGCTGAAGTTACACTCTGCAGAGCTTAGTGAGGAGAGGTTTGAGAACTGATTGGAAGGAAGGGGCACACTCAGCTGGAACTCACTCCCCTGTCACCATTTGTTTCTTGGTGTCAGGAAAACTTGTCAGAAATGATTCATGCTGATAGCAGAAGAACAAAGCAGCAGAAAAATTGAGACAAATACAGGCTATAAAGAGATATGCTTTGTTCATATTTCATCTCTTAGGTTTACAAACCACTTTGATTACACAACTATCATTTTTTCATGAGGAAATCATTGTGGGATAAGATTATAAATGCAGGTAAAATAACTCATCCACCCTAATTAACTGATCCTTTTTGAGTGCTCAAAACAAAACTGTGTCTGCTGCATCCATACCCTTTGCAGCACTGGTTAACTTCAATCACTACACAGAGTGGTAACCACTATTCTGAAGGGTGCCGATATACACGTTGGTCCTCTTCATTGCAATATGCAGACTCTCTTCTCTTGCCAGCCCTCCCCAGATCAGGATGTATTTAATAAATCCACTTAATCTGCCAGCAGTGTGATGGGTCTGTGTGATAAACAGTAAGGTCATATTTAATTCTGTAGAACAAGAGTAGAATTGGTTCAGAGGAGGCAATACAAGAACATACGGTGTCTGTGGAGGTTATCACCAGCCAGTTCTCAGATAGGCCAGTAACCAGCCGGCAGCCAGGTCTATTGCAACTTTTTTATAGATCCCTTTTGTACCATGTAGCAGCAATACCACAGTAATAACGACATACAGTACACAATATAATAAATTCTAGTCTTGTTTTATTACACAACATATCACTACTATTAATTAGGTGTGTTTTTACTACAGTGGTAGACACAGGGCTCAAGTCCTGCGGGAACGCGTGGGAACGGAGTCCCTGTACTTTTTTCACAGCAGGAACGCAGTTCCCTTTGCAGGACTAGAGCAGCCAAGCCCCCCGAGCCAACCCTTTCACTAAGCGGTGATGCCCAGCTCGAGTCACTGTCAGGGGCAGGCGAACCTTAGTAATCCTTTATGTTACTGGCCGCTTCCTGTATATGGATTCATCAGGAAGTGTAAAAACAATTCCTTGATGCCGCAATGTCTCCTGGGAGCTTTTGTCATTGTTCCCATGAGACATTGTGGAGGTCTGCCGCGAGTTATTGCGGGATTTAGAAAGAAAGTTCGAAAGGATCGGAAAAAAAAAATGCGGTTTAGTAATTATGCGGGGTAAAAATGACCGCACCAGCCAAGTAGATACTGGCTGGAAAAAGTGCCCAGAGGCGATTCAGTTCGCATGCGTTGCGCTATACAAGTCATTCATTCATTCATTCATTCATGAGCGTATCATTTTTTTTATTTGTTTTTGGTGAGGGAGTGGATCTTGGGTGGGAGTTCCCACACTTTTTTCCCCAGGACTTGACCCCTGGGTAGACATTATAGGGATGACTGGAACAAGAAAACGTGAATAGAAAGCCGAACCTTGATAAATCCAGGGAGTCATTTATCAAGGCAGGCAGATGTAACTGTTGAGAACAGAACAAACGCATGTACAACTCCTGTTCAGTAACACCCTTCTCTGAGGCGTTCTTGATAAGTTACCCCTTTTTCCAGGTAATTAACAATGCTTTGATATATTCTTTTTAATCTATGGCTTAAAGTGGTTGTAAACCCTTTACAACCACTTTTTCCTACAGGTAAGCCTAGATTAAGGCTTACCTGTAGGTGCTGGAAATATCTCCTAACCCTCCGCGGTTTAGGAGATATTTACAATTGAGACAGGCTCCCATGTCTACGGTGCAGGCGCACTTTAGAAACGGCGACCGTGCCTTTTCTAAAGGAAGGGCATGCCGTGACTGGCGGCTCTCGCACGCATGCATGCGCTGGAGTGACGTCACAGAGCCGGGGTTTGCGGCCCCCGGAAGGAAGAGGGCTGAAGATGGATGCTTCCTGCAACAGGGGACAGCGGTGACATCGCAAGGCTTCGGTTTCAGGTAAGTGACACATGCGATGCATAGTAGCCCATTATGCTTTACCTTTGCAGGGAAATAAAGAGGAAGCAGTGGCGTCTCCAGCTTTCTTATTTAGGGGGGGCACATGGGGGGACAGGGACAAAAGTAGGGGGGCCAACTATAAAATGCAATTATATATATATATATATATATATATATATATCCTGGGGCCCTTTACTACGATCCCACTATGGGCCCTTTCACATGTTCTGCAGTGAGCTCCCTTCCTACTATACTGGGGCCCCCCAGGGTGGCAGAAAACAAGAGATATATGTCACCAGCACACCAAGAAAATATAAGGGTCCAAAGCAGTGGGAGAACTATCATTGTTGCAAAGGTTGTCTTGCCACCGGGCCCTGGTGTTCTGCCACAGTGGGGATCCCCAGCTGTCCTGTCCCTGCTATTTACAGCGCTGGTCTGGCATCTGTCTCCTTGGCAGCGGCGGCAGTCTATTAGGACCTAGTGCTGGTGACATTATGGGTGCATGCAGGGGAAGGCTGGCACTATTGGTTATAGAGAGCCGAGCCCCCAGCTGGTCACCTAGCAGCAGTAATGCTGTATAACCTTCTCTGTTGACATGCTGATCGGCATGTGATCCAGGTGATGCTCCCAGTCAGATTTAATAAACACAGTGGGCCAGATTCAGGTAGATCCGTGCAATATTTGCGTGGGCAAAGGGCAACGATTTTTGCTCTGCGCCCACGCAAATATTTTGAAATGCCCGCGATTCACGGAGCAGTAGCTCCGTAATTTGCGCGGGCGATATGCTAAATAGCCCGGCGTAAGGGCGCCTAATGTAAATGATCCCGCCGGGGGCGGGAATCATTTAAATTAGGCGCGCTCCCGCGCCGAGCGAACAGCGCATGCTCCGTCGGGAAACTTTCCCGACGTGCATTGCGGCAAATGACGTCGCAAGGACGTCATTTGCTTCGAAGTGAACGTGAATGGCGTCCAGCGCCATTCACGAATCACTTACGTAAACGACGTGAAATTTAAATTTCACGAGCGGGAAGGGCGGCTATACTTTAGCATTGGCTGCCCCTGCTATAGCAGGAGCAGCCTTGCGCTAAAGTCGCCGTACGGAAACTCCGTACCTTGCGTGCGCAGGGCCCGCGCAACTTTTGTGAATCGGTGGTAGTATGCAATTTGCATACTATACGCCGATCACAATGGCCGCGCCCCCCTAGCGGCCAACGCAAGAATGCAGCCTGAGATATGAAGGCATAAGGAGGCTTATGTCTGTCATATCCTAGGCTGCAGTCCGCGTAGCGATGTTCCTGAATCAGGGGCATTCGCTACGCGGGAGCAAAACAGCTATTGCGCCGCGCAACCTATGGTTGCGCGGGCGCAATAGCTTCTTGAATCTGGCCCAGTATTTATTAGCATCAAGAGTACAAACACATAAATATAATCAACCGTATGATCAGCAGCCATGTGGGCTCTATGCCTGTAAAGTGTGGGCTTTGATCAATAAAATCACTGATATTTATGACTAGGATTTGACTAAGAGCATCACCTGGATTGCATCCCGATCAGCATGTCAGAGAAGGGTCCACTGCTGCTAAGCAATCTGCAGGGAGCTCAACTGTCTACAACCAATAGAGATGGGCTCGGGTGTGTTTGAAATCCCACATGCCCGATCACGCCAGGAAGCCGACACTCCACAGTGCTAATCAATGTATGGGCTGCCTAAGAGCTAAGACCAGCCATAGACAGTTTAAATCGCAGCTGGTTCAGCAGAAACTGGCTGAGATTTGAACCATTAATGAGCAGATTCTATTATAATTATCACTAGTGGTTGCTGTATAGCCACTGGTGATAATCACTGTTTGTCGGGAGAATATAATTGCTGGGCAGGAGGGATATTCCCCTGTCACCACTGTCTGTTGATGGGGGAATCATGCAAGTTTCTTTCATGCAATCTGTGGATGCAGGAAAGAAATTTGCACAGTATATTATCTGCCTAACTAAAAGTGAAAGTAAATTGTGAATGTTTTGAAAGAACAGGAGAGGGGGAGGGAGACAGATGGGGGGGGGAGAGAAGGGATGGAGATAATGTAGTTCAGTGATTACAGTGTACTGCAGTCTGAAGTGCACACACTTAAACACGGTCCAGCCTAGAATATCTGGTTGTGTGAGCGCTCGCATTATGCAGTGTCGGCGAGCAGAGGTAGGGGGAGGAATCCCCCGCAGAGCTGACTGGGGACCCTCTCCCTCTCGGGGAGCAAAAAAAAAAATTGCAAAAAAAAATACAAACATTTTTTTGGGGGGGGGGGCACAGTATGATGTTGGGGGGGTCAGGGCCCCCTCTGCCCCCCCCCCTAGGGACGCCTCTGAGAGGAAGTAAAACCCATCAGTGTTTACTTACTCTTTAAGGGCTAGTTTACACTTGCTTCAAAACAAGCCCCTCAGACAGGCTTTGTTAAAGCTCTCTGAACGCTGGTCACTAAACAAAATGGTTAGCTTACAGTCCTGTTTACACCTTGCTTTTGCTTTGCTTCGGCTTTGCTTCAAACATTATACTCCATGTCGCTTTAGTGGTGCTTCAAATCGTCTTCAAAGCCTCCCTTAGAAGTTTATGGCAAAGCTCGCATGAAGCACCTGCAGCTTTTGAGAGGCATTAATACAGCTTTAGCTTTGCTTTGTTCTGAAGAAATTGCAGGTATGAGGACATCTGCCAAGCTTCAACAAACCTTTAAAAGAGCTTGAATCACTAAAGCTTCACTAAAGTTTTATCGAAACACCACCGAAGCATCAAAACATGTCATAAAAGCATGTTGAAGCAGTAGGCCCTTAAGGCTGCATTTACACCTGAACACGGCGTATTTTACCGCGATTTGCCATGACAAATTGCACGTTTTGTCCTGCGATTTGCCGCGACAAAACGCGGCGTTTTTTAAGCCTAACATACGCCGGAGGGGTGATCAACATTGTCGGCTATGCTGAACGCCGAAAGCCGCCTGAAAAAAAGGTCCGGGACTTGTTTTGAGCTTCAGGCGTTTCGGCGTTCGGCGTGGAGATGTGAACCATCTCCATAGTCGACAATGTTAAATCACCCCTCCAGCGTATTGCAGGCTGCAATAGCGTCGCGCTACAGGCGACAAAACGCCTAGGTGTGAATGGAGCCTTAATGTGTGTTGAAGCCAACGCAAGTATAAATAAACTTTACATGCAGTCAAATCTAAGCCCACTAGATTAAGGGCTAGTTTACACTTGCCTGAAGTTTACACTTGCTTCAAAACATGGCTTCAGACACGCTTTGTTAAAGATCTCTGAACGCCAGTCAAAGCTCCAGTCACTAAATAAAATGGTTAGCATACAGTCCTGCTTACACCTTGCTTTTGCTTGGTGCTTCGATGAGGCTTCGGTGGGGCTTCGATGAGGCTTTGGTGGGGCTTCGATGAGCCTTTGGTGGGGCTTTGGTGAAGCTTCGGTGGGGCTTCAAGCAAGCTTTGCAATAGACTTCTATGGAGCCTTTGAAGACGCTTTCAAACACCACTAAAGCTACATGGGGTATAATTTTTGAAGCAAAACCGAAGCAAAGCAAAAAGAAAAAGCAAGGTGTAAACAGGACTGTAAGTGTAGCACTACCCCCGTAGGAGCTTCTGGTTTAGATTTTTGGGTTTTACACGTTACCTCTAAGTTCGTTGTCTTGGAAAAAAAGTCTGTAGAAACTGCAATGTCCACACAAGATGTAAAACCTTCAACTGTTCGGTTGTATTTTTGCTGCATAAAACTTGTGAAGGAAGTAGAGAGTATGGGGAGAAGGGTAAGGTTCAGGTACGTGGTACAGAATGCACAAAAAGTATTCAAAGTTCCAGTATTCACCACTCACTCCTGAGTGGGTATTGCTCACCCGGATAGACCCCTCTCACATGGCCTAGCAGCCGGGATGATGTGCGGACAGTATAGGAAACAGTCTCTGCCACAGACCGCCTGAGAGCACAGGATGAATTGTCAGGAATCCTCTGCCACAGGATTTAAAGTCCTGAACTTCCTGCCTTACAGCAAAAGAGCCTTTAAGCCAAACCGGCGGACTGTAAGACAAATTGCATAGTGGATTCCTTAATGAGGTCACCAGGCCTATGCCGAGACATCAGCTTGCCTTGCTTGTCTCCTCCAGGGCAGGTCCTCCCCGGTTTCCTTCGCTAAGAAGCTTCCCCCGCTTGAATGGACAGCTTAGGATCCTTTGTAGAACCACAGGCCTACCCGATAGGAATGCAGCCTTGGACCAACGTGGTCCCGGGGCTGGAATCACGGACACTCACCTCCCGCCAGGAGGGCCACGAGGCGAAGGACCCATAAAAACGGTGTCTGCCCTTAAGTATCCCCTCCCAGCATGCTCAGTGGGGCACCACTCCCACTGGGCTGCTGCAGAGAATGGTCACTCAACACACCATGGTTCGCCCGAGTTCCAACATGGGCCTGAAGTGGTAACGCCACCTACAGGCAACAAGGGAAAACTTCTACCGAGCACAACCATAGCTAGAACAGAGGTGAGTTTATATAGAATTAACAGAGTCTAAGCCCAACTATGGCTTAGACGTCCCCTAAATTTATAGTAGCGCCCTTGTGATTGGGACCCCGGCGCTACATAAGCTAACCATTTTATTTAGTGACAGGCGTTCAGGGAGTTTCAATAAAGCTTGTCAGAAGCCATGTTTTGTTTTAAGTGTAAACTAGCCGTTAATGTGTGTTGAAGCCAAATCAAGTGTAAATGAGCCCTTAGACTGCCCAGCTCCTGTCTACAAATCTACATACAGACCGAGAAATGACATAGGACTTTGTACTTACTGTCATATCCATTTCTAATACCGCGTACACACGGACGTTTTTAATGTCATGGAAAAAACAATGTTTTTCTCGACGTGAATTTTGTCAAGCCTGCCTTGCATACACACGATCATGAAAAAAAAAAAATGCTCGAGCAAAGTGTGGTGACGTACAACGGCACTATAAAGGGGAAGTTCCATTCGGACGGTGCCACCCTTTGGGCTACTTTTGCTGATTTTGTGTTAGTAAAAGTTTGGTGAGAGACGATTCGCGCTTTTCAGTCTTCGTGCTTTTCAGTCTGTTACAGCGTGACGAATGTGCTATCTCCATTACAAATGCTAGTTTTACCAAAACGAGTGCTCCAGTCTCATAACTTGCTTCTGAGCATGCACGTTTTTTTCCCCGTCGTTAAAACCTACACACAACCGTTTTTAATGACGTGAAAAACTAGAAAAATTAGAGCATGTTCTAAATGCCCATTTTTCACGTTGAGAAAAATGCTCTGGAGCCTACACACGATCGTTTTTAATGACCAATTTAAAAAATTGCATTTTTCCTGTCATGAAAAACGGTCGTGTGTACGCGACATTGGAGTTCATTGAGGGACAGAGGATTCAAATACACTATTGGTTTTTACTGATGCCTACAGAATATGTGTTTGGATACTGGCAAACAGAGTGTCATTGCTCTGAACTTGCTCCATGGCTAACTAAAGTTTTCAGATTTGCATTCTGTTCTGGGAAAATAACAAGGCACGGTTTCACCTATATTAACCAACTTTCCCTTAAAATGGTTGTAAATCCTTACATTTACCCCGTGAAGTGACTAGCCTTGGATAACATACAGAGATTAATGTATACAATGTTAAATGGAAAGTTCCATAGCATGTTTGAGCATTCCTATAACTTGAATGTCAAATTTGATGTTAATTTCTTTATTTCTGATCGTTAATTGTTGCTAGTATTAATTTTGTGTATACATCTATTGAGTTTTAAAAAGTACCCATGAGACATAGGTTGGAAGCGGGATGATATTTTATGAAATGGATCCATATTGTTTTTTCATATATATTTCTTTTTAATCTATACAATTTATAAGAAAAAGTGCTATAGTGATGGCAAGCACCATAAGGTTAACTAACTGTGATGTGTTTCTTAATAAATCTTTCATTATAGCCATGCTCTTTACCTGGTATCAGCTGTAGCACTAGGTTGCTATAGTGGCACTTTTAGTATATATTGGCGTCATTGGTTTGAGCTGCTGGCTAGCAACGTACATAAGCGGGTGCCTCACGTCATTCCGTCACCGCTGAAGAAGTCCCGCTCCTTTGGGATGTAACGCGTATGGAACACGTGATCGGTGATCGTGATGTCACGCGCATCCTACATACTGTTTCGTGGAGCACAGAGTACAGACTGTTTACACGCTGTGAATTCCTGGCACTGTGGTACAGTGCCTTGCTTGTAAATACATAATTTTACCTTTTATAATAAATTTCATTCAAACGGAGAGCACTAGATTCAGTTTGCTGGTTTGTTTTGGGTGGCATGTTACCTCTGTATCTCCACCGTCTAGGGTACTTGATGAGAGTTGTAGCAAAGGGAATGTCTTTTCTGTGCTTTTATTACCCAGCCGGGTAAAAATGATTAAACAGTTGAAGGGTGAAGGGATAGCAAATAGAAGACCACAGATCCAGGGGTAACTGCATACGGGGAAACAGTCCTGCTTCCAACAACACTTTGTTTCGCCACTCCAGCCGGAGTGGGTTTAGCGCACCTGGACAGGCCTCTCTCACAAGCCTGGCAGCCAGAGTGTCACTCAAACTTAGGATCAAGTCTCTGCCACAGACCCTCCCAAAAGAATGGAGACAATTTTGGTCCAGAATCCTCTCAGTAGATTCAGCACCCGGATCTCCTTCAGGTAGTTTTGCAAGTTAGCGACTGACAGGTGACCAACATCCAGCCTGTCAGATCCTAGGTAGTCCCCGATTAATGGACAGGCCCCTCCTGGAACACCAGCCTCGTGCTTGGTATCCCTCAGACAGACTCCTCATTGGTCAGCCTTCTCCAATTGGACAGACAGCTCGGGACCCCCTCCAAATTCGGGACTTAAGACGATCACTGGGTCCGCACAGCAGATCAATTGCTCCAGGCCAACGTGGTCCTGGAACCAGGAACACTGCTACCCACTCACACCCCAGCCAGAAGGCGCCATATGCGGAGGTGTCGTGGAATGGCTACCCCAATGGTGGGTGCCACACGAGGAAGAACCTCGAGGCAATGGCGTCTGCCCCCTTTATACCCCTCCCCAGCATGCACAGCAAGGCGGCTAACCCCTGACTGGCTACTAAGGAGTGGTACTCAGTCGCGCCTGACCCCACTGCTGCCACCTACTGTCCGGGGGGGGGGGGGTGACCTGAATCCCCGGATGAAAGGTTAGCCCACAGCACAGCCACGCTAGAGCAGAGACCCAACATTTAAACAATCAAACTAATTCAGAGCCAATTATTTCTCTGAATTCTCCCCTAAATTTAACAGCACTGGCTCTGAAAAGTAGCCAGGCGCTACATGTATATGCCCTGTTGGAGTCGATTGATGAGATCACTTACGCTCTAAGCAAAGTATTGGCTTAACATCCTCTAGACCCAGAGTTCCTGGTTTGACTATCCCTTTGAGGGAACCGCTCTAAAGACCTGACTCATATACTCAGGGGTCTATTAGTTGAGGTGAGCTGCTATAACTGCCACTGGTGGAGGTTGTCACGAAAGTCACTTGAAGTATCATCTATTTTCACTTTGGACACTTGCTGGTGTATGCTTGTTACCTGTGTTTTGAAGTAAAATATGAAAAGCATGGACTGTTTGCTCATATAGATATTGATTTTACTATTTTAGATGAGTTTTTAGATATTTTGCGCTGCACTGCTGTTTTACATTTTGAGATTGGGGATTTGATATTTTCACCCTCAGTGTTCTAGCTGCTGTATTTTAGGTTATTTGCACTGGTTGATTCACTATTTTAGTTTTGAGTGTCAAGACCAGTCTGATCATTGGAGGAGAACAGGCTGAGTTAACAGCAGAGCTAGAGAATTGACCATGGTGTGCTCTTCTGCTTAGTGAGGTCAGTTTTTATTAGGAAACCACAGGGACTGTCAGAAATACCAGGGATTTAACATAAAGGAAGCAATACAAAGAGAACAGGATCATTTTTTTTATACAAGTACATGGTACAGCAGACACATATTAGGAATATGAAGTGTTGGGGAAAAAACGCTTTAAGGGTGTATTACCGTAATTATTAACTTAACCACTTCCATACAGGGCACGTATACACCTTCCCGCCCAAGCCAATTTTCAGCTTTCAGCACTGTCGCACTTTGAATGGCAATTGCGCGGTCGTGCTACACTGTACCCAAACAAAATTGGCGTCCTTTTTTCCCCACAAATAGAGCTTTATTTTGGTGGTATTTGATCACCTCTGCGATTTTTTTTTTTTGCGCAACAACTAAAAAAAGACTGGAAATTTTGAAAAAAAATTAAGTTTTAATTTTTTTCTGTAATTTGTTTTGTAAATAAGTAAGTTTTCTCTTTCAATTATGGGCACTGATATGGCGGCACTGGTGGGCACAGATGAGATGGCACTGATGGACATCGATGAGGTAGTACTGACGGGCACAGATGAGGTGGTACTGATTGGCGGCGCTGGTATGCGGCACTGATGGGCACTGATATGCGGCACTGATGGGCACTCATAGGCGGCACTGATGGGCACATGGGCGGCACTGATGGGCACACATAGGCGGCACTGATGGGCACACATAGGCGGCACTGATGGGCACTCATGGGTGGCACTGATGGGCACTCATGGGCGGCACTGATGGGCACTGTGGGGTGGCACAGATGGGCACTGTGGGGTGGCACTGATGGGCACTGTGGGGTGGCACTGATGGACACTGTGGGGTGGCACTGATGGACACTGTGGGGTGGCACTGATGGACACTGTGGGGCGGCACTGATGGACACTGTGGGGCGGAACTGATGGACACTGTGGGGCGGCACTGTTTTCCTTTTGTTGCCAGTCAGTGCCCATTTGTGGGCACTGATTGGCATCTTTATTTATTTTTCCAGACTTATTTTTTATTTTTTTCAAACTTTTTTTTTTTTTTCAAACTTTTTTTTTAGACTTTTTTTTTTGCCCCGTTTTTTTTCTTCCTGCCCTTCCCTGGTGGTCCATGTGGCGATCCGAGGGGGGGCTGCGCTGATAAACAATCAGCGCGACCCCCCCCCCTGTCAGGAGAGCCGCCGATCGGCTCTCCTCTACTCGCGTCTGTCAGACGCGAGTGAGGAAGAGCCATCGACGGATCTTCCTGTTTACATCGTGATCAGCCGTGATTCGACACGGCTGATCACGTGGTAAAGAGTCTCCGTGAGAGACTCTTTACCGAGATCGGTGTTGCGGGGTGTCTGACTGACACCCCGCAACAACGATCGCCGCGATGCGCGCCCCCGGGGGTGCGCAGCGGCTCAGAATCATGAGGACGTCATATGACGTCCGGTCAGGATTCTACAACCACTTTGCCGCCGTCAATATGTCATTGGCGGGCGGCAAGTGGTTAATGCTGTTTTTTTTTTTTCTTAGCTGCTTGAAATTCAGCTTTACATGTATACCTCTCTACGGCTTTAACAATGTGTTCTTTAGTTTAGGTACCTTTAAATTGTTTGATACAATGCTAGAATTCCATTTATGTTTGGACTCTTACCTGGAAGAGCTCTTTTGTACAGGTATATATTTCAGTAGGGTATTAAGCTGGCAGATTGTAAGAAGGATTTAACAATTAACATCCAAAGTAATAAACAGCACCTGGTCTGAGCTTACTGTGAGGTACTGTCAGGGACTCACCTCTCAATCCCGGAATCCTTCCAGAGGGTTAAATCAGCGGCGCGCAATCGCGCACCGTCGTGTGCCTGTGGTGCGCGCGCGTGCGTTAACGGCGCGCGCGTGCACGCCGGGAGCGCGCGCAGCGGGGCGCGCGCGTGCGCGCTGACTTCTTGGCGCCAAAACGGCTTTAAATGGACACTGACAGCTCCAGCACATTGCTGTCTGATCTACAGTCTCTGAACGCTGTTACCCTGAAGAAACCTGATTACCTGCTATCTCCTATTTGACCCGGCTTGTTTGACCTTCCGCACCTCTCCGATCCCGACCTCGGCTGCTATCGACCTACCTCTGATTGATCCACTGTTGCCTGACCTACCTGCCTGCACAACGATTACTCTCCTGCTTATCCCATCTGAATACCTGAACTCTCTATTGTGATCCGGCTTGTTTTGACCCTGCTTCCGTCTGCTATCTATTTACCAGCTTGCCTTCTCAGTTGTTGCTGTGAATCTTCTGCCTGTGTCACGGACTCCACTTCCGGTTCCAGCTTCCGTCTACACTTCCAGCAGTGGTCTGCATCTACTCACCTATCAAGCCAGCCGGCACTCCTACCCCGCCAGACTTCTGAGTCTGCTGTTCCATATCCAGCAGCTCACAAGCCGGAGTTGTAAGAGAGGCCTACTCCTACCACCGGGCTCTGGTTACCAGGTACGTGATACATAACAGTATCAGACAGCCATGTCAGAGCCTTCAGGAGTGGCCCCAGCAATGGAGGAGATTTGTAAACACCTCGCATCTCTCACCCAAGCTGTTAAAAATCTACAGGACGGCTACATGCGACTGGAAGGCCGAGTACAGAACCTGTCCGGAGACGCAACTCCTGAATCTTCCGCCAGATCGTCTTCGTCAGCCGCTGCTCCAACTGTAGTGATGCTACCACCCGAACCCAGGGTTCCGATGCCAGAGCGATTCACTGGGGATCGCTCCAAATTCCAGAACTTCCGCAACACCTGCCAATTATATTTTGCTCTCCAACCTAGGACTTTCTCTTTAGAAGCCACAAAGGTGGGATTTGTGGTGTCGCTTCTTCAAGGAGAGCCTCTAACCTGGGCGCACCGACTATTGGAGGAAAATGGCACCAACACTGAGACTCTACTTGCTTTCTTTCAGGCCATGGCACAACTCTATGACGATCCTCAGCGAACTGCTACCGCTGAGGCCGCTCTGCTTGCGCTTCAACAAGGCCGCCGAGCCGTTGAGGAGTATGTTTCGGACTTTCGCCGCTGGAGTGCGGACACCCAGTGGAACAGCGCAGCTCTGCGTCATCAATTCCGTTTGGGACTTTCAGAAAACTTAAAGGATGAGTTGGCCCGTATTGGGATTCCTGATACCTTGGAGGACTTAATTGATAAATCCATACAGATTGACCGACGCCTACGAGAGCGACGAGCAGAGCGATCTTCTCATCTAAGTCGCCCTGTATGGGTCACTACTAAAGCACCCCTGCCTGCCTCTCGCTACCAACCACCCGTCCATTCTAGTGCGGCCAGCTCTCCTCCTGATACCTCAGAGCCTATGCAACTTGGGGTCATGCGACCCACTCTGCCTCCAGAAGAACGAACACGTCGTCGGCAGCTAAATTTGTGCCTCTACTGTGGTGAACCCGGTCATTATGTCGCCAACTGCCCCATCAAGATGCGTAAGTGTCGTTTTTCTGTTCCTGTCAACGTCTCTACTCTCTCAACCAATACAACACACCTTGCTCTTTCTCTGTATTTACAGCTCCCAGGAAGAACGATTCCGGTCAACGCAATCATTGACTCCGGCGCCTGCAGTTGTTTTATTGATGCCACCTTTGCCAGTCTGCACCACATTCCTCTTCGAAAGAAAGACTTCAGGCTTTCAGTTTTCCTGGCCGACGGATCCCACATTAAATCGGGTCAAGTGACCCAAGAAACCCTTCCTCTACCTGCTTCTACTTCCGCTAATCATAGGGAATTATTAATTCTGGATGTAATCTCTTCACCCTTGTTTCCAGTGATCCTTGGCATCCCCTGGCTCCGGGTCCACAACCCCCAGATTGACTGGGTCTCTGGAACTTTACAATTCCCTTCCCAATACTGCCTGGAACACTGCCTTCCTGGATCTTCCAGTTTCTCTCCAACTCTGTTATGTCTGAACACCGACCCCAGTTTATTTCAGTCTGTTCCGGAGCCCTATCATGAGTTCCTCGATGTCTTCAGTAAAAAGGGGGCCGATTCCCTACCTCCTCATCGCCCCTATGATTGCCCGGTAGAATTACTTCCTGGGGCCGAGATCCCTTTTGGGCGCATCTTCCCCCTATCCGAGAAGGAACAAGATGCTCTAAAAATCTACATCGACGAGAACCTAAATAAGGGGTTCATTCGTCCATCCACCTCACCAGCAGGTGCTGGTATATTTTTTGTTGCTAAAAAGGATCAGACCCTTTGCCCGTGCATCGACTATCGAGAGCTCAATAACATCACGGTTAAAAACCGTTATCCATTGCCACTGATACCCGAACTGTTTAAAAAATTAAGGTTCGCTACTATCTTCACTAAACTGGACCTGAGGGGGGCCTACAACCTAATTCGCATCAGGGACGGTGACGAATGGAAGACTGCTTTCCGTACTCGGTATGGTCACTACGAGTATTTAGTCATGCCATTCGGGTTATGCAATGCTCCTGCCACCTTTCAGCATTTCGTCAATGACGTGTTCAGAGACTTTTTTAGATATTTTTGTCATCGTCTACCTGGATGATATCCTGGTCTTCTCGGGCTCATTAAATCAACATCGAGAGCATGTCCGAAAGGTTTTGAATCGTCTTCGTCTACACGGTCTATATGCGAAAGCAGAAAAATGTGAATTCGAGTTGCATACCATCCAATTTTTGGGCCTAGTGATCTCCCCGACAGGAATTGAGATGGACCCCAAGAAAGTGTCTGCTATTCTGTACTGGCCGGTGCCCCTGGACAAGAAGGGGGTCCAACGTTTTATAGGCTTTGCAAATTTCTATAGACGTTTTATCAAAGGATTTTCTACCATTGTTGCTCCCATTACACAGCTTACAAAACAAAACTTCCGTTTCCGTTGGAATCCTGAGGCACAAGAAGCCTTCGACACGCTAAAAAGATTCTTCACGACCGCCCCAATTCTCAGCCACCCAAACCCGGCTCTACCCTTCCTCCTTGAGGTAGACGCCTCCGAAGTCGCAGTGGGGGCCGTTCTCTCCCAACGCATGGGAGACAAAGACCTGATACATCCCGTAGGTTTCTTTTCCCGAAAACTCTCCCCTGCGGAGAAAAACTATGACGTAGGTGATCGTGAGTTATTGGCCATCAAAGCCGCTTTGGAAGAGTGGAGATATTTATTGGAAGGAGCTTCACACCCTGTGCTAATTTATACGGACCATAAAAACTTGGAATATTTAAGATCAGCCAAGCGATTGAAGCCCCGACAGGCTCGGTGGGCACTCTTCTTCTCCCGTTTTTGCTTCCACATCACTTATCGCCCAGGCTCCAAGAATATCAAGCCAGATGCCCTGTCCAGAATGCATGACAATCCAAAAGATACCTCCACTCCTGACACCATCCTACCAGAGAACAGTTTCTTGCTACTGCACACTGACCTACTTTCCCTGCTCCGGAGAGCATCTTCAGACTCTTCCAAACCTCCCAACATTTCTTTAGAATCCCGAGATGGACTATTCTGGAGGGGAAGCCAGATTTTTGTCCCTGAAGACATCCGAGTAGAGGTTCTGAAACACCTCCACGACCATCCAATGGCAGGACATTTTGGGGTTCGTAAGACGCTAGAGCTGGTGCGTCGCACCTTTTGGTGGCCTGGATTAGAGAATTTCTGCAAATCATACATCAGCACATGCCCTATTTGTAATCGGAACAAGACACCTCGAAACCAAGCCTGGGGTTTATTGAAACCCTTACCAGTACCCGACAGACCATGGAAAATGATAGCCATGGATTTCATCGTAGAGCTTCCTTGCTCCGAAGACTGTACTGCAATTTTCGTGATCGTGGACCGTTTGACCAAAATGGCCCATTTCCTCCCTCTAAAGAACACACCTTCTGCCGTTGAAACTGCTCGTGTCTTTATTAAAGAAGTCGTTAGGTTGCATGGGGTACCCTCCAACATAGTATCAGACAGAGGAGTTCAATTTACCTCTCGGTTTTGGAAGGCCCTCTGTGAAATATTACAAATTGAACTCGCTCTTTCTTCAGCATATCACCCCCAGACCAATGGGCAAACTGAACGAACCAATCAGACTCTGGAACAATACATCAGGTGCTTCACTACGTTTTCTCAGAATGATTGGGTCTCTCTGCTACCCCTAGCAGAATTTGCCTACAACAACGCCAGTCATTCTGCCACGGGTCAATCTCCCTTTTTTGCCAATTATGGTTTCAACCTAACTTTTCTACCAGATTTTCTTTCAGAATCTTCAGTACCGGCAGTACAGAATACAGTGGAATTCCTCAAACAGAACACCAAATTACTACAGGAAGCTGTAACCAAGGCCCAGGCTGACAGCAAGAGGTTCTTTGACAAAAAAAGGAAAGGAGAACTGGATCTGAAAACAGGGGACCAGGTATGGCTTTCTACCAGTAACCTCAGGTTAGCTTGTCCTTCTAAAAAATTGGGACCCAAATTTATGGGACCCTTTCCGGTCAAAAGGAGAATTAACACGGTTTCATATGAACTTTCTTTACCTGATTCTCTTAAAGTGCACCCTGTATTCCATGTCTCTTTATTGAAACCTGCAGCTCCTGATCCCTTCCCTAATAGGGGTACAAGGCCTCCTGAACCAGTTCATGTTGACGGATGCGAGGAATATGTAGTAGAAGCCATCCTGGATTGTAGAAGGCGACAAGGACAGAACCAATTTTTGATTAAATGGAAAGGCTACGGACCAGAAGAAAACTCCTGGGAACCTGAAAGCAACATCCATGCCAGAAGATTGGTACGTTCATTTTTTCTTGATCATCCTGACAAGATGGCCCGACTAGGCATCCGGAGGCTGCCCCTTGGGGGGGGCAATGTCAGGGACTCACCTCTCAATCCCGGAATCCTTCCAGAGGGTTAAATCAGCGGCGCGCAATCGCGCACCGTCGTGTGCCTGTGGTGCGCGCGCGTGCGTTAACGGCGCGCGCGTGCACGCCGGGAGCGCGCGCAGCGGGGCGCGCGCGTGCGCGCTGACTTCTTGGCGCCAAAACGGCTTTAAATGGACACTGACAGCTCCAGCACATTGCTGTCTGATCTACAGTCTCTGAACGCTGTTACCCTGAAGAAACCTGATTACCTGCTATCTCCTATTTGACCCGGCTTGTTTGACCTTCCGCACCTCTCCGATCCCGACCTCGGCTGCTATCGACCTACCTCTGATTGATCCACTGTTGCCTGACCTACCTGCCTGCACAACGATTACTCTCCTGCTTATCCCATCTGAATACCTGAACTCTCTATTGTGATCCGGCTTGTTTTGACCCTGCTTCCGTCTGCTATCTATTTACCAGCTTGCCTTCTCAGTTGTTGCTGTGAATCTTCTGCCTGTGTCACGGACTCCACTTCCGGTTCCAGCTTCCGTCTACACTTCCAGCAGTGGTCTGCATCTACTCACCTATCAAGCCAGCCGGCACTCCTACCCCGCCAGACTTCTGAGTCTGCTGTTCCATATCCAGCAGCTCACAAGCCGGAGTTGTAAGAGAGGCCTACTCCTACCACCGGGCTCTGGTTACCAGGTACGTGATACATAACAGGTACCAAATCACTCAATACCTCTCATAATAAGTAAAATACCTCTCCAGGTGCAGATAATCACTTTGTGAGTGATAGTTCCTGCCACCAATAGGCCAGCATTAAGTACAGTCATCAAGTCTTGATTTACTACACGTAGCAGTGATGTTTACCACCAGTCTGGTTATGGCTGGCCTTATTATGATCACCTTCAAAAGTGCGAAAGATGACTCCAGGCCCTAAAACAGAGCTGGGTGTGACTATTAGCAGCTGGCATCTGCAGAGAGAAGGGGTTACCTCAAGCCCCATACACACGATCAGAAAATCGTACGGAAAATACAGATACTAACGATAATTGGATCGTTAGTACAGAGCTTTCAAGAGCCGATCGTGACAGTTCATCCGATTATTATCCAATCAGACATGCACAACGTTTTTCGTACAATGCCAGATTGTACTAGTTGTGTTTAATCAGTACAGCTGTTGTTGCAAAAATGCAATACAAATGCATTACAACACATGACATTACTTCCAAATATTTATTCTGTCATACGAGAATTTTCATGACTTTAGTAAACTCTTCAGATTAGATCTGAGATTAGCATGCAAAAAAAAAAAACGGACGATCATTAGTCTGATAATTCCATCGTGTGTACCAGGCAATAGTCTTGAACTAGGTAAGTGCTTGCAAATACAGCATGTTTTCAGGTGTATACTGTACGGCTTGCATTCGAGACCAGTTTGAAACGCTTCTGATATCAGTCAGATTTGCATCAAGCTACTTTTGTATTGCCAGTGACTTGTATGCAGAGAAAAGTAGTTTTGATGAGAATATGAGCCTGTGCATAAAGAACCTGCTAAAGTGCTAGGGTGTAGATATAAGGGGAGGATAAGGGGGTCCAAACCCCACCAGAGGAACTCCGGGAGCACGTGACCTGAGCTTTCTCCTCAGGGTACGATTGCAATATAACAGCACACAAATATCCCTGTAATGCTGCAGATCATGTCACCTGCAAAATTTTTACTTAAAGTGGACCTTCAGTATTTTTTTCATCTTTCCATCTATTAAATCCTTTGCCCTTGTTGCTTTAACTTTGGATAGTACAACATTTTTTTTTCTGTCCGTAAATACCTTATACAGCCAACTTCCTGTTTCTTGTCTAGTCATTAGCCTAGGCTTATGACATCATGCACATCTCTCTCTCTTACTCTCATGAGAGTTTGCCAGGAAGGGAGAGGGGTTTAGTCATAAGAGGGCCAATGAAAGCTTCAGAGCTGGAGGTGTGCCTCTGTGTGCCTCTGTGTAAATCCAGGAAGTGAACAGGCAGCAGCTTCGGCTGCCCCCAGTTAAAATGGTTGCAGCCAGACTCAGTGGAAGGAGATTTCTGCAGCATATTCACATACCTCCCAACTTTTTGAGATGGGAATGAGGGACACCTATCAGCAAAAGTATGCAGGCATAGGACACACCCCTTGCCACGCCCCCTTAAAGGAGAATTGTACAAAAAAACAAGATTGGTTAAACCCACAAGTGCTTTTTTTATCACCACTATTCCTTTATATTGGCTTTTGGAATTTACAAATGCAGCCATTTAGAAATCAGGTAAAAGGTTTAGGGCTGGGAAACACTTTTAGATAGATAAAAAGTGCATTTTATATACAACTATATAGATCAGACCAAAATGAGGGACAAATGAAGAGCAATGAGGGGCAGAGGGACATTGCTCCAAATCAGGGACAGTCCCTCGAAATCAGGGACAGTTGGGAGCTATGTATTTGGCAAGTACAGAATCCCAGTATATATAAAATAATATGCAAAGAATGGCAAAGATGTTTTTATTACAAAGTATGTGAGCAGACTGCAGTTCCTCTAATGACCATGACCATGACTCAGAGCGGAGAAAGGCCCCTAGTCTCCTCTTTGGTTATGTCACAAGGCACACTTGAGAGAAGCCTAGGACTTAAGCTGGGTACACAAAGGTTGAAAATTGGCCAAAAACAGTCAGTTTGGCAAGAACCAGACGATTTTCGATCGTGCGTACAGCATACTGGAAAACGAGCAACCGATCAGCGCTGATCACTGGGTCCAGGCAGGGGGGAATCCCTCTGTCAGAACAAAATAGCTCAGCAGGGAGATCGCTGCACTAACATTGAACGTGTTAGTACGGTGATCTGTAGGTTTTTGTCAGTTCAGCCTGCTAAGTTGAATGTAAAAGAAACAATTCCTGTGTGTACCCAGCACTACCCTCACTGTGTGGAGGGTGTAGCTCAGTATCTGAAGTCTGAGCAGTCTGCATGGGAGTGGACATTTATGATTTGCTGATTCTAATTGGTGGTCCTGACACTTGCTGGGGGTAGAATTGCATTAATTTATTTTTGGTTGGAAGTAATACCCTCGTGTCTGCCTCAGCATGCACTTTAGCTGCGTGTTACTATTAAATATAAAAAATTAGAGCACTGTGAGAATGTGACAAAAAACAATAAACTGCTAAACGTTTTGGGCTGACCTTATAGCTATGCATTGGAGTAACACATGGTTCCTTTAGAATGGGACCCCAATGCACAGCACAAGAGGTATTGACAGACCTGCACTACAGTACACCACAATGCACATAGCACATGTATATTAAAAGAACGGGCGTGGGTCAATTTTTTTGTATCTTTTCCAAGTGTTGGCAGCCCATTTTCTCGATAGGGCTGCCATTTAATACACTGCACATATCCAATGATATCCAGTTGTCTAAGCTGCATTTAATAAATAGTCATAGTTAGTCAGGTGGAAACAAGACACAAGTCCATCTAGTTCAACCAATAAAAATAAAAATACCGTACAATCCCATATACACAATCCTTCACCCAAAGTTGATCTATTCTAGAGGAAGGCGAAAACCCCAACAGAGCATGATCCAATTTGCTGCAGCAGGGGAAAAAATTCCTTCCTGATCCCCCGAGAGGCAATCGGATTTTCCCCGGATCAACTTTACCTATAAAATGATGTCCTTTGTTTAAACAGTCTGTATAAAAAGCTCACCCTGCTAGTTTAGTTTGATATAAATGAACAACACATTCTGATAAGCTACACACTCCAAATAAAGAATCAATACACGTAAAGGAGGTCATTCAATTAACTAGGCCGTGTCAAAGAAAGCAATTAGTAGAGTCAGACTCATTTTTTTCTTAAGTCTTTAAGTGAATTTCCAGAGCTTTCAGATATAAGAAAAGACACAAGACTTTAGTTTTCCATGGGATTAGTGACTCAAATTCTTCACTCAAAATTTTTTATATGATGACCCGCAGCGTATGGCTTCTGCTGAGACCGTCCTCCATAATCTAACCCAGGGGAGGCGTCCGGTAGAGGATTATACCGCGGAATTCCGCAAATGGTCAGCTGACACCGGCTGGAATGACGCAGCACTAAAATACCAATTCCGCCAGGGACTCTCAGAAACTCTCAAGGATGAGTTGGCAAGAACCGAGGCTCCCGCTTCGTTAGAGGCCTTGATCCAGTCCGCCACCCAGCTGGACCGACGTTTACGAGAACGACGCACTGAGCGCTTCCAGACTTCACGCCCTGCTTGGGTTCCACCCAGGGTAGTTCCAGCTGCATCCCCTCCTGTGGCTCCTCAACACGGCAGTCTTCCAGACCCGGAACCCATGCAACTCGGACTGGTTAGAACTCCTCTCACCAGTGAGGAAAGACTGCGTAGACGCCAGAATAACTTGTGTCTGTATTGCGGTGCCACCGGTCATTTTCTTCGCACCTGCCCCATAAGACCGAGTAAGTTCCCGATTCAACCCGTTTTCAACCTTCATGTCTCAAATAGTTCTCAAACTCATCTTGTACTCTTCGTCTCTTTACAGCTACCGGAAAAGACCATCCGCCTCCCGGCCATCCTTGATTCAGGTGCATGCAGTAATTTTCTGGACTCCAATTTAGCCCTTAAACTCCACATACCCCTTCGCAATAAGGATCAACGCCTGCAAATACATTTGGCCGACGGCTCTCTTCCTAAATCGGGACTAGTCTCACAGGAAACTGTGCCTCTTCTAGCCATTACCGATTCAGGTCATCAGGAATTTCTACGACTAGATCTCATTCCTTCACCGCTTTTTCCTATTATTTTAGGACTTCCCTGGTTGCAAACACATCAACCTTGCATCGATTGGCTGAAGAAAGAGGTCAACTTTACATCTTCCTTTTGTGCCCAAAACTGCTGCGCACCCACGGTAGCCACCTGTTCAACTGTGGTAACCTCACCTGAACTTCCACCTCACGTCCCCTCTGTTTACCATGAATTTAAAGACGTTTTTGATAAACAGCAGGCTGACTCTCTCCCTCCCCATCGGCCTTATGATTGCCCGATTGATCTCTTACCTGGCTCTGAAATACCTTTCGGCCGCATCTTCCCGTTATCTGAAACCGAGCTTGCGGCTCTTAAGGAATACATCGACGAAAACTTACAAAAGAACTTTATCCGACCTTCTTCTTCTCCAGCGGGGGCAGGTATCTTTTTCGTTCAAAAGAAAGACGGCTCGTTACGACCCTGTATCGACTACAGAGAACTTAACCGGATCACCATCAAAAATAGGTACCCGTTGCCTCTCATACCAGAGCTTTTTCAGAGATTTCGAGATGCCCAGGTGTTTTCCAAATTGGATCTGAGGGGTGCCTACAATCTTGTTAGAATCCGAGTCGGGGATGAATGGAAGACCGCCTTCAGGTCACGGTTCGGTCATTTTGAATATCTCGTCATGCCATTCGGGCTCTGCAATGCCCCGGCCACCTTTCAACATCTGGTCAATGATATCTTTCGTGAGTATTTGGACGATTTTTTAGTTGTATACCTGGACGACATCCTAATTTTTTCCCCTTCTCTTGAGCTTCATAGGCACCACGTCAAGAAAGTTCTTACTATCCTCAGGAAACACAAATTATTTTTGAAAGCCGAAAAATGCGAATTTGAAAGAACGACGATACAGTTTCTAGGTTTTGTCATCTCCACCGGCGGGGTCGCCATGGATCCCCAGAAGATCAAAGCCATCTTAGACTGGCCGACACCAGTGGATAAGAAGGCAGTGCAGCGGTTTATTGGCTTCGCCAATTTCTACCGGCGATTTATCGTCGGGTTTTCTGCCATCGTGATTCCTATCACCAAACTTACCCACCAAGGCAGCCATTTTCACTGGTCGCAGGAGGCTCAGGAAGCTTTTGAGAAACTAAAAAAGATTTTTTCTTCAGCACCTGTCTTACGGCACCCTGATCCAAAGTTGCCCTTTACTTTGGAAGTGGATGCCTCTGAGACAGCCCTAGGAGCCATTCTTTCACAAAGGCAAGGGTTAAAGTCCCTACTCCATCCCGTGGCCTTTGCCTCCAGGAAACTAACAACTCCAGAGAAGAATTATGACGTAGGGGACAGAGAACTCCTCGCTATCAAATTTGCCCTCGAGGAGTGGAGGTACTTGTTAGAAGGAGCAATTCACCCGATTATAATTTTTACAGACCATAAAAATCTCGAGTACTTGCGCTCCGCAAAACGTTTGAGACCTAGACAAGCTCGATGGGCTCTTTTTTTTCACGATTTAATTTCCATATTACTTATAGGCCTGGTTCGAAAAATGGAAAGGCGGACGCACTTTCCAGGATGTTCCCAGAGACTCCTTGCACAGCGGAACCAAGTACCATCCTGCCTTCCCGGAATTTTCTCTTGGTTTCTGAAACTGATCTGTTAAATTCCATCAAAATTGCATCCAGACAAATCTCGGACCCAGTATCATCGTCACTAAAGGAGCGCGATGGCTTATTTTGGCTTCAAGACAGGATCTACGTTCCCACCGAGATCAGGCAATCAGTTCTGAGCACCTTCCACGACCGTAAGTTAGCCAGTCATTTTGGGGCAAGGAAGACCTCTGAACTACTTTCCCGTTATTTTTGGTGGCCAAAATGGAAACAAGACTGTAAAACTTACATTTCTTCATGTGCAATCTGTCAACGCAACAAGGGTCCTAAAACCAAGACCTGGGGGTTACTTAAGCCTCTGCCAGTTCCAGAACGTCCGTGGGCTGATATTGCTCTAGATTTCATCGTAGATTTACCTCCATCGGAGGGCTTCACGACAATCCTGGTAGTCGTGGATCGCCTGTCTAAAATGGCACATTTTCTACCCATGGTTGGAACCCCTTCTGCTGCCGAAACGGCGAAAATTTTCTTCAAAGAAATCGTTAGGCTTCACGGGGTCCCCAAAACCATTGTCTCAGACAGAGGGGTCCAATTTACCTCTAAATTTTGGAGAGAGCTTTTCAGATCCCTGGAAGTCAAAACATGTTTGTCATCGGCCTACCACCCGCAAAGCAACGGGCAAACGGAAAGGACGAACCAAACTCTTGAACAATACCTCAGATGTTTTTGTTCCGCCTCCCAAGATGATTGGTCATCTCTATTGCCCACCGCGGAGTTTGCCTACAATAATTCTGTTCACACTACCACCAACCAAACACCCTTTTGGGCTAATTGCGGTTTTCACCCGGCCTTCCTGCCAGACCCTCTCCCGGAGATACCTGTCCCAGCTGCCCAGGAACGTATAACCACCTTACAGTCTAACTTTCGGAAACTCAGGGATGTAATGCAGCAAGCCCAAGAGGATTATAAGAAATTCTATGATAAGGGAAGGAAGGACTGTCCCTCTTTTGAAATTGGGGAAGAGGTCTGGCTCTCCGCGGCTAATTTGAAGTTGCCAGTTCCTGCCCGGAAGCTAGGTCCGAGATTCATTGGCCCGTTTAGAATCAAACGCAAGATCAACGAAGTAGCTTTTGAACTTTCATTACCCAACTCTTATAGAATCCACCCGGTTTTTCATGCCTCCCTCCTAAAACCTACCATCCCCGACCCTTTTCAGGGAAGGGCAGCTCTTCCTGCACCACCAGTGGAGATTGATGGAGAAGAGGAGTTTGAGGTCGAGGCCATTTTGAGCTGTAGAAAAAAGGGGAGACAACTCCAATACCTGATCAAATGGAGGGGCTACCCTCCAGAAGACAACTCATGGGAACCTTCAAGAAATGTGCATGCCCCTCGGCTAATTCGTGTTTTTCACCAGGAGCATCCGGAGTTGATGGCCAGTTTAGGCGTCCGGAGTCCGCCCCTTGGGGGGGGGCACTGTCAGGGCCAAAGCGCTGTACTTCCTCCTTTAACACACCAGCGTAGTAGATTGGCTTCCCGGCGGCTAACTGGGCACTTTAGGCGTGTGCGCATACGCATGTGACCTCTCGGGGCCAATCACCAGCGTGACTGCCCTATTTAAACCAGCTCCTGTCAGTAGACAGATTGCTGGTTTATCGTCAGCTACTTCCTGAACCTGTGTCTCTGGAAACCATTTCCTGTTGGAATTCCGTCCGACTCACCTCTCACCTGGAACCTGACTTCGGATTGCTTCACCACTCTATTGAACTCTTCTGACCACGACCTCGGCTTGTGACCTGGACTCTGTTGTTGTTTCTCCTGCCCTTGAACCTCTTGGCTTGTGACCCGGATCTGCTGTCTTCTCTGCTCCCCGAACCTTGGCTTGCACCCCGGACTTTCCAGTTTGTTTCTTGGACTCTTTCAGTACCGGTTATCCGGCTTCAGTATCGTTTGTTCCTGTTGCCGTCTGCAGTCACCCAGAAGCACCTGTCATCTACAACCGTCACCGGTCAACGCTTCTCCACTGGCACCGGTACCGCCTCGTGCTTCCGCCACCTGTTCCAAAACTCAGTGGGCGGGCGCGCTTGGTCGTAAAGGTGAACCACCCTCGGCAGTTCGGTCTCGGTGAGTACTTGATTCCTGATACAGGAGGAATGGGCGAATCCAAAAACCAACATGTATCCACGAATACAATAAGTTCATGGGGGGTGTCGACTTCAACGACCAAATGCTAAATTATTAGTGAAGTATGGTAAACATAACCCTAACTTCCTACCATTTACCTTCACACCCCTAATGCCTCTGCTTGCTCTGTAACTGACCCTGGCTTGTTATTCGACCACGCTTCTGCCTTCCGATTCTGTTTATACCTCTGCCTAACCTGGAACTAACCCTGGACAGTTATTCGACCACGCTTCTGCCTACCGATTCTGTACATACCTCTGCCTGATCTGGAACTGACCCTGGACTGTTTGACCATGCTTTTTGCCTGCCTCTTGGACTGATCTTTTACCCTGCCAGTGGACTAGTGGGATTCAAGGCACAGGGGTCTCACATATGTGAGGGCCTCCAGAATTGTTTTTCTGGATAAAGAAAACAATTGTTTTTGTTTTCTCATTCCTAGATTAGGGTCTGGAGACTTGGAGGCTTCAAAGAGATTTGGGCGGGAGAAGCCTCTACCCCTGTCCACCTTCTGTCCTGAACAAGGCCCTACTTCTGCCTGCTGCCTGTAGGACCTATGCCATCATGCCTCTGCCTGTCGCATGAACTGACCACACCACATGGACCTGCCTACTACCAGGACCAATATTTTGGCACTGCTCAAAATCTCTGCCTGCACTGACCCTGGACTGTATATGGACAGTATCCCTGCCTGCTGCCTGTACTGACTATGGACAATATCCCTGCCTGTTGCCTGGACAATTGCGTTCGCTTTTGCTGACCAAGTCCCTGCCTGCTGCCTGGACCAGTGCTATCCTCCTGTGGACAACTGCGCTACTAAAACCACAGGTAATCTTTTGTTTACCCTTTGATCAGCATAATGGATTTTGGGGTGTAATTTTTGGTATGTGCATGCTATGTGTCCCTAGAACACCTAATGGTGTTCCTTGCATGTTGGGCCTCTGTATGTGGCCAGGCTGTGTAAAAGTCTCACACATGTAGTATCGCCATACTCAGGAGGAGTAGCAGAATGTATTTTGGGGTGTCATTTTTTGCTATGTACATGCTATGTGTTGGCAATATCTTATAAATGGACAACAAAATAGCGTTTTCATTTTTTTTATCCACATTTTCCAAAAACTTCTGGAAAAAAATGAACCGTTGAAAAGACTCATTATGCCTCATCGATTATAGATTGGGGTGTTAGCTTTCCAAAATGGGGTCACTTTGTTGGCATTTCCATTGTCCTGGTGCTCCAGGGCCTTCAAATTGTAATAGGTAGTCAACAAGTTAGATGTGTCATTTATGCTCCTAGAACACCTTATGGTGCTCCCTGCATATTGGGCCTCTGTATGTGGCTAGGCTGTGAAAAAGTCCCACACATGTGGTATCGCCATACTCAGGAGGAGTAGCAGAATGAATTTTCGGGTGTCATTTGTGGTATACACATGCCATGTGAAATAACCTATTACAATGACAATTTTTTTGGGGGGGGGGTAAATAAAAAAATATTAATTTGCAAAGAATTGTGGGAACGAATTACAACATCAAAAACCTCACCATGCATCTTACTAAATACCTTGGAACATCTACTTTCAAAAACGGGGTCATTTGGGGGGTATTTGTACTTTGCTGGCGTATTCGGGTCGCAAGAAATGAGATAGGCCACCAGTACATCATGTGTAATAATTTTTTTATGATTTGCACCACAGCTTGAAGACTCTCTAACTTTCACAAAGACCAAATAATATCCACTAATTTGGGTTATTTTTACCCAAGATATTTAGCTGTATAAATTGTGGCCAAAATTTATGAAGAAAAAATTATAATTTGCTAAATGTTATCGCATAAACTAAGAAAAATATGTTTGTTTTTTTTCAAAATTCATTTATAGCGCAAAAAATATACGGACATTTAAAAGCAAAATCGAAGGATGAGGTAAGTGAAGGAGGACTGCACTAAGGTAAGGAAGCTATGTAGGGATTTTTTTACCTTTACAACCCCTTTTTAAGGCAGTGCTGAAAAAAAATTGGAGGCCACACAAAATATTGACACTTTGGGCCCAATTTAGAGATTTTCACTTAGGGGTGTACTCACTTTTGTTGCCAGCGGTTTAAACATTAATGGCTGTGTGTTGAGTTATTTTGAGGGGACAGCAAATTTACACTGTTACAAGCTGTACACTCACTACTTTACATTGTAGCAAAGTGTCATTTCTTCAGTGTTGTCACATGAAAAGATATAATAAAATATTAACAAAAATGAGAGGGGTGTACTCACTTTTGTGAGATACTGTAGCTGTATGATAAGGAGCAGGCCGGGAAGCCATTGCATTCTTAACAACCGATGAGTCATCAGCTGTCAGCGTATTTCCCCGCAGACAGCTGAATGTAAAAAAAAATGTGCTTTCAGTCTGGTATGGATTTGGAGGGGAACCCCATGCCAGATTGTGTTTTTGGTGCGACTTCATTGAAGTCTATTGCATGCAAAATGCAATCTGCTGCGGGGAAAAAGAGGCCCTGACCTTTTTAACCAGTTAATCAACGCCTCATAGACAAAATATGTCTACAAGGTGGTTCCTTAACTCTGGGAGGACGTCCATGGACGTCCTCCCAGAATCATGCTCCCGCGTGCCCCCTGGGGCGCGCACACGGGAATGTCTGCATCACGGATCGTGGAAAATTGCCGCTGATATCGGCTGTTTACCACGTGATCACTCCATCCAATGACGGAGTGATCACATGTAAACAAACCAGCGTCATTTGACGCCGGTTCCTCGCTCCTCTCTCTGTACCGATCGGTACAGTGTGAGAGGAGAGCGGGTGTCAGCAGCGCTGTGGGCTGGATCTGTGACTACTGCAATACCCCCGCACAATACTCTGCAATACCCCTGCACAGTACTCTGCAATACCCCCTGTGCAATAGTCTGCAATACCCCCTGTGCAATACTCTGCAATACCCCCGCACAATACTCTGCAATACCCCCGCGCAATACTCTGCAATACCCCCGCGCAATACTCTGCAATACCCCCGCGCAATACTCTGCAATACCCCCGCGCAATACTCTGCAATACCCCCTGCGCAATACTCTGCAATACCCCCGCACAATACTCTGCAATACCCCCGCACAATTTTCAGATATTGGCACCATAGCTTGTGGACGCTATAACTTTCACAAAGACTAAATAATATTCACCAATTTGTACTTATTTTTTCCAAAGATATGTAGCAATATACATTTTGGCCAAAATTTATGAAGAAAATTACAAATTTGCGAAATTTTATAACAGAAACAAAGAAAAATTAATTTTTTAAAACCCAATGGTGATTAAATACCACCAAAAGAAAGCTCCATTTGTGGGGAAATAAGGACAAAAATTTAATTTGGGTACAATGTTATATTGTCATTGGGTACAATGTTATAGTAATTGTCATTCAAAATGTGAGAGCACCGAAAGCGGAAAATTGGTCTGGTTATTAAGGGGGTTTAAGTGCCCAGTGGTCAAGTGGTTAAAAAAACACATCAAAACGCTACAAAATGCACAGATGTGAACTACATTCATAAGAAGCTATGTTAAATGGACTGTAGTGTGTTTCTGCAAAACATACCAAAAAATACATAGGTGTGAATGTAGGGTAATGCTCTTAATTGAGACAAGTATACACTACAGAGGGTTATGCTTTTTTTCATATTTCATGTCTTAGATTTACAAGTATTTTAAAAGTTTTTTCAGCATGCCCTTGAAGCCACATAAAGACACTCTTGCTGTATGGTGTCTTTAAAATATTTTTTTTGGAATGATACATATCTCCCAGTTTCTTGTGCCTTTTTGACAGAATTTAACACCAAACTAAACCTCCCTATAGACTGCAGTGGAATTTATTTCTATGTTTGGATTTGCAGTCAGAATTGCAACAAAATTGGCTGAACCTTTGGCAAATCAAACCCAGGAAGATGTGCCCATTTATATAACGCACACAACGAGCGTTGCAGTGCTATTCAAAGTGAATAAGACAGAAAATCACAATGTACTGTTTTTTTCATGTGTTGTGGTCCACTGGCAGCCCATTCATAATGAATGCAATACATGTTAACTAATGTGTACATTAATGCACCAGAAAGATTAAAGTGATAGTAAACCCTAATATTTTTAAGTGCTTTCAGCAGCTGATTTAATCTCTTCCTCAGGATGCAGCTTCTTTATCTTTTAATCTTTGCCTATATTTCTGTTTAGGCTAGTGCCATTATTGCTGTCTCAGGTTTCCTCTTTTAGGGTGTCGTTCTCCTGCAGCATCCTATGGAGCTACTCTTTTATGCAGGAACTAGAGCTGTGTCTCCTACACTATATGCATCAATGGAAACACACAGCACTGTAGCCTAGGATCCAAAAAGCACACAAGAGGTGCTGGGATTTTGATATGAGTTCATAGTGAGAGGACAAAAACATTCAGAGAGCTCACTGGCTCAGATTAGTTCATGTTTAGGATAAAACATAATTTTGGACTCTAGAAAAGAGAAACAAGTGCGGGACTTTAAATGAAGCATGTGCGGGAAACTGTTGCAATAAATGGGGGGAATGAATCAAAGATAATAAATCTGGAATAGGTTTAAATATTTTATTACTTTCACATAATGCACCGTCCATGACTATATTGCACTATTGAAGAAATAGATAAACATATATGTTTCACAGATTAGTTGGGGGACAAGGTACGTGGGCAGTGACCCAAATATATAAATGCAATGAGTACATCAAGCTGTACTATATTTTTGAGACATAAAATAGATAACGCATATTAAAATGGAAATTACATCACATGGCACTGCAGTGATAATACATTAATGCATGAGATATAGAGCTCTACGCGTTTCGCGACTGTTGGTCGCTCATCAGGAGCAGGCATGCATTACATTGGTTATCTGGAACGACATAAGCACATAGCTGGTTAAACGGGGAATCCAACATAATTTTGGACTCTAACCCTTGGTGTAGCACTTTGATTTGAGACACTCTTTGACACACTCAAACATCACTTCTACAGTCCGAGGCCACAGGGGGAATTGAGGGGAATTGAGACAGTTTTTTTTGCCAGGGACAGAACCCTCAAAACTCTATCTCCAGCAAATGGGGATGAATGGATGTGTTAAAAAATGCTAATGGTGTGAATAGGCCATTAGCGATAAATCACTTTTAGTAGCATAATTGAACCCTTTTGAATAGCCCTTTTATTGCTAGATCTAGGGAATTCTTGAATGATATTTTCCATTCAACTGTGAAATTAATTTCTTGATGATTTTTCCTAACAATGTCTAGCAATAGCACCAATGAGCGATTTTTGCACTGGGGGCTTTTTTAGTCTCTGAGATAGAAGTTGCGGAATCCTTAGCCTTACATAACCATTTATAAGAAGGGTAGGATGATTTTCTGCTCTGTCAGTTCAGTAGTCAATAGTAGTCTTATTTACGCTATCTGTAAAATGAGACAACCCGCTGAAAATTGTGTGGTTAATGACCTGTGAATAATGCTAATATTGCCTATTGGTTATCTTCACTGAGAGAAAATAATGCTATTAGTGGTCATTATGCCTGAGATGTGATTTAGAGGCTTGTTCTTTAGTTGATGTACTTCAGACTAATTGTAGGTAGACAGTATGGGTAGATCGCTGAATATCATCACAATTATCTTTATATGCTTTTGTATTGATTGGCTTTTCTGAGTTATGTTGCTGTCTGAAATCCCAGAATACCTCTATTCAATGTATCTATAAAGTAAATATATTTTCAAAGTTAACTGACTTATTCATTTGTATACATCCAATACTATCAGCTATTGGGTATTTGGTCTTAACTGAGACCCTTAGGAGGGGATATTGTATTAATATGGAGATGTTCTTATGTTTTTTCTATCTCTGGTATCTCTGGTATCTTTTTTTTGGCCCCAAAAATGCGTTGTCTGATCTTTGGATTGTCCCACTGACTTTCATTGGAATAAAGTTGTATCTGTACCATTTATCAGTGGTGTGACGCTTTATTTACATCAACATTAATACTTAGAGATAGGAATACCACTAAGAATACCTTACGGCTCTGGTACTATTTTTCTACTTTCCTCAATTACCGTATATACTCCAGTATAAGCCAACCCGAGTATAAGCCGTGGCCCTAATTTTACCACAAAAAAATGGGAAAATGTATTGACTATAAACCTAGGGTGAGAATGCAGCAGCTACTGTAAGCGGAAAAGAGGGCCAACATTGGGTGCCCATTCTCACTGTGCCCATTGTAGCCTTACTGTGCCCATTCTAACTGTGCCCATTGTAGCCTTACTGTGTCCTCAGTTTACCTGTATTCTTGCCAGGCTGCAGGCATCCATTTTTCAAAAGTCACGGCTTCCTCTTGGTCCCGTTCCGTGATAGGCGTTTGACACTGTGTTCCGCTAGCGCCTATGAGGTCCTCTCATCCTCGGACTCAGTTTCCCAGCAGACACTGTGTTCAGTGTTCCGCCAATCACAGACCTTCTTTCATCCTCGGACAAGAGGACGTCCGTGATAGGGGGAACACAGAGCACAGTGTCTGCTGGGAAAGTCCAAGGATGAGAGGACCTCTGTGATAGGCGGTAGTGGGACACAGTATCAAACGCCTATCAGGGAACGGAACAGGACTAGGAGGAATCCGCGACTTTTGAAAAATGGACGCCCGCAGTCCTTCAGGTACACTGACTCGACTATAAGCCGAGGGGGCTATTTTCAGCCCTAAAAAAAGGGCTGAAAATCTCGGCTTATACTCGAGTATATACGGTAAAAGTAATGGAATGACTGAATAGTTACTAGTTAATTATGAATTGTTCTTCAACTGTCTGTAATCCCTAACAAGTGTGTTATATGATATCTGTTTCAAGTGATTGTAAATGATCACCTTGTAAAACAATCCATTTAGTTTAAAATGGAAATGAAAGCAAAACATTTGTGTATAGTGTGACATTATGAAAGACAAAGTGATTGAAGGACGTTATGTTTCACCTTGCATGCGTTCATTTGTAGAGAACAAAGGTGGAATCTGGTCCGGGTTTTACCAGGCACCTTGGCAGGGTTGGTTCCCGGACCAGATTTTGTGGCCCACTTGTGTCCACCAACAGGTGGTATAAAGGACTAGAGCAAAGGATTGATCTTGGCCTGGGACTCAGGAAGCCAAAACCTGAGGGAGATGCTTATGTGAAGTCTGCTTTGTAAGAGAAACAATTTGCATTACTGTAGTCAATAAAGCAGACTGGAACTTGCTTTCTCCATGATCTAGCGAATATTGGCAACAGGGGCGGAACTACCGTCATAGCAATCCACGCGAGTGGGGCCTGGTGAGGATGAGGAATGTAAGTTTACTGTTAAGCCTTCCGGGGCCCGCGAGTCCAGCCGTGTCCCGACACACGCAGCCGCATACAGCAGGAGGCAGAAGCAGAGTTAGATGGGAGCAGAGTGGACGGGGCAGAACCCTTGAGCGCGCCTGTGAAGGGACATTGTTTTTGGCACATGAGGAGGCTCTTGAGTCTGGACAGGAGGTAGGAAGGGAGTAGGAGACATCTGTTTTGCACTTTTTTGCTATTTTTGTGAAGAAAATGTTTGCTATATTTTTTCATTAGGATAATTTCGGCACAAAGAGAGGGGGAGCAATGCCAGGTTCAAGGGTGCAGATGTTCCTAAGACCTTAAGAATAAACTTGATCAAACTACCATTAGGGCCACTGTTCATCATTGCTGTCTTATTTCTCCCCTATTTGTCTTGTATTTACACATACGTTTAATCAGAACAGAAATTGGTTAGAAGGCATGGAGGTCAGGAATGTGTGTCCTTCAGGGGCTGCATACAGGATACTGCATACTTTGTTGTTCGAAATTAATATAAGCTGTTGCCTGGGTACTGTGCCAGTAATCTGTTGTTCAATGGCATTAGTTCATTTTTTTGTGGCGGGGGGGGGGGGGGGGCTGTTTGCAGGGGGAGCCCCGATACAACATTTTGCTATGGGGCCCTGTGATTTCTAGTTATGCCCCTGGTTGGCAATTTGATCTCTAGTTCCTCTGCCTTTCGAAATCCAGCTTGTACTTGTGGTAGCTCTCGGTTCACATGCTGCTGAAGCCTAGCTTATAGAATTTTCAGCATAACCTTGCTAGTGTGTGAGATGAGTGCGATCGTACGGTAGTTTGAACATTCTTTGGCGCTGCCCTTCTTTGGTATCGGAATATAAATGGACCTCTTCCAGTCTTGTGGCCATAGTTGAATTTTACAAATTTGTTGGCATATTGAGTGCAGCACTTTAACAGCGTCATCTTTAAGGATTTTAAATAACTAAACTGGGATACCATAATTAGGCTAGCTTCCACCTGTCTTTACTCTCTCAGATATCCAGTTCAAGGTCAGTGACTGCATCATTGTGGTTATATAGAACATTCAGATCTTTCTTGTATAGTTCTTCTCAGGGCAGGTGCTAGACTATTTTGCGCCCTAGGCGAGACCAGCTACTTGCGCCCCCCCCCCCCGAAAAAAAAAATCTAAACAAACTCAATAATTTTAGCACCAGAACTGGTCCAGGTGGAATGGGGGTTCAGCCAGGTGAAGGGATAAAGCCAGGTGGACAGGAGGGGGGTGCAGGCAGGTGGAGGGATGGAGCCAGGTGGACAGAAGGGGGTGCAGGCAGGTGAAGGAATGGAGCCAGGTGGACAGGAGGGGGTGCAGGCAGGTGGAGGGATGGAGCCAGGTGGACAGGAGGGGGTGCAGGCAGGTGGAGGGATGGAGCCAGGTGGACAGGAGGGGGTGCAGGCAGGTGGAGGGATGGAGCCAGGTGGACAGGAGGGGGGTGCAGGCAGGTGGAGGGATGGAGCCAGGTGGACAGGAGGGGGTGCAGGCAGGTGGAGGGATGGAGCCAGGTGGACAGGAGGGGGTGCAGGCAGGTGGAGGGATGGAGCCAGGTGGACAGAAGAGGGGGGTGCAGCCAGGTGGACAGGAGGTGGGGTGCAGCCACATGGAGGGATAGAGCCAGGTGGACAGGAGGGGTGTGCAGGTAGGTGGAGGGATAAAGCCAGGTGGACAGGTGGGGGGTGCAGGTAGGTGGAGGGATGGAGCCAGGTGGACAGGAGGAGGATGCAGCCAGGTGGAGAGGGGAGGTGCAGCCAGGTGGAGAGGAGAGGTGAGGTACAGCCAGGTGGAGAGGAGAGGGGAGGTACAGCCAGGTGGAGAGGAGAGGGGAGGTACAGCCAGGTGGAGGGGTGCAACCAGGTGAAAGGAGGATATGGCCAGGCGGACAAGAGAGGGGGTGCAGCCAGGTGGAGGGAGGATATAGCCAGGTGGACAGGAGGGGGTGCAGCCAGTTGGAGGGATGGAGCCAGGTGGACAGGAGGGGGGTGCAGCCAGGTGGAGGGAGGATATAGCCAGGTGGACAGGAGAAGGATTGCAGGTGGACAGGAGGGTGCAGCCAGGTGGAGGGAGAGGGGGTGCCGCTAGGTGGACAGGAGGGGGGTGCAGCCAGGTGGAGGTAGGATATAGCCAGGTGGACAGGAGAGGGGAGAGCAGCCAGGTGGACAGGAGAGGGGAGAGCAGCCAGGTGGACAGGAGAGGGGAGAGCAGCCAGGTGGACAGGAGAGGGGAGAGCAGCCAGGTGGACAGCAGAGGGGGGTGCAGCCAGGTGGACAGGAGAGGGGAAGTGCAGCCAGGTGAAGGGATGGAGTCAGGTGGACAGGAGAGGGGGGTGCAGCCAGGTGGACAGAAGAGGGGGGAGCAGCCAGGTGGACAGGAGAGGGGGGAGCAGCCAGGTGGACAGGAGAGGGGAAGTGCAGCCAGGTGAAGGGATGGAGTCAGGTGGACAGAAGAGGGGGGTGCAGCCAGGTGGACAGAAGAGGGGGGTGCAGCCAGGTGGACAGAAGAGGGGGGTGCAGCCAGGTGGACAGAAGAGGGGGGTGCAGCCAGGTGGACAGAAGAGGGGGGTGCAGCCAGGTGGACAGGAGAGGGGGGTGCAGCCAGGTGGACAGGAGAGGGGAAGTGCAGCCAGGTGAAGGGATGGAGTCAGGTGGACAGGAGAGGGGGGTGCAGCCAGGTGGACAGAAGAGGGGGGTGCAGCCAGGTGGACAGAAGAGGGGGGTGCAGCCAGGTGGACAGGAGAGGGGGGTGCAGCCAGGTGGACAGCAGAGGGGGGTGCAGCCAGGTGGACAGGAGAGGGGAAGTGCAGCCAGGTGAAGGGATGGAGTCAGGTGGACAGAAGAGGGGGGTGCAGCCAGGTGGACAGAAGAGGGGGGTGCAGCCAGGTGGACAGAAGAGGGGGGTGCAGCCAGGTGGACAGAAGAGGGGGGTGCAGCCAGGTGGACAGAAGAGGGGGGTGCAGCCAGGTGGACAGGAGAGGGGGGTGCAGCCAGGTGGACAGGAGAGGGGGGTGCAGCCAGGTGGACAGGAGAGGGGAAGTGCAGCCAGGTGAAGGGATGGAGTCAGGTGGACAGGAGAGGGGGGTGCAGCCAGGTGGACAGGAGAGGGGGGTGCAGCCAGGTGGACAGGAGAGGGGGGTGCAGCCAGGTGGACAGGAGAGGGGGGAGCAGCCAGGTGGACAGGAGAGGGGAAGTGCAGCCAGGTGAAGGGATGGAGTCAGGTGGACAGAAGAGGGGGGTGCAGCCAGGTGGACAGAAGAGGGGGGTGCAGCCAGGTGGACAGAAGAGGGGGGTGCAGCCAGGTGGACAGAAGAGGGGGGTGCAGCCAGGTGGACATGAGAGGGGGGTGCAGCCAGGTGGACAGGAGAGGGGAAGTGCAGCCAGGTGAAGGGATGGAGTCAGGTGGACAGGAGAGGGGGGTGCAGCCAGGTGGACAGAAGAGGGGGGTGCAGCCAGGTGGACAGAAGAGGGGGGTGCAGCCAGGTGGACAGAAGAGGGGGGTGCAGCCAGGTGGACAGAAGAGGGGGGTGCAGCCAGGTGGACAGAAGAGGGGGGTGCAGCCAGGTGGACAGGAGAGGGGGGTGCAGCCAGGTGGACAGGAGAGGGGGGTGCAGCCAGGTGGACAGGAGAGGGGAAGTGCAGCCAGGTGAAGGGATGGAGTCAGGTGGACAGGAGAGGGGGGTGCAGCCAGGTGGACAGAAGAGGGGGGTGCAGCCAGGTGGACAGAAGAGGGGGGTGCAGCCAGGTGGACAGAAGAGGGGGGTGCAGCCAGGTGGACAGAAGAGGGGGGTGCAGCCAGGTGGACAGAAGAGGGGGGTGCAGCCAGGTGGACAGAAGAGGGGGGTGCAGCCAGGTGGACAGGAGAGGGGAAGTGCAGCCAGGTGAAGGGATGGAGTCAGGTGGACAGGAGAGGGGGGTGCAGCCAGGTGGACAGAAGAGGGGGGTGCAGCCAGGTGGACAGAAGAGGGGGGTGCAGCCAGGTGGACAGAAGAGGGGGGTGCAGCCAGGTGGACAGGAGAGGGGGGTGCAGCCAGGTGGACAGGAGAGGGGAAGTGCAGCCAGGTGAAGGGATGGAGCCAGGTGGACAGGAGAGGGGGGTGCAGCCAGGTGGACAGAAGAGGGGGGTGCAGCCAGGTGGACAGAAGAGGGGGGTGCAGCCAGGTGGACAGAAGAGGGGGGTGCAGCCAGGTGGACAGGAGAGGGGAAGTGCAGCCAGGTGAAGGGATGGAGTCAGGTGGACAGGAGAGGGGGGTGCAGCCAGGTGGACAGAAGAGGGGGGTGCAGCCAGGTGGACAGAAGAGGGTGGTGCAGCCAGGTGGACAGAAGAGGGGGGTGCAGCCAGGTGGACAGAAGAGGGGGGTGCAGCCAGGTGGACAGGAGAGGGGAAGTGCAGCCAGGTGAAGGGATGGAGTCAGGTGGACAGGAGAGGGGGGTGCAGCCAGGTGGACAGAAGAGGGGGGTGCAGCCAGGTGGACAGAAGAGGGGGGTGCAGCCAGGTGGACAGAAGAGGGGGGTGCAGCCAGGTGGACAGCAGAGGGGGGTGCAGCCAGGTGGACAGCAGAGGGGGGTGCAGCCAGGTGGACAGCAGAGGGGGGTGCAGCCAGGTGGACAGCAGAGGGGGGTGCAGCCAGGTGGACAGCAGAGGGGGGTGCAGCCAGGTGGACAGGAGAGGGGGGTGCAGCCAGGTGGACAGCAGAGGGGGGTGCAGCCAGGTGGACAGCAGAGGGGGGTGCAGCCAGGTGGACAGCAGAGGGGGGTGCAGCCAGGTGGACAGCAGAGGGGGGTGACGCCAGGTGGACAGTAGAGGGGGGTGCAGCCAGGTGGACAGTAGAGGGGGGTGCAGCCAGGTGGACAGCAGAGGGGGGTGCAGCCAGGTGGACAGCAGAGGGGGGTGCAGCCAGTCTCAACCCAGTCTCCATTAACCCCCCCTGCTCCTTCTTCCATCATCCATCCCCCCTGGGCCCTGCTCTGCTTCCGCCATTCCTCCCCCCCACTGTGGGGGGGAGGAATGGCAGAAGCAGAGCAGGGCCCAGGGGGGATGGATGATGGAAGAAGGAGCAAGGGGGGTTAATGGAGACTGGGTCGGGTGGATAATTAATAAAGCAGGAGGGCATAATGGAACTGTAAGAAGGAGTGGGGGCCCCACTCCTTCTTCCAGTTCCATTAAGCCCTCCTGCTTTATTAATTATCCACCCGACCCAGTCTCCATTAACCCCCCTTGCTCCTTCTTCCATCATCCATCCATTCTTCTTCCCCACCCTCACCTCCTGTGCGATTTTCTCCAATCTTCCGGCGCGGGACTGGGTACTGTGTCACTCTTCTGTACTACTGCTGCAGCCTCTGTGGCGCCAGCAGCGGAGGGCCGCCCCTTCAGTGACGTCAGACGTCCTCCTGCGCGGAGGAGGACGTCGTCACTGAAGTGCCGTGCCGTACAGGCCAGGAACCGGCGTCATCCATCACCTCACCAGGCAGTAACGTAAGGATGGGAGTCGGGACTGGCTGCGCCCGGCCCGGGCCACATCCAGTCAGCAGCTGACAGGCGCTGCGGCGCATTAGCACACCGGAGCGGGGCGCCGGAGGGCAGCGGCAACTCCGGATCATAAAGTATTAAAAAAAAAAAAAAAAAAAGTAATTTTTCCGCCCCATCCCAGACTGCGGACCTGCCCGCCCCAAGCGGCCGCTTGGTCCGCCTGGTGGTTGCGCCGGCCCTGGTTCTTCTGTGTATCGTTGACATCTCTTATTTATGTCTTCTGCTTCTGTCAGGTCCTTGCCATTTTTGTCTATTATCATGCCCATCTTTGCACAAAACTTTCCCTTGATATCTCCAATTTTCTCAAAAAGCTCTCTAGTCTTCCCCATTCTGTTGTTCTCCTCTACTTCTTTGCATTGCTTGTTTAAAGTGGTTGTAAACTAGATATGTGCATTCCTGTTCGTACGAATGTTATTTTCGTACGAAAATGTTCATTTTCGTACCCGCAGAATAATGTGTACATACGAAAAAATGTAAGCACCAAAATACGAAAACGACGGGATTACGAATGAGACGCATAACGAACAACCGCAAATACGAACGAACGATCCGACGAAAATACGACAAAACGAAAACGGCAAAAGAACGAATATGACATCTATAACAAAAGACTTGCATTCTTTATTTTGTTTGAATCCTTGTTCTGTTCGTATTTAGATTTTCAGTCGTATGTTCATATGACATCTAACAAAAGATTTTCATTCTGTATTTTGTTTGATTCCATTTTCTGTTTGTATGTTCATATGACATCTTATAACAAAAGATTTGTATTCTGTATTCTGAATTCCTTCTTTCTGTTCGTAATTTGGTTTCAAAATACAGAATGCAAATCTTTTGTTATAAGATGTCATTTTCGTTTTTCTGAATGGGCAGTGAGTGTAGTTAGTTAGTGAAGCAGCTTCTCTTTTGTGCTGAGTAGTACAGTAAAGCCAAATAAACTGTTCTGTGGATTTTCGTCTGAAGGGAGAGATCAGTTGGCCAAACTTTTGAACCTGGAACCCAAAAATGGTTTTCTGATGGAGTTTAAAAACGGACGTTCCGTAAAACGATCGTTTTTATGTTTGTTGTTAAAAAAGTCTGACCAAGTGTATGGGGCTTAACAATAGTTAATATGGATGAGCCGCGTGTTGAAAGTGCCGCGAATCCCGCGATATATTTACGAAAGTACAAAATAATGAAAATTCACGAAAATTATTGTCTAACAAGTAACGAACATGAATTAAACAGAATAACGAACCATCCCGCATGTACGAAAATAAAACGGTAACCAAAATACGAAACAAACGGAGTACAAAAAAATTGCGTCGTACGAAAAACGAACGGGAACGAACAGGAAAATGGGTGTCTTACGAAAAACGAACGGGAACGAACCTACGGAACGATACGAAACAGAACAAAAAAAAAACGAAAAAAAATTCTGTGCACATGTCTATTGTAAACTCCCATAGATGAATTGTGCCTGTAGGTAAGCCTATAATAAGGCTTACCTATAGGCAGGGCTGGACTGGGACAAAAATTTGGCCCTGGACTTCATCCAGACTGGCCAACTTTGATAGGTCTCTTCTATGGTGGCCGGACAACTCCTGCCCCCCAGCCACCTCTTCCCCTTCACTAGCCACTAGCCATTCTACTTTATTAGAAAAACGGCTGGTACTCTTGTAGGCAGTACCAGTGGGGAAGCTAGACATTATTTCACCCGTGCAAAGAATCAGTTCGGTGCCCCCCCCCATGGGACAAGATTAGGCAGACGTGAGTCAACTGTCTGTCCCCTCCCCCGTGCTCCTTCTGGTCCCCCCATGCTCCTCTGTCATCCCCCCTGCTCCTCTGGTCCTCCCCCTGCTTCTCTGTCCCCCCCCCCAGGTGAGCACTGCGGGGAGGGAGAGGAGGTGAGTGCTGCAGGGAGGGAGAGACAGAGGAGCGGAGGGGGGCGGTGGTCCGCTGTCACTGAAGCTGGCCCACTAAGCCATCGGCCCACCAGGAAACTCCCTGTAGTCCCAATGGACAGTCCATCCCTACCTATAGGTACTGTAAATATCTCCTAAACACGCGAAGTTTAGGAGATATTTACTGTATATGCAGCCGATAGCATCACAGGCACATGTGCTCTGAATGAACGGCCACGCCTTCAGAGCCCTGTGCCGTGACTGGAGGCTCCCGAGCACATTGTGCAGGAGTGACGTCACTTGGCTTCAGCCAGCCACACAGCTGAAGCCCATGGACCCAGGAGGAAGACGGGTGAAGATGGATACGGCCGCCAGCGGTGACAATGGATTGGTAGAGGGCTTCGTTTGCAGGTAAGTTTCACATAATGTGCTAGAATAAAATGCATATTAGCACATTATGCCTTTACTTTGCAGGTCAGAAAAAAATGAACCCTGCGGTTTACTTCCTCTTTAAGAAGGTATTTTTGTTTCTGCTTGCTATCCTCTGGAAGTCTGCATTCAGTTGGGTAAATTCTCCCCTTTTTCCATTGCCTTTTGCCTTCCTTCTTTGTTCAGCTATTTGTATAGCCTTATTAGCCACTTTGCTTTTTTACATCTCTTCTTCTTTGTGATGGTTTTCATTGCTGTGTCCTGAACGTTGTCACACACTTCCTTCCATAGTTCCCCAGGCATTCTGTCTATCAGATCTAATCCCTTAAAGCGTAACTCCACTTTTGTTGGGAAAAAAATAGGGCTGCGGAAATTAACGATTAATTGGTCGATTAATCGTTAATTTCTTTGGTCGATTAAAATTATTTTGAGTGAGCTCCGCGGTCTCGCCCATAGGAAAGGCCGCGGCTTCGGCCTAGCTCCGGAGCCGTGGCCATCTTGGTCCACCCGGCGGCAGCCGAGTAGCGGCGCGCTGACGTCATCATCACCTGCCCGCCTGCTTGTATCTTCTTCCCTTGCGCACATGTGTCCATCAGCTACTCTGCAGATGGGTCTGCCTGCCTGATAGTCAGGTAAGAAAGGACAACCATCTGTGTGTGGTAACATTATGGGGCAGATGTATATATTCCTGGAGTATGGGGACAGATGTGTATATTAAAGCATGGGGGCAGATGTGTATATTACAGCATGGGGGCAGATGCTGTAATGTACACATCTGCCCCCATGCTGTAATGTACACATCTGCCCCCATGCTGTAATGTACACATCTGCCCCCATGCTGTAATGTACACATCTGCCCCCATACTGCAAGAATATACACATCTGCCCCCATGCTGTAATGTACACATGGGGGCAGATGTGTATATTCTTGCAGTATGGGAGGCAGATGTGTATATTCTTGCAGCATGGGGGCAGATGTGTATATTACAGCATCTGCCCCCATGCTGTAATATACACATCTGCCCCCATGCTGTAATGTACACATCTGACCCCATGCTGTAATATACACATCTGCCCCCATACTGCAAGAATATACACATCTGCCCCATACTGCAAGAATATACACATCTGCCCCCATGCTGTAATGTACACATGGGGGCAGATGTGTATATTCTTGCAGTATGGGAGGCAGATGTGTATATTACAGCATGGGGGCAGATGTGTATATTACAGCATGGGGGCAGATGCTGTAATATACACATCTGCCCCCATACTGCAAGAATATACACATCTGCCCCCATACTGCCCCCACCACATTTACCAGTGGCTAATGCAGAGTTGCAATGCAAGGAGATCAGCTAAAAGTAGTTGTATCTGTATGTGCGTTAATTAATCGAAATTAGTCAATTAATCGATTATAAAAAAAAAACGATTAATCGAACACAAAAATTTTAATCAGTCACAGCCCTAGAAAAAAAGCATTCCCTCCTGGGTGATCTCTGAACATTGCAGAGATTATAACAAACTTTGTTGCAGATTCCTACCTTTTGCTATTCTGAAGAAATCCATGTATGTTTCTCTGTGCCTCTGTTCTGAGTGGGCCTAATGGGAGTGGTTTCATAATTAACTGTCAGGTGTGCAGCTGCAGGGCACTAATGGGGAAAAATGCTGGGCCTGCATTCCTTTAGACGTGTTCCTTTTAAAAGTATCTATTGCAGGAGATGCCTAAAATATGACTTGTATCTTAGCGCATACTTCTAGGAAAATTGGTGCGCCAATCACACAAGCAGGAAATTATGTTTCTGGGGAGTGGCCAGTACACATTCTGTGTACATGTAGCGCCCCCTTACTTTCAGTATGGGCACTACGCTAAAGTTAATGGGGAATGGGAGAGTTACCTTGCTCCCATTCACAATTTGTTTAAATTTCGGGACTTCTGTCATTCCAGAAATGTCCACTGGGTCAGTCTGTGGTCCAGGGATGCAATGCCATCCCTGGCCAGCAGTTGGCGGCAGAGGGGTTCTGGCGGAGTAAGTTTCTCCAGCAGCCAATCAGAGGAGTTTTTTTTCCTCGCGGGCGTGAGCCATATCAAGGTAACTCAATATGCCGATCCCAAAAACAAACCAGCGGCTCCTGCGGGGGTAGCGCTACATACACAACATCTCCAGGTAGCCATATTGCAATGCATTCCCAGAAAATTACAATAGCTGCAGATCGAAAAGGAAAGGTAACTTTTAATAACATTCAATTACACTGGACCAGATTCTCTAAGAATCTGCGTTGGCGTAGTGTAAGCCATTTACACTACGCCACCGCAACTTACAGGAGCAAGTGCGTATTCCCCAAACACTTGCTCCGTAATTTGCGGCGGCGTAGTGTAAATGGCCCAGCATATGGCCGCGTAATTCGAAGGGGGCGGCTTGCATTCAAATTAAGCGCGCCCCCGCGCTGATTGAACTGCGCATGCGCCGGGCTGAAAAATAGCCCAGTGCGCATGCTCCAGCTCACGAAGGAAAACGTCAATGACGCCGACGTGTGCATCATTGACGTGAAGTCGTATTCAAGAACGACTTAGGAAAACGACGTAACCGACGGAAAAAGACGACGCGGACCCAACGCCATACTTAACATGGCATACGGCGGACTGGCGTAAGGTTACCCCTCATATAGCAGGGGTAACCTTACGCTTACGGAAATGACGTAAGCGACGAGTACGCGACGCAAATTCGTTCGGGAATCGGCGTATCAGGCTCATTTGCATAGTCAAATGAGACCTGAACGTAAACGCCACCTAGCGGCCGGCGTTGCATTACATCTAAGATCCGACGGTGTAAGTGACTTACACCTGTCGGATCTTGGCCGTATCTATGCGAAAATGATTCTAGGAATCACTCGCCTAGATACCCGGGCTCAGAAACAGAGATACGACGGTGTTTCCTGAGATACACCGTCGTAACTCTTCTGAGAATCTGGCCCACTATGATTAGTGTTGTAATTATATGCGTTATATTTTTCTTTATTTGCAATTTTTTCCCCAACGAAAGTGGAGTTACCCTTTAAATCTGTTCGTCACCTCCACTGAGTATTCACAAGGGATCATATTTAGATCATATCTGAATTGTCTTGTGGTGTTTCCCACTTTCTTCAATTTAAGCCTGAATTTTGCCATAAGAAGCTCCAAGTCTTGTTTTGACTGCCTGTATAGAGCAAGGGTGCCAAACCAATCAGCCTCCTGCTCTGGGATGGCGGGTTGGCAAGCCCAGATCATGGGTTCCTGACCCGGCATCCCCGAGCATCAGAAGAATGTGAAGGATGTAGCCAGCGCTAGAGGAAGCAGAGCCGATGCTTCCTGTATAGTGCCTTCTCCTATCACAGGCAGAGTCATAACAAATGTACTCCGCCTGTGACAGGAGTGATATAGGAAGCATGGGCTCTGCTCTCTACTGCAGCAGTATGTTTCCTCCAGCACCGGCTCCTGTCACACTGATGATTGGAGATGGCCAGCAGTACCCAGCAACAGTACCTTGCAACAGTACCCACTATCACTACCCAGCAACAGTACCTACCAGCCAGCACGCCAGCCTGCAGCACCCACCAGCAGTACCAGTCAGCAGTACCCACCAGCAGTACCCAGCAACAGTACCCGCCAGCCAGCAGTACCCAGCAACAATGCCCAGCAACATTACCCACCAGCAGTACCAGCCAGCAGTTCCAAGCAACAGTACCAGTCATCAGTACCCAGCACCAGTACCCACCAGCAGAACCAGACAGCAGTACCCAGCAACAGTGCCTGCCAGCAGCACCAGCCAGCAGTACCCAGCAACAATTCCCAGCAACATTACCCACCAGCAGTACCAGACAGCAGTACCCAGCAACAGTACCCACCAGCAGAACCAGACAGCAGTACCCAGCAACAGTACCAGCCAGCAGTACCAGTCATCAGTACCCAGCACCAGTATCCACCAGCAGAACCATACAGCAGTACCCAGCAACAGTACCCACCAGCAGTACCAGCCAACAGTATTAGCCAGCAGTACCCAGCAACAATACCCGCCAGCAGTACCCGCCAACAGTACCCTTTAGCAGTACCCACCAGCAGTACCAACCAGCAGTACCCGCCAGCAAATTACCGGCTTTCACCAAAAATGCGGGACAGCTGCCCTTGGACTATAGCACTTGACTGGCTCACCATCATTTGTGGTTTGTGATATTATTATCACCTTCTTCCCCAAGAATTCCATCAATTTATGAACACTAGCATCTACACAAGTCTGATATGGACATTTAGCAAAAAGTATCAGCCAATTTAGTCCTGCTACTATTTATCCAAATAGTATTAAATTCCTGGGTCTATCTCAATATGTATAGCAGTACCATTCAGTTCCATCCCTGCTGGGTCTGTAGATGTGTGTATGTGTGGTGCCCATAGTTATGGTGCCATATTGTGACAACGTTGTCATTTTTTGTATGTGTGTTTTTTATTAACTGAGTATAATGGGGATTAACTCAACATTTATGTCACTGTTTAACATTAAGTGGATTTTAACTTACTAGTAATACATTAATAAAGCTTATTATATTTCAACATATGGTTTACCATAGCTGATTCTCCTGATGGCCTTCCTGGGCATCTCTTTGCCCCACCACTCAACTTTTTACAGTAATTTCTCCCTGCTTTGAAGGTATCCCGTCTAATTTTGATAAATCGGTAACCCCTTTATAGTGGTTGAGTAGCTCAACACCAAGTAAATTGGATTCTTGTTTGTTTTTACAATGGAACCTCACGGTGAACGAGCATTTCACAATACAAGCACTGTATTTAAAAAAATCCTAACACGGTTTGTGAGTGTTGTCTCGCAAAACAAGCAGGATTCAGGCCAAAGCAGTGTGCAGTACCTAGTTTGGCCTGAGGTGGGGGGGCGCTGAGCCAAACGGCGCTGATCGCAGCTGATTTGCGCCGTTCGAAAATGCGCGGAATAGCCCAAGGACAGCTCGGCTGACCTTCGGCAAACCTCAGGAACAGAGTCTTTCCGAGAATTGCCGAGGTCAGACGAGGTGTCCTTGGGCCTTTCCGGCCGTTTCCGAGGCTCTCCAGCGCCCCCACCTCTGGCCGCATGCGGTATTGCATGCCATTGAAATCAATGCGGAACAAATTATTTTTCCATTGACTTCAATGGGGAAACTCGCTTCTATATGCAAGTACTTTGGATTACGAGCATTCTCCTGGAACGGATTATGTTATGTTCCACGGTATTTATATATCCGCCAGCAGGACCCACCAGCAATACCAGCCAGCAGTACCAGCCCTGGAGGACAATCAGCAGCAGCCACCAGCCATACCCACCTGGGAATCCTGAGGAAGAAGTCAAGATTGAGTTCAGGTGAGGCTCAATCTTGTGCATCAGTGAAACAACAGTTTTTTTTTCAGAAATTCAAATATTTGTAAATTCGTAAAATTCAAAATTCTGAATTCGTAAATTAAAAAATTCTGAAATTCGAAAATTCGGAATTCGTAAATTCGTAAATTTAGAAAATGTTTAACTTTAGAAAATTTGTAACTTTAGAAAATTTGTACATTTAGAAAATTCGTAAATTCAAAATTTGTAAATTTGTGAATTTAAAAATTCGGAATTCGAAAATGAGAAAATTCGTAAATTAGAAAATTTGGAATTAAAAAATTCGGAAGTTCAAAAATTTGGAAATTCTAAATTCGAAAGTTCAGAAATTCGGAAATTCAAAAATCGGAAAATAAGAAAGGAAAGTACAAAAATTTGAAAGGACAAAAATCCAAAAATCCCCAAATTTCAATTATAAATCAAAACTAATAATAACCAACTATTAAATTATTGGTATTGGAATTTCCTTAAAAATTTGTTTGTTAGTGAACGTAACAAACACAAATTAATCTGAAGTTACGAATTATCCAAAATAAAGAATGCATCTAAACAACTGGAACAAAACGAAATAATAATAATAATACGTTTTTATTATTATTATTATTGTTGTTATTTATTATTATTAATTTGTTACGTTCCATTCATTTAGATATAGCATTCGTTATTACGGTTAATTTGTAACTTCGGATAAATTCGTATTCGTTACGTATCAGCCAAATTTGAAAGGAAATTCCATTACCTATAATTTAATAGTTAATTAGTTAGTTATTATTTCAGATTTTCGAGTTTGAGTTTTTGAAGTTTCAGATTTTTGTTATTTTCTGATTTCGCATTTTCATTCTAGAATTTCAAAAATTTCAAATTTAGAATTTTCGAATTACGAATTTTAGAAAGTTAGAATTTTAGGATTTTCGAACTTCTGAATATTCAGAAAAAAAATGGAAATTCAAAAATTCGGAAATTTTAATATTAGTAAGTTCAGATATTTGGAAAAATTCGAAGATTCGTAAATTTGGATATTCTGAATAAATTCAGAATTTCGGATATTTGGATTTAACGAATTTGGCTAAATTCATTAAAAAACAAATTTGGAACTAAACGAATTGCACATGTCTACCCTACACCCTCTCATGCTTTCTCCAGAAATGGACTATGGCAGTGGTCATCAACCCTGTCCTCGGTGCCCACTAACAGGCCAGGTTTTATGTATTTCCCTGGGGAGATGCACTCTAGAATACTGCAATCACTGAGCAACAAATGATATCACCTGTGATGTATTTCCGTTACCTTGCCAACCTGGCCTGTTAGTGGGCCCTGAGGACAGAGTTGATGACCACTGGACTATAGGATGTGTAGTGTGCATACAGTACATCAGTGTATATGACCACAACCAATGTGCATTGTTCTTTCCAAAAAAAACAGAATTGAGATGGAAGATAAGAGGTTCGGGTACATAAATCCTTTCATCTTTGTCATCTTTAAGGCTTAGTTCCCATGGGAGTGCCAATCCATATGCCCATGAGAAGGGCGTTCTTTAGCTGCCCGGGATGCATGCAGGCAGCCTGTCCAAATCAATCAAATGGCATATTACATTACATCAGTATTACATTGTATATCCCTGTATGTTGTGGACGTTCAGGTGCGTATCTAATAGTTTATTGAAACCATTGATGCTCCTCGCTGAGACCACCGCCTGTGGAAGTGAATTCCACATCCTTGCCACAGTTTACGTAGTTTAAGGTTAAACCTCTTTTCTTCTAATTTTAATGAGTGGCCACGTGTCTTGTTAAACTCCCTTCCGCAAAAAAAGTTTTATCCCTATTGTGGGGTCCCCAGTACGGTATTTGTAAATTTAAATCATATCCCCTCTCAAGCGTCTCTTCTCCAGAGAGAATAAGTTCAGCGCTCGCAATCTTTCCTCATAACTAATATCCCCCAGACCCTTTATTAGCTTTGTTGCCCTTTTTTGTACTCTCTCCATTTCCAGTACATCCTTCCTGAGGACTGGTGCTCAGAACTGGACAGGATACTCCAAGTGCGGCCGGACCAGAGTCTTGTAGAGCGGGAGAATTATCATTTTATCTCTGGAGTTAATCCCCTTTTTAATGCATGCCAATATTCTGTTTGCTTTTTTAGCAGCAGCTTTGCATTGCATGCCATTGCTGAACCTATCATCTATTAGGACCCCCAGATCCTTTTCAATCCTAGATACTCCCAGAGGTTCTCCCCCAGTGTATAAATTGCATTCATATTTTTGCCACCCAAATGCATTATTTACATTTTTTCTACATTAAACCTCATTTGCAATGTAGTTGCCCAGCCCATTAATGTGTTCAGATCATTTTGCAAGGTTTCCACATCCTGCAGAGAAGTTATTGCCCTTCTTAGCTTAGTATCATCCGCATACAGAGATTGCCCTGCTTACCCCATCCTCCAGGTCGTTTATGAACAAATTAAACATGATTGGTCCCAGGACAGAACCCTGGGGGTTCCCACTACCCACCCCTGACCATTCAGAGTATTCCCCATTTATTACCACCCTCTGAACTCGCCCTTGTAGCCAGTTTTCAATCCATGTACTCACCCTATGGTCCATGCCAACGCACCTTATTTTGTACAGTAAACGTTTATGGGGAACTGTGTCAAATGCTTTTGTCAAATAAGGTGTTGAAGTTATTACTGTGTGTAGCCAATGTCCACTATTATTTCTTGCTCACCTGCTTGTACAAACCAAGCAAAACATGTTAGCCCTTGATCAATTCTAATAAAAATTCAATAGTGAGTACATGGTCAGTACTGTCATACTGTTCTCCTTGAAAATATGACATCATCTCAGAGATAACTAAATTACTGGAAATATTATCTAATACAATAAGAAACCTCTGCTCTCTCTTATCCATAGACTAAGAAACACATTACACATTTCAAGGTCTACATTTTATTTGAAGTTATGAAGGAAAAAAATTAAGGTAATTAATTCCACCCACGTTTTTTTTTTACAATTGTGATTCATCATTATAGCTAACACAGCTCATTCAGTTATGAGTCAAATTGAAAGGCTAAAGAAACCTTCAAACTCTTTCAGTGAAATGTTAGAGAAACTCAACTTTTTTCAAGAAAAAAACCCTCTGGGTGATCTACAGTATGTACATTTCAAGTTCTAACAAACCTTAAAGCCGCGTACACACGACCATTATTCATGTCATGGAAAAAAAACTATGTTTTTCTCGACGTGATTCCTCTCAAGCCTGCCTTGCATACACACGATCATGATAAAAAATGCTCGAGCAAAGCGTGTGACGTACAACACCTACTACGGCACTATAAAGGGGAAGTTCCATTCGAATGCTGCCACCCTTTGAGCTGATTATGCATATTTCCCGTCTCATAACTTGCTTCTGAGCATGCACGTTTTTTTCCCCGTCGTTAAAGTGTACACACGACAGTTTTTCACAACGAGAAAAACGACGACGTGAAAAACAACGAGAAAAAATAGAGCATGTTCTAAATTTTTAATGCCCATCTCGTCGAGAAAAATGCTCTGGAGCCTACACACAACCGTTTTTAACAACCAATTTAAAAAATTGCATTTTTCTTGTCATGAAAATGGTTGTGTGTACGCGGCATCATAACATCCTTTTTTTCCCCCTCAGAAGAAAATGTTGTTTGTTCCACCATATCCTTTGAAGACTGATCCTTAAATGGGAGAATCTGCTTTCAGTAGAGTTTCAGCACTGCCATGCCTACCCAGATAATAAATGTGATGCCTTTAGAAGTATTTAATTCTTTGGGGGTATCACACCAAAATGAAATTCCTATTGCAGAGGATTCCTAAAATTATTGTATCTTGGTGTAGACATCTGATAAACTCAGTGAGCCAGTCAGCCAAGCAGGAAATGCCATGTCTAGGAGCATCTTGTACTAGTGGAATACAGAACGCCTCCATTTTGCCATACTGCATTCACAGTTTTAGAAAATTACAATCTTCAAATTGAAATGGAAAAGTACTTTTTAATAGCACACAATTACAAAATGGCTTATCTAGCAATTTTTGATATTTTTTTTCCAAAAGTGGAGTTGCCCTTTAAGTTCTTCCAGCATTGCCTTTCACTTATGTAACTTATGTGGCATTTATCACAAAGGCGACATCCTTACAAAATGTGAAATATATTTGGTCTCCCATTTGATGTTCACCCTTGTTACAGTATGTGCATGGTGACGTGATGACACTGGGAGCAGGCTATCCCTTTCACAAACTTCATACTGTGCTCTCAGCAGTAGCAGAAAAGATGAAATACTGAATTCTACACATACCGGTAATTATATTTAGATTGTTCTTCAAATTTACATGCAGACCAGAAATGACAGGGGTTGTATCAATTTATCACACTGCCAGAGGTGCTCGACTAGCTGCAACAACTGTTAAAAAAAATGATACTGTGTGAATAGAAAGTGCTGAGGCAGTGATATAGTTTATCTCAACCACTGTCGCCATCAATTCTGTTGCATATCCTGAGTCTGTGTACAAATGTAGGGTAATTAAGAAATGGATGTAAAATAAAAAGGAGTTTGTATAATAAATAGTGTTGGGTGAATGGTTTGGAATGAGTATAAGTTTGGCCTGAAAAAACCCGAATTGGCAGGGCGTTCGACCCGCTGAACGCCCCACAATGCACTGCGTGCCTTACAAGTGGAAGCTGTTTCATCTTATTTTTTTTGTTTTAAACCTATAGTCATGGGAATCCTATATGTTCCCACTATTACATGCACATTCCTATTTAGTTTAAGTTAATTTTATATGAAGTGTTTGAAGATTGGAACTTGTATACTACATTTATTTATCATATAAATCCTCAAGAAATTGGCTGACGTGACATAGTATTGACTACATTAAAACTACATCACTGAGGTGATTGGTAAAGGCACAACGATCATTGGAAGTTCAAAAAGGAAGAACTATACACTTATTATATTGATCACTGGGACACTTTGTTAGTTTATTGAATTTTCAGCTTGGCTTATTGATTTATTCATTATTCACTTTTTGTCAATTATTTATTGTAATTAAGGTACATGATTGATTACACATTGAATCATTAGAGGAATTGCATAAGACCACTTTACCATTATTGATTGTATTTTACGTGTACTGTGAACACAATAGGTATTGCAACATTTCCACAACAGAATTCAATCTACACTGTTTCACATTTGGAGTTATCACATTCTATGTATTTGCATTTCAGTACCTAGTAGCGCCTGGGGATCATTAACACATAATTTCCAGTTAGGCCATGGCATTTAAACGATGTTCAATGCAGGGGCCCAAAGTGTGCCAAAAAAATATCCCCCACACCATTATACCACCAGCCTGAAATGTTGGTACAAGGCAGGATGGATCCATGCTTTCAGGTTGTTTATGCCAAATTCTGACCCTACCATCTGAATGTTGCAGTTGAAATCGAGACCGGCAATGTTTTTCCAATCTTATATTGTCCAATTTTGGTGAGCCTGTGCAAATTGTAGCCACCAGTTCCCTGTTCTTCTAGTCTTTATTGAAAAATAATACTGTCAATGTAAATGAAGAGAGAGGAAAATATCAATACTTATTGATATAGTTTATATAGAATAGAAGACATAGTTTCTTCCCTCTACAGTTGAGGGACCCCAGCAGCTGTGCCAATGTGCCATGTGGTCTCCTGGTGTTTTAAGATAACAGGTTGATGACGACAGAAGAAGTTCCTGGTTTTTACTATGGCTACTATGTTTCCCAACATATCGTCTATCGATGGGTCAGTACTAAAATACTTGTGTTATTATATCTTCTCTATATGATAAATACTTGTTTGCAACATATAAGTGTATACTTATGGATATGCTTATATTTTAAGAGTCCTCTGTTATACCCAGACACCCCTGAAGAAGAGTCATCGAAACGTGTCAAGTGTCTCAATTCCCATTGTTGTTGTACATCTTATCCTCATTTGTATTTCATATTGTGAGATTTGACATTTTATATTTTAAGCCACACTGCCATTTTGTATATGTCTGTTTTTTGTTTGCTTTTATACAAACATCTACCCTTGTTGCTTGTGCCTACATAAAAACAGTTTTTTTTTTTTTTACTTTTCCAAACATCATCTCTTTTAAGCCACAACAAATCCAGCCACATCAAACGCACAACCAGAGGACTGCCTGCAGACATTTTTCTCCAGCAGAAAATCTCTGGACACCAGAAGAGTCTGATTTGTTGTGTTCCAGTGATGCTAAGAGTATTAGACAACCTGTGTTTTAAATGTGTAGAATCCCACTCCTCTGTTTATTCCAAGTGATTTCATCCATTCTCTTTTCATTTTTTCCTGGAAAAGACTCCAGTAATTGGTCACTGACATTATTGCTGAGGAACAAGCTACAATCTCGATTATAGAAGAACTTCATGTAAACAGACATTGGGCTTCATAAAACTAGGCAATGAGCCTTTTGTCATCTCTGTGGGTTGGATAGCCATGGAATTTACAGGCGTAAAGGTATTTGCCCATCCTCGCATTACCTAGAACCACCACAATACATAAAACTGATATCAGTGCGTAAAAATGCCATTGACTTTCTAAATATGCCAATACTTTCCAATAAAGAAAAAAGCGTAATAGTTACAAGTAGGGTTGAGCGAACCCAAACTGTAAAGTACCGGACTTTTGGGTTTTTGGTACCCGGACCCGAACAATTTGCTGTAAGTTCGGGTTCGGTGCTCGGCAATGTAATGGCACGCTGCAAGGCAGCCAATCACCATTTGTTTTACTTGTGTGACCTAGAAGCCATCACAGCCATGCCTACTAATGGCATGACTGTGATTGGCCAGTGCAGCATGTGACCCAGCATGTTACCCAGCCTCTATATAAGCTAAAGGCACATAGCACAGCTTGTCACTCTGCTTTAGATAGGGTAGGGAAAGGCTGCTGCTGCTCTGAGGGAGAGAATTAGATAGGAGTCAGACTGTCCTGCTTCAGAAATCAAATTACACCAGCACTGCATATGTTCCTGTGAGATACTCTGCATTAGATACTTTAGGGAAAGGTTCCTGATTTTGCTTATAGAGAGAGAAATATATAGGAGTCAGTCCTGCTTCAGAAATCATATTACACCAGCACTGCATATGTTACTGTGAGATACACCCTTTAGATACTTTTATTCTATTGTGCTATTCCAAAAACATCAATTTAGGGGAAAAAAATGTTTTGCAGTGTTTCTCCAGTGTTTACAGTGTTTCCTCCATATCTGTACGTGTGAGATAAACACTTTAGCTAGTGTTCTTCTATTGCGCTATTCAAAACAAAAAACCATTTAGGCCAAAAAAATATATTTTGCAGTGTTTCCTTCAGTGTTTGCAGTGTTTCCTGCATATCTGTACGTGTGAGATACACACTTTGATACTTTTTTTCTATTGTGCTATTCCAAAAAATTTTTTATTTAGGGCAAATAATTTTTTTTTGGTGCGTTTCCTGCATATCTGTACGTGTGAGATAAACACTTTAGCTAGTGTTCTTCTATTGTTCTATTCAAAAAACACCCATTTAGGGCAAAAATATATATTTTGCCGTGTTTTCTCCAGTGTTTGCATGGTTTCCTCCAGTGTTTGCAGTGTTTCCTCCATATCTGTACGTGTGAGATAAACACTTTAGATACTGTTCTTCTATTTTGCTATTAAAAAAACACCCATTTAGGGCAAAAAAAAATATTTTGCAGTGTTTTTTTATTTTTATGTATTTTTTGTTATTTTAAGTTATTTCCCTATCCACATTTGTTTGCAGAGCACTTGCCATGCTCTTACCAACATTTTGCTGCCATTTGCAGCCCTCTAGCCCGTTCCATTCGTTTTTTAGAGACATTTTTTTGTTTCAATAGTTTTTTATTGATATTTTTCAATCAAACAAAATAATGCATTACAATAGCATATAGTACACAATGCATCGTAACAGTAGGAGACAAAGTAATACTCATTATCTAACATACAGATATGTGTTGGCTAAGCAATATAATACTACCAATCATCATAAGAAAAAATGTAGAGTATTTTCTGTAGAATATTTTCTCAATAGTATCAAGTCAATAAGAGATCAAATCACAATATCAAAGGAAAAAGAAAGAAATACATTAGCAAACAAATAAAATAAAGGAACTAGCTTTCCCGAACACCCCATATGGGAATCATAGTGTTCGAGAGCTATCTCCTCTCATATTTCCTATCTGAATAGTAAACAACGTGTCGGAGGAAATAAGGTAAACAGAATTATGTCCTGTTTTTGAACCAGACGTTCCAGAGGTCCCATTGGATTGAGTATTTATGAAGAGAGCCCAAGGATGACGCTAAAATCCTTTCATAGGAATTATGTAAATCCAAGAGGTCAATAGCGTCATCAGGGGAAGGCGGATCGGGATCTTTCCACTTTCTTGTAATCGACAATCTAGCTGCCAAGAGTAGATGGGTTATCGTTCTACGAAGATTAAATGAAAACCTGTCTATTCCTAATGATAAAATAGCCAATGCTGGATCAGGAGCCACTCGTGTTTGAGTCAGGTCAGATATTATATTGAAGATTCCTGCCCAATAGACTGTGAGCTTTGGACAACTCCATAATATATGGAATATGTCTCCTCTGACTGAAGTTGGGCAACGTCTCCAACAAGCTGCAGGGGTTTGGGGGTCAAATTTAGACACTATTACCGGAGTAAGGTACCAACGCAAAGTGATTTTGATAGATAACTCCCACAAGGAGGTGCAACGAGTGGCAGATTGATTGGCCTTACAGGCCAAGCGCCATTGGTCATTCGTGAAAGAGCATTTAAGATCTTTTTCCCAAAGAAGATGGGAGGCAGATTTATTAAAAACTCGTTTTTGTTGCATTAATTGATAAAATAAAGAAATGCCCTTATTTTGTCGTATTGGCGAAGAAAAATAGGTCCAAGCTGAAGCATTAACTTGTTTGGAAATATTGCCAAGTTTATATAGACAATGCATTAATTGAGTATATTGAAACTCGTTGGTGTGAGGGAGGTCATATTCCGATTGGATAGAAGAAAAGGTCTTGATGTATCCATTCGAATAAAAGTCGTCCAGATACCTAATACCTTTCTGGTTCCAAAAGGAAATCGGCATCCTGTTAGTAACAAAGTATAATGTTTGGATGGGAATTCTAACTTCGACTCCGGGCCCTGCTAGACCAGTGGAGCTTATAAATTTTTGCCAAGTTCGTATGGATGCAAGCATCGTAGGAGGTAAGTGTATTGGGGTCTTAACACCCAATAGAGAACCAAACAACCAGAGGTTGGTAGAACCATACGTACAGTAACTAGCCTCTATCAGCCCCCATTGAGTAGTAGGAGTATGATAGAACCACTCCTTCAGTTGGGACAAGATGGAGGAATGATAATAGTCCTGGAAATCAATATATCCAGTTCCACCGCTCATTCTATGTTTAATTAACCTATCATGAGTACACCTGGATTTCTTCCCATTCCAGACAAATTTAGACAAGAGAGATTGCATGGACTTAAAAAACATAACAGGAACAGGAATGGGCAAAGTCCTGAAAAAATATAAAACTTGTGGAAGATGTACCATTTTGAAGGCTGATAATCTACCCCACCAAGAAAATTCGAATTTGCTCAAAATCTGAAGGTCAGTTTGTAGTTTACTTCTAAGGGCAAGGTAGTTGTGTTCATATAATTTTTCGGTGGTCCTTGTGAGATGAACACCCAAATATGGGATGGTGGAATCCGCCCAAACATAGGGGAATTGATGTTGCAACAAATTTTTATTAACAGCATCAACTCCAATGTCTAAGATGAGTGACTTCAAGGCATTAGCCTTGTAAAATGAAACCTCGCCAAACCAGGATAGAAGCTTTTGGATTTCGGGTAAGGAGGAGAATGGATTAGTTATCATTAAGATGACATCATCCGCAAACAAGCTTATTTTATGTACTTGATTGCCAATATTAATTCCTGAAATTTTAGAATTAGTTCTAACATGTTCTGCCAGGGGTTCAATCAGCATGTTGAAAATTAGGGGAGAAAGTGGACACCCCTGTCGAGTTCCATTGGAAATATCAAAAGGTTTAGATAAAAGACCTGAGGTAAAGACTCTGGCTGTAGGAGTAGTATACAGAGCCAGTATTGCTTCAAGGATAGGCCCAGCAAATCCAAATTTCCGAAGAGTCAAGTTCAAGTAGTCCCAATTAACCCTGTCGAACGCCTTCTCTGCATCCAGAGAAAGAAGCAGAGAAGGCGTTCCCATCAGTCCCACATTGTGAATCACATTCACCATTCTCCTAGTAGCATCTGAAGCCTGGCGGCCTCTCATAAAACCCGCTTGGTCAGTGTGGATTAGGTCTGGGAGAATTTGATTCAATCTGCTGGCTATCAACTTGGCATATATTTTCAAATCAACGTTAAGTAAGGAGATTGGCCTAAAATTAGGAGGAGAGTTGGGTTCTTTACCAGGTTTGGGTAGAGTAACTATAATGGCCGACAACATTTCTCTTGGAAAAGCGGAGGTAGAAATCGAGTGGTTGTACAGTGTTGTTAAGTGAGGGGAAACTAAATCCTTAAATAACTTGAAATATTCCCCAGTATACCCATCAGGGCCCGGAGACTTAGAGGAAGGCAGACCATCAATGGTTTTACTGATTTCATTTATAGTGATAGGGGCATTCAATTGCTCAAGATGTTTAGCAGATAATTTAGGTAAAGTGATTTGATCGAGGAAAGACCCAATCTCCTCACTAGTTGGTTGATGGGTGCTAGCATCCAATTTGAGGTTATACAAATTATCATAATAAATGCCAAAGGCATCGGCAATGGATTGTGGATTGATGAGCTTTTCACCAGAAGTCGGGTGATAAAGGTAGGGGATTTTAGTTTTAAGTCTAAGACCTCTGATGCGACTAGCCATTAGCTTCCCTGACTTATTATTAGCAGTGTAGGAGGTTGCTTTAAGTTTCCTCAAATTAAGTTCATAGGATTCAAGTAGTAAGGACCGTAATTCGTGTCTCAGCTCAAATAGTTGGGACCGAAGGTGAGGCGACGGAGTCGATTTATTTCTGAAATCAACCTCCTCTATCTTTTTGGATAATTCATCGAGTTTCTTAGTTCTTAATTTCTTAACTCGCGATCCGAGTTGAATGAAGAAACCTCGCATATAAGATTTGTGGGCATTCCACAGTACCGCCGGGTCGGACACCGAACCTACGTTGTTGGAGAAAAATTCCGTCAATTTTTGTTTAAGAAATTCCTCGTGAGTAGGGTTTTGGAGTAGATAATTATTAACACGCCACAGGTACGAGTGCTGTTTAGAATTCTTATTAGCTATTTTAATACTGATTGGTGCGTGGTCTGACCAGGTGATAGAGTGGATGCGAGAGTCAATAACATTCTGTAGTAGCCATTTGTCAGAAATGAACATGTCAATCCTGGAATAAGTGTTGTGACGCAAGGAGAGAAACGTATAGTCCCTCTCCTCCGCATGACAACACCTCCATATGTCAAAAAGATCATTCTCTCTAAAAAAGGTGGATAGAGGGGAAGAAATCCTCTTGGGACCGGAAGAAACATCCATAGTGACATCTGGAACAATATTAAAATCCCCACATAACAGCAGATGACCTTCCTGTACTTTTCGAACCTTCTCAAGCACGGATCTATGAAACTTCAATTGACCGTGGTTCGGGGCATACAAGTTTGCAATAGTATACAAAACATTGTCTAATTTACAAACTAATATAACAAACCTTCCATTCGGATCAGTAGTGCAGGATATTAACTGAAAAGAAATAGTGTCACGGATGGCAATCAAGACACCCCTTTGTTTTCTAGAAAAGTCAGCCTTAAAAACATAGGGAAAGGATCTATTGTTACATTGGGGGGTCGCCCCTTGAGCAAAGTGCGTTTCCTGCACGCAAAGTACATCACATTTGTGGGAGATAGCAGTTCTCCAAAGCGAAGAACGTTTTGCTGGGTGGTTCAGTCCCTTCACATTAAGTGAAAGAAAATTGATAGACATTGTGAATAGCGTGTAGAAGCTGCTGGAATGTGCCGATGAAGTTCAAATTTTGGGAGTAGTGTGCAGAAAATAACTACCTAGTACACTATATACTAGAATGATAAGGGGAAAAGAAAAAGAAAAACACAAAAACACAGGGCAAAACAAAACAAACAAAAAAAAAAAGGCACACAAATATAATAAAAAATAGGTATCAGTGAGTTGCTCAATCAAAACAGGACCAAGGAAGTAGGATATTCAAGGCAAGATATGCTTAAACAGAAATATATCCTACAAACTTGGATAGAGCAATACCAGAACAAAAGTGTCAAATGCAACTAATGTCGGGTGATATTAGTAACCCGACACTATAACAGGGTAATGTTCAAACAGCAAAGGATGTAAAGACTGGCATCCAGGGAACATTGTTGCAGTGAAAAATAACATCAACAAATACTTCTTCAATGTATTACTTTGCAGCAGGGATGTGATGAGCTGTGTTGCTTCCTTTACCAAGATGTATACCGTCCATAGCCCGTCTTTCCTCATCAGATAGTTTAGGGAGAATGCCCCACGAGTGCAGCAAGCGAAGTCCATCCAGAGGCTTGGATATGATGATGGTTTTCCCGTTAGATGTTATCAGCAATGTAGCAGGATGTCTCCACTTATATGGGATCTTATGGTTGTTTAAAGCTTTTGTGACAGTTTTCAGCTGCCTTCTCATATTGAGAGTATATTTTGACAAATCAGCGTACATATGAACCTCCTTATAAGGAGCAGGGAGTTCAGGTTGGGATCGAGCTCTGGTCAGCAATTTCTCTTTAGTAGGGAAAAAATGTATTTTCATGAGAACATCGCGTGGGACGGATGCGTCCAGGTGTTTCGGTTTAGGAATGCGGTGTATACGGTCAATCATTCTTTCTATTGGGGATATGTCCGGTAACAAGGCCATTATCATGTCTCCCGCATACTTTTGTAGATCTGCCTGAGCAATAGATTCAGGAACTCCCCTCAGTTTAATGTTTTCCCTCCTAGAGCGATCTTCCAAATCCGCGATTTTAGCACGCATCCAATCTGCATCATCCATTTGATCTCTATATGCGTTAACCAAATTGTTCACAGTTTTTGATTGTTTCTCAATCTTATTTTCTACATGGAGGACCCTCTCTCCCAAACCTTTCATTTCAATAGAAAAGTTATTGAGCATAGCAGATATATTCACCATAAGTGACGATTGAAGGGATAAAAGCATATCCTTCATGGTAGTATCAAGGACCGGTTGGCCTGAGGTAGGATAACAGGCTATTGATGATGCCACTTTAAGGCCTACCTGGTCCTGGCTTGATGATGTCGCAGGAATTACAGGGGATTGCTCTGAATGGTCATATTTCATCCGCGTTTTAGCCGGGCTTTTAGAGGATGGACTATGAGGGGGAGACACCTCCGGGTTAAATACATGAGAGTCTGGATCCCAGTTGTCCTGTATCTCATCAGGGAGATCAGTATAATAGGAGGATGGCATTACCTCAGATCTGTGGGGGCCATTTTGAAGCTGATCCTCTGCTGCAGCTGACATATCAGACATGTCAGTCAGCTTTCTAAAGCGAGTTTCTTTAATCCGCTTGCGTGACTGCATCGAGTGTGGTCTCCCCTCACAGAATATCAGTCTCAGGCGATTCACAGAGCGATATTTTGATGGATTGGCCGAGAAATCCCCAGATGCCAGTCAGAGCTGTTAGCTCAGGCATCCATCACGATGCATGCAGGCCACGCCCCTCGTTTTTTAGAGACATTTTAGTACTGAAAAGTTTGGGTCCCCATTGACTTCAATGGGGTTCGGGTTCGGGGGGAAGTTCGGGTCCCGAACCCGGACTTTTTTCCAAAATTCGGCCGAACCCGAACATCCAGGTGTCCACTCAACTCTAGTTACAAGCAATGCTTGAAAAAAAGTATTTACTTTTATACAGGTCATCTACCGTATGTCCAACTTTACTCTTGCTCTAAGCACATGTATAGTACATGTTTGCAGGACCATATAATCCTATGGTATTTGTGGGTATTTGCCATACTAAAAAATAGTTGCGGCTCAAAAAGTGAGGAGAAGACAAAGTAGATTGATTGACAATAAACATTTTTAAACTGTACTGTAATCTATTGCTTTTTTTTATTGTTCTATTAAATGTTCTCATCACCCATCTGAGTGGAGGCAGAGAGCAATAGTGATCAGCTTTCAGCTAAGTGCATAGAAGCAGTGAGTACAGCAAGCTTTTAATATTTGCAGAGCTTTCAGAAAGCTCTTTTAAAGTCTTTAAAAGACAATTCAGTGACATGCTAGGACTGTCAAAGTGGTGGTAAACGCCTATATTCACTTTTTTGTCATACAGGTAAGCAGGGCTTTTTTCAGCAGGAACTTGGTGGAACTCAGTCTCAAATCTTGAAACAGGTTTATCGACAAAGTATATAGAGCTGAGCAGGGCTCAAAATTTCAAGTCCTAAGCCACTAGCCAGGCCTTAAGAGTTACTCGCCACCAGTTGCCCCACCCAACACCTCCCCTGCCCCACCCCTAAGTCCGCCCCTAAACACGTCCTTGTAAATTATCTCATGAAATTACACTGTTAAATATTTTAAGCAGAATTAAGTTCCAAAAATAAATATTAACAATAGTAACATAAAGCATATCAGTACCCATCTGTGCAGCCTCAGTGTGCCCGTGAACGCAGCCTTACAGTGCCCCATCAATGCAGCCTTACAGTGCCCCATCACTTGCAGCCTTACAGTGCCCCTATCACTTGCCGCATTACTGTGCCCCATCAATTGCCGCATTACTGTGCCCCATCAATTGCCTCTCAGCACAAATCCCCCCCAATATTCCCCCTCTTAAAAATCTTCACCCCCATATGCCACCTTCCAGTACAAATACCCCCTCTCAGCACATTACTTCCCCTCCATTTCCCCCTACCAGCACAAGTCATCACCCTCATATACCCCCTTTCAGCACAAATCCCCCTTCTCAGTAAAAAAATGCCCCCCATATCCCTCGTCCCAGTATAAATCCCCCACAAACCCCTCCTTATACAAATTATTTTACCCCCCAAATCCCCCCTCTCAGCACAAATCATCCCCCCATCTCCCTGCACAGATCCCCCCTCTCAGCCCAAATCATCCCCCCCATCTCCATGTACAAATTTTCCCTCAGCATAAATCATCCCCCGACTCCCCCTCCCTGCACAAATCCCCCCTCAGCATAAATCATCCCCCATCTCCCCCTCCCTGCATAGACCCCCCCTCTCAGCACAAATAATCCCCACATCTCCCCTCTTTCAGTATTAAACCCCTCTTCTTGCCCAAATTCTCTTATTCACCCAACCAGCCACCCTCAGCAGAAGACTTACCAGTTATCAGAGACCGGGTCCTCAGTGATCGATGGCTGACACTTTAGCAGCTCCCATCTGTCCCAGCCGGCTACCTGCATGTTAGTGTCAGAGCGCCGGGAGATCTCCTTCGAGTATGTGTCGGCATTTGCTGACATCTCCTGCGGGGTGTCCCCGGCTCTCCAGCGCAGTGATGGCTGATACATTAGCAGCTCCTATCTGTCCCAGCCAGCCGCATGTCAGCCGTGTCAGGGCGACAGGAGATCTCCTTCCCAGGTTCCTTCTCTGCTTTGGCGTGTCTTCTGATGGGACGAGAGGAGGAACCTGGGAAGGAGATCTCCTGGCGCCCTGACACGGCTGACATGCGGCTGGCTGGGACAGATAGGAGCTGCTAAAGTGTCAGGCATCACTGCGCTGGAGACCCGGGGACACCCCGCAGGAGATGTTGGCAAACACACACTCGAAGGAGATCTCCCGGCGCTCTGACACTAACATGCAGGTAGCCGGCTGGGACAGATGGGAGCTGCAAAAGTGTCAGCCATCGCGATCGCTGCGCTGGGGACCCCCTGCAGGAGATGTCGGCAAATGCAGACACGCACTGTAGTAGCCCACTCGCTATCACCTGAGACTGAAGCCCCACTCTTGCCCATGCAGTCCCGGCCCCTGGTGTCACCCCTTTGGCGGGTGTCACCTGGTGCGGTCCGCACCCCCATAGCAACGCCGCTGCAAACCCCTCTCCATGACACACAGCGGAAGATGCCCGCTGTGTGTGATACAAGAGGGGGAGAAGGAGAGAGCTGCAGCCTTGGCTCAAAGCGGTGCCAGGGCAGTCCAGTCCTGCCGTTCTCTGTGTCCTTCGCCTGACAGAACTGTCAGCCTGGTTCACCCCAGCTCCTCACTCGCCCTGGAATAAATTTCACTCGCAAAATGCGAGCAAAAGAGTGAAATTTTGGGGGCTGGAGCTGAGGACATTGATACTGAAATAAATAAGGTGTCTTGGATAGATAGGGACACACTATTGACGGATTTCCCTAGACAAACACAAGACAATAAGTCCAAATGGTAATTTTTCACATACTGTAATTTTCCACTCAATACAAACAAATTAGAGATATTTTTAACAGACATTAAAAAGTTCTCAAAAATGACCAGTTTTTGGGCCCTGTTCTTCCAGATCATGCGGGAGTCATCTATAGGGGCGCATCATCTTTAGGAATCACACATTTCCCCTAATATCATTGACCTTCCATGAGAACATAATTTTTTCACGTGTGTTCACACAACACCTGTGGCAGGAGGAAATCTGAGTTTTTTGAGTCTACCATCACTCAGCGCAGGTATCAGATGAAACATTTCACTACTTGCGCTACTTGATATATAGTTTATCTGTTAACTTGCCCATGCAGGAAACAATATGTGAGACGCACTATATGATCACTCTCAGTGAGGGTTAATGAACACATAGCTAGTATAAAGAAAGGTCGTACCAATCATAGTGTCCCCAGACAATACCTTGAATCGTTATCACAATAAAGACCCATCAGGTACCCAGTTCCAGATCATTGATAAATGTATTCCTCACTAGAGAGGTGATTCTAGTCTTTTGGTATGAATGTCGATTAGGACATTAATGCCTTTTCTTTCTCTTAGTATGTTATGGTTGTTGTTGATTTTTCTGTTTTATCCATTTTAATGTCACATATTTACATTAATGGGAGTTGTCCTAAACATACATGTTATGCCATTATCCACATGTATTTTCATGTATTTATCACACGTGTATTTGTGTATGAGAGCCCTGGCCTCGATCGACCAATGAAATATTTGGATTATTAGTGTTTTATTCGAATCGGGCGTAAGGGGTCGGCTTAGTCCTATAATGTTTTTTGCTTCCAGCCGTGTTATCGTGAGATCACGGCTGTCTAAATTCATCCATATTGAGGCCTGGCGAGCACACGCATTGTGACATTGATTTTGCTTACATGCCTGGTCAATGCGAGGCTTGGGCATCATGTTTGATATCATGTAATCATCGTCTTGGAACGCACGCCATCCGCCATGATGGATACGTCTGATTGCCTGGAACGGATTGGCGATGTGTTTAATGCTAATTGGAATATTAATTGTTATACGTTCTATATATTTGCACAATGTGAGGGAGCCGACTCATACCCCAGTTGAAGTCCTGTAGGACGAAACGTGTCGGATTATAAAGAGCCCGCTCCATACATTGCGCTCATTGTAACCTTTGGGATCACATTTATTTTATTCTGTACACCTCAGCCTTGATGTTTGTACTTATGTTTTTTTAATAAACCCATCAATTTTTTATCTATGCTATGAGGAGGCCCTTTTTTTCTTTTGCCTCTATGATCTAATCCATGATCATCCGCTGGAGGAGACGTTGGCACATTGCGCCTGGATTTCCAGTGACGGTTCGTCAGAGTCTCTGTCTCTATCCTTATGCTTGACTGACTCACTGCTGCTGGCATGTGAGTCCACAATTTATGGTAAGAGTACCTACCCCTACCCATGGGTGGCGGACGCACAATCCCTGCTGATCCTGTAGCAGAGGATTATCCATCAATTTCTTCTTTGAACAGACTTTTTCCCAGATCTTCATTTTTTATATCCGTTTTTTTTGTGAACTTTCACATGTGGATGTTGGTGAACTCTTTATTCACAGTCGAGCCCTATTGATTACTGTTTCTGTTTAATGCCTTGCCCATTGGGATAACCAGCAATTGATTTTGCACATATGATATGTTTAGTATGCATGTTTTTAGCACGCATGGACTTTAAGATTGGCATATACTTATTTAATACCAGTCACTTATACACTTTTTTAATCTGCTTTAAAGACAATTGCGTGGTCCTGCGACGCTGTACCCAAACAAAGTTTGAATCCTTTTTTTTCTCCCCACAAATAGAGCTTTCTTTCGGTAGTATTTGATCACCTCTGCGATTTTTTTTTTCTGCTATAAACAAAAGAACAGCGACAATTTTGAAAAAAACACAATATCTTTTACTTTTTGTAATAATAAATATACCACTTAAAAAAAAAATGTCCTCATTTTAGACCGATACCTATTCTTCTACATATTTTTGTTAAAAATAAAAATCGCAATAAGCGTATATTGATAGGTTTACGCAAAAGTTATAGCGTCTAGAAAATAGGGGATAGAATCATGGCATTTATTTTATTATTGTTGTTTCTACTAGTAATGGCGGCGATCTGCGATTTTTATCGGGGCTGTTACATTATGGCGGACACATCGGACACGTTTGACACATTTTTGGAACCATTGGCATTTATACAGCGATCAGTGCTATAAAAATGCATTGATTACTGTAAAAATGTCACTGGCAGGGAATGGGTTAACACTGGGGGGCAATCAAGGGGTTACTGGGACTTACTTGGGGAAATGACAGATCGCTGTTTATACATTTTATGAACACACAATCAGTAATTTCTCCCCTGAAAGAACTAGGATCTGTGTGTTTACACACACAGATCCCGGTTCTCGCCCTGTCACGAGCGATCACTTTTTTTTATTCTTCCTATATAATAATGTATTACGGAAGTGTTGCTACTCTTTTGGGACAAAACATATCCTATATTTGCTACAAAGCTGCTGTTTTTCTGAGGTTACAATCAGAGGTCCTTACACTGCAGTGAAGAAGAGTAGGGGGAGGGGGGGTTGGCAGCCAGCTTATTCTGAATATCTAGGGCAGGTGCGCCATGTGAAAAATGATGAATCAGCTGAAAAGCTAAGGTGTTGAGGGACACAGTGATTTATAGGAAGCTGCAGAAGATCCCACATGACCATCCTTCCAGGACCAGAAAACAGGGGGTTAGAAAAGCCATTTCATTTCTTTAAAAGGACATTAGTTCCACTGAAACTGGGTTATCATCAGCGTTATGGGACTTCTGTTGCTACAAATATCAATTTCGATTTTAATTCAACCACCTGCAGTGCAGTGTTTCCCACAGCCTTTATAACGCTGCATACTGATGGCTGACAGCTGCCAATGTCATTTGCACAATCCTGAAACTCTGGATGGGCTATTAAAGAACAGGTAGGTAAGATATGACAGGGCGCTCAGCAACCATTGCACAGATTTTGACGGGACCAAGTGCTATGTGTATTGGGTCCTCTTGGGAATCTAACTGACATTTTCAACTACTTATTCTTTAAAGCAGAACTCCAGGAATTTTTTGGCTGTACCCGCACTGTATGGGTTAACTTCTCATTTTGTTCAGGGGCGTACAGAAAGGCTATTGTCAGGTAACCTGTGGCCAGATGACAGATGCACCCTGTTGGAGTCAGGAGTGCACCACAAGGTAGTGAACCCTATGGCAGACTGCTGCGGATGGAACACAGAGTGGATATGGGAGGCAGGTCCACTGGAGCACAAACAGGGATCCCACAGGAAGCTTGAGCCCAAGATTCCCCAGGGTGCGGAGTCTAAGATCCAGCAGGTTTTCACCAGAGCCTCTAGTGGTGAGGATGGCCTTAGCTGCAACTGAATACAGGTCGCGGCCTCCAGAGTTCCCTAGCTCACGCTCCGTAGGGCATAGAGGAGAGAGGGGAAGCAGCCATTCAGGATACAAGATATAGTGAGGGGTAAGCCAAGGTCAGAGCAACAAGCAGACAGGATAAACAAAGGACAGGCCAAAGGTCAGGGTCACAAGCAAACAGGAATAGTCGGGGACAAGCCAAGATCGGTACACAGAAATAAACGTAGCACACAGCAAGCAGGAACCCAAACATACAATGCTAAACAAACAACGTTGATCAGCAAGGTAGACCTGCAGTGCACTGGTTAATATAGAGTTCATTAGAGACATTAGAGGTCAGTTTGTTTAGACCCCTGATATTTCACCAGAGCCCCCAACATAGCATGTAAAATGTAAAAAAATGTTTTTAAAATTAGATTTTTTTTTTAAACAATTAAGGATTCATTCAAATGTGCTTTGCTCTCAGAAGGGCAGCCAGCATTTGGATCGATCTTCAGAGAGGCATATTGTCTCCTCACCACTAAGGATGAGCTCTGGCGTGTTCGCATAGTACATGTGCAGAGCCTGCCAGGAAGTGTGCATGGCGCTGCGCTAATCACAGCCAGGGAGACATTTCACGATCCCTGCAGCCGAGCATCGGGACAATGTCTCCCCGACTGTGATTAGCGCAGCGCCGTGCACACTTCCTGGCGGGCTCTGCACATGTACTATGCGAACAGGCCAGAGCTCATCCTTACTTACCACATGCTTTAACCCTGCACTAGTGCACCGCAACAGAGGGCCAGATTCAAAGAAGAGATACGACGGCGTATCTCCTGATACGCCGTCGTATCTCTGTGATCCGCCCGTCATAACTATGCGGCTGATTCATAGAATCAGTTCCGCATAGATAGCCCTAAGATCTGACAGGTGTAATTGACTTACACCGTCGGATCTTAGGATGCAGATCTAGGCCGGCCGCTAGGTGGCGATTCCATTGCGGTCGGCGTAGAATATGCAAATGACTAGTTACAGCGATCCACGAAGATCCACGTGTTCGTCGCAATCTCGTACGTCGTCGCTAGTCGTTTTTTCCCGTCGCAAAGTTACACCTGCTTTAACATGGCTTATCTTTAGAACAGCCATGTTAAAGTATGGCCGTCGTTCCCGCGTCAAATTTTGATATTTTTTTTTGCGTAAGACGTCCGGGAATACGAAACGCCGTAACGCACGTCGGCGTTCAAAAAAAACGTTGGGGCGCCGTAATTTCGCGCAAAGCACGTCGCGAAATTTTAACACGGAGCATGCGCAGAACGTTCGGCGCGGGAATGCGCCTAATTTAAATGGTGCCCGCCCCATTTGAATTAGGCGGGCTTGCGCTGAGTGGATTTACGTTACACCGCCGCAAGTTTACAGGTAAGAGCTTTGTGAATCAGACACTTACGCTGTAAACCTGCGGCGGTGTAACGTAAATCAGATACATTACGCCGCGGGGGAGCAACGTAATTGTACCTGAATCTGGCCCAGAGTGCTTTGCTATTCACTTGAATAGGTTTTGTTCAAAGGGGGTATAATTTTTGCCATGGCTGTGAAGCATAGCATCACATCAGTGGCATTTTATCAAAAATATCGTTTGATATTTTCTGTGGTTGGGTGTCTGCCTGGTAGGCTGTATGGTGTCCCGTGATTTTTAACAGCAGCCCTGACTTTGTGTATTAACAACTACCAGTACTGGATCTATCCTCCAGAAGAAATCTGTGCCAGACAAAGATATCCTTGGGGTAAACTCTTTTTCACAAATAAATCAAACTCTGTTAAACTGGATCGGCTGTGCTGCAAGCAGACTGAGCATGAAAGGGTCTGCATTATCAGGAAAATAAATACGCACAGCATACTACAGCTGTCAGATGTTGTTGCTTTGAAAATTTGCATCTTCTATACAAAAAGGTAATCGTCAACAAATGCTGAAAGATATTCAATGCTGTGCGCACCATCTATTTTCTTCATTGTCTTTTGAAGCTCCGCAGTGAGTTTAGAAGGCATGATCCTCATTACAACATGGGTGGTTATAGCTGCTTCATCATTACTTCCTCCTACTCCCCAGATTCCAACCCCACAAATAGATGACAACAGAACACAGACACTTAGACCCCTTTCACATTGAGGCGTTTTTCATGCGGTACAGCGCTAAAAATAGTGCTGCTATACCGCATGAAAAAATCATGCCCTGCAGGCTTCAATGTGAAAGCCCGAAGGCTTTCACACTGAAGCGGTGCGGTAGCAGGACCGCTCCAAAAGTCCTGCTAGCCGCATCTTTGGAGCGGTATAGGAGCGGTGTGTTTACCGCTCCTATACCGCGCCTTCCCATTGAAATCAATGGTAATACGGCCACTAGCGCCCCAATATATCGCTGTAAATACGACGGTATAGCGGCGCTAAAAATAGCGCGGCTATACCGTCACTGCGGCTCCGCTGCCCAGTGTGAAAGCAGCCTTAGGCTCGATTGACACCTATACATGTTGCTTTTGAGCGTTTTTGCAATGCTTTTTGCGGGGCTTGCTGCGTTTTTACCGCGTTTGCGTTTTGCATTTTTTTTGGGGGTTTTTTTTTGCCAGTTATTTTTTTTCCTTTAACAACCAGCTATAAACAGGTTTAAAAAAACGCAAAACGCAAATCGAGGCAAAATCGTGGCATCCATTCCATTGAATTCTATTGCATGCAAAACGCTGCTTTTTGCAGGAAAAAAAGTCCCTGACCCTTTTTAAAAACGCAGAGGCACAAAAAAGCATTGATGTGAACATGTTCCCTAGGAAACCATGTTAAAAAATTTCCCTACATTTCTGCAAAATGCATCAAAAAAAGCATTAGTGTGAATGGAGCCTAACATAGAGCCTAAAGATTTACTGAGAAATTAAAGGGTAAATAAAAGAATATGAAACAGCATATATAATCGCTGCACAAGCCATATTGTAATGTAATACATAGAAACATATACAGAAGGGTGACAGCAAAAAAAAGACCAAGTGGTATTTTGAATTTGCCCAATTTTTTATTTTTGTGTCATTTTTGTGATCCTATTAAAAATTACCCTTTCAATCTGCAGTGCTGTCAGTTTCTCTAAAATTCAATATGGCACCACCGTTGATGTACAGAACCAAATCCAAACATGTCAATTCCTGCTTGTGTGATTGGCTCAATGATTTTCCCAGAAGTCTGCACAAGATACAAGTCATGTTTTAAGTATTCTTACTTAAGAGAACTGGCCCAAGGGTTAATTACTTCTGAAGAGATGCAGACACTGCAACTGTTCTTATCAGATCTTATCAGAGTGCTCCAGGTGATTATAATGATTGTAAGGGCTACACATTTTTTTACTTTAATGGATTCCTTGCATTTGGGTAATAAATTCCTAGCATTTGTTAGCCCCCCAAAATATTATGCCCCCCCCCCCACACTCTTCAAATACACTCCTCACATGCCCATCCCTAGCATCTTTCTCCTCTCTCCCTGCATTCACGAGACAGAGCCAGCAGAGGGAGCCATTGGCGAATCCTGTGAGTAGGCAGCAGGTTACAGGGCAGAGCAGAGCTGTGTGTGTCTAAAGATGCACACAGCCCAACTTGGGAGCAAGCCCGCGGGTGTACCACCACAGGATGCAGATTCCTATGGTGGCATGCTGGGAAGAGGAGGAGCCAAGAGACCTTGGTATAGGAAGTTTGTGGCCGCTCTGTGCAATATCATTGCACAGTGCAGGTAAATATAAACCTGTTTGTCATTTTTATTTAAAAAAAGGAGTTTATAATCACTTTAAAATATGATCGTCATGAACAGTTTTTGTCATTGTGTTTCTCTTTAAGGTTATGCAAGGCTTCTCGCTCTGCCACCACTATCACAACAGTAGATTTTTCATTGCTTCTGACAGTCTTGGGTAGGAAATGACAGACAATACTTAGCATCCCAAACACCTCTATTTTCCCTACCCTAAAGGGGCTCGGAGGGTCACCGCTTGAGCATTTTGTTGGATATATACCAGTGGATACATGACCTCCTTACAGTCCTCACTTGTTCAAAGCAACAACATCTGACAGCTGAAGTGTGTTCTTGCTGTGCAGTAAGAATAAAGCAATTCAGTGTAACATGAGTGCATGACAGATCTCAGTTTGCCGTAAGCTAACAGATACTCATGGGTGAATTGTACATAGGGTTGCCACCTTTTCTTCAAGTCAAATCCAAACACTTTAGCGGCGCACAGGGAAAAACAAACTTATATACGGATATTTTGCTATTAAATACAATTTCTAGTCATATGAAGTTAATAACTAGAGTCCCCCTTTACATCAGAGTCCACAGAGTCCCCTTTTACATCTGAATCCACAGAGTTCCCTTTCACTGTAAGGGGGGACTCTGCAGAATCTGATGTAAGGGAGAACTCTGGGGCCTTTAACAAAGGGGATGCTCTGGGAACCCTGATTTAAGGTGGAACACTGAGAACTCTGATGTACAGAGAAGACTCTGATGTAAGGGGGAACACTTTGGCCTCTGGTGTAAAGGGGAACTCTGATGTAAGGAGTGCTCTGAGAGCCATGATTTGCCTTAGTGTACTTACTCAGAGGCAGGAGAGAGAAGGGGGAGACTTCAGTCAGACAGGGATGGATGGTCAGCTCACTCACCCCTTGGCAATCAGCACATCTCATCCAGAAGTATCTGAGGCTGCTGGACTTCAAATTTCCGGGCCCCAAATTTCCTTTTCTGAGGCAAGTGTGGGAAGACACAGAGGGGTAGGGGTGAGGGGCGGGGGGGGGGGGAGGTGCAAATCAAGCCCTCTCTCCTCTCCCATGTGTGTTTGGGGGGAGGGGGGTTGTTAGTGCAGGGCTTGACCTTGTTGTCACTGAGGCATTAGAGATTGCAAAAGCCTTCGATCCCTTTCACACTGGGGCGGTTTTCAGGCGCTTTAGCACTGGAAATAGCCTCTGCTAAGCGTTTTGCAAAGTGCCTCCCATTCATTCACGGTGTCTTTTCACACTGGGGCGGTGCGCTTGCGGGCGATTGGAAAAGTCCTGCAAGCAGCATCTTTGGGGAGGGTTGGGAGTGCTGTATTTAGCGCTCCCATAATGCCCTGCTCATTGGCATGAATAAACAGCCCCTTAAAAGCGCAAACGCAAAAAAACATGAAAAACTCCCATAAACGTTATTCAAAAACGTGGCTAACAGCACTTTTTTCTGGCAGCAGTGCTGGCGATTTTTTAACGTCATGTCTTAGAAGTGGCCTAGTGACTCCACCACCTCAAAAGGACAATATATGTGTTATCCCCCCCCCCCCCCCCCAAAAAAAAAGGAAAGAAACATTGGGCCCATAGTGACAGATTTGATTCCTTGTTTCATGTTCTTAGACAATAATCGGTGTATTTATAAAAAGTTTTCATCCTGCAAAGCTGCATGTATGTTTGTTCTGTGCAAATGCCTGGAAAATTGATTGTTGTAAGGCAATTTTCTCTCCAGGGCGCGTGTTTTTTTCACTTAGACGAATAGCGTGAGTCAGGAAAATGCCACATTATGGCCACCGGATGGAAATTACAGTAATAGAAAATAAATAGTTATTTCTCATGATCCACGTTGTTTTAGTTTAACTTATATACTTTTCAAATAGCCCATAGATATACCCCATTTCTCTGCAGCTGTCATCCACTCCTGATCTCTAAGTGTAGCGCTACCCCCACAGGAGCCACTGGTTCCCCCTATTCCTGCACAGCCAGGCAACATGCATTTCCTACTTGCATCCAGACACAAGAAATCAGTCCATATGCTTGTTTTTGTTGTTTTATTGTGGAAAACAACTTGGATAAGGTATAGGGATTATGGGATACACAACTTGACCTGAAGAAACAACAGATGAGGACAACGTCCTTCCTATGTACAGAGAAAAGATCATGGACTGCTCACCTTGCTGGAAACACCCAGCCTCTTGGACCAGTAGCAAAGTCCCTTACAGACCAGGAGCTCTCAGCCCCCTTTGGAATGAATCACCAAAGGGGAAAGGTGGACTGCTCACCTTGCTGGAAACACCCAGCCTCTTGGACCAGTAGCAAAGTCCCTTACGGACCAGGAGCTCTCAGCCCCCTTTGGAAAATATCACACAGTGTTGCAAAACTGCATGCAGAAGTATCTCCCTGCCTCTTGTAGAACTGCTCCTAGCTGCACTGCCTGCAGGTACTACTAGTCCTCCTAACTGCTTGTCTACCAGCCCATCCAGCTACTCGGAAGATCCCCCAGGACAAGGGAAAAAAGGGTTAAGCACAGCGCTGTCCTTTGAAAGCTTGCTACACGTGGCAGTCTCTCCCTGGGTGTGCTGATGTACTCACTCTGTCCTCCCTGCCCCCTGGTGCCCTTAGGCTTTTCAACCCGGATGCTGATTGGATTCTTCCATGCCAGCCCGAGCCCCAGCCTGGAGGCAGAGTCACCCCTAAACCTGGGGGTCCCCCCTAGGCCATGACAGCCTTCTGAGCACTTCATCTTCCACCCAACTCCCCTGCTGGCCAGGATATACCATATTTAATGGCTGACCCAGCCACCCTGCCAGGCCCTCTGCCTGAGGATTTCTTCAAGCATGCAGATCAGGACCTCTTGGCCTCTGCCCACTAACTTAAAGAAGCTTTTCAAAATAGCTAGATCCAGGGGGAGGTACCAGAGACCTGCACTGTAGAGCCATCCAGCCTGACCGAATTACAGACTCACACAATTACCATGAGTCATACCAAAATTTATTTACCTACACTACAAACTATCAATAGAGCAAAAGGGGATGCCAAGACATTGAGCTAGGTTATTAAAAATCCTGTGATGGGGATGTTAATCTGTTTTTTCGTGCCCGAGGCTTCAAACCTAAAGCTTACATAGGAATGTTAATCTGGTCCCCTTTCTCTGTACTTCAAAACTTTAAAGGAGAAGTAGGTCCTCTTTTGGCCCTACTTCTCCAGTGGGTCATGTCAACTGACGTCACTAAGGCCCTGGAGCGACCCCAACTTTAATGTCTGGATCTACCTAGTTGCTTTGACCAGCAGCTGTCTCAGCCGCTGGGAGACTTAGCCTGCCGATCTCACCCCCTCCACAGCCCAGGACTCCAATGAGCACTGGAGGAGCAGAGCAGAGAGCCAGTGTCTTTGCTCTCTACTCACTGAAGAATGAGAACTGAGTCATCATCAGTCATGTGATCGCTCGGTTGTCAGACTTGAGCCGGTGGGGGAGAGGTGCCGCATCAGACCAATGCTGAATCCACCTAGCTGAATATAAATCAGTGTGGTGCGTCCATAAGGGGTGCATTGGCCCCGCCCCCTCTCTCTTACCACCTTTTTATCACCAAGAGATAGATTTGCAATGACCTTTTTTGGACCCTGAATTACAACGGGGGGGGGGGGGGTGTATTTTGAGCACCAGCGGCAACTGGTATAAATGTTTATTTTTTTTAATTCCCATATTTTTTTCTTTTAAATGAGGTCTGCAGTTAGACAATCTCTGCAGATCTGAATGATATCCTTTTTTATACACTATTAGCCGGATTCAGAAAGACTTACGACTGCGTATCGTATCGTATATTTAAGCGTATTCTGGAAACCAGATACGCTTAAATTTGGCCAAGATACGACCGACGTAAGTCTCCTACGCCGTCGTATCTTATGTGCATATTTACGCTGGCCGCTAGGGGCGTGTACGTGGATTTACGTATCAAATATGTAAATGAGCAAGATACGCCAATTCACGAACGTACGTACGCCCGTCGCAGTAAGATACGCCGTTTACGCAAGTTGTTTTTTCCGGAGTAAAGATAAACCACCAAACAGATGGCGCAGCCCATGCAAGGTATGGATGACGGAACAGCCGTTGTATTTTACGTCGTTTGCGTAAGCGTACGTGAATGGGGCTGGGCGTAGGTTACGTTCAGGTCGAAAGCATTGAGTATTTGCAACGTGATTCTGAGAATGCGCGCGCATGCACCGTACGAACGGCCTTCATTTACATGGGGTCACGGTTAATTTAAATGTAGCCCGCCCACTAAATGCCTACTTTGAATTAGGCGGGGTTACGCCGGCCCATTTGCGCTACGCCAACGTAACTTACGGAGCAAGTGCTTTGTGAATACTGGCCTTGCCTCACTATTTTACGTCGGCGTAGTGCAAATAGGATGCGCTACGCCGAACTAAAGATGCGCCCTCCTACGTGAATCTGGCTATATGTTCCTGTTGTGGGATTGTTTTAGGACAAAGCAGGCTAGAATGTTTTTTTAAAGCATCTTGTCTTCTTTTTATTCTGAAATACAATTATTATCTCAACAAAAAGAAGAAAGGTTACTTTATGTCTTCTAAAAAATCCTGAATCCTCTTTATCCATGTCCCTCTTGCAGTTAATTTAGCAACAAATGTCCAGACATGTTCAGAAGTGAGAAAGATGTTATCTAAATGTAACCACCCCCCCTTAACCATTTCCATACCGGGCCTTTTCTGGCACTCCTCTCCTACATGTAAAAATCATCATTTATTAGCTAGAAAATTCCTCAGAGCCCCCAAACATTGTATATGTTTTTTTAGCAGAGAACCTAGGGAATCACATGGCAGTCGTTACAACTTCTTATGTCACACCGTATTTGCACAGCAATTTTTCAAATGCATTTTTTTTTTGGAAAAATCTGTTTCATGAATAAAAAATAAAACAAAACCGTAAAGTTAGCCCAATTTTTGTATAATATGAAAGATGATGTTACGCTGAGTAAATAGATACCTAACATTTCACGCTTTAAAATTGTGCACATTGTTGGAACGGCGCTAAATTTTGGTACTTAAAAATCTCCTTAGAGAGGAGGTCTTGGGCTAGAATTATTGCTCTCACTTTCACGTTCTAAGCTATACCTCACATGTGTAGTTTGAATGCCGTTTATATATGTGGGCGCAACGTACATATGTGCTCGCTTCTGGATGCGAGCATGCAGGGAAGGCGACATTTAAAAAAAAATGTTTGTTTATTTTATTTTTCAACTTTCCCTTTACATTTTTTAAATAATTGTAATTTTTGTAAACTTGTAATAGGAATAGGGCATGACAGGTCCTCTTTATGGAGAGATCTGGGGAGAGTTCCCACATCTCTTCTCCAGGCTAGAAATGCTGAAATAAAATAAAAAACGATCTCGGCCTTTCCAGCCGAGTACACGGCAGTATTTACAACTGCCAGGCCAAGCGAAGATCATAGAGACTGCCGGAGACCATCTGGTCACTGGTATTCTGTATGCTGAACCTCCAGCGCCAACTGATTTCTTCTCCGGCTCGCCAATCGCACGGAGCAAGCTGGTAAAAGCACCCCCCTCCCGCCACCCATAAGAATGATCAAGCGAGTGAATTGCCACTATGATTGTTCTTACAATGGAGGGAATCACCGGCTGAAAAAGATGATATTTGAATGATGCATCATTCAGCTATTCCCACTCAAAGTCCAGGACGTCATATGATGGCCTTGGGCATGAAGTGGTTAAGCAGGAGAATCAAATCAAATATATTACTGCCTGGATGTATGCAGCCAGTGTATAATTGATAGATGGTGCTGCATTCCTTTAGTTTCCCTTATTCCAGCCTGATTGTTTATGCCGCGTACATACCATCACTTTATGTGATGAAAAAAAATGACGTTTTTAAAAACGTCACTTTAAATGACCGTGTGTGGGGGAAAACGTTGTTTTATGTCTTGTAAAAAACGACCAAAAAAAATTTAAGCCTGCTTCAATTTTATGTGTCGTTTTTCAAAACTTCATTTTTTACTTCACAGAAATTGACCGTGTGTAGCAAAAAAACTCGTTTAAAACGATGTTTTTTCACCCGCGCATGCCCAGAAGCTACTTATGAAGCGAGCTTCAATGGAAAAATGTGGTGAACGTAACCTCGCTTTGCTAGAACATTGTGAGAAAAACGATGGTGTGTAGGCAACTTCGTCTTTGAAAATTGAAGTTTCAAAAACGTCATTTTTTACTTCACAGAAAATTTCGTTTTTTTTCATCACATAAAGTGATGGTGTGTATGCGGCATTACTCTTTTCTGCTATCATAGACTGTCTCTGGTAATGGGGAAGAGAGGCAATAGGGCTGGATTATGAATATTTGTGTAATTTTCTAGCAAACCTGTGGGGAGATGCAGAGCAACAGTAAACACAGAGTCCGATTGCACAGAACAGAACTTGTATTAATGTAGAATCCAGTCATTCACAGCAGACCCGGCAGGAAGTCACCTGGCCAGGAACACACATGGCATATAACAGCAGTGTGTAGCAGAGCAGTTCTCGGATGTGTCAACAGCATTAGGTTGAGGGGCGGAATTTGGCCTAGCCAGTCTAAGCCCAAATAGGGAAGTTTTCAAGAAGAATGGTGTCCTTATCCTTTCCCTATTGGGTTGAAACCTCTCCCTGCCACTAATCACTGTCCCTGTCAGATGGGTGACCTGTCGCTACACTACCCACAAATGAAATGCGTGCCAAGCCTGGGGACCAGTGTCTTAAATAGACTCTGCCTGACTCAAGATGGCTGCTTGAGTCACATGGGGCAGCAGCATCCAAGTGGAAAGAAAAAAAAAAGGAAAAGAAAGAAAAAAAAAGAAGAAAAAAGAAAAAGAAAAAAAAGCAGCATCCAATTGAATAGCTTCCCCAGTGACCCAGGAAACCATAGAGGAACCATGTTGCTCTTGACTTCCTCTCCCCCCTGCAATGCCACTGCAGTTGAGTGCCACCAGCAGTGGAGAAAATAGACTGCACCTGCCTACGAACCACTATGACTTTTGTTGCCTTAATGCATGCTGGAGAAGGGAAAAACGTAAAGAGAGGGCCTTTCCTCCTAGGTTTCGACCTGGGGAGGAATGGTGTCAGTACTGCTAACCTCCAGGGCCTGCTGCCTACATGTGATTAAACATCAGACCTGGGTTAAGGTCTGGAGGTGCCCCACCTGGAATGGAGGAAGCTATACTCAAGTTGGAGTGCCAGTGGAAACAATCCCTGCCAGTGGAGGTGTCCTGGATAGCTGTGAGCAGCTGGAGCCATGCAGAGGACCGGTAACTCACTTGGAGAATGGATAGAGCCCTCTACTCATCAGACAAGATTTTCCCAAATTAAAGAAACACCAGACTTGGCTTAACGTATCTCATTCCGTAAAGCTGGGAGTAGAGACTGGAGTCTTTTCAGGACTGTGTTCTGGGAATCTAAAGCCCTTACCTTCTATCCTTTTGATTAAAGGGGTTGTAAAGGTTCTTTTTTTTATTTCCTAAATAGGTTCCTTTAAGCTAGTACATTGTTGGTTCACGTACCTTTTCCTTTGATTTCCCTTCTAAATGTTTTTTTCTTTGTCTGAATTTTTCACTTCCTGTTCCTCCTCAGTAAACTTGCCCCCATCATCCGAGCCCTTCTGGCTGGGGGTTAGTCAGCGGGCTCGCCCCCTCCCTTGGGACTGTGTTCACAGCGTCTCCCCACTGGTATGTAGTCCAAAGGGAGGGGGCGAGCACGCTGACTAACCCACAGCCAGAACAGCACGGATGATGGGGGCAAGCTTACTGAGAAGGAACAGGATGTGAGAAATTCGGACAAAACAAAACATTTAGAAGAGAAATCGAAGGAAAAGGTAAGTGAACCAACAATGCACTAGCTTAAAGGAACCTATTTAGGAAATAAAAAACAAACTTTTAAAACCCCTTTAGCTTCAAGTTTATTTGTCAAAGTGGCAGGCTTCTATGCCTTTCAACTCCCACCACTAACCATGTACTTAAACCAGTTGTGAACTGCTAGCCCACTCTGTCTCTGTCGGCTCCTAATATACCCCTGGGGTAAGGGGGGTGCTATAAAAATGTGTGTGTAGCGGGGTCATCCTGTCAGAGTCTAATGACAGGCCTGAATCCCGCTGGAACTTTGCTCATGCTTGTAAATATGTAAGATACCTTTAAGAAGTTATGCATTGTGGGACTGCAAGTAGCGGGAGATATGGACTCCATTGACTCTTACAAGAAACAGACTACACATCCCACAACGCCCTGCGTTATCAGAACATGTGACACCTCCGCACAGACTTCTGGGGAGGTTACTTAAGGAAAGTGAGGGGCTGATCTCTCTCTCTTGGGACCTGCTTCTTCTCCTCTGCGGAGCTGTGGAGGACAGCACCGCCGTACTGCTAGGCCTAAGCCTGGGCCTAACCCCCCCCCCCCCGAGAGACCAGCCATCCAGAAGGAAGCAAGACCACCATACCCAGCTCGTGTTCCAGGAGACCGGAGAGGCCACCCAGCTGATGTCTGAAACTGTGGGGAACCTGATGCCGGAGACCTTTTTTTTTCTGTGGAGTTGTGATCTACCAAAGCATCCTTTTGAGAATAACTCAGGCGGATCGGGCCTGTCGGGTGAGAGAGCACATGCTCATCCTCAAATCCTCCCTTTCTGACAATTAACTTAGTGCCGCCCTACAAGCCGGAGACACGTGTTTGGCCTCTAGCTGAAACTTAGAGACCCTCTCTATTTCATAATTGTTTATGCAGAAGTGACTGACACCGACGAGCGATCAGTTCACCCACGTCGTTGTTCAAGATACTTTGTCTAGTTAACGTTATTTTATCGTTTGCCACTTGCGAATTATAAACCTAATGTGCACCAACCGGCCGCAACGTGGACTTTAGTCTCGAGACGTTCTTCAGCTGTTCTGCAGAATCGCCCGCTAGAGGGAGCTCGCGAGCATAGACTGCCTACATTAGCTTAGCTGAATGGTACCATTCTTTAGCTTAGGTCTTTTCATTATTATTATTTACTGATTCCCGCAAGGGCACTTGCAGAATCAAATTGTGTCATTGCATAACTGTTGTTTGCTTGTGGTTTAAACCTATGTTTGCTCCTCCTAGTCTACGTAAAGTAAACTCACTCTCTTTGGTTTAAATATATTGACTGTGTGAAGTGTATTATTCTCGTCCGGAGGGACCATCCCTAAAAGCAGGTAATATTGTTGTTACATTGTGATTGCATGTTGCATGCCCTGCTATTGTGACCCCAGCCAAGCAGAGGTCACAATACACTCACCAGACTTCTGATGTGTCAAGGGAGGGTTCGAGCCAGTTAAATAGGGGTGAGCCAAGTAAAGAGAGTAGATCCCAAAACAATCAGCGGCTCCTGAGGGGGTAGCGCTACACGTATATATTGAGGCTTGGTGCTGCCCTAGGCACTGGCCCATGTGTGTTTTGGGGGCAGTGTAACCCTGACAAGGAAGGACAGAATTATCCTAAAAACAATTCCTTATATAACTTCTTTTTATCAAATTTGTGTCTACCCATTGACAAATCTTGTGTGTTTCTCCCTCTACTGTCAAAATTCTCTAGTCACTGTAATATTTGAGTTATTCATGCTATGCTTTTAAAATCTGTCGTTTCAGCATGTCTTATTCTTTGCATAGCTTATTTCATCTTCAAGCAGAGGAACAGAACAAGCAGGAGGGAGCCTGGGTGTCGAGTCGTCCTCTAAAACACCCTCCTCCCTCCTTCTGACTGTGAATGAGCTAAAAATAAAAAGGTCCAGCTAGGAATGTGACTGGAACCAGAATGAGAAAGCCCAGAGGAATCTTCAGCTAAGGGTTTCCCAAGAAGAGAATCCAGGTAGTGACCTACATAAAGAGAAAAGCAAGGGGGGAGTACATGTGTGGAGTGCGGCTGGTCCTAGAACATCCCTGGAAATAATGTCCACAAATGATGTTATGATTCTTAACCAGGGCATGGCAGCGGAATTTATATACGGGCTTAATGGTGAGGAAGGAGTCAATATTACTGCCACATTGCTTGAAAATTATGTCTTGTCCTCTACGGTGTCATTGGTATCTTGCTTCTGCGTAAACGCCCATGTCCCTACGTGGCCCCCAGCAAGAATTATTTCTCCATGAAATCTTTTAATCACAAAGCTCATTGTAACATAAATCAGAAATATAGTGCTATTAAGACTGAGGCCCCGTACACACGGCCGAGGAACTCGACGTGCCAAACACATCGAGTTCCTCGGCCAGTTCAGCCCTGAAGCCGCCGAGGAGCTCGGCGGGCCGAGAGCTCCCATAGAACAACGAGGAAATAGAGAACATGTTCTCTATTTCCTCGACGAGTTCCTCGGCGGCTCCATCGGGCCGAAAGTGTACAGACGACAGAGTTTCTCAGCAGAATCAGGCTCTGACCGAGCTTCTCGCCAAATTCTTCCGAGAAACTCTGTCGTGTGTACGAGGCCTCAGAAGCCACTAAATCCAAATACACCCTTCTACATGACCAAAAGAGTTTCCCTTAAAGCGGAACTCCACTTTATACCATGTTGCATTTAAAACAAAGCAAAAATTGCAAAATCACCAGTGTGCAATACATACTCTGTTATGAAAGGACCATGGTAAAAACTGGTATTCTGGTATGTGGCTAACCTGTAATAATAGCGGTTCAGTTTATGAATCTTTTACCTCACATGCCTTTATTTTTATTTTTTTTATTCACCTTTACATGTAGACCTAAAGCAAAAGTGGCAGTTACAGGGTTGGGAATACAGTACATCACTGGCAGGGATAGGTAATGGTCCGTTTTTATTTACATGGTTAAACCTTTTCACTGCCACAGACATATAGAATACATCCAGGGCCATCTTTAATGTTGATCGGACCCTAGGCAAAAAAATTCTTGGGGGGCCCCCATGCAATTTTGCTCTCCACCTGCTCCGATTGGTTGCTAGAGGTTACAGCATATCATTACCGCTCACTGACTGGTTTCTAGAAGTACAGCACACATTAAAGCTCACTGATTAGTTGCTAGGAGTTACAGCACATGATTTCTTCTTGTTGATTGGTTGCTAGAGATTACTGTACAGTAATACTGCTCACTGATTGGTTGCTAGAGGTTACAGCACATCATCACTTCACTGCAGAGGGGCATGATATACATATGAATGCCACCTTTATTAACATATGAATGCCGCCGGCCTCAGCTATTTACATATGAATGCTCCTGTTATTTACATATGAATGCTCCCCACCACATACAAAATTAAAAACATGTGTCCGGGGCACCTACATATGAAATGTAAATTACATTGCACATACTACATATCACCACGCACACTGGAAAGAGAGCAATAATTCTAGGCCATTATTTAAGGGAAACTATAAACTTGTGATCTGTAGGGACTTTTAAAGTGTTAGCTGTGGAAAATTTAGGATACCAAAGTTTGTCGCTGTTTCACAGGCTCACACAATTTTAATACAAACATCAAAAGGAATACCCGTGCTATGGATGCAATTTACCCATGAAGGAACTAATAATTAAAATGTATGTAAAACACAAAGTGAATAAACCCGGTTGAGGCTGTTTTTCTGTGTGATATACATCTGTAAAAATTGTATATGTGACCCCCAACTGCCCTATGGGTAACAGTGCTACTTAAAACAATATTGCATTAACAAACATAAATATTAATTATAATGCCATGTTACTATAGTAAATAATCCACTGGTAGGTGTCTAATATTATAGTGACATTCCCATATCACCAATGGTATGAAATGGTCTGAACATGCGCCAAGCTGGCCGGAGTCGGCATTGTTTACAGTCGGAACTACAACCTTAAGTCAACGGGCAGGAGTGAAGGCTTAAAGCGGGAGTTCACCCATTTATAACATTTTTCCCCTTTTCCCCTTAGATTCCTGCTCGTTCGGTCTAGGGGAATCGGCTATTTGTATTAAAATATGAGCAGTACTTACCCGTTTTCGAGATGCATCTTCTTCCGTCGCTTCCGGGTATGGGTCTTCGGGAGCGGGCGTTCCTTCTTGATTGACAGTCTTCCGAGAGGCTTCCGACGGTCGCATCCATCGCGTCACTCGTAGCCGAAAGAAGCCGAACGTCGGTGCGGCTCTATACTGCGCCTGCGCACCGACGTTCGGCTTCTTTCGGAAAATCGTGACGCGATGGATGCGACCGTCGGAAGCTTCTCGGAAGACTGTCAATCAAGAAGGAACGCCCATTCCCGCAGCCCATACCCGGAAGCGACGGAGAGGATGCATCTCGTAAACGGGTAAGTAATGCTCATATTTTAAAACAAATAGCCGATTCCCCTAGTAAAAACGAGCATTAATCCAAGGGGAAAAAGTGCCCTCTAGGGGTGAACCCCCGCTTTAAGCAAAACTCAAATCAAAGCAATCAAAATGTCTTTATACACTTTCATCATAGGACATTATGTCATCAGGAGCCATTTCCAATGGCAAAATGCGTTGAGCGATAACTTCTGGTTTGGCGTCACTTTTAGCACCAGAAATACATGGTGACCATCTTTGATGATGTTTTTTTACTGGCTTTCTTTTTTTTTTGTTTACAAACTTTTATTGTAATAATAATGAAAGGTTGCACAAATATAATGACAATGTAATCAATAATAGAAAGTCAGTAGTTTTTTTTTTACTGGCTTTCTAAGGCAAACACTATTTTTATCCATTAAGTGCATTTCTTTCTAACTTTTGTTTTGTTTACAAACTATTTATTGAGGTATATGTAGTACATAATATCATGGCAATATACAAAAGATAAGTCACAAGTACAGATTTGTACCACAAAGAAAACTATTTAGAACACCAGAAGAGAACCAGAACACCTAGATCGCAAGAGCTACACATATAGGCAAATAGGAAATCAAAAGCGCGCCCAGCACCGCTAGACATGTAGCGTATGTCAATGCAAACATGTATAAATTAGGTATGTATAAAAAAAGGTACAAGCATGTCATGGTGGGTCTCCACACATTCCCATTTATGAGAAAACAGGTGCATCTTATACTGTAAAGTATATACTGTAGGATCCTTTCCATTAATGCCTCTTTCACACTTGTGCGGCTTGTCCTGTGACTTGGGACTGCAAAGTCGCATGACAAGTTGTAGCGCATGATTTACAATGAGTACCATTCATATCTTTCAAGTCGCAGCAGTGTGAAAGGGGGCTAACATGGTACCAACAACTCTATAAAGGATTGTAGATAAGGGAATCATTGGGGATTGCCAGTGTGGGGCAATGGCCCATACAGTTGACACACAAATAATGTGAATTAACATTTGCTCTTTACATAAAATGCCTGGTATCGGAGCACCAATAAGGTACATCTGCATTGTTAGATTTAAAGAGGTGCCCGATATTGCTGAGCCTATAGCAGATATTTTTCTACACACCAGGCAAAGTTGCACACAGTCCCAAAAAATATGTTTAAAGGAATCTGAGTGTGGACAGCCACAAAAACACAATCCAGAGGCTCAGAATAGATAGACTGAAGCTCAGTCTTTTTAACTTTTTAATAAAAACAGTGCTTTTCACTATGTGGGATCCTTCTCCTTCTTCCCTATTGTCTGGATATGGAGCACCATTCCTAGGTGAAGCCTGGGACACACAGAATTAGAACCTGGAGGACAACAGGAAGAGATGTGGAAAACTCAGAGGCTGTGACATCCTGAATGTAAAGACATATGCTGTTTTTTACTTTCTTACACAAGGAGTCAACATTTTCTGGTGAGTTTGGTGTGAAATCTATGTGATCTGGGTCCTCTGGAGAAGATACACTGTGGAGCACTTTCTTTGTCTTTTTGAAGTACTATGTTGGATTAGTGGGACAGTCACTTTAATATATACACTGATTTGAGTTTTGCACCTTTTACCACCTACTGGTGGATTATTTACTGTACTAACATGGCATTTTAAGTCATATATATGTTTGTTTATGAAATATTGTTTTAGGTGGTGCTGTTACCCATAGGGCAGTTAGGGGGTCAAAAATTGCACACAATAGACTGTGCACTTTGCAAATGCTCTGATTGGGCATTCTTTACAATCAGGTGCAAGGCAAGGAAAGAAAACAAAAAACATCCCTTTTGCTTGCACATGATTGGATGATGAAAATCAGTAGAGCTTTACAATTTTAATTGCAAAGTACACAGTCTATTTGCCTTTAGTAAATCCACCCTGCAGTGACAATGCTGCTGTACAATTTTACTGCAGAACAAACAGAATTATCACTGGTTACAATAATAGTTCTGTTGGCAGGTTCATCACGTAATAGAATTACATGAGGGGCTCAGAAAAACATGGAATGTTCTGTGCCACCAGGAGGCTGCAAGCTAAAAGAAAAAGTTTTTACAAATGCTTCAGCAGCGAAATCACACTTCAATAGACAGAATGGAGTTATTTTAATTATGATTTAGTTGCGGTATTATGAATTTGGAGTACAGCACCTTATGTTCCACTAAGTTTGAGCCCCTCGGACCTCATTATTGTCACAAGCAGTACCAGCAGATGAGAGTGTATAAAAAAAGAAAGGCACTGCTGTCTTTTGCTGATATTGGCCCAGATTCTCAGAGATCGGCGTATCTCTGGGCGAGCGTAACGTATCTCATTTACGTTACGCCGCCGCAAGTTTTTCAGGCAAGTGCTTTATACACAAAGTACTTGCGTGTAAAGTTGCGGCGGCGTAACGTAAATCACCCGGCGGAATTCAAATTCGGCGGGTAGGGGGCGTGTATCATTTAAATGATGTGTGTCCCCACGCCGAACGAACTGCGCATTCGCCGTCCCTAAAATATACCAGCGTGCATTGCTCTAAATTACGTTGCAAGGACGTCATTGGTTTTGACGTGGACGTAAATTACGTCCAGCACCATTCACGGACGACTTACGCAAACGACGTAATTTTTTTAATTTTCGACGTGGGAACGACGGCCATACTTAACATTGACTGTGCCTCATATACCCAGGGGCAACCTTACGCCGGGAAAAGCCTAACGTAAACGTCGTAACTCCACTGCGTCGGCCGCGTGTAAGTTCGGGAATTCGCGTATCTAGCTAATTTGCATACTCGACGGGGAAATCGACGGAAGCGCCACCTAGCGGGCAAAAAAAATTGCAGTTAAGATCCGATGGCGTAAGAGACTTACACCTGTCGGATCTACTGAATATCTATGCGTAACTGATTCTATGAATCAGTCGCATAGATACGACGGCGCTAGGCAGAGATACGACGGCGTATCTCTTTTGTGAATCTGGGCCATTGTGTTTATCTCCCTTGATGCAGCAGAAGCCACAGCAGTACAGTGATGATGGATTTTGTGTTTTATTATCTTTTATATATAAAGTGCCAGCATAGTTTTTGACTCGAACATCGTATGTTCGAACGTTACAGGCTGTTCGCGCCAAATTCGAGTGGCGCGTCACGGCCCATAATTCACTGCGGCATCGCAGTGCATTGCTGGCTGATGATTGGCCAAGCATGCACTATGACCCGCATGCTTGGCCAATCACAGCGCGCAAAAAACGGAGACCCATAATTGGCCAAAGCCAGGGTGGCTTTGGCCAATTATGGCTCAGGGGGTTTAGTACACGCCCCACACTATAAAAGGCTGCCTGCAGGTCGGCCTTGTGTAGTGTGTTGCGGCGGTGGTTAGAGACCGAGAGAGAGAGAGAGAGAGTGTCATTTTTTTCTAGGTAGATAGAGCAGGCAGGCTAGTCAGTTAAAGTTACAGTGTGTAGAGGATATATATGCATCCCAGGTGTTGTACATATATTTATACACTGTATAGTTTAGCTAGATCAGCTATTCCTAATTTACTGGCAGGCAGGTGATTGTGCTAGCTGAAGTATTCTCACGTGATGTATTGCCTGTGTCTTCTGCAGTGTGCACCATAAAGCTACGTGGTGTGTGTACTGCCTTTGTCCTCTGTAGTTTGCACCTAAAGCTACTTGGTGTGTACTGCTCGTGTCCTCTGCAGTTTGCACCTAAAGCTACGTAGTGTGTGTACTGCCTTTGTCCTCTGCAGTTTGCACCTAAAGCTACGTAGTGTGTACTGCCCGTGTCCTCTGCAGTTTGCACCTAAAGCTACGTAGTGTGTACTGCCTGTGTCCTCTGCAGTGTGCACCATAAAGCTACGTGGTGTGTACTGCCTTTGTCCTCTGCAGTTTGCACCTAAAGCTACGTAGTGTGTACTGCCCGTGTCCTCTGCAGTTTGCACCTAAAGCTACTTGGTGTGTACTGCCCGTGTCCTCTGCAGTTTGCACCTAAAGCTACGTAGTGTGTACTGCCCGCGTCCTCTGCAGTGTGCACCATAAAGCTACGTGGTGTGTACTGCCTTTGTCCTCTGCAGTTTGCACCTAAAGCTACACGGTGTGTACTGCCCATATCCTCTGCAGTTTGCACCTAAAGCGATGTAGAGTGTGTACTGCCTTTGTCCTCTGCAGTTTGCACCATAAAGCTACTTGGTGTATACTGCCCGTGTCCTCTGCAGTTTTCACCTAAAGCTATGTAGTGTGTACTGCCTGTGTCCTCTGCAGTGTCCACCATAAAGCTACGTGGTGTGTACTGCCTTTGTCCTCTGCAGTTTGCACCTAAAGCTACTTGGTGTGTACTGTCCCTGTCCTCTGCAGTTTGCACCTAAAGCTACGTAGTGTGTCTACTGCCTTTGTCCTCTGCAGTTTGCACCTAAAGCTATGTAGTGTGTACTGCCCGTGTCCTCTGCAGTTTGTACCTAAAGCTATGTAGTGTGTCTACTGCCTTTGTCCTCTGCAGTTTGCACCTAAAGCTACTTGGTGTGTACTGCCCGTGTCCTCTGTAGTTTGCACCTAAAGCTACTTGGTGTGTACTGCCGGTGTCCTCTGCAGTTTGCACCTAAAGCTACGTAGTGTGTGTACTGCCTTTGTCCTCTGCAGTTTGCGCCTAAAGCTACTTGGTGTGTACTGCCCGTGTCCTCTGTAGTTTGCACCTAAGGCCTCGTACAGACGGACGGACTGTTTTCAGCGGACATGTCCGCCGGACCGTTTTCAGCGGACATGTCCGCCCGGAGATTTCTGTCTGATGGTTGTACACACCATCAGACAGAAATTCGCGCGTACACAATACGCGGTGACGTGGCCGCGCTGTAGCCGTGACGATGACGCGGCGACGTGCGCGGCCCTGGAAGTCCAATGCTTCCACGCATGCGTCGAATCACTTCGACGCATGCGAGGGATGTCGGCCGATCGGACATGTACGGTGAGTCTGTACAGACGACCGAACATGTCCGACGGACAGGCTTCCAGCGGACATGTTTCTTAGCATGCTAAGAAACATTTGTCCGCCGGAAAACGGTCGGCTGGACAAATGTCTGCTGGAAACCTGTCCAGTCGGCTGTACACACGACCGAACATGTCTGCTGAAACTGGTCCGCGGACCAGTTTCAGCAGACATGTTCGGTCGTGTGTACGGGGCCTTAAGCTACTTGGTGTGTACTGCCCGTGTCCTCTGCAGTTTGCACCTAAAGCTACGTAGTGTGTACTGCCCGTGTCCTCTGCAGTGTGCACCATAAAGCTACGTGGTGTGTACTGCCTTTGTCCTCTGTAGTTTGCACCTAAAGCTACTTGGTGTGTACTGCCTGTGTCCTCTGCAGTTTGCACCTAAAGCTACTTGGTGTGTACTGCCCATGTCCTCTGCAGTTTTCACCTAAAGCTACGTAGTGTGTGTACTGCCTTTGTGCTCTGTAGTTTGCACCTAAAGCTACTTGGTGTGTACTGCCTGTGTCCTCTGCAGATTGCACCTAAAGCTACGTAGTGTGTACTGCCTTTGTCCTCTGCAGTTTGCACCTAAAGCTACTTGGTGTGTACTGCCCGTGTCCTCTGCAGTTTGCACCTAAAGGGCAAGCAGGCTCTGCGTCTAGAGGCAACAGTGCTGGTCGTGGACACGGTGCATCCTCATCAGCACGTGGCCGTTGGACACGCTCGTCCTTGTTTTCGGCAGCTGGCCGTGTTGAGCCACAACATGTCGAAGACTTGGTAGAGTGGATGACCAAGTCGTCCTTATGCTCGTCATCCTCTCTCACCCAGGCTCAGGGTACTTTGTCTGGCAAAGCAGCTGCCAAGGCGTCCTCTTCCCTCTGCTCAATGACATCAGTCACTCCTTCCCTATCCCCACCATGTCCTCCTGAGGAGTCCCCCGAACTGTTTGACCACAGTGTTGGGTACATGCTGCATGAGGATGCGCAGCGTTTTGAAGGCTCCTATGATGATACACAGCTAGAGGTAGGCAGTAACGTGAGCCCAGAGAGAGGGGGTGCCCAAAAAGGACAGCAATCTGGCAGTCATGTTCCCCAAGCTGCAGCATACTGCCAGGTTTTCTACAGTAATGAGGAGGGAGGGGATGATGAGGTCACTGACTCTACGTGGGTGCCTGATAGGAGAGAGGAGTAGGAGAAGGAGGAGGAGGAGGCACATTCACATCTCCAACGAGGCAGGATGCCCTCCAGGGGCCAGCTTAAGGGCAGCACACTGACTGCATCCCAACGCAGAGCTACGCATGTGCAGGGCGCTGCTGTGTCCCAGCGTTATTCCAAAAGTTCTTTGGTGTGGGCCTTTTTTGAGACGAGTGCATCAGATCACACCACTGCTATTTGCAACATATGTCTCAAGCGTATCTCGCGTGGCCAAAACATCACCCGCTTGGGCACCACATGCTTGACCAGACATATGTCGACCTGCCATGCAGTTCGTTGGCAAGCGTACCTCAAAGACTCACACCAAAGAACAAAGCAGACCTCCCCTTGCCCCTCATCAGCTGGGATCTCCAACCCCACTATACCCTTAGTCCTCTCTGAAGCCTGCACTGATAGGACTGAAGGTGTAGAATTAGGTGTGTCACAGCCTAGTACATGCAGGCAATCTACTATTGGTACACTGATGGCAGATTGTACCAGGCACATTTCCCTGCCCCAGCTGCTGCAGCGCCGAAAGAAGTTCTCTCCCAGCCATCTACAGCCTTTTCAGTTGGTAGATTCTGCCCCCTTCCGTGAGTTTGTGGAATGTGCGGTACCTCAGTGGCAAGTTCCCAAACGCCACTTTTTCTCACGGAAGGCGATTCCGGCTCTCTACCGCCATGTGGAAGGCAATGTCCAGGCCTCGCTGGACAGGGCGATCAGTGGTAAGGTGCATATTACCGCTGACTCATGGTCCAGCAGGCATGGACAGGGACGTTACCTATCTTTCACGGCACATTGGGTGACTCTGCTGGCAGCTGGGAAGGACGCAGGACAAGGTACAGTAGTGTTGGAGGTTGTTCCGCCACCACGCCTCCAAAATGCTACTACTGGTTGTGACAGGGGTGTGTAATTACAATTTTTGATGCAATACTTTGCAGCGGGCTCATTCCTGCGCTCCAACTAGAGTATCTGTGAGGGGTTGCAGTGTTGTGGCACCAGCACCACCACCACCAACAACAAAGGCCCAATTTTTCAGCCCCTGTTCAACAGGGACATGTAATTACAATTCTTGATCTAATATTTCACAGCAGGGCCCATTCCTGTGCCCACCAAGAGTAACTGTGAGGGCTTACAGAGTTGTGGCACCAGCACCACCACCACCACCAACAAAGGCCCAATTTTTCTGCCCCTGTTCAACAGGGGCATGTAATTACAATTCTTGATCTAATATTTCACAGCAGGGCCCATTCAACAGTGTTGTGGCAACACCAACACCTAGGGCCCAAATTTCTGCAGAGTATATACGGCAGGCCCCTACTTTCAAACATCCAACTTACAAACGACTCCTACTTGCAAACGGAAGGAGTCAACAGGAAGTGAGAGGAAATCTACCCCTAGGAGGGGAAATTCTCTTCTGTAAGAGGTGTCTCCTGTCCACTGATGCTTTATCACCGATCCTTGTTTCACTAAAAAACCCAAATTTTCAAAACATCATTTGTCATTGGGACAGAAAGTGAATTGCAATCTTCTGAACAGATGCACACAGACAGCAAAACAAATGTTTACAGGGGTGATAACCCTTCTCTATGTTTTCAGAAAAGCTTACAAATAGATTTTATGGCTGGAGCTACACTTTTAAAAAGTACCAGTTCAAAATTACAAACAGATTCTACATAACAAACCTACAGTGCCTGTCTTGTTTGCACCGCCTGTATAATGCTGTTCAAAGTATATAGGGCCAAAGGGCCTGTAATGACTTGGGGGGAGTGGGGGGAAACCCATGCTATTTTTCTCAATGATTTTCATCCCTATTGCAGGGACCAGACATTACATTAAAGCCGCAAGCAGTTTTAAATAAAATTTTTCTTATAGTAATCTCATTTTGTGCAGGGACAGTTCTAAACACGTGCCACCTCACATGCATACTATAGACACCCAGCAGGTATGATATTTAAAGGAATTTTTCATAATTTTTTTTCACTTTAAGCATCATTAAAATCGCTGCTCCAGAAAAAACTACCGTTTTTAAAACTTTTTTTTTCATTGATACATGTTCCCTGGGGCAAGACCCGGGTTCTCAAACCCGTTTTCCGACAATAACTTGCATATTAGGCTTTAAAATTAGCACTTTTGAATTCGAACGTTCGAGTCCCATTGACGTCAATGGGGTTCTAAATGTTCACACGAACGTTCGGTCCGTTCGAAGGTTCTGGTGCGAACCGAACAGGGGGGGGGGGTGTTCAGCTCATTTTCAGCACTGTATGGTGATTTCCCCAGTTTCTCTTAGTAAGAAGAGGTAGGATTTCCCATGAAATTTGGAATATGCTTTTAAAATACAAGTTTTAAAGTATCTAAAATGAAAACCCCTGTTAGATTTTTATTTCTCTGTCCCAACTGGGGAGATCCAGCCTCTCAATTTATCCTGGAGACCATTGTCATAAGGAAATAAAGTGTTGGGCAAGCCCAACAAAAATTATAATTTTCACTGGAACTAGAGTTGAGTGGAAATCCTCTAATGGGGACATCTGTTTGGATGACAGTTGCCTAAAGCCTGGTACACACGATCAGATTTTCCACGGACAAATCGTAGGACTTTTGTCTGAAGGGCGTTGCCCATGAACTTGTCTTGCATACAAACGGCACACAATTGTCAGCCAACAAACACAAAACTACGTGATTTTTCAGCTCTTTAGCACCAACCTTTGTGTACCTTCTGTTAATGTTGTGTTTGGTAAGCATTGCTTCCGAGCATGTGTTCACGGAAAATTTTAAAGCTTGGCATCCAACATTTGTCCACGGAAAATCCGACAACAATTGTCTGACGGAGCATACAAATGGTTTGGATTTTCCAGCAATAGCCTGTCATCACACAATTCCTGTTGGGAAATCCGATTTCCCCTTTCTTTGAAAAGATTTGCAGATGTCTCTTTGGACAGGAAGTAAATGGAAATTGTACCAATAGTAGACATACATTTTTGTTATTTAATTATTTTTAAACTTTTAGAATTTCAAAGTCCAAAAAAGGGAGATATAAATATGCTAGGCAATGGCAAATACAAAGCATAACAGGTATGAAGGTAGCATACAGCATCTTGTATTTTACATTAAACATGACAAGTCCCTTGCTCATTTGCCACCACTGTATATATTCAGGTAGTAACTACACCTTCATCAAAAGGTGGGGGCTTGGGTTGAAAGGTGGTGGCAAGGCACCACCAGGTTAGAAAGACACTTCACAACTCTCACCTCTAATGCCTGGTACACATGATGAGATTATCAGACGAATAATCTTCTGTTTATTTTTAACGTTTTGTTTTTTTGCCTGCTGGTCTCATATCGAAAATAAAAAGGTTACTAAAGTTACGAAAAGTCTCATACAACAGAATAAAAATTTGGACGTGATCTAATGTGTCGTATTTTATTTGTATTGTATTTACAAATGATAACTACTGATTAAACAAAGATTGTACGAGAAACATTTTTGCACTTATCCCATTGGATAATTTTGCATGAATTGTCATAATCAGCTCTTGAAAGCTGTGTAAAACTAAACAGATTATGATCCCTTTGAAAGCAGTGTTTTTCATAAAAAATGCCTGATCTCCTGCGCTACGTGTGCTAAATGTATTTATATGGTAAACCAATAACTGGTAAATAACAGGTGAAAGGATACGGGTTTGCTGCTAGATATCCGAAAGTGTTCCTAGAAATGAAGAAATATAATACTAGTAGTGGTAAAGCGCTACCCTAAAGGACATAAAAATAAATGGTCTCAGTACAATATGTGGATCTTCTAAGGCCGCGTACACACGATCGGTCCAAACCGATGAAAACGGACTGAAGTTCAGTTTCATCGGTCCAAACCGACCGTGTGTACGGCCCATCGGTCTGTTGTCCTTCGGACAAAAATTAGAGAACTTGCTTTAAAATTGAACCGATGGACGGCTAACCATCGGTCAAAACCAATGGTTAGTACACAAAAGCATCGGTTCAAAACCTGCGCATGCTCAGAATCAAGTCGACGCATGCTTGGAAGCATTGAACTTCGTTTTTTTCAGCACGTCGTGTGTTTTACGTCACCGCAATCTGACCCGATCGTTTTTTGAACTGATGGTGTGTACGCACATCAGACCATCAGTCTGCTTCAGCGGTGAACCGATGAAAACGGTCCGTCGGACCATTCTCATCGGATGGACCGGTCGTGTGTACGTGGCCTAATGGGGACAACAACACATAAAAAATGAAACAGTAAAAGCTACTGCATGAGTGTCAGTTTAAACACAACAAAAAAACGTAATAGTGATGATTAAATACATGAAACCACCAGTGTTATATCAGTGTCCATTAGTAAAGAGCAATAGGCAAATAAGCCGGTATCAGGTAAATATGTATGACATATTGAAGGACAGTCCCAAAAATCAAAGGAAGTTCGTAGAAACTGTACAGTATTTCGTACAGATAGAAGTAGCCTTTCCTGTTGCCAGGATGTAAATATCATTGATAGGGCTCAATCTCTTCCTTGTTAACATACAGGGGGTTATGTCATCCGGGGTAACTTTAAGTGCTTTAAGTCCTTTGTATGGGAAATACATAGTTGTCTCACTGGGGTTGCCAGGCTACAGATATATTTAAGGGGAGTGAGGACCCAGTGTAGATCAAGTAAGGGTGGGACAGAAGGCAAAAAGTGATGGAGCTTAGCATTGGCTAATTGCCGGATCTCATCATCATCATCTCATGGGAGAAACACGCTGAATTCTAAAGGAAGGCAATTAACTTTCTGGTATGATAGTCAATTAAAGCGCATGGTGTCAGCTCCAAGAGGGAAGTCAGAGTCCCCCAGAATCGGAGTCATGGGGGAGAGGTAAGGTGAGAGAAGAGAGAAGAAGAATAAAATCATTGACATTTGCCACAACTTTGTGATGTCTGGATTTCTTATGCCACGTACACACGATCGGTTCATCCGATGAAAATGGACCGATAGATTTTTTCATCAGATGAAGCTGACTTTCATCAGTCTTGCCTGCACACCATCAGTTAAAAATCCGATCGTGTCCAACGCGGTGACGTAAAACACAACGGCGTGCAGAGAAAAATTAAGTTCAATGCTTCCGAGCATGCGTCGACTTGATTCTGAGCACGCGTGGATTTTTGACCGATGGATTTCCCCACAGACGATCATTTTTTCTATCGTTTTTTTAACCATCAGAACATTTTAAAACAGGTTCTATTTTTTTTCACCGATGGGAAAAAAACGATGGGGCCCACACATGGACCGTTTTCATCAGACGAACCGATCGTGTGTACAGGGCATCAGTATTACCCCATATGTGATGCCGCGTACACATGACAGTTTTTCGGGTTGTAAAAAATTAAGTTTTTTTTAAATGTCATTAAAAACGACCGTGTGTGGGCTCTAGACCATTTTTCACGATGTAAAAAAATGGGCATTAAAAATTTAGAACATGCTCTAATTTTTCACGTTTTTAACGTTGTGGTTTTTAACGTCGTAAAAAATGGTTGTGTGTGGGCTTTAACAATGTGAAAAAATCGCGCATGCTCAGAAGCAATTTATGAGACGGGAGCGCTTGTTCTGGTAAAACTAGCGTTCGTAATGGAGATAGCACATTCATCACGCTGTAACAGACTGAAAAGCGCAAATCGTCTTTTACTAACACGAAATCAGCAAAAGCAGCCCTAAGGGTGGCGTCATCCGAATGGAACTTCCCCTTTATAGTGCCGTCGTGCATGTTGTACGTCACCGCGCTTTGCTAGAGCATTTTTTTTTCACGATCGTGTGTAGGCAAGGCCGTTTTACCGATCGGGTTGAAAAAAACGTTATACTGTACATTTTTGAGGTCCTTTACTAACGATTCAATCTTTTGCTGACATTTTAGGAGCTCTGCAAGACAGTTGCTCATTATATACAGTACAAGCAGAACTCGGGCAAGGTCTTTTTGAACCCAAGGTCAAGATGGCATAGGTGCTTTCACATCTTCACAGACCAACACAGGGTGCATAAATAATAGTAACCACCCTTTGGTCCATGGAAAACTGGATGAAAAGGAGGCTGTTGCAAAAAGGTTTGAAACTTTTGCCAGAATTCTGTTAAATTTATGGAAACCACAAGTTGTTCATCTATATGGGAATGTAACTTGAATCTCAGTAAAAGTGCTTAATTCAATTGCATTTTAAAAAAAGAATGATACCATTTTAAAAGTTTAAAATTAAACAAGCAAAAGAAAATAATTTTAATTAGGAGTTATTGGATAATAACACTTAACATTGATTTATGAATGAAAAGAAGAGATTGGCTGTTATACTGACAGCTGATTTTTTTTAAATTCTAATGCAACTTTGCAAGGATTTATCTAGGAACTTGGGAAAGACTGTTATTTTTCTTCAGGCAGAGTTAGGGATTTCTATCATCAGGAACTGATGCTACTACTCATGAAGCTACCCAACTAAGATGAATTCCATTCATTAGCCTAACATATTAAGAAAACAGCTCTATTAATAGACACTTCTATTTTTCTCCAAGCCTATAACACAGGAAGCAACACATGCAATTTATTCTAGAACCTAGTCATTTATCCTCACCTCTCTACAGCAGAGATGCTGATAATTCCAATGTGTTGGAAGCCACGTACTTTGCTGATCTTGTCCAGAGGTTCATATAAATAATAGCCCGCATGAACATGGCTCAGAAAATACTGAAGCCTTTGGTTTAACTTAACTGCCATGCAGGTAGAATTTTAAAAGGAGGGATTAGTAATGCTAGTCTATGTATTTTCTTTATATAAAAATAGCGACATCTTATCTAGGAATGTGATCTGTAGGCACAGGGAAAAAAAATATATAGAAATGTATAAAAAAACTAAAATGTTAAAATGAATATATTTTAGTCTTAGTAAACTACCAAAAAACTCCCCCTTCATAAAATATTTCTAATTTTTCTATGTAAACCTAACAAGATTGTACAATGCAATGCCTGCCTTCCTTTAATAATAGGCAAGAAAAGACCACCATGTCACCACTGTAAGTTAGGAAAATACAGAAAAAGTGCAATGATAATGAATGCATATAAGGACGCAAGCCCCTAAAAAAAATTCATTATTATGCCTTTTTTCCCCCAATATGCTAGTGATCGTTAAAATTTTACCTACAATATTAGAAGTGTATACACTATTACTTTCCTAACCCATTCTTAGAATTTTTCATTTTTGAAGGATAACTCTAGTATAATAAAACAGGTCTTTCTTTCTTTCTTTCTTTCTTTCTTTCTTTCTTTCTTTCTTTCTTTCTTTCTTTCTTTCTTTCTTTCTTTCTTTCTTTCAAGGGGGTTTAATATTACAGCTTGTTCCCCAATGTTGGGGGGTTACAGCCAGCCGCCAATCAATAATACTTGGAAAGAGGGGTTAGGGGGTGTTATTATTACAGCCTGCCATGAAACACCAATCAGTGCTGGAAGTTTAATATTACAGCCTACCAGTGTCCACCAGTGCTGGGGGATTTACTAGTACTGCCACCAATGATGTAGCTTATTTTGCTCCCACTTTCTTTTCTTTTGTCTAAAACATAGAAAAGTGGGAAAGATGTCCCACCATACACCAAATGAAGCGACACCCACCTTATTGGCCACGCTCCCATGTCGCGGTGCTATGAGTGACTAATTTTTCTTTTCAGTCCCTTCAAGGCGTTCCTCCAATTTTCAAATGTTGTACACAACAAAAGAGATAGCATCCCTGAACAACTGCACTAACCACCATTGTAACAAGGCATTAGACTGTCCACCAATGTAAGTGGCATATTTTGTACCACTGATCACCAGCATAACAGGGCACAACACTGTCCACCAGTGAAAGTGACATGTGTAGTACCACTGATCACCGGTGTAACAAGGCACAACACTGACCACCAATGTAAAGGACATATTTCAGACCACTAATCACCAGCATAACAAGTCACAACACTTACCACCAATGTAAGGGATATATTTCGTACCACTCATCATCAGCGTAACAAGTCACAACACTGACCACCAATGTAAGGGATATATTTCGTACCACTGATCACAAGCGTAACAAGTCACAACACTGACCACCAATGTAAGGGATATATTTCGTACCATTGATCACCAGCATAACAGGGCACAACATTGTCCACCAGTGAAAGTGACATGTGTAGTACCACTGATCATCGGTGTAACAGGGCACAACACTATCCACCAATGTAAGCGACATTCTTCCTCTCAATGACCACCATGTGATGGGACATGTAGCTATTAATAATATTTGTTTCAAATCATGAGTAGTACTGGAAATAACTTTATTATATCGAACAGGGGTGTTAAAATTGATCTGCCTGAGGTGTCAGATACTCTGGGTTTACCACATTGATTTTTTTATTTGTTATTATATCTACAGCCTAATAATTATGTTACTATACTATGAGCTACAGATATAATGACATTTAGCAGGAGTTCCTGAGACTAGAACATGTTTTTACGGGTTCCTTAGGGGTAAAAAGGTTGAGAAAGGCTGGACAATGATAACATGTACATGTGCAATAAAATAGGAAATATTATAGAAGATGTTTTTTTTCTTACTTATTGATTTTGTTGAAATGATCTTGCAGAGAGCAAGAATTGCTTTTAAAGGGTAAATATTTAATTGAGACATCTGTAACCTCTATTTCAGTGTTTCCCCTGGGTGTTATTTATCATTGTGACTCATATTCGAAAAATCTCCATGGCAGTCAATCAAATTCAGACTTGCAGTGGAGATACCAGCTATAAAAATAAGATGTGAAAGTTTTACTGTAATGAAGTCTTACATTTTTACGTGTCAACAGGATGGTACTACAGGCACCCAGAGGTGTCCACCCTATCTACAGTATATCAATATGGACTCTTGGCCTGTAAAGCTATTCATTCCATCACACCTCTGAGCTTCAGCATGAACATTCTACTAATGATTTACAATATTAGACTTTAGTGCAGGTACACGTTAATCTGATTGCTTGTGTAGCGCCTGGCTACTTTTATAGCAGGTGCTATTGTAAATTTAGAAGGGGGTCAGAGAGTTAATTGGCTTTGACCATGTTAATTTAGCCAAATTTTATAGGCTTCTGTTCCAGCCCTGGCTGTGCTGTATGCCTATCCTTTTGTCTGGGGACTTCAGTCACCCCCAGATGGCAGGGGGCAGCAGTAGAAACAGGGTAGTGTGGATACTTCTCCTCGGCAGCCAATCAGGAGGGTTGATCGCCTCCATGTGCATGCTGGGGAAGGGTATTTAAGGGCCAGGAGCCATTGGTTCGAGGTTGTCGCCTCACACCTTCCACCTGGGCAGTCGTCCCACCACCCCTGTGAGTGGCCCTGCTGGCCGGGGTGTGTATAAGTGTAGCTGTGTTCCTGGTTCTGGGACCACATTGGTCTGGAGCGCCAATCTACCTCGTAGGCTCAGTAAGCAGACTACAGATTTGCAAGTGATCCTGTACTGTCCATCCAAAGTGGAGGAAGCCGGTTGATGGAGAACGGGGTGCTGAATCCAGTTGAGAGGGATTTTGGACCGAGATTGTCTCCACCTTTGGGAAGGTCTGTGGCAAAGACTTTAACCTGAAGTTCCGAGAGACACTCTGGCTGCTAGGTTGGTGAGAGAGGCCTATCCAGGTGCACTGTACCCACTCTGGGTAGAGTGGAGAAGAAGTTTTTCTCATTGGAAGCAGAACTGTTTCCGCACCAGTTAACCCTGAATCCGCCATTTCCATTTCTTCTATCCCTTCACCTATTTCCATTTTTATTGTTTTTTACTCAGCTGGGTAATAAAAGCACAGAAAAGACACCTGTCGTGCGGACATTGACTTTATTACAGCTCTCATCCAGTACCCTAGACGGCGAAAAGACAAGAGGTAACATGACACCCAAATCATACCAGCAGCTCCTTCGGGGGTAGTGCTACACTTGTATGGAGTGTTATTGACAATTTTTGCCTACACATTGAGAAATTAGCCTCTGTTACTTGAGGATATGGTCGTGTTTTCCAGACTGCAAGATAGTAGCATTGGTTTATTTATTTTGGAATTGTAAAAAAAGCTGTATAATTATTTTTCCTGCTGATTTTGTGAAGAGAGCTGGAAAACATGCACTGTTAGTCTAAAACAGACAGGCACATTAAATTCCAAGAATGACAATCACAGAATTTTATCAAACGCTCCATAGTACTGAAACATTATTTGAACATGAACGCTTCCAACTTATGAGACAGGGCTGAGGAGTCTTCTATTGCAATGCAAATATCATTTCTGTAACACAGTGCAAAGATATTGTATGAAGTATATTTTCCAGCTATTAATAACCTGCCAGCAAACTCCACTGGTAATACCCCAGTGGATTACATTGTCATTTGTTATCAGCTATATTTCTTACAACTTCTTTGCACCATTTTTAATAATGTTGGGGGCAGCACAACAGTTTCTGTAATTTCACAATTGACAGGGCCACATTTAGAATAAGGCAGTTGTTAGCCTGTGCCTGGGGCAGCACCAAGCTACATTATATTCTATTTGTGTTTATTGTCTTTTAAATTTCTCACTTTACAGCCAAGAAATCTGCTATCATAGGGCCAGGTTCACAGAAGAAGTACGCCGGCGTATCTACTGATACACCGGCGTACTTTCAAATTTGCAGCGTCGTATCTTTAGTTTGAATCCTCAAACCAAGATACGACGGCTTTGATCCGACAGGCGTACGGCTTCGTACGCCTTCAGATCGTAGGTGTAATACTTCGGCGTCCGCTGGGTGGAGTTCGCGTCGTTTTCCGCGATCCACGGAAGCTTTTTCCGGCGATCCACGAAGGTACGCGCGGCCGTCGCATTCTCTTACGTCGTCGCTAGTCGGCTTTTCCCGGCGTATAGTTAAAGCTGCGATTTCGTGGCGTATAGATAGACCTGCCATGTTAAAGTATGGCCGTCGTTCCCGCATCGAATTTTGATTTTTTTTTTTTTGCGTAAGTCGTCCGTGAATAGGAAAGGACGTAACTCACGTCGACGTTCAAAAAATGACGTCGGTACGATGTCATTTTGCGCAAAGCACGGCGGGAAATTTCAAAACGGAGCATGCGCAGTACGTTCGGCGCGGGAACGCGCCTAATTTAAATGATCCACGCCCCCTACCCGGATCATTTGAATTAGGCGGGCTTGCGCCGGAGGGATTAACGCTACGCCGCCGCAACTTTACAGGCAAGTGCTTTGTGAATCAAGCACTTGCCCGTAAAACTTGCGGCGGTGTAACGTAAATGCGATACGTTACGCCGCCATAAATGTACCTGAATCTGGCCCTTAGTCTCTATTTGATCTGCAGTGACCTTGGTGGTGCAGATGTCATCAATTATGAGCCCCTGCCTTTGATGGCTTAATAGTTGGGTTGAGAGCACAAGTAACTGTGCCAGTTATCATTTGTCGCATGCCTTGAATGTTACTGTTTTTTGGGTAACAGTTTAGGGCTCAGTTTATCTAGACTCTATTGGCAAGGCGCAGAGAGGTTACAGTGGGGTTGCATGGCTGCGGTACGACAAGCAATTCCACTAACGAAATGCAGTCAGCCCTTCTCTACGGTGGGGACCATATAGTTACATAGTTAGCCAGGTTGAAAAAAGACACAAGTCCATCCAATTCAACCACAAAAAATAAACAAACAAAATAAAAAACACAGTACAATCCCATACACCCAACTCCATACCCTCCATACCCCCAACTCCAGATCCAGAGGAAGGCAAAAAAAACCAGCAGAGCATGATCCAATTTGCTACAGCAGGGGAAAAAATTCCTTCCTGATCCCCCGAGAGGCAATCGGATTTACCCTGGATCATTTTTACCTACAAATCTTAGTACTCAGTTATATTATTATGTACATTTAGGAAATAATCCAGACCTTTCTTAAAGCAATCTACTGAGCTGGCCAGAACCACCTCTGGAGGGAGTCTGTTCCACATTTTCACAGCTCTTACTGTGAAGAAACCTTTCTGTATTTGGAGATGAAATCTCTTTTCCTCTAGACGTAAAGAGTGCCCCCTTGTCCTCAGTGTTGACCGTAAAGTGAATATCTCAACACCAAGTTCACTATATGGACCCCTTATATATTTGTACATGTTGATCATATCCCCCCTTATTCTCCTCTTCTCAAGAGTGAATAGATTTAGTTCTTCTAATCTTTCCTCATAGCTGAGCTCCTCCATGCCTCTTATCAGTTTGGTTGCCCTTCTCTGTACTTTCTCCAGTTCCCCGATATCCTTTTTGAGAACTGGGGCCCAAAACTGAACTGCATATTCCAGATGAGGCCTTACTAATGATTTGTACAGGGGGAAAAATATATCTCTCTCTCTGGAGTCCATACCTCTCTTAATACAAGAAAGGACTTTGCTCGCTTTGGAAACCGCAGCTTGGCATTGCATGCCATTATTGACATAAAGACATTAGTCTTAGGATGAAGCTGATGTCATCTTCGTGGAGTTCCGTTTCTCCCTTTTCAGGGTGGGGCCGGGGGTTCAGCCTCCTCTGGGCCCATCTGGAGGTATGGGTGTTCTTTCCCTTCCTTATAATACAATGGTAACAATGAGGCGATGTAAGTTGCGATTTGGGGCCTTTCATGGGGTAACAGATACAACCGCCCTTTAAAGACCTTAGACCAGGTAAGATTAAGCTGAGTTTTTTTTTGTTTAATGGTTATGTATAAAATGTATTATATGCATTCCGATTGTTTATATTTGTATTCATTTTTTTGTAATAAAAGACTGCTTTTGCTATTCGACTCCAAAACAATATGTGTTGTCTGGTCAATCTGGGGGGGGGGGGGGGGGGGGGAGAGAATGGAGTTAAAGCAGAAGTCCGGCGTTTAAGAAAAAAAAAATATAAAAGACAGCAGCTACAAACTCTGTAGCTGCTGACTTTTAATAAGGACACTTACCTGTCCAGGGTGCCCGCGATGTCGCCAGCCAAAGCCGAGCAATCGCTCAGGTCTCGGCTGCCCACTGCCATCCTTGGTGAGGGAATCGGGAAGTGAAGAGTTGCGGCTTCACTTGCCGGTTCCCTACTGTGCATGCGCGATTCGCGCGGCGCTATGTGAATGGGCGGATGTCTCCTGGGACACATACAAGGTCCCAGAAGACACCCCTCCCCATTTCCCAGGAGGCAGTGCGAGGAGAAGAAAGAAGACTCACCGCGGAGGAGGAAGTGGCAGATTAGGACGATCTGCCTAGTAACAGCCACTTCTGGTAAGTATAAAAACAAAACGATTTTTTTTGTAGCCCTTTTGGCTATTTTTTTTATTTTTTTTTGGGTGGACCTCCACTTTAATTGTTTTTCTTTACAGGAAGCCTGAGCCTTGGTAATTTTCACATCTCTCAGTCATGTACAGAATGCACAAATTTAAAAAGTCTTGAGCCTTTTAGAACCTTTCGGGCCTTTAATATCCTCCACAATGCTAAGACATTAAATAAAACCTGTAATTTACCTATTCAGGAATCAGGACAAACCAGGTTTGCTTTTATCTCCCCCATTTCCATATTATACTAGCTCTATTCAGCACTACTTTATCTGTCATCGTGAACCAAAGGAATCTGTCGTATTTTACAGATAAGGAGGATATTATGGTCCATCCATGCGATAGCACTGTGACACAGGGGGCTAGATTCACATAGATCAGCGGATCTTTAGATCCGCGTGACCTATGTGATTTAAGATCCGCCGCCGCAAGTTTGAGAGGCAAGTGGGTAATTCACAAAACACTTACCTCCAAACTTGCGGCGGCGGATTCGTAAATCCCCCGGCGGAATTCAAATTCCGCGGCTAGGGGGAGTGTAGCATTTAAATCAGGCGCGTCCCCGCGCCGATTTAAATGCGCATGCGCCGTCCGCGAATTTTCCCGGCGTGCATTGCTCCCAATGACGTCGCTAGGACGTCATTGGTTTCGGCGTGAGCGTAACTCGCGTCCAGCGCGTTCGAGAATCGGTGTACGCAAACGGCGTAAAAAAAAATATTTGACGTGGGAACGACGGCTATACTTAACATTGGCTGCGCCTCATAGAAGCAGGGGTAAGTATACGCCGGGAAAACCGCTATGTAAACATCGTAACACTGCGTCGGGCCCGCGTACGTTCGTGAATTGGCGTATCTCGCTGATTTACATATTTCTTAGTGTAAATCAGCGAGAACGCCCCCCGCGGCCATTTTTAAATTGCAGTTAAGATCCGACGGTGTAACACAGTTACACCTGTCGGATCTTAGGCATATCTTTTTTTTTTTTTTTTTTTTTTTCTCAATCAAGATATTTATTGGAAGATTGAACATAGTATACAAATGACATTTCTTTTACATTGTTTTCACAGAACTTATACAGTCAAGAAAATACAGGATAGTGTCAATGTCATATAGTAATATAATCAGTATCGTATGTTGGGGTTACATACAAGAATGCGTGACCTGGAATCACAAAACTTAATTTAGTAGTTATGGAAAAGGGAGTAGGGGGGGAAGGGGGGGGTAGGAGATGGAGAGGAGGGGTTGGAAGATGAGGGTAGGAGGGAGATAGTGGGAAAGGAAGGGAGGGTGGTTCATATATGGTAAGAAATTCATTCATCTCAGCACATAGTGACGACAGATTGGGTATACAGTGGTAATATGCATCATACAATGTAGATAAGGACTAGGATATTGACAGGATTTCTAATTGTATAGTATCTGATATTCATTAGATAATGTAAACACAAGCCATGGTTGCCAAAGAGCATTAAAACTGTCACTGTTTTCTTTTTTCATAGCCAATATTTCTTCCATTTTAAAAATGTACTTAACTCTGTCTAGCCAACGCCCTCCCGGTCCGTGTCCCGGACACCTTTTTCTCCAAACTAAGTAAGATACAGAGGCGCTTCCTGTGGGCAGACAAGAATCCCAGGATCAATTTCAAAACACTTACCTTACCCAAAAATGAAGGGGGGATAGGACTTCCAGATTATAAAAAATATCACCAGGCATCCCATATAACCAGAATCATTGACTGGCATTGCCACTCCAAGGAAAAGGATTGGGTTCAGTTGGAGCAGCAGTTAGCCCCACACCAAACCAAGTTCTATCCTTGGACATTAGACTCAAAGAACAATAAGGTAATAGAACACCCCTTAATAGCTAACACACTTATGGTATGGCACAAACTGGTAGGGAAACATGACCTCGCCTCGATACCTGGCCCCCTTACTCCAATTTTCAATAACCCAGACTTCCTTCCAGGCCTCAACAGAAAAGAAACACCTAACCTTCTAGCCACACACTGTTTTAGCGGCCCAACAATCAAAACATTTGAAACCCTAGTGAAAGATCGGCCTGACCCGCTCCCCGGCTTCTGGTTCTACCTTCAACTAAGAGACTTCCTGGTCAACACCAAATACCACACCTCCTTCCTTCGCCCTCTCACGACTCTTGAAAAAGTCTGCGCTAAAGGATCCCAGGTGCCACACACCACCTCCTTAGCTTACTCATGGCTAGTTACACCAGCACCCACTGAAATCAGTAAACATAAACAGAAATGGGAAGACGACCTAGGCATATTGATAGAAGATGCTCACTGGGAAAAGGCATGCATTATGGCACACAAATGCTCTTTAAGCACTAAGTACCAAGAGATATCGTACAAGATCCTCACCCAATGGTACATCACCCCCCAGAAAGCTAAAAAGTGGTTCCACACAACCTCTGACACATGCTGGCGTTGCGAGAGAGATGTTGGTACATTCCTGCACATCTGGTGGGAATGCCCACTTATCCTTGATTATTGGAAGGAGGTGAACGAGTGGATTAAACACATTACGGAAACGCCCATAACACTAAACGCTGCAGCATGCCTACTCCACATTAATGATCTCCCGATCAGCAAGTATAAGAAAACCCTCACTAGACACCTGCTAAATGCCGCAAAAACACTTATACCATTGCACTGGAAATCCAAATGTACACCAAAGATCAGGGATCTTAGGCATATCTATGCGTAACTGATTCTATGAATCAGTCGCATAGATACGACCGGCCTAAGTCAGAGATACGACAGTGTATCAGGAGATACACCGTCGTATCTCTATGTGAATCTGGCCCAGGGAGTCTGTAGCTCATTGTCCACATCCCAAGAGGCAACTTCACTGATGCGCAGAAGTGCGGCAGGGCTCCAGTTCATGACATCTGGCATGCATGAAGAAGGAATAGATATGGAAGTTCCAGATCTCAGGGCTCTGCTGGGACCCAAAGGACAGGCAGGGATCTTCAGCACATCTGTGCACACACCAAATTATCAAAAATGGTTGTGCCATTGCAGGACTGAAGTTTCTCTTTAAGTATATAATGATGGAGTGGGCCAAGTTTAAGTTACCCTTTTGTTTTGCCCTGCTTGGACAAAGCATAGGTTCACATAATGTGAACCCTTCGGGGATTGGTAGGCTGAATCCATGGGAAAAATTTGCCGACCAAGGGGGGACAGATAGTCATGAAATCTCTAGTATTTATAGGATGTTGATGACACAATTAGTTGGAAGATCCGTGTGCCCAACAGAGAGTTAGACTTGAATCTGCCACTATCAGAAATAATGAGAAGTAAAGTTTTAGATTATGTTCATGCCACCTCTGTGGACACACGGATAAAATAAATTAACTATAAATTATTAACTAAGTGGTATTATGTTCCAGCAAAATTACATAAGCTGAATCCCCAGGCGTCACCCTTATGTTGGAGGGAGTGCGGGGAGGTGGGAACTCATGCCCACATATGTTTGCAGTGCCCCAAGATCCAGTAATATTGGTTGGAAATATAAGACCTAATTAAGAAGATTAGTGGGAGTGAAATTGGTATGGACCCATGGCAATGTCTGTTCCATGCAATGGCTACCCCAAGGAAGAATTATAGAGCAGAAATTGTCCCAATTGTATTGAATTCAGCTAAGATATTAATTCAGAAACAGTGGAGATTAAAGCAAGCCCCGACGATACAGGAATGGTTGAGGGAAGTAGACAAAACAAGATTCATGGAAGAGGTAATACACTTACATAAGGAATCTAAAATTCGACATACCAGAACTTGGAAGGGCTGGGAGGAGTTTAAGCACTCATCGGTATATGCGAGTTATATAAGAAGTGAGGGTAGTATTTATGGAATTCCCGCCGACTACCCTAGTAAAGGAGTAAGTACAGTGGTCGGGAAACATAAGTTATTAAGTATGGGGCACATAGAGGCCACCAGAGACAGTGGGTGCAGCTGGGCTGGTCTGTGTTAGGGTGGATGGGATTTTTGTATTGATGTTGTTGGCTGGATGCAGATCTGGTTTGTTCCAAAAGATAACATTGTTTTAAAGGCAGTGTTGCCATTATGCAAATGCAGTATTATCTGCAATAAGGTTATTGTGATATATCAACATGCCTATGGGGGCATGTATAACTTATGGTAAAGTTCACCATCACTTATACATGCCAGCAATTAAACTGTATTCATGAAGAATCCATGTGGTACATAAAAAGTACTTTAAAGAAGTCCAGCCTGAGCTCACACACATAAAATAGAACGTAGACATTAAAGTTGATTTCTTTTATTGCAAACAAAGCCACCAAGGAAAACCATAATATGCCAGTCAGCAGCACATCAGCTGTAAAAGAGTCGTATCCTCTGGGTTCTTGACATTTGCATTTTAAACGCAAAACAAAGCAACTAATAGCGTGGCAAAGAAGCTAATTGTGTTTGAATTACAGCTGCATTAGTCCAAACAAATTGCAAATCCATTTAATATCAATGAAGAATAGACTGAAAAATAATAGTAGGGCATTCGACAATGGAAAACTACATGAGCTAAGAGGACAAGTGGTCACAAGGCATACTCCTCAGCAGCAATATAGTGCCACTTAACAGGCTTGTTGACACAAAAGTTCAGCCTCCAAAATTACAGCCAAGCTAAATCCGCACTTCTGTAACGCAACTCAGACTGAATGTTCGGAGCTTTACAAAACTGGAATTAATGGCAGGACGTCCATTCATAAACAGTTTGTTTCCAATTCCAGCAGACAGAGATGCATAAATTATTTCAAGTGTAGCACAGACCGCAGAATGGGCTGGCAGTTTAGTCTCAGGTTCTATTCCCTATGAGGTACAAGGCAGCCAGGCACACAGCAGCTCCACAGTTTTACAACCCAAGAAAAAGGCAGTGCATGTCTTTTTGTATTTTAATGCTGGTTAACCACTTATTATCCGCACCATAGCAGTTTAACTGCTACAGGACGGCTCTCTTGTGCAGAATCACGTATATACAGTATATATATATATAATATATATACATGATTCTGCATGTCTGCCTGCAGAGGGCATGCGCCACCGGAAGTCTGCTTCTGTTGCGATAATTCACAGCAGAAGCCGATCTGTGGGTGCCTGGCACTCGATGTCCACCAGCACCCGTCGATCACCGGCAATACACAGAGAACTGGGATATGTCTAGTAAAAACAACACACATAGCACACACAAACACTGGCTAGGCGCCAAGTTAACTCTTTGATCACCCTAGACGTTCAACCCCTTCCCAGCCAGTGTCATTAGTACAGTGACAGTGCATATTTTTAGTACTGATCACTGTATTAGTGTCACTGGTTCCTGCAAAGGGTCAGTTAGTGTCCAACTGTCCACTGCAATATTGCAGTCCCGCTATAAGTCACTGATCACTGCCATTACTAGCCGTGCCATTCTCCATATCGGCGTGAAGGGGTCCTTAAGTGGTTAACAGTACATATGTTAAATGCTGCTAAAACTTTTCATATCCCCTTACAGCTAATTAGAGGAAACAAAGATTTATTTTCTAGCCAACAAACTGTTATTGCTCCATTCTGTGCTGAAACAAACTGGACTCAGAACATGGGTTAATTAAATCTTGCTGGGTGAAAAATGAACACACCTTGAATTTTCACACTACCATCCATGAAAGTAAACATCCGAGACAAATAATAATTTTTCTTTGTTATAGATTGAAGATAGACAGCAGAGAGAAAATAGAATTTTCTCTGCAGGGACAGAGCATCTACTATACAAATATGAAGTAGCAGTTCACTTAAAGCGAGCATTCTATACATTTTAAAGGGAAGCTGTTTGCCTATTCAAAATTAACATGCACTTCAAAATTGGATACTAACCTCTTTATAACCATTTTACAGCTGTTATATGACTGATATGGCTTACATTTGAGAACAAAATGGGATTTGACCAAGTGGAGTGTTAAAATTAGGACATTGAATCATTTTAAACTTCCTCTAATACTAATATAGTAACTGGGATAATGAGCGCTAACAAGGTTGAAGGTTTTTCTCAGTGCACAACGTGCCACATGTATATAATAATTCAGCAACAGCTCGAGGACGAATAATGATGTGACAGATGTGAGTATGTTGCCCATCTGGAAGATCACATTGGAGATCTAGAGCAGTGTTCCCCAACCCCCGGTCCGCGGCCCACTACCGGGCCGTGGCACTTCTGCAGCCAGGCCACGAGGGGGGGGGGAGGTTGAGGACTGTAATGTGTGGGGGGGGGAAGGCTGAGGACTGTAATGTGTGGGGGGGAAGGCTGAGGACTGTAATGTGTTGGGGGGGGGGGCTGAGGACTGTAATGTGTGGGGGGGGGAAGGCTGAGGACTGTAATGTGTGGGGGGGAGGCTGAGGACTGTAATGTGTGGGGGGGGGAAGGCTGAGGACTGTAATGTGTTGGGGGGGGGGAGGCTGAGGACTGTAATGTGTGGGGGGGGGGAAGGCTGAGGACTGTAATGTGTGGGGGGGAGGCTGAGGACTGTAATGTGGGGTTATGATATAAATAGGGGCAGATGACAGTACTGTTAATGGGGGAGCCCAGAGTATGACAACACTACCAGTGACAGGATGAGTGTGAGCAGGGCCTAGTGGGGGCACTAGCTTCATCTGTTGGGGCCTTACCACATCTGGTGGCAGGCAGCATGGCAAGTGACAATCCGCATCTGGTGGCAGGCAGCGTGGCATGTGACAATCCACATCTGGTGACAGGCAGCATGGCAAGTGACAATCCGCATCTGGTGGCAGGTAGCGTGGCAAGTGACAATCCGCATCTGGTGGCAGGCAGCATGGCAAGTGACAGTCCGCATCTGGTGGCAGGCAGCATGGCAAGTGACACACTCAAAGCTCCCACTGATTCTGCATTATGGTGGGTTTAACTTAATTTTTTACTACAATGTAATAAATAGAAATAATGCGCTGACAAATTGCCCGCGAAAAATCGCTTACCCCCCGCATGCCATCCCCAACCTCCCCCCAACCGGGCCTTGGAAAATTTTCTTCCATGCAGCCGGTCCCCGGTGCCAAAAAGGTTGGGGACCACTGATCTAGAGGAACAACATGCAACATTGGGCAGAACAGACAACCTAGAAAAAGAGTCTTCTGCTCAGTGAGCAGGAGGGTAATGGGGTTGATGTGCAGGGTGGAGAAGTAAGTGAGGATGATCAGGTAGGAAGATGGGTACTTTAGTAAGAGGAAGTGGTAGGAGTTAACAGAAAAGGAAGGTCAGTCCTGTATTCTAGCACCCAGATTTGCCAGATTCAGAGATGCCAGCCAGTTGAAGGTAAATCTAAAGGAAATCAAACAAAAAAGTTGTATAGTGTGTATCCAGATTTAGTTTAATGCCCTGTACACACGATCGGTTCATCCGATGAAAACGGTCTGATGGATTTTTTCATCAGATATCCGATGAAGCTGACTTTCATCAGTCGTGCCTACACACCATCAGTTAAAAATCCGTTTGTGTCAGAACGCGGTGACGTAAAACACTACGACGTGCTGAGAAAAATTAAGTTCAATGCTTCCGAGCATGCGTCGACTTGATTCTGAGAATGCGTGGATTTTTAACCGATGGACTTGCCCACAGACGATCGTTTTTTTTCTATTGGTTTTTAACCATCAGATAATTTTAAAACAAGTTCCTAGTTTTTTCACCGATGGATAAAAAACCGATGGGGTCCACACACGATCGGTTTGTCTGATGAAAACGGTTCATCAGACCGTTTTCATCAGACGAACCGATCATGTGTACGCGGCATTAGACTGTCATCGGAGAACACAGAACAGAAATTGGAATGTTTTACATCAACCGTATGCAAACACACTGCAAAATAAATTTCCATCGGCAATAAATGTAAAAGGCTAAAAGAAATATTAACAAAAGCTATGCGGCTCACATTTAAAGTTAAAAAACCTCTAAAAAAAAAGTAAAGTAAAGGGCATTGACAAAATGTAAAGATGAAGGAACACTATCATGGTTTGAAAGTTACAAAGAATATAACAAAATATGTAAAAAGCAACTCATCATGTGCAGGTAGGCTCTTTTCAAGACAATTTTGAGTTGGTGACTGGGGACAAAGAGAAGGTAAATGTATTAAATACCTTCTTTGGCTCTGTGTATACAAAGAAAATGGGGGAGCTTAAGTTGATATAGCCCCAAAAGTTCTCCAAATGCTAAAAACTTTAAAGAGAAACATTTCAAAATAAAGGTGAATAAGGCTTCAGGACCAGATGGCTTACATCCATGTGTCCTCAAAGAGCTGAGCTCTGTTTTTTCAAAGCTATTGTTTCTAATTTTTCGTTTTTACTTTTCAAGATTTGTTGTTAGGACGCAGGGCTGTCCATTAACATGAAAAGTTATGCAGCTCTCACCCTTGCCCCATCTAATCATGCTGTACCTCTTGCCCTCTGCTTGATGTGAAATAGTATTCTTAAGGTTGGGGCAGGGCTGTGATCGGAAGCGGAACATGTTAGGAAGGGAGCCCTTATGTAAAGTGGACTGTGACATAAAGAAAGAAAGGGGGGTGGGCTGTGATGCAAAGTGAGGGCTATCATGTGAAGGGAACTGGTTTGTAAAGAGGGAAACAGTGATGTGAAGGAGGGAGGGACCAAAGACACTGCTGTAAAGGGGGAGTTGTCTGTCATGTAAAACCAGGCTGTAATGTGAAAGGGGGGCTGAAGTCACAGAAGAGGGGCTGTGAAGCAAAGAGGGGAATTCTACGATGTTAAATTGGTGTGGTGATGTAAAAGGGGGGCTGTGATGTAAAACGGGGCACTGTGGCGTAAAAGTGGGTGCTTTGGTGTAAAGGAGGGAACTGCAATGTAAAAGGGGGCACTGTAGTATAAAGGGGGGTATAGTTATGTAAAAGGGGGTGTTGTGGTGTGTGGGGGAACTGCAATGTAAAAGGGGGCACTGTAGTATAAAGGGGGGTATAGTTATGTAAAAGGGGGTGTTGTGGTGTGTGGGGGAACTGCAATGTAAAAGGGGGCACTGTAGTATAAAGGGGGGTATAGTTATGTAAAAGGGGGTGTTGTGGTGTGTGGGGTAACTGCAATGTAAAAGGAAAGCTTTGGTGGAAAGAGGATGACTGCAATGTAAAAGGTGGTGCTGTGGTGTAAGGGGGGCTACAATTTAAAAGGGGGAACTTTGGTGTGAAGGGGTAATGTGGGACTGCAAAGTTAAAGGGGGCACTTTGGTGTAAAGTGGGGCTACGATGTAAAAGGGGGCACTGTGGTGTAAAGAGAGAACTACAATGTAAAAGGGGTCACTGTGGTGTAAAGGGGGGCTACAATATAAAAGGGGGCACTGTGGTGTAAAGGGGGGCTACAATATAAAAGGGGGGAACTGTGGTGTAAAGCAGGTGGACTGCTGGATCTTGTTTCTGCTGTCACTTTTCTATGTTAATAAATGATATTGGGTCTGGGATGAAAAGTAACAATTTAGTGTTTGCAAATGACAGCAAGCTATGCAGTGTAATAACGTCCTTACAGGATGTCACCAATTTACAAGCTGGCCTCGATGCTCTGTTTAATTGAGCAACTATTTGGCAAATTAGGTTTTGAAAATCGGATCAAAGATGCAGCATATAGGACTTTTAAATGCCCCGCAGTGCAGTGGTGTAAAAATTCCAATAGGATTGAAATGGATTGTGTTTTTGTTTAAATTCTAGCACGGTAAAAATGCTGCAAAAACGCATCAGTGTGAAAGCAGCTGGATTGAGGAAGAAAGAGAGATGGCGACATTCCAGGAAGAGTTATTCAACACAGAAGTCCCATTAAACTGACATGAACCAGGATGGTTTCTGTTTCTGCGATCTGACAGGTTATATACCTAAATAAATAGTGCTAGAGCAAGAGATGCCACAGAGAACATTTATCACACCTCCCTGGAGAACATGTCCCATATTCACTTACAGATCTGGGACATCTCAATCACTGCAATCCAGAGCTATCTGGAGAGCAAATCCAGCAAACACAAATTCTGTGTCCAGCAGTTCTTATAGCAGAATATTTTCCCTATTGTACTATAAACAGAAATCTGCCCATAACAGCTCTTCCATAAACTGGTGCCTTGCAATTAACACATCACAGCTAAAATGTCCAGATACAACTTTATACCATTAAAAATCAGGGGTACAATCCAAAAAAGTAGCCAATGTGTTTCGGGAGTCCAATTGCCCCTTTATCAGGGCTCGACTGGCAACAATGTGAACAAACCAGAAGTGAACAGGGCCCACAATTGTATTTTTCCCGAATGCTCTGCTGATAAGGCCTGTGCGTGTTATTCACAATGGAAACAATATAATTGTAAGTCCAGTTTCACATTGTTGCCAGTCAAGCCCTGATGAAGGAGATGTTTGGATCCACAAAATATGTTGTCTACTTTTTTGAAATTGTACCTCTGACATTTAATTAAATAAAGTTGTATTTGGACCTCTTAGCAGTGGTGTGGTGTTTTAATTTCAATTCTCATTACATTATACTACAAGCCAAGGAGACTGTTGAGATTGTATAGGGCAGTGATGGTGAACCTTGGCACTCCAGATCAGAGCTTTTTTTCTCAGAAAATAGGTGCAGGAACTCAACCACGACCCGTTCAGATTTCACAAACAGTAGAAGGGTCTTAAAGGGGCATTAAATGCCAGAATTGCATTACATACAGAGTGCAGAGTTCAGGGGGTTACAAAGCTGTCACTTGTAAACACAGAAACCAGACTTCTGTGTTTACAAGTGATTGTGGTGAGCAGGCACCAAAGGGTCTGAGCCAAAGGTGGTGGAACTGAGTTCCCCCAAGTTCCCCCTGAAAAAAAGCCCCGCTCCAGATGTTTTGTAACAACATTTACCATTATGCTCAACTACACTGCAGAGTGCATGAGCATCATGGGAAATGTAGTTCCAAAACATCTGGGGTGCCAAGGTTCACCATCACTGCTCTAGGGTGCAGAAGCCACCTGTTCAGGTACCAGATCATTTATACACCAACATCAATACCTTAAGGGCCAGATTCACGTACAGCGGGCGCAATTTTACGTAACCGGTTTACGTTACACCGCCGCAATTTTTACCGATTTAGTGCCCGATCCACAAAGCACTTACCTGGAAATTTGCGGCGGTGTATCGTAAACAGGTCCGGCGCAAGGCGGTCCAATTCAAATGGGGCGGGTACCATTTAAATTGGGAACGCTCCCGCGCCGGACATACTGCGCATGCTCCCGTCGCAAATTTCCCGACGTGCTTTGCGCGAAATTACGACGCGCCGGCGTTTTGTGAATCACGTCGTGAAAAAAGATTTACGCCGGGAAAAATAAAAGATTTAAAAAAAAATCTAAAGCGACACGGGAAAGACAGGCATACTTTAACATGGTGGAGTACTTTTACACCATGTTAAAGGTGCACTATCTTTGCGACGGAAATCTAACACTCGCGACGACGTAACGACGGGAAAAAGCTTCGTGGATCGCCGTAACTCCTAATTTGCATACCCGACGCTGGTTTAGGACGCAAACTCCCCCCAGCGGCGGCCGCGGTACTGCATCCTAAGATCCGACAGTGTAAAACTATTACACCTGTCGGATCTTAGGGATATCTATGCGTAACTGATTCTATGAATCAGTCGCATAGATAGAAACAGGGATACGACGGCGTATCAGGAGAAACGCCGTCGTATCCCTTTTGTGAATCTGGCCCTTAGTTAGCAACACCAGTAAGATAACCCTACATATAGATCCAGCACTATCTTTCCACTTTCCTCATTTGCAATTACCACAAGCCAGTTATGATCTGTGGATGCCTCTTGCTCATTGGATGGCCAGCCCAACAGTCAAATTAAGCTAGATAGCAGAAGGACTTAAGGGACCCCAAGGACCCAAAAGAACCCCAGAGAAAGGAAACGGTCAGGGAGGACTATTCCGGTACAGAATGAGTAGGTAAACTCAGAAGAGAGCAGATATATAAAAAAATTAGGGCTGTTACTGATCAAAATGTTTCTGTTTGATTAATCGTTTTTTTTTTTATCGATTAATCGACTAATTTCGATTAATTATAACGCACATACAGATCCAACTACTTTTAGCTGACCTCCTTGCAGGCTGATTCCCAGTGCAGCTACCAACAACTGGAAAAATGGATAGCAGGATACGAAAAACACACAAAGACAGCGCTCGATGGGAATAGCATTAAAACTTTTATAGTCTTCAAGTAGGTAACCAAATAAATATTGCACTGGAGATAAAATCGATGTAGCTACATAAACTGTAAAAATGGTGCAAGTAATACCAAACGGTACCAAAAGCAGTCATAAAAACATGTAGCTAAGTATGATACTGGTATAAAAATGTGTACAACAATACCACTGCTGAATCCAGATGAGGAGAGGTTAACATCAGTCCGTCGGCATGTAGATGTCCCATGAAGGGAACTATCACAACTCCCAGTGGGTGGCTGTAGAATTCCAGGTTGATAGAGGGAAGTGATAGAGGGAAGTGTAACAGCCCTTGCGTGTGGCAGATAGTAAGGTCCCGCTGGCATGCAGATATGAAGGCACAGCAAAGGAGCCCTTCAGATGGACACAGCAAGCCCCGCCGGTGTCCGTGACGTTACTGGATCTCCGACGGAACTCCCTGAAGGCCCAGAAGCCAGCGGAGAGGTAAGTACAAATCAAAAGAATTGTAATCGATCAAAAAGATTTTGATCGATCAAAAAATTTAAAGATTAATCTATTAATTAAAAGTTAATTTGCACAGCCCTACAAAAAATATAAATTTATTAATAGAATATCAGAAAAATAATAAAAACATTAAACATTAAAGACAATTAAAACAATACACATAACGTGACAGCCGATCAAATCACCAAAATCACGGTCCCCGACGGGGAATCCAGGTGAGTGTTGGGGTCATGGTACGGGAAGTCTCTCTACTAGTTTTGCGATATTACATCGCTTCGTCAGGAGGAGTTCTGGAAGTTGATAGACAGACATACAGTATGAGTAGGTTGAAACACACATAGAACAGTTTGTGTAGGTCAACCTACCGACAAGAACAGTCATATATATAAATGTATAATACATTCAACTTCCAGAACTCCTCCTGACAAAGCGATATAATATCGCAAAACTAGTAGAGAGACTTCCCGTACCGTTACCCCAACACTCACCTGGATTCTCCGGCGGGGACCGTGATTTTGGTGATTTGATCGACTGTCACGATATGTGTATTGTTTTAATTTTCATTAATGTTTAATGTTTTTATTATTTTTCTGATATTGTATTAATAAATTAATATTTTTTGATATATATGCTCTCTTCTGAGTTTACCTACTCATTCTGTACCGGAATAGTCCTCCCTGACCGTTTCCTTTCTCTGGGGTTCTTTTGGGTCCTTGGGGTCCCTTAAGTCCTTCTGCTATCTAATGAGATTTTTGGATGATGGTACTGTTTTAAAATGTAATATTATTTAGTTTATCGAAGAGGCTAAAAATCTAAGTCAAATGAAGCTGACAACGCAGCTACTAATTGTAAGTCAGTGGCTTAGCATTATCAGTCTGAAACAAGAAGTGCTGTTACTGGCAGGATCTCTAGGTAAGAAACGTTTCCATCTTGCCCCACTATATGGATTGGGTGTTATTGGACATTGTATGGTATTCCAGTGTGATTATCTGTTCAGGTGTTGTTAGAATCTGATTTTACTGCCAAGCTCAGCCTCTGTGATAGCTAAAAAAAGACTAGGTTTTGGGACTGGAATGCATGCATATTCCAGATGAGACACTTCCTGTGAGGCACACATGTACAGTATGTTTTGGGGAAAGGGGCAGTGCAATCTCTAGACATATAGAATTTTCAGCACCCAGTAGTCAATCTGTGTAGCAGCTCTGCGCCTATTAAAAATGAAGAAAGACGACACTCTGACACCAGTAATCCATGGACCTACTGTAAAAGCAAAAATTTTAATTTAATTCCTGTGACATGGCCACCCTTTATATTATTATTTCTATCTATGTAGCCTGGGTACGTAGGGTGATCTGCCTCTCTGCTGGAGAAAAAATGCAATTATACTTTAGAGAACAGTTATATCCTGCGAACAGAATTTCTATTTTGCACTCAATCTCATCCTCAACACTGCTCAATATGTCTCTCTCCAGGAGACCTCGCCCTAGTTTTCCGCATTCAGCACAAGAGACCAAACCACCATGGAGGACTGAACAATAATAGGCTCGGTGCCCAGATCTTGTTCTGCAATGGTGCCTCCTTGGCCAGAGGCTGTACAGCTGGGTTTCCATGAAAACACCCCTACAGCTGTAATGAAGTGTCAAACCAATACAAATCACATGCAATGCAAATACTAAAAATATTACACAGCTTTTCAGGATGTGCAGTAATACTAGCTGGGTCCGTCACACAGAGCTGACTTCAGAATTTAATTATTGTGAAAGTAATTTAGAAATTTCCTAGAAAGTGCATTGTGAATGTTTTACAGTAAGCAAAGTGGAGCTTAATATAACATTTTTACACAAATGCAGTAATTGTTTTAATTCCTGCACATGTTCCCTACAAGCTGAATAGGATAAAACAGTGTAGATAGGTATTCAGTTTCCAGCACCCAAGGTTATTTTAACCATAGGGGAAAAAGAGGCATCTTTGCTAAACCACCAGCCAAGGAAGGCCTGCCAGTGGCACCAAAACTAGTTGTGGGTCTTTATTGTAAACCTCAAACCAATCTTCCAGCTACAGTAGCTGTTTTCTGCTTATCTGGGTACATGGAATTCTGATTCCCCACACTGCCACAAGAGACTTTTATAATAATGGCCACCTATGACAAAAGCTGTAATGGACATTTTGTGAAGACAGCCAAACCTTTCAGATGGGAATATTGCTATATTCGCAGTGACCTGATAATACCACCCTTTCCTACTTGGGCTGTAGAGATCAATGTGCTAGTGGCATTCTGTCTGTGGTGTGTAAGAAATTGTGATGACGCTGTGTGCAGTGGACCATGTTATGACACCGACAGCATAGCCTGCCTGAGGTATATGTGAGAAATAAAGGCCAGTCCAGGACAATGATGTGTAATCGACGTGTTGTACAACAAAAAAGCACATCTGCATTGAACATTGAGGTCATACTGCCAACATTTCATCTATGTCCTGTGGCATACAGCTTCTAAGTAAATGCAAATAATTGTGCCAAGCAGCCGATCTCCTAAAACAGAGGATAAGCGTTAAAGTGGCCCTTTCTTTTGCCTATGCAGGGCAAATTGAATTGGTCAAATAACATCCACAATCTCAAGCGGCATTATGGATACTAAGGTTTTCTGACTCCCACATCGCTCCGTTGGAATGGTATTACCAAAGAGAGTTACCCAACATTCCTAAGTATTGTTTAGCATGAGACTCACTCACCCTCCCATGTGACAATGCTGGTACCTCATGATTGGCTCTTTGTTATTACATTGGACTAGGGGAGGTGTCTATATCCCTATGTAAGTTCTGAAAAGCCTACCATTATCTGTTTTTATCCACTTAGCTCCATAGACAGTGTAGAGTTAAAAATTTACAAACTGTAACTGAATGGTTCTTTTAAAAGCTCCAACAAAGCTTGCTGAAAGCTCTGCAAATGCTTTGTCAAAGCTTGCTGTTCCCACTGCCCTTATACAAGCTTAGAATGCATTAAGGTGAAAAAACTTTTTCCTTTACAACCCCTTTAATGAAGACTTTTTATGTCTGCTTTATTAGCAAAACCCTGACATGACATGACATTAAAATATTACTTTTCACATATATTAATATAGTTTACCAATGACTGTATTTCTTTGTGATGAAAAGAGTGCCTGGTTTATAGGATTCTCTCAATTTAAGCAGAGACATAATAAATAGGCTGGTGGCTGTCCACTTCTCCAGGGCAAATGGTGTGCTTTGTGTGCAGTCCCTGACATGCCAGTAGACTTTCCAATATAAAAATATCTGCAGTGCCTTCTGATGATGGTTGCTTTGCCAGCTACTTAACAAGGATAGATGCTCTATAGACTTACGACTTATGGCATAGCGTCACGATCAAGTGACTTCATCAGGGAATCAGAGACTTTCTCTGATGAAGTCACGTGATCGTGACGCTACGCATTGGAACAGATAGGCCCCTGGAAGTGACGCCAGTTTGCGAGCTCACCGCTTGTGGTACTGTGTTTGTTTTTATACTTTTAATGTGAGTACTATATCGGCTGTTATTGTAATAAACATATCCAGTTTCAACATACTTCACGATCTGGGCCCCCCTTTTTTCCCTCTCCTCTATACATTGCATTGGATTTGGAGCTCCCTCTCTATTTTTACTGCCGAGTTACACAGAGGAGAAACTTTTACTTGCCTACTGCAGGAGCCTGGACTCTCCTGGTCGTCTCTGTATTTTCTAACAGCGGTAATGTAAGGGACCACCTTACACAGAGGTGTAACTGCACCGAAGAAACTAATCACCAAAGTCACTGTATACATTCCTTGATCTGCACAGAGTGTTATTTGGAACAGCACCTCAATGCTCCATTTCACCTTTATATGGATTTTTGTTTCTGCTAGTAACACTTTAATATCTTTTTGAATTACTAAATGTGGAAATTTTTATCACTAGCACTTTTAATATTACCCTATCTGAAGATTTAATTTCACTATTGTCACCTTTATCACTTGCACTTTATATATTATCATTCGTTTATAGTGGTTATTTTCTAGTACTGTGGGATTAGCATTTAGGGTTTATTCCATATGTGTTTTACTGTGTATCCACTATTACTATTTTAGTTATTACTTAGAGCGCAACACCACTCATTGATTTTTATCATATCTTCTTGGCATAAACCTTTTTTTTTATAGTGTTCAGAAGACAGCTAACTGTACTTTACTGTAATATATGATTAAAGAAAACCTGTCAGGAGAAAACACAAAGGCTGCCATTACTGACCTCTCAGAATGCTTTTGTGTCACTAACCTGCAATAAGTATGCAGGCATCTGACTTCCATGATATACATCAGGCTTTTTCAACCTTCATAACATGAAGGGACATGTGACATAACCAGCGGTGGCCCGTCCATTAGGGGTGTCCAGGTGCTGCCACCCCCTATATGGTAATGAATAAATTTATCCAAAGCATGAATCTATCCATGGCCACCGCGGCCACCCTCTATTCATGCATCCGGACTTTTTCGGGGCACCGGGCGCATGAATTACAGCGGCAGAGCCATAGGCTCTAATAGCCTTCAAAATCGGGTGGGCTCCATTTTACAGAGCATGCGATCGGAGCCCACACAGGTGTGTTACAACAGCGAATGAACATTCGCTGTTGAAACACTAATCCTCAATCCGGCCAATCAGAAGCGGATGTGAGATCCGGTTTCCGATTGGCTGAAAAGATAAGACTTCGGATTGTCCACCGAGGAAGAGGGAGGAAACGGAAGCCGCCGCCGGGGAGAGCAGGAGAACGGGAAGCCTATGGGGATGGGGTAAGTTCTACCGACCAATCGGAAGGGGGAATGAGTGCCATACTGTTTGCCGCCCCCCCAAAATGTATTTCCACCAGCCGCCACTGGACATAACTTTCTTGTGTCAAAGAACCCATGCTAAGAATTACTTTATCTATGTAGTGTCCTGCCCTGGGCTGGCAAAATTTAGTGTTAAGCTTTGCTGTAGCCAGCTGAGATGCAATTTGCTTGTTAGGTGTGATCAAGTTAAACCCTTCAGCTGGTGGTCGATTTGCTTCTTCTTGCCTCTGGAAGAATGTTCCAGAAATAGTGTAGAAGGGCCAGTCACTGGATTATGAATATTTATCACACCTTAGCTAATTCCTGGGAGGGAGGTTGACTCCGAAGGTGTGGCTGGGGAAAATATACATGCTTGGTAGGGCCTGATCAGAGGTCTCTTTCTTGGGGTATCCTCCCTTGGGAGGCAGCATGTGTGTGATGCAGAAGAGTTACTGCTGTTATACCACAGCATGTACTATGGCTGGGGGCCTAAATGAAGCTGGATGGAAGGGAACTTTCTGGAGGACACTACCTGTAGAAGCTGGGCTAGAGATGAAACCCTCTCACTAAAGAGTGTTGCAGGAGAGCTGGTTGGGAGCTGGATAACGAGGAGGGATAGCAAAGACATGTAACTAAATGGTAACCAATATAGGGTTAATTGTATAGATATCATACAACAAATAGATATCTCAGTGGTGAATGAGTTAAAAATAATAAGTAGTCATAAAATGTATAGCACTATATGTAAAGAGTTCATATGGTGCAGGGATGATCCTGAGGTTATTGGATACTAAAGACACTTTCAGTAGAAGGCGGCCAGCTATCAGAGTAGAAGGCAAACCTAGGGGAAAGAACAACAGCGCCAATCTAAGTGTAGTATAAAAATAGCACCAAGTTTAATAGGAGGTAATACACTCACAGGGGTAGATCCACAGAGCGAGTACGCCGGTGTATCTACTGGTACGCCGGCGTACTTTCAAATTTCCTGCATCGTATCGTTGTTTTGAACCCTCAAAACAAGATACGACGGCTTCTGGGTTAGATCCGACAGGTGTACGTCTTTGTACGCTTTCGGATCTAAGATGCAATTCTTCGGCGTCCGCTGGGTGGCGTTCACGACGTTTTCCGTGTCGAGTATGCAAATTAGCTATTTCCGACGATCCACGAACGTACGAGTGGCCAGCGCATTTTTTTACGGCATCTCTAGTCAGCTTTTTTCGGCGTATAGTTAAAGCTGGTATTTCGTCGCGTATAGTTAGACTTGCTATGTTAAGTATGGCCGTCGTTCCCACGTTTAATTAGATTTTTTTTTTTTTGTTTGCGTAAGTCGTTCGTGAATCGGAATGTACGTAAGTCACGTCTATGTTAAAAAAAAAAGACGTCCTTGCGAAGTCATTTAGCGCAATGCATCGCGGGAAATTTCGGGACGGCGCATGCGCAGTTCATTCGGCGCGGGGACGCGCTTCATTTAAATGAAACACGCCCCTTAATCGCCGATTTGAATTCCGCCGCCTGAGATAGACTATTCTGCTGTAACTTACGGCGCAAAATCTTTAAGGATTCGAACTAAAGCCAGGTAAGGTACGGCGGCGTAGCGTATCTCTGATACGCTGCGCGGGTGCAGATCTCTGTGGATCTACCCCTATATATTTTCTGAAGTCAGAAGGCTCTGGAGAATAAAACGGTTGCAATTTTTTATGTTGCACAATATTTTTTCAGCTGTTTATCAAATGCAAATTTTCTGAAAAAAAATCATAACATTTTAGTGCACATAAAAAATATATAATACCCAATTTTCTGGTAAAATATGAAAGAGGATATTGCATCGATATTGCATTGAGTAAAAAGATACCAAACATATCATGACTCGAAATTGCACACGTCCATAAATTTGTGACAAACCTAGAATGCTTTAAAAGCCCCCCCTCTCTGTTGATGCACCTTGCCCACATTCACAATTTGGCATAGCATGCAGTGTGTGCTGCTATATTACCTCATACCATTTTTAATTTTTTATGGGGGGTGGGGGGGGGGGGGTGTTTGCAAAAACATTTCCCAGCTCTGGGTGCCAGATGTGCTAGGTACGCTACTGATGTAAACCATAAAAATCACCAATTGGGCATGTTTTGTTATATCTGTTCAATAAGTGCAAACGCATACCTGTCGAAGAGCCAGAATTCGAGTGAGCTAATAATTTCCTGTAGGGAACTGACAATGCTGCACCAAAACATCATCAACCTTGTGGACTACATCCGCGGACCAGTTTCAGAGGACAGATCCGATCGTGTGTACAGGCTAGCGGACAGATTTCCAGCGGACAAAAGTTTCTTAGCATGCTAAGAAACTTGTCAGCTGGAGAGCTGTCCGTCCTACATGTCCGCTGGTTAGTACGTCTAACCAGCAGACCGAAATCCCGCGCATGCGTCGAATTGATTTGACGCATGCGTGGAAGCATTAAACTTTGCGCGATAGAGAACGTCGGTGTCGTCTACGTCACCGCCTTCTCTGTCCGCGGGGATTTCGGTTTGATGGTGTGTACAGCCATCAGAGCGAAATCTCCAAGCGGACATGTCCGATGAAAACGGTCCGCGGACCGTTTTCATCGGACATGTCTCGTGGTGTGTACGAGGCCTTAGAGATACAAATTATTTTGCACCGGGGAAAGCGAGTTTGTTCGGTAACTGGATAAAGAAAAAAGATGCACAATTAAAGGATATTTTAACAGAAGGTAAAATACGCACTTATGAGGATTGAATGTTAAAAAATAAATACTGGAGTTAAATAGGTGGAGGTATGCACAGTTGAAACACTTTGTGGAGTCCCTCCCCCACCCGATCAGGTCGGAGGACAACTTGCTTCCATTAGAGCGTCTGTGCTCAACGACAGGCGGAAGGGGAGGGATCTCCAGGATATATAACATTTTGAATGAATTAAGAATAGCAGGGCCCCCACCGTACATTAAAAAATGGGTAGAGGAGTTGGGAACAGGCGACATTGAGATAGATGCTGGGAAAATATTAAAGCTGACGCATGCTACATCAACCAACTGTAGTTTGACAGAAATGAATTATAAATGCCTCGCACGCTGGTATATAACTTCAGATATAGTACTGTTCGGAATCAGGAACTATGTCCCATTTAGGGTGGTCATGTCCTAAAATTAGAACATATTGGAATGAAGTAATAATAATAATAGAGGAAATTACCGGGATTAAAATACCTGAGGAGCCATGGGCATGCCTGTTCCACGAGGTTAGAATGTCAATCAAGCAGTATATGAGAACCCTACTTCCCCACTTCCTAAATACAGCGAAAAGTTTGATCCCTAGACAGTGGAAGGATCCCGAGAGCCCTTCGGGGAGGAACTGGCTATGTAAAATAAACAATATTTACCAGAGCTTTTTTTCTCAGGAAATAGGTGCAGGAACTCAACCACGACCCGTTCAGATTTCACAAACAGTAAAAGGGTCTTAAAGGGGCATTAAATACGAGGATTGCATTACATACAGAGTGCAGAGTTCAGGGGGGTTACACACAGAGTGCAGAGCTGTCACTTGTAAACACAGAAGCCATACTTCTGTGTTTACAAGTGATTGTGGTGAGCAGGCACCAAAGGCTCTGAGCCAGAGGTGGTGCAACTGAGTTCCCCCTGAAAAAAAGCCCTGATATTTACAATACGGAATACCTAAGGTTTAACAGGGAGGTAGGAGAAGTAGGGTTTAAACTGAAATGGGAAGTCTGGTTAAAATATAAGCAGCCACAGAGATTTGCCGAAAGGATGGTCGGGTGAAGGGTAGGGTGACAAATGAGGGTTTTGGACACCTGACTTAGACTGAAATTTTTGTATGTATTTCTTACTCAATAAAGAAATTGAAACAAAAAAAAGTACAGTTTTTGTTCTTGGGTTTTAAGGAAAATTGCAGACATAGGGTAAGATCTCTATTATACTGTCACTGTCCTTATCTGACTCTTAAATTGTCTGGTATAGCTGTAATTTTGTAAAACATCCGATTACTGTTCTCAAAGCCCTTAAATTACTGTAAGTGGGGATCTAACAAGTCTCTTTCTCTTACAGTCTCCTTGTATCATCCATTGTTGCTAAGCCACTACAACTTACCCTTTTCATCTCCAGCAGTCCTCTTTTCTACCCTCATTCATTTTCTTTTATGTCTCTTATCAAGCGACAAATCACTATATGACTCTCCTGTTCACCCTACAGCTGTGTGTTGCTCTGTTCCCCACCACCTATCATCTACAGCATCTCATTAGGAGTTCTCATTTATTCTGATTCCTCTACATACTGTAACAGGTTTCGCACTCATCGCCCACCTCTATTGCCCCATCTCCCTTAATAATCCTGGTCTTATCAGCACTCATTACTAGCTTTTCAGGAACCGACTCCTGAACCACCAAGACTGCATTCTTGACCTACTTCCAATTAGAACTGCGATGGCAGGGTAAGGGGCTGACTATTTTGTGACCCCGCGATTCCACAATTCGTGTCATCCTGTTCCCTCATGATAATGTAATTTGCTAGAGGGAGCGCACATCTCAGTATGCAGTCAGCCATATACAAGTGATCATTAGAATATTTGATTATAAAATGAATTTGATAAACCTGCATTAACCCTTTGGGGAACGTTGCACAAAGCAAAATACCTAACTCGAAAGCCTCCAATGGAAGCAGACATTACTACTTTACTGCTTATTTAGGGCCTAATCCACAAAAACCCGGCGCAACGTATTTTTTCCTATTTAAGTTACACCGCCGCAAAATCTCTACCTAAGTGCCCGATCCACAAAGCACTTACCTAGAAATTTTGAGCGGTGTAACTTAAATCCGTCCGGCGCAAGGCGTTCCTAATTTAATGGGGCGAGTCCCATTTAAATTAGGCGCGCTCCCGCGCCGGACATACTGCGCATGCTCCCGACGTCATTTTCCCGATGTGCTTTGCGCGGTTTTACGCTGCCCCGGGTTTTGAGAATCACGACGGGCGTAAAAAAAAAAAAAAACGAGTTGCGGCAGGAAAAAAAAAATTACAGCGACGCGGGGTAGAAGGGTCTACTTTAACAAGGTGTAAACAGTTTAGGCCTTGTAAAAGCAGCCCTAATTTTGCGACAGCAAACTAATACTTACGGAGAAAAAACGAAGTGTAAAAGCTTTGTGGATCTCCATAAGTGCTAATTTGCATACCCGAAGCGGCATTTCGACGAGAAATGCCCCCAGCGGCGGATGCGGTACTGCATCCTAAGATCCGACAGTGTAAGTCCCTTACACATGTCGGATCTTCTGCCTATCTATGAGAAACTGATTCTGTGGATCAGTTCCATAGATAGAAACAGGGATACAACGGTGTATCAGTAGATACGCCGGCGTATCCCTTTTGAGGACCAGGCCCTTAGTTCCTTAAGTGGTTAACATGCATTTTGGCATGTTATGCATTTTTTTACCTGCGTTATGGTGTGCATTCCAGAAACGCATGCAAAATTCATGATATGCTTGCAGTGCCATTAATTGTTAATGGTACTTCCAAAAGTGACTAGCAAATGTGCTGTTTGTCAAAATACGCATAAAAAGCAAATCAAAATGCATGTTAAAGTGTCAAACTATATGCTAATAAAAGCGCCAAAGTGTGCGTTACAAACCACACCAAAATGCGTCTTAAAATAACCTGTGCCAAAATGTGCGCTAAAGGGCCAAAATGTGTGTTTAACCACTTCCATACCAGGCACTTACGCACCTTCCCGCCCAAGCCAATTTTCAGCTTTCAGCACTGTCGCACTTTGAATGGCAATTGCGCGGTCGTGCGACGTGGCTCCCAAACAAAATTGGCGTCCTTTTTTCCCCACAAATAGAGCTTTCTTTTGGTGGTATTTGATCACCTCTGCGATTTTTTTTTTTTGCGCAACAACTAAAAACAGACTTTTTTTTTTTAAGACTTTTTTTTTTGTTTGGCCCACCCTGGTGGTCCAGGGTGGGCTTCCCTGGTGGTCCATGTGGCGATCCGAGGGGGGCTGCACTGATAAACAATCAGCGCGAACCCCCCCTGTCAGGAGAGCTGCCGATCGGCTCTCCTATACTCGCGTCTGTCAGACGCGAGTGAGGAAGAGCCATCAACGGCTCTTCCTGTTTACATCGTGATCAGCCGTGATTGGACACGGCTGATCACGTGGTAAAGAGTCTCCGCCGGAGACTCTTTACCGAGATCGGAGATGCAGGGTGCCCGACTGACACCCCGCATCACCGATCGCCGCGCTGCGCGCCCCCACGGGCGCGCGGCATGAAATCCTGCAGGACGTCCTGTCAGGATTTCAGAACCGCTTCCCGGACGTAAATCGGCCATAGAAGCTGCTTGCAGGACTTTTTATGACGCCTTGCCAGCACAGTGCCTCAGTGTAAAAGCAATCGGCTTTCACATTGGGATTGCAGATGAGGCTTCTTTAGGGCGCTTTACAGGAGCTTTTTTTTAACGCTAAAGCACCTGAAAAATTCCCCAGTGTGAAATGTGCCAAAATGTATGTAAAAAAAGCGCTGATCATGTAATTAAACACACTGTTTAACTTTGGTTTCACTTTTGAAACTCAGCTGCTCTGTAATCACACAGGTGTATCAGGAGATCACAGACATCCCCTCCCCCTTCTCATCAGATCTCAGGTGTTCTCAGAGGAAAATCTTCTCCTCTCTTCTCCTCCTGAGAACAAATATTCTCCTCTTCATTAACAGGGTGCCAGAGGAGAAGATTTCTCTCTGAGAACTGAAATTAGATAAATTATCAACGTTTGATAAACGTACACCCAAATCTGAAGTGTGTGATACCTGCATGATGTCTGCATTTGGTGCAAGAGTGCAAACACATTGGTGGGAAGAAACAGACATACCTGGTGGGTAATTCAACATGCTGACAAAAACTTGAGTGTTAGCTTTGATTGAACATCCAGGCGAATTACAAAAATCGGAGAGTGCAAAAAGATTTGGTGCAGCTGTACATGGTAGCCAATCAGCTTGTTTAATTAAGCTTTGACCAATAAACAAACAAACATTGAGCCTGGGTTCACACTTGTCCGACAAACGCTCCGACATTGGGAGCTCATGTCGCATGACGTGTGAAAATCAATGTTTCCCTATGGGAGCCGTCTTAACTGGTCCGACACAAGTCGGTCCGACTTTGAAAATGCTCCCTGTACTACTTTGGTCCGACTTTGATCCTACTTCAGCCCATTGAATATCATTGAAGTCGGACCAAAGTAGGAGCCTTGTCCTTACCCTTCGACTTTTGACATCCGACATGTGATTACAGCAGCAGTAAAAGGAATTTATCTCACACTGGGATTGTTTTGATTGGTCAAACAACAAGTCAGGCCCCGTACACACGACCAGTTTCCTCGGCAGAATTCAGCTTCCGACCGAGTTTCTGGCTGAATTCTGCCGAGGAAACTGGTCGTGTGTACACTTTCAGCCGAGGAAGCCGACGAGGAGCTCGACGAGGAAATAGAGAACATGTTCTCTATTTCCTCGTTGTTCTATGGGAGCTCTCGCCCCGCCGAGCTCCTCGGCGGCTTCAGTGCTGAACTGGCCGAGGAACTCGATGTGTTTGGCACGTCGAGTTCCTCGGCCGTGTGTACGAGGCTTCAGACTATCACAAAGTCGGATCAAAGTAGTATCCTGTTCATGAAAGTCAGATGGATGGAGGACCAATGTAGGACAGATGTCGCAGAGCAAGGTAGTATAGTGTGAACCCAGCCGTAAGCTGATTGGCTCCCATGCACAGCTGCACCAGATTGTGCACGCTCCCGTTTTAGTAAATACCCCAATGTATCCAGCTCTATAATCCATACCAACCAGTTTTTAGCTTTTATCATTTGGCTACAGTTTACCTTAATCTGTTTGGTTACTATGACTTTTTAGGGCCCAACTACATCTTTGCATTGTGTTTACATGAATGGGTTGCCCCATTTACCAGCAGATTAGTGCATTAACAACACAGCACACCAATGCACATAATGTTCACAGCTGCACATAGCAGAAAATGTTTACATAAAATAGGGTGACCAGACGTCCCCGGTTTCCGGAAACAGTCCTTGGATTGAGGACACTGTCCCCAGAGCCCGTCTATTCCTGGATTTGTCCCCGAATTGTAGGGCGGTTGCTGAGGCAGAGGGGGGACGGTCCGCTCCGGGTGTCTCCCACTGTGTTAGCTTTAATTTGAATCACCAGGTGCCGCCGGATCAAAGTCCTGCCTCCAGGTTTGCCTCCTTTGACAGAGAGCACACTTGTCCAATGCCGGGACGTGTGCTGTCTATCAAAGGTTAAAGCTGATCCAGGAGGCGGGATTGTGTGAGTGGTCGCCCGGCAATTCAAATTAAAGCTGACACAGTTGGAGACATGTGTGATGATCTGGCTAGCTCTCCTCTTCCTCTTCTATCCCCTGCACTGGCGAGGCTGCATTGCTGGGCACTGGCGAGGCTGCATTGCTGGGCACTGGCGAGGCTGCATTGCTGGGCAATGTATTGCTTGAGCCCTGCATTCTTTATGTAGCACACTCCTGAGTGCTACTTAGTCCTGCATTCTTTGTCATTGTTTATGTAGCCCACTCCTTTTCCCTGCATTCTTTATGTAACATGCTCCTTAGTCCTGCATTCTTTATGTAGCGTGCTCCTTAGCCCTGAATTTTTTATGCAACGCACTCCTGAACTTTGCACTCTGATTTTTCTTTATTTTACCTTCATAACATTTGGTAGTTTTAATCTTCATTTATGTACGAAATGTGAAAAATAACGTATATATCATACAATCATTCCATAAACACATACCACATACACTGCATATATCAGGGACGTGCGGTGAGGTGAGTGGCTGGTGAGGCACTGGCTAGTATCTGAGCCAGATGCACACAGTTTACATACGCCGCAAACGTTAGAGCGAGAGCAATAATTCTAGCACTAGTCCTCCTCTGTAACTCTAAAAATTTAACCTGTAAAAACATTTAAAGCGTCGCCTATGGGGATTTTCAAGTACCAAAAGTAGCAATTTTAAAGCATGACATGTTAGGTATCTATTTACTTGGCGTAACATCATCTTTCACATTATACAAAAAAAAAAAAATATATATATATATATATAATATTTGGGGGTTCTGAGTAATTTTCGAGCAAAAAAACAATGATTTTTACAGGGTGAGTGGCCACTCACCCTGTCATCAGTGAGGCAAAAAAACTGTTTCAAAAGGGTTAATCTGTTTGGGTAGATCCAGAGCTTTTTTTCTCAGAAAATAGGTGCAGGAACTCAACCACGACCCCGTTCAGATTTCACAAACAGTAGAAGGGTCTTAAAGGGGCATTAAATACCAGATTTGCATTACATACAGAATGCAGAGTTCAGGGGGTTACACACAGAGTGCAGAGCTGTCACTTGTAAACACAGAAACCAGACTTCTGTGTTTACAAGTGATTGTGGTGAGCAGGCGCCAAAGGGTCTGAGCCAGAGGTGGTGGAACTGAGTTCCCCCAAGTTCCCCCTGAAAAAAAGCCCTGGGTAGATCTAATATAATGCTGGTGTCCCCGATTTAAAAGGTGTCTTATTTTGACACTGGATTAAGGAACAGGGGCAAATCAAACAAAAGGAAGTGCTCAGATTGCACAAGTACCTAGAAATTTGCCATCTCTGTGTGGGGTTTGCATTTGAAAATGGATGTGAATATTGATCGATTAATTCGTCAAGCTTTCTGAGACATCAGGTGTGACTGTAGGGTAACTGTTCTTCCCTCATTTTTGTGGCCCAGATCTCCCCAATTGGATCTCTTGGAGGGTTTAGGGGATTATTTGGAACCGTGATCATTGTTAAAGGTGGTATTGTACTAAAAAGGTCCTGCAAAAGCTCCAGAGGAAGCCACATTTGTGGTGAAACATGTAGAGGCAACCATTCTTTTGTTTTGTGTCCTCATGGCTGTTTTGGCCCCAAAGTTTTTTTATACTATTTATGTAATAATAAAATTCTCAATTTTTCGTCAATTTGATTTTGATTGATTTTTCTGCACCTCAAAACACTCTCTTGCTCTTTGGGTATTCTTCAGTACCAAAAAGTGTCCCTTTACGTCAAAAGTGGTTATAGTAAATTAGAATCACTTGCAGAATTGAGCGATAGTGATTTGTGGGGAAATTCGTCATCAAACACTGAAAGTAATGACAGCGACAATTCTGCAACTGAGCAAATTTCAGTGTTTTTGATTTGATTACATTATTGAATCATTTTTATTATTATTTGTTATAGTTATTTATTATATTATAATTTATGATTTTGTGTTTCAAAGTTTATCATACCCGGGATATCAACTAGACTCTTGTTTGGACAGATTTAAGTGAGTTATTCATAAGAATTATAGGCCTACAATGTAAAACGCCAAATTTCCATGCAAAACAATGTACCGCATTGAGCATCAAAAATCTGACATAATCATACCGCCAGGGAGGTTAATTGGGAAATATTATTAATTGTGACGATCTTTAGAAACAGTGTAGGGTAATTGATGTGCGTGGGTCACTGTTTCTTAGGAAGTGAATGTTGTTCTGCAAAATGCTTAACACATTTTCATCAACATGGAACGCCTCCTGTGTTAAATACATGTAAATTGGACTTTAATTACTTACATCATAAACTGCACAAAAAACAACATTTAAAATACTGAAGGGGTGGACAGGATGGTTGGAGTTTAAAAGTTCTAGTGCTTATGTTGAGTAAGCCTTCAAACATAAATTAGGTTATCGCTGTTTGACATTTGTCTTTACACATTGATATCGTTATTGTACGTAGGCAACCTAGGGCACCATGGGCACAGCAAAATATTAAATGTTTGATTATACCTTGTCAGACATCCCAACCTGCAAAAACTCATTTCAGGGAGGTGGCAAACTCATCTCACCCCCCCCCCCCCCCCAAAAAAAAATATTTTAGTAGTTTTATTTATTTGAATAGATTATTTTAATATTCAATTTGTTTTAAAAGCTTTTTGGGGGAGGGAGTTGGGGCAGTGGGGCAGTGGGCAGTGTTGGTAGGGCAGGGGAGTGGTGTTAGTAGTTTATTTTATTACACTTTTTTTTCATACATTTTTATATTTTTTGGGGGGCTTTGGTGAGATGTTAGGGGTCTAAACAGACCACTGACATCTCCCCTTTGAGACAGACAAAGGGACTGAAGGGAGGGGGATCGATGTGGGGAGGGGGGTTTAAGCTGCTATAAGGAGAGACACACGGGGCAATTGCCCCCTCTCCTCCCCATTGCACTGACCCCTCCCTGTCGTGCCCATAACTGATTCCCTCTGCTGTGTGCCCCCCCCCCTTCCCCTGCAGCGCTGCCATATTCCCTCTCCTGGCAGCTGCTGAGGGCGCATGGGGGGGGGGGGGGGGGTAAGGAAGGAAAGCGGGGGAAGGGAGCCGGTAAATATGCAATTTATTAGCCCATTCCTTTTCTGAATGGAAACAGACAGTGATTGGTACTGATCACTTACTGTGTTCATTCACAACTGAAGCATAGTAAGGGAATTTTCCCAAGTGATTAGTGAATATGGTGAAATTTAACTTTGCAAATAAAACTCAATCACAAGCAGGTAATATTAAAGGCGCATGATTGAATGAGGGACATCAGCAGAGCTTCACCCAATTCATAACACACTGGTAAAAATTCCTGTGCAAAGTGCAACTTTCTTTGCAATGTGAACAGTCTGTTTGCCCTTAATAAATCAACCCCACTCTATAATTTGTGAATGTAAAAAATATTTATACACATGATTTAAATAGTATGACATTATGTTCAAGTGTCTGTTACTATCTATGGTGTGGAATGGTGATACCTTTTAGTAGCACTTACCCTCTAAAGGAGCCACTGAGAATATGCTTGGGTTCTCCCAAACAGTACAGAGGCTGCCAGTCACAAAACTCAGTCCCATGTGCACCACAAATTCAGGCTCAGTCTAGGGGACGTCCAGGGGATGTATTTTTAGTATTTATTACTGAAGAACTTTTAACAGGAGAGGACTATATGGTCACAGGATACTCCAACGTGACTCTATGAACATTCCAAAAGAAACTTTTCTGGAGGTAGCAGGGAATGATCAGTATATATAGGATCCTAGAGTAGTAGTCCACAAAGCCACTTCTAGCACTTTATTCCCTTTTAGCACCAGTCCCCAACAAGGTCTGTATTCACAGTATCCCAGGAGCTGCCTGCCACCCAGCATCCACAGGTAGATCCTCAGTGAAGGAGTTAACAAGATCCTTCTCCAGACCCAGGACTTCAAGTGGTTGTAAACCCTTTACAACCACTTTAACCTACAGGTAAGCCTAGATTAAGGCTTACCTGTAGGTACTTGGAATATCTCCTAAACCTCCACGGTTTAGGAGATATTTACAAAAATCTCGGGCGGCGATGTCTACGGCGCAGGCGCACTTTAGCAACGGTGATCGTGTCGTTCCTAAAGGAGGCCGTGCCATGACTGGCAGCTCCTGCATGCATGCGCTGGAGTGATGTCTTTGCGGCTCCGGCCAATCACATCGCCGGAGCTGCGATACCCGGAAGTAACACCCGGCCACCCAATCGGTGAACGAGAACGGGGGCTTCGATCTGAGGTGAGTATTACATAATGAGCTAGTATTCTATGCATACTAGCTCATTATGCCTTTGTCTTTTTTTTTTTTTACAAGTTCCCCTTTCAGTACAGTGTCCCCCATCAAATGTAATGATTAAGCAAGCTTCCTCGGGCCCTCAGCCAAGCAGCTGCTGAGGCCTAGACTGCAGCTTCATCTCTCTGGCTACCTAGTACCCCTAATTATTTATTTGAAAAAATTGTTTGTTTTGTATAGCAAATTAAATGCTAATCTCAAACTAATACAAAACATAAAATGTAGCGCTAAATAGCAAACAATGATGAATATACTAAATGAATAGTATATATTATAAATCTGTGAATACGTATATTGATTAAACGTGCAAACACAGTGGGCTAGATTCAGGTAGCCCGCCGTAAGTTTGTGCGGGCATAGCGTATGTTATTTGCGCTACGCCGCTGCAACTTAGATGGCAAGTGCAGTATTCACAAAGCACTTGCTCCGTAAGTTGCGGCGTATTGTAAATCAGCCGGCGTAAGCGCGCCAAATTCAAATTGTCAAGAGGTGGGTGTGTTTTATGTAAATAAAACATGACCCCACGTAAATGACGTTTCTCACGAACGGCGCATGCGCCGGCCGTGAACGTATCCCAGTGCGCATGCTCCTAATCATGTCGCAAATAGTCAATGCTTTTGACGTGAACGTAATTTACGCAAAGCCCTATTCGTGAACGACTTACGCAAACTACGTAACATTTTCAAAAATTCGACGCGGGAACGATGTCCATACTTAACATTGGCTACGCCTCATATACCAGGAGTAACATTACGCCGGAAAAAGCTTTACGCAAACGAAGTAAAAAAATCCACCGGGCGCACGTACGTTTCTGAATCGGCGTATCCAGCTCATTTGCATATTCTACGCTGAAATCGACGGCAGCGACACCTAGCAGCCAGCGTAAATATGCACCCTAAGATACGACGGCGTAAGAGACTTACACCAGTCGGATCTTAGCCTGATTTTCAGCGTATCTTGCTTTCTGAATACAGAAAGAAGATACGCCGGCGCAGCTTTGAATTTACGCGGCGTATCTATAGATACGCCAACGTAAATTCTTGCTGAATCTAGCCCAGTCTCTATAGAAAGGATGATAGTCCAAAATAAATGTTTAAGTGATAGTGCTCCGATACGTCACAACGTGAAAAACCAAAAAGGAAAGAAGCCGTCACCAACTGAAGAGAGGCTTACCGGAGAGGGTCAATCAATGCTACAGCTCACAAACGACCTCCAAATCTCCGAATGGTGTGCCCAAAGGTGGATGATTTGATGTATGTATTGAAGTGACCCGACAGTGGTCAAAGGGCAAGGCCAAAGGAGGAGTATCCTGTGTGGGAGATTAAACTCTTCACTCGCATCATCCTTGTGTAGCGATAACTGACGGCACGGGACACACAAAACAAAATGAAGTTTGAAGTTTGATATACTATATAAAACTGTGCCAGTTCTTTTTCTAGAACAGTTTGACAAATGAGGCCCATTATTATTCAGTGTCGTCATCCAGGCAATCTTGCTTCTCTGTCGGGTTTGAGTCAACGGAGTCCTTCTGCATAAGATTACAGTATGACAGTATCCTTTCTGTTCAGTGCAGGTTGAGGCACTATACACAGTAAGAAAACAGAACTGTAGCCACGCACAACTGAATTACATAAAGCTGCCAAGATATTTGCAACTCTTAAGTTGCACCATGATTCTCACAACTCTGCCATAACACCATGTACACTAATGCACATCTACAGCTTCCCATGGACAACTAAACCGATGTGCAAATTCTTTACTGTAAATGTCAAGCTTGGCCCTGCTTCACTTATATATGGAATCTCATGTTTGGTCAATTAGGCTACCCGTCACATTTCAGAAGCAATATGGAGTCTTGGCAGGTGGGATAGGCAACGCCAAGATCACATAGAGCTACATTAAAAAAACTTGCCTTCTTAATGACCAGCAATTATGACACATCCTCATCATAGTAATCAGCAAGCGGTATCAAAATATCTTCTAAAATATGGGGGTAGATTCAGGTAGCTTTGCCCCTTTTTTTTACGGAGGCGCGCTACGGAAAACTGCCCGGCGTAAGGGCGCGTAATTTAAATGATCCCGTAGGGGGCGTGGATCATTTAAGTAGTGTGCATGCTCCGTCGGGAAACTTTCCCGACGTGCATTGCAGCAAATGACGTCGCAAGGACTTCATTTGCTTCAAAGTGAACGTGAATGGCGTCCAGCGCCATTCACGATTCACTTACGCAAACAACGTAAAATTTAAACTTCGCGACGCGGGAACGACGGGTATACGTAACATTGGCTGCCCCTGCTATTAGCAGGAGCAGCCTTATGCGAAACCCCGACGTACGCAAACAAAGTAAACTGCGTACGCAGGGCTCGCGTAGGGTTGTGAATTGGCGTTAGTGTGCAATTTGCATACTATACGCTGACCACAACGGGAACGGCCCCTAGCGGCCAACGTAAGAATGCAGCCTACGATATGACTGGCATAAGAGCCTTATGCTAGTCATATCTTAGGCTGCCGTCGGCGTAACGAGGTTCCTGAATCAGGAGCATTTGTAACGCCGGCGCAAGTAAGCAATTGCGCTGCGTAACTATGGTTACGCAGGCGCAATCGCTCTTTGAATCTACCCCATGGTCATTACATGTGAAAATGAGCATTACAAAGAAACCAGCTGACACTGCAGAAGGTGAACACTGTCCATGGTGCTGATTCTGAAAAAGGAACTGCAGTCTGCTCACATAACATCTTTGCCATTCTGAAGCTTACCTCCAACCACTTTGCATATTATTTTATACTGTGATTCTGTACTTGCCAAATATGCTGACAAAATCTCCCTCTAATAAAACTGGCTGCAGCCGTTTTAACTGTGGCAGCTGAAGCTGTTGCCTGTTCACTTCCTGGATTTACACAGACACACAGAGGCACACCTCCGAACTGCAGCCCTGCAGCTCTCATTGGCCCTCTTATGAGTCATCCCTCCTCTGTTGCTGGCAAACACTCACAAGAGTGAGAGAGAGAGCTGTGCATGATGTCATAAGCCTAGGCTAATGACCAGACAAGAAACAGGAAGTGGGCTGTATAAGGTATTTACAGGCAGAAAAAAAATGTTTTGCTATCCAAAATTAAAACAACAAGGGCTGAAGATTTAATACATGGAAAGTTGAAAAAATTACTGAAGGTCCGCTTTCAGTACAGTGGGAAACTACAATTTACAAGTACAAATACAAGTTAACTACAGTTAACAAGATCAGTGCTGCCTTCTAGCTTGCAATCTTGTAACCTGCATTGAACTAGATGATGGTAAATGCATTGGGATAAAAGATCAATGTTCCTGTCCATTTTCATTACCTTGCTACAATAGCATTCTTTTAAGGCTTTAACTAGGGAAGTCGCTCTGGGCTACAATAGCTTGATCTTTACTCCGAATCCCATCTGATTTTAGTGACTTATTTGTACTGAATTGTAAATCTTATCAGTACATGCAATTATTGTGTAAACTAACGTTATTTAGGTAAGGTAAATATTTTAATCTTTTTCTACACCCTTGTATACAAAATATGTATATAAAATGGCTCCACAGCTGGTACCAAAAAGGTATATTTTTTTAGGGACATTCTTAGAAAAAGTCTTATAAGCAGTGAAACATGACAAGCTGGTCTTTGCCGTAATGTCAAAATACTCTGCTTTGCTTATCCAAAGAAATGCTAATGCATTTGTGCAAGGAGTTCCTTCTTTAATCTTCTATTCATGTCTGTCAGCTCCTCCCCTGCCAGAAGCCCGATTTGTGGGTATTTCTATTGTTGAGCTCATGCGGAGCTTGATGAGCTTGTGCCCCCATCGGCTGGGAGCAGTTGTAGAGCTCAGGCAAAGTTTGTATGTTCCTGCCACTATCTGTTGTGACCACACCTGTGGACACTTTCCAGGCAATCACTCTAACACACACCCTCTTTGCTTGTGTTGTGATGGTGCTGATCTCAAGCAGACACCTGGTGCCCAAGACAAGCACTGTCAATCAGTGTTAATTCATGCTAATTAATTATTCATCTATCACAGAGCAACTTGGTCCAACAGCAGTGAGGGAAGAGGAGGGCACATTACTGGCCTTGCTAGCTCTGGATCTATTGCACCTATTGAACTGGGAAAAAATGCATAAACTTTTGCCTTTTTGCAGATAGGTTGAAAAAAAAATTATGGTGAGACATAAAACTGAACTCCAGGAATTCATCCATTTTGCAAAATGTGCTGGATCACTAGAGGTTCAGTCTAACGAGGTGTATGACACCTCATAAGCTTTCCTCTTTTTAATTTACAATTGACATTTGTAAATTAAAATAAGTTGCAAAAGTATAGCGATCAATATACTTCTGGGACGCCGATGCTGGACCTTCTGGTCCAGCTGAAAAGTCAAATGCAGCCACTGAGCCTGCTTCTCCGTTCTAACTGCCCAATCACAGAGTGCTTTGTTTTATGTAAACTCCTTCACAAAATACAAAGCCTTCTGTGAAAGGACAACTGAGGGGAGGGACGTCAAAGATGCTGTGTGTGAGAATACAGTGTCTCTCCTGTCAGAGCTCTTCCAGGGCACCGTAAAAAAAACTGTCAGATGTCAAATACAGAGATAAGTCTAGGAGGTGGTATACAACTCGGATTTAACTCATCCTATGCCAGCACATTTTACAAAGTAGTTGACTTTCTGGAGTTCAGGGTTGCCACTTTTTTTGCTTCTAAAGGGAAAATAGTGTTCTCCTTAAAGGATTTTTTTTTGGAGCCTGAAAAGCATTGCATCAGAGAACAGTAGATCACTGGTGCCATGCAGGCCTCCTCCAGATCTGTCAGTATATCTGTATACCCGTACATCCCGTACAGGCAGGTAGATACGCTGACAGGAAGAAATCTATGAACTACCACAGCGCTCCACAGCTAAATCATATAAAAATCTGAAAATAAATAGCTAAAAGTTTTGGATCGTTTGCAGAAGCATTAGGACACCTGTCAAGTTTTTAATCTGAGCCCCCATTAGGGAGATTCACCCAAATTCACAAATTTTAAGTTGTCGCCAAAACAGTAATAGAGGGTAAATCTTTCAATGGAGACACTAGTTCTTGTAATCATTGGTTGTCACAAGGAGAAGTATTGTAAAACGCAAACGTTTGCAGTGAGCAAATAGGGTCGCATGCATGCACATACAGTATGTAATTACTAATTATACTTAGAAACAATGCCTTAAAAATGTATATATTTATCTGTATATTTCCTTTAATTGTAATAATAATTGCAAAACTGACAACTCCATTATGACAATATCTGTATGTAGCAAATGACATGAATTTAAAGTGTAATTCCACTTTGGAGGGAATAAATGGTTAAAAAAAAATGATAGCATATACAATTGCTACACAAGTCATATTGTAATTGAATGTTATTAAAATGACCTTTTGCTTTTCAATCTGCAGCCGCTGTCATTTTCTGTAAAATTCAATGCAATATGGCAACCTGGAGGCGTTCTGTACATGGTCGGTTTGCCCCAGAAATGTAATTTCCAGCTTGTGTGATTGGCTCACTGCTTTTCCCCGAAGTCTGCATCAAGGTCAGACCTAAGTCAAATTTTAGGCATCCTCTCCAAAAAAATAAAATATTTTTTTTTCGTGACATACTGATGAGATAAGATATTCCCAAAGTGTTAATCACTTCTAAAGGGAGGCAGACCCTGTATTTTCCTCATTGGAACACTGCAAGTGTCTGAAATTCAGATTCACATAACCAAACAGCTATTTCTTCAGAGCCGGAAAAGGAAGGAATCTGCAATAAAGTTTGTTAAAATGCAATGTACATTAATCATCCAGAGAGGATTGTTTGTTTGTTTTTCTCAGTGGAGGTTCACCCAAAAAATACATTTTTAACATTAGATTGAGGCTATTTAAGGGGAGCAGAAACTGGTATTTTTTTTAAAATCAAAGCCGTACTTACCGTTTTCGAGATAGATGTTCTCCCGCCGCTTCCGGGTATGGGCTGCGGGACTGGGCGTTGCTATTTGATTGACAGCCTTCTGACCGCCGCATACAGCGCGTCACGATTTTCCGAAAGTAGCCGAACGTCGGTGCGCAGGCGCCGTATAGAGCCGCACCGACGTTCGGCTTCTTTCGGCAACTGGTGACATGCTGTATGCGACCGTCGGAAGGCTGTCAATCAAATAGGATAGCCCAGTCCCGAAGATCATACCCGGAAGCGGCGGGAGAACATCTATCTCGAAAACGGTAAGTACGGCATTGATTTTAAAAAAAATACCCGTTTCTGCTCCCCTTAATTAGCCTCAATCAAATGTTAAAAAAAAAATTCCGGGTGAACTCCCGCTTTAAATAGCATTTGGCAAAATCTTAAGTGAATATCCTTTAAAAGAAGTGTAAGTAATGGTAAACCCCGTGTGCCAGATTCAGATAGGTGAGCGGATCTTTAGATCTCATTTACACTTGCCTGTAAACTTGCGGCGGCGTATTGTAAATCCCCTGGCGGAATTCAAATTCCGCGGGTAGGGGGTGTGTAAAATTTAAATCAGGCGTGTCCCCGCGCTGAACGAACTGCGCATGCGCCGTCCGTAAAATTTCCCAGCGTGCATTGCTCTAAATGACGTCCCTAGGACGTCATTGGTTTCGACGTGAACGTAAATTACGTCCATCCGTATTCGCGAACGACTTACGCAAACGACGTAAAAAAATCAAAACGATGGCCATATTTAACATAGGATACGCCGCACATAGCAGGGGTAACTTTACGACGGAAAAAGGCGAACGCAAACGATGTAAAAAAAAATCCCCTGGGCGGTTGTTCGTTTCTGAATCGGCGGAAATCCTCATTTGCCTATTTGTCGCGTAAAAAAAACGAAACGCCACCTAGCGGCCGGCCTGGAATTGCAGCCTAAGATCCGACAGTGTAAGACACTTACACCAGGCGGATCTTAGGGATATCTATGCGTAACTGATTCTCTGAATCAGTCGCATAGATACGACCGGCAGAACTCAGAGATACGGCGGCGTATCAGGAGATACACCGTCGTATATCTTTCTGAATCTGCCCCGCTGTGTCCAATGTTTTTCTCCTGTCATTAGTGGCTATTAAAGTAAGCATTTTGTAGGCCAGTAGCTGGGGATTTCTATGCCTTATGCCGCTTACACACGATCATCTTTTGGCTTGTAAAAAACAAAGTTTTTTAAAAATGTCATTTAAAATGATCGTATGTGGGCTTCACATAATTTTTCGGCTTCTGAAAAACGACAAAAAAAAATTCTAACATGCTTCATTTTTTAACAACGTTTTAAAAAATGTTGTTTTTTGGGTTGTAAAAAATGATGGTGTGTGGGCTAAAACGACGTGAAAAACCCGCGCATGCTCAGAAGCAAGTTACGAGACAGGAGCGCTCGTTCTGGTAAAACTACCGTTCGTAATGGAGTAAGCACATTCATCACGCTGTAACAGACAGAAAAGCGCGAATCATCTTTTACTAACACAAAATCAGCTAAAGCAGCCCCAAGGGTGGCATCATCGTACGTGTTGTACGTCACCGCGCTTTGCTAGAGCATTTTTTTTAAACGATCGTGTGTGGGCAACGTTGTTTTAATGATTACGTTGGAAAAAACAACGTTTTTTTTCTAGATGCTGAAAAACATTGTTTTTTACAAGCTGCAAAATGATCAGAGAATTAGGCTGTAAAAGGAAGTCTATCCATCACATAAAAAGTCTATCTATCCATAAAAAAAAATAAAAAAATTATGACCACACAATTGACAGAATAATTTGCTAGGTTAAAAATATTCTTAAACAATTCTTTAGTTGTTTAAAGTGGATCTAAACCCAAACCCATAAATATAATGCTAGTACTTGATGCGGTGGATGCATTCGTTTTTCATTTATTTTATTTTTTTCACCCGGTAATTCTGCAAATAACACACTTCCTGTTCCCGTGGGGCTATGTCACTCCTCCACTGTACCTATGGAGGGTACCATGATTGTAACCCTCGGCTGCTCTACTAATATGGACCCAGGGCCGGCGCTACCACTAGGCGGATTAGGCAACCGCTTGGGGTGCACTGCTGCCTAGAGCGCCAGGCCGCTGGTTAATCTACTACCGCAATATCCACAAAGCTGTCATGTGTAAAGCAGCGCCATCCCGATCCCGCGCGGCTCTCATCTCTCCGCTCTGACATGTTTTCAGAAATAATGCAGCCCCCTCCCCCTCCCCAGCAGGGCGCTCTCCTCTCTGATGTGTACAGTGTCCAGCAATCCCCCCCCCTCTCCGCTCTGAAACCTCTCCTGTGTGCTCCATCCAATCCCCCTTCAGCTTTCTGTCCCAATCAGCTTCACACTTCTCCCGAGTGCCACCCCTCGTGTGTGCTCCATCCAATCCCCCTTTAGCTTTCTGTACCAATCAGCTTCACGCTTCTCCGGAGCCCCGTCCCTCCTGTGTTTGCTCGTCCGTGAAGGGGAGGTGGGCGGCAAGATTAAAACAAGCAGCTGACAAAATGCTGAATGAACCAGTGAGCCAGCCCCTGGGGACAACGTCAAGTGAGTGAGCACTTCCACTGACTCTCTTTCTCTGTCTGATCTCTCTCTTCCCCTCTCTCTCTCTTCCCCCCTCTCTATTTCTCTCTCTCCCTCCTCTCTCTCTCTTCTCTGTTTATCTCTTTCTTTCTCTCTTTCTCTCTTTTCTTTTCTCTCTTTTCGTTTCTCTCTCTCTTTTCTCTCTCTCTTCTCTCTCTCTTTTCTCTTTCTTTTCCCTCTCTTTCTTTTCTCTCTCCTTTCTCTCTTCTCTCTCTCTCTCTCTTCTCTCTCTTCCCTCTCGTCTCTCTCTCTCTTCCCTCTCATCTCTCTCTCTCTTCCCTCTCATCTCTCTCTCTCTTCCCTCTCGTCTCTCTCTCTCTCTTCCCTCTCATCTCTCTCTCTCTTCCCTCTCGTCTCTCTCTCTCTCTCTCTCTCTCGTCTCTCCCCCCTCTCTCTTCCCCCTCTCTCTCTCTTCCCCCCTCTCTCTCTCTCTCTCTCTCTTTCTATCTCTTCCCCCTCTCTCTCTCTTCTCTCTTTATCTCATTCTTTCTTTCTTTCTCTCTTTTCTTTTCTCTCTCTCTTTTCTCTCTCTCTTTTCTCTTTCTTTTCCCTCTCTTTCTTTTCTCTCTCTCGTCTCTCCCCCCCTCTCTCTTCCCCCTCTCTCTCTCTTCCCCCTCTCTCCCTCTTCCCCCTCTCTCCCTCTTCCCCCTCTCTCCCTCTTCCCCCCCTCTCTCTCTCTCTTCCCCCCCTCTCTCTCTCTTCTCCCCCCTCTCTCTCTCTTCTCCCCCCCTCTCTCTCTCTTCTCCCCCCTCTCTCTCCCCCCCCCTCTCTCTCTTGCCAACAACAGTCTGTTTATCTCCTGTTTCAACTCCTTCCTTCCCATCATCTGCCTATACACTGATGTATAACAGAATTAACTTTTATCAACTTAAAACAAAGCAAAATATTATACTGCAGTTTACCAATTCTTAGATGGGTGGCGGCATTAGTTTTGTTTTAGGTTTTCTCTTTTATATTCATTTGGTGATCCTTCTAGTAAGTCTGTTGTTTTTCAAAAGAATGAGCTGTCTTGCACATGTAGCAGTTGCAGGGTTGAATCAAACAATTTAACACTGGCAATGGGGGTGGAGTCAGGGGCGGAGCCAGAAGGGTGGTAAAATGAGGTTCCGCCTAGGGTGTCAAAAATCCTTGCACCGGCCCTGTATGGACCATAACATGTCTGTTTCTCTTCCCCTTCATTACATGGGGGGCAGGTCAATTGGTAGATTACAGAAGATAACTAGGAAGAAACCTATTCTTCCCTGCAGGTCAGGAAATTTCAAGATCAACAGGTATTTTCTGTATTTGCTAAAATGTTCTTAGCTTAAAAAAATAAGAGAACCAATGCAGCCATCGCATCTAAGGACTGTAAGCTGCAATATATTTCCTATCTGTTTTTAGGTTTATTTATCCTGTGGATAATATTAGTTGAAAAGTGTAGTGCCCTGCTCCTGTTGGGTAGGCGCTATTTGTAAATTTAAGTTATCTGAGCTGTAGTTTAGCTCAGAAAGATTATGTCAAATTGTTGGTCTTTGTTCCAGTTCAGCTGCGTTGCACATTTTCCACTTGACTGTAGGTGTCACTGTCCCCACAGGTCAAGGTTAGAAACGCAGCGGGCTGAGTGTATTGAGTGTTCTTTGCCCAGGAGCAGCCCAGTGGGCATGGTCCCCGCCGCTGTGCATTCTGGGAGAGGATACTAAAGGGACAGACACCGTTCTGGCGGGGTCTTTCGATCCTGACCTGATGGCCCTCCTGGCCTCAGGGATGTGTTTTTGGGGCCTACTGGTCCAGGGGTGGTCCTGTGCTGTCTTGCCTGCGGGAAGAAGCCGAACAATTGGGAACTCAATTGGAGGACGCATCCTGGCCAATCTACCACACAGTGCTGCCAGCTGGCTGAAAGATCCTAGTACTGTGTAGCTGTGTGATTGCAAAATAAAAGAAAGGATTCTTCTGGACAGCCGCACTCCGAACAAAAGTTGCCTTTATTGTAAAAATCCAAGATAGAAAAACAGCACTACATGTCACAGCATACCGGCAGAGCTGACGCGTTTCATTCTGTTTCATTCAAAACTGTGATAGGTAGTGAGGAGTGAAATCAAAAATGTATGCCCTTAGAAATCCTGAAGGCAGTGCTTGGTTTTCGGGGCCCCATACGCGGCTAGGCTCCCAAAAAGTCCCACACATGTGGTATCCCCGTACTCAGGAGAAGCAGCAGAATGTATTTTGGGGTGTAATTCCACATATGGGGGAGTATGCTTTGCGCGTGGGTGTAAGCGTTACTTGCACTAACTAGCTACCTAGCGGCACCAGCGACACTAATACAGCGATCAGAAAAACGATCGCTTAATGACGCTGGCAATAGGGGGGTGAAAGAGTTAACTCTAGGGGCAATCAGGGGTTAAAACCTTTATTAGAAAATGTATGGGGGTACCTAACGCTATAAAAACCTGGTGGGCAAACCTCAAAAAATAACTAGCTACCTAGCGGCACTAATACAGCGATCAGAAAATTGATCGCTTAGTGACGCTGGCAATAGGGGGTGAAAGGGTTAACTCTAGGGGCAATCAGGGGTTAAAACCTTTATTAGAAAATGTATGGGGGTACCTAACGCTATAAAAACCTGGCGGGCGAACCTCAAAAAATAACTTGCTACTTAGCGGGACTAGCGACACTATTACAGCGATCAGAAAAACGATCGCTTAGTGACGCTGGCAATAGGGGGTGAAAGGGTTAACTCTAGGGGCAATCAGGGGTTAAAACCTTTATTAGAAAATGTATGGGGGTACCTAACGCTATAAAAACCTGGCGGGCGAACCTCAAAAAATAACTAGCTACCTAGCGGCACGAGCGACACTAATACAGCGATGAGAAAAACGATCGCTTAGTGACGCTGGCAATAGGGGGTGAAAGGGTTAACTAGGGGGTGATCAAGGGGTTAAAAGTGTTAGGTCCAGGGTAGCCCCCCACCCCCCCAATAAAGGTTTTAACCCCTTGATCACCCCCTAGTTAACCCTTTCACCCCCTTTTGCCAGTGTCACTAAGCGATCGTTTTTCTGATCGCTGTATTAGTGTCGCTAGTGCCGTTAGGTAGCCAGTTATTTTTTGAGGTTCGCCGCCATGTTTTTATAGCGTTAGGTACCCCCATAAATTTTCTAACGCTATAAAAACATGGCGGCGAACCTCAAAAAAGAACTAGCTACCTAGCGGCAAACTGTTTCAAACTTTATCATACCCGGGCCGGGATGTCTATGTGAGTTATTCCTAAGAATTACAGGCCTACAATATAAAACGCCAAATTTCCATGCAAAATGATGGTACCACTTTCAGCACCTAAAATCTGAAAGAATCATACCGCCAGGGAGGTTAACCTTTATTAAATCAACCATATTATGTCTAACCAGTCCCTGCAATATTTAATGTACATAAATTGTATATTCCAAAATATGAAGCACATATGGGTTAATACTGTATGTATCCATCTAGAATATTTGGTCCTGAATGTTTTGTTAAGTGTGAAGTTCTTCTATAAAGATGAGAAGTAATGGAAACATTCTTTTGTTCGGTTTTAGAAGGTGAATTGCACATACATTATTTAGAAGCTCAGTTTGATTTGTGACGATTGTGATGGTGGGAGACTTGCTGTTGTCTGAATATTTTCTGTGATTATAATGTATTGGCCTTAGATATCTGTGTGCAGCTATTTGAGTGCCCACATAGTTGGTTTGATATATGGCCTGATGATGTAGGCAATTTTCAATGAAAGCCAAGAACCAGAATAATCAGGAATGGGTCTGTGCTGGAAAGTCAATGACTTGAGTTCCATTCATGAAAATAACATTCACTGTCCTTTATAAATGGGAATGTGAAAGAAGACAGAGAGAGTGCAGAGAAGACAGGGAAACAATGACCTGGAAATATAAAAGATGTTTCATAGGAAACCGCACATGTGTTATGGCAGATAGGCCTCGTATACACGACCGAGTTTCTCGGCAAAAACCAGCAAGAAACTTGCTGGGAGATATTTTTTTGCCGAGGAAAACCGGTCGTGTGTACATTTTCGTTGAGGAAACTGTTGAGAAACTCCCTTGACGGGAATGGAGAAAATTGGCTTGTTGAGTTTCTCAACAGCTTCACAATGAACTCGACGAGCAAAACGATGTGTTTCGCCCGTCGAGTTTCTCGGTCGTGTGTACAAGGCCATAGACTTATACACAACAATTATAAAATCCTCACCTATGTTATTATAGAGCAAAAAGTATACTAACAGGAAAAAACACATTGCTGTCAAGACTAAACAGTCCCTGGAAATCAAATGTGTGTAGAATACATTTCTTCCTTTAAAGAGACCTCATCTCCAGACCATTAATTTCTGAAACAATCCTCCCAAAGGATCATATGCACATATAACCAGGGATTTTCTCAGAGAATAGGTAAAGGAACTCGCTCCCACCGCAGCACTGCCTAACAGTGGGAGGGTCTTAATGGTGCATTGTTAAATACCAGTAGTGTATTATGCACAGAATGCAGGGTTCAGGAGTGTGCTACATACAGAGTGCAAAGATCAGGAGTGACAGAGCCGGCCCTACCATGGGACCCAATGGTACCCATGGTACCAGGCGGCATATTGGAGGGAGCGGCAATCCGGCCGCCGGCCGGCAGAATTTGAAAGTCTCACTCACAGTCACTAACATACGAGCGCCGCGGAGAGCCGTGCTGACCGCGGCGACCGGCGCCTAGCAACCAGAGAGACCCAGTGATTACATCAGGAGGAGCAGAGGAGGAGCCGAGGAGGTTGCGACCGCCCCAGCATTCACAGCGCACCACTCCTCCGCGCCAAATTGCTCCGCACGAGTCGACTGCACCTCCTCCATGATCGGATGATCCATCCTGATCCTTCTCGAGTCCTGACTGTGCTACCTGTGGACGTGGACCGGACGACGCCGACCACCGACCAGACTGTCTGACTGACAGTGTGAGCCAGCGGCCAGCCTCTAAGACAGTGAGTGACTCTTAAAGAAAAATGTAACTAAACTTACAGTTCAGTAGCTCAGCTGTGTGGCAATGTGGCATGTGCTGGGGCCTGGGCAGGGCAGCTCTTACTTATTGCTCATGGAATCAATGAGCAATAAGTAAGAGCTGCCCTGCCCAGGCCCCAGCACATGCCACATTGCCACACAGCTGAGCTACTGAAATGTAAGTATAGTTACCTTTTCTTTAGGAGTCAGTCATGATGCACAGTACCATCCATGACATGGATGGTACTGTGCATCATGACTGACTCCTAAAGAAAATGTAACTCAACTTACAGTTCAGTAGATGTGGCATGTGCTGGGCCGGGGCCTGGGCAGCTGTGCACTGCCTGTCTGTCTGCAAACTAGTATTCATTAGTTTGTCCAGTGGCCGGCGACTGGTGCTCAAAATGTTTTGGGGGGAGGCGCAAACGAGAAAAAAAAAATAAACTATTGCAGCCTCACTGTGCTCATCATATGCAGCCACTGGGCCCATCAATTGTCACCACTGTGCCATGCCATCAAACTCAGCCACTGTGCCATCAAACACAGCCACTGTGCCATGCCATCAAACGCAGCCACTGTGCCATCAATTGTCACCACTGTGCCATCAATTGTCACCACTGTGCCATGCCATCAAACGCAGCCACTGTGCCATCAATTGTCACCACTGTGCCATCAATTGTCACCACTGTGCCATACCATTAAATGCAACCACTGTGCCATCAATTGTCACCACTGTGCCATACCATTAAACGCAGCTACTGTGCCATCAATTGTCACCACTGTGCCATGCCATCAAACGCAGCCACTGTGCCATCAATTGTCACCACTGTGCCATCAATTGTCACCACTGTGCCATACCATTAATCGCAACCACTGTGCCATCAAACACAGCCACTGTGCCATGCCAGCAAACGCAGCCACTGTGCCATCAATTGTCACCACTGTGCCATCAATTGTCACCACTGTGCCATACCATTAAACGCAACCACTGTGCCATCAATTGTCACCACTGTGCCATACCATTAAACGCAGACATGGTGCCATCAATTGTCACCACTGTGCCATGCCATCAAACGCAGCCACTGTGCCATGCCATCAAACGCAGCCACTGTGCCATGCCATCAAACGTAGCCACTGTGCCATGCCATCAAACGCAGCCACTGTGCCATCAATTGTCGCCACTGTGCCAATTGTTGCCACTGTGCCCTTTAATTGTCGCCACTGCGCCCATTGTCGCCACTGTGCCCATTGTTGACACTGTGCCAATTGGGGGGGGGCAGCATTTCATTCTTGGTCCCAGGCAGCACCATGTCTTGGGCCGGCACTGAGGAGTGAGCTACATACAGAGTGCAACGATCAGGAGTGAGCTACATACAGAGTGCAATGATCAGGAGTGAGCTACATACAGAGTGCAATGATCAGGAGTGAGCTACATACAGAGTGCAACGATCAGGAGTGAGCTACATACAGAGTGCAACGATCAGGAGTGAGCTACATACAGAGTGCAACGATCAGGAGTGAGCTACATACAGAGTGCAACGATCAGGAGTGAGCTACATACAGAGTGCAACGATCAGGAGTGAGCTACATACAGAGTGCAATGATCAGGAGTGAGCTACATACAGAGTGCAATGATCAGGAGTGAGCTACATACAGAGTGCAACGATCAGGAGTGAGCTACATACAGAGTGCAATGATCAGGAGTGAGCTACATACAGAGTGCAACGATCAGGAGTGAGCTACATACAGAGTGCAACGATCAGGAGTGAGCTACATACAGAGTGCAACGATCAGGAGTGAGCTACATACAGAGTGCAACGATCAGGAGTGAGCTACATACAGAGTGCAACGATCAGGAGTGAGCTACATACAGAGTGCAACGATCAGGAGTGAGCTACATACAGAGTGCAAAGATCAGGAGTGAGCTACATACAGGGTGCAAAGATCAGGAGTGAGTTACATACAGGGTGCAAAGATCAGGAGTGAGTTACATAAAGAGTGAAAAGATCAGGATTTTGCTACATAAAGAGTGAAAAGATCGGGAGTGAGCTACATGCTGGGGTAGATCCACGTACAACGGCGCATTATTGCGCCGGGCGTAGCGTATCTAAGATACACTACACCGCTGTAACTTACTTTATCTTGTTTCGAATCCTCAACGAATTTGCGCCATAAGTTACGGTGGCGTAGTGTATCTCTTGCGGCGTAAGAGCGCGGAATTCAAATGGATGTAATGGGGGCGTGTTTTATGTAAATACAACGTGACCCAACGTAAACAAAGTTTTTTTTTTTAACTGCGCATGCGCCCTCCCTGGGGGTATCCCAGTGCGCATGCTCGAAATGTAACCGGAACAAGCCAATGCTTACGACGGTGACGTCATTCTACGCAAATTCCTATTAGCGAACGACTTACGCAAACAACGTAAAAAAAATTAAATTGTACGCGGGAATGACGGCCATACTTAACATTAAGTACGCCACCATATAGCACCTTTAACTATACGCCGGAAAAAGCCGAACAAAAACGACGTAAAAAAATGTGCCGGGCCGACGTACGTTCGTGGATTGCCGTAACTAGCTAATTTGCATACTCGACACGGATTTCGAAGGGAACGCCAACTAGCGGCTGCCGAAAAATTGCAGCTTAGATCTTACGGCGTACGCCTGTCGGATCGATCCCAGATGCCGTCGTATCTTGTTTTGTGGCTACAAAACAAAGATATGACGCGGGAAATTTAAAATTACGCCGGCATATCAGTAGATATGCCGGCGTAATCCTTTTGTGGATCTGCCCCACAGAGTGCAAAGATCGGGAGTGAGCTACATACAGAATGAAGAACTCAGGAGTGCACTATGTACAGAGTGCAAGGTTCAGAAGTACACAGCATACAGAGTGCAGGGTTCAGGATTGCACTGCATACAGAGTGCAGGGTTCAGGAGTGTGCTCAGGAGTGAATGACTTACACAGTGCAGAGTTCAGGAGTGCACTATGCACCGAGTTTACAGCCTACAGTTTACAACCTCCCTCCATTCCAGTACAGAGCTCCCCCACCCCCAAATCCTCTCTCCCCCCACCTACAAGAATATCAGAGAGAGGTGCTGCTGCAGAAAACTTTCTACAACTTACTGTAGGAGTGCAATGTTAAGAGGGGAGAGGGAAGCATAAGTGCTAAGAGGGGGGGCAGGGAAAGACATTGGTGCTAAGTTGGTGGGGCATTGGGGCTAAATGGGTGGGGGCAATATGATCATTTGGAGGAAAGGGGGAACATTTTTCACGACGTTAAAAATGGGCATTAAAAATTTAGAACATGCTCTAAATTTTCGCGTCGTTTTTCACGTTGTCATGTTTAACGTCGTTAAAAATGGTCGCGTGTAGGCTTTAACGACGTAAAAAAAACGTGCATGCTCAGAAGAAAGTTATGAGACGGGAGCACTCGTTCTGGTAAAACTAGCGTTCGTAATGGAGATAGCACATTCATCACGCTGTAACAGACTGAAAAGCGCGACTCGTCTCTCACCGAACTTTTACTAACACAAAATCAGCAAAAACAGCCCCAATGGTGGCGCCATCCGAATGGAACTTCCCCTTTATAGTGCCGTCGTACGTCACCGTGTTTTGCTTGAGCATTATTTTTTCACGATCGTGTGTAGGCAAGGCAGGCTTAACAATAATCGGGTTGAACAAAACTTTGTTTTTTCTAGACCAATAAAAACGGTCGTGTGTACGCGGCACAAATCAAAATTTGCTGCCAAAATTAACATGAGTTGAGTTCCAATGTGACAGCAAACTGAACACAAATCCATCTTTCACCTTTCATGCATATAAAGAGGGTGCGTGGTAAACAACGATAACGTGTCAAGCAAACAATGGCCAACACACCAAGATCCCAAATCTTTTCTGAGATCTTAGCTGTAAAGACAACACAGCCTGTGTAGTAAATTCTTTTAAAGCACCAATGTTTTGGAGACAATATGGAACCTTCCCAAGGTGACAGACGTCTATCACTTCTCAGTTCTCTGCAAAACAAAGCAAAACGTTTGGCTGGAGTTGGACTTTAAAGGGTCACTAAAGGAAAAAATGTTTTTTGCTGAAATGACTGTTTACAGGGTATAGAGACATAAAAGTTAACTGATTCCTTTTAAAAATGATTAAAAATTGAATTTAATTTATCATATAATGTGCCTCTAGTTTCACGTTCGGTTTTAAAGGTACATACATGAAGTTCCGGGTGAGAGGTGAGTCGGGAAGACACACAGAACAAAAACAAACAAATCCAGAGCAGTGTTTTGTTTTTAAAATGAATCTGATTGGTTCTGATGAGTTTTAGACACACAGTAATGACAGTTTAGACCACCGTGAAAATCTCCCAGTACCATGGTTATAAGGAAACAGGCAACCAGGAAGTGTGGAGATCACAGCAGAATTACAGCTACTTCAAAGCAAAAACGAACCATAAGGACATGAAACCAGTACTGCAGTAAGGTAAAGGAAGCTATTTAGCTAAAAAAAAAAATCCTTTAGTGACCCTTTAACTTCATCAAAACACCTGAAATTTCCATATATAAACCATAAATACAAATCCAGTATGTCACAAGACTCTGGAATTCTCTATCTAGCCTGACCTAAATATCAATCAATTGTAAACTGTGACATAATTACACAACAGATAATGAAAAACAATGTCATTTATGCATTCTAATATGAAGATCTTGTCCTGCAGTAATGATCAGTAATGATGAATGTCGCACAGCCCTTGTGAGGCCGCCTGTTCTCTTTTGTATCCATCTATAATGATCACACCTATAGTATGGACCTCCTATATAAATAACGTTTTATGTTCATTTCTCAGTATGAGACATAAGGGAATGTTGTGTATTTTTGTGGAATCCAATCCATAGCCACAGACAATGTTTTACTATGGCAAGCTGTATATTCCTTCATTTCCATAAAAAGATAAACCGTAAATGTATCCGTCCCTGCCAGCAAAGTGCCAGCTGCCATCTACAGTGTTTAAAGTAAAAGACACAAATGTGCTTGATTTATTGTCACACAAGATTCGTTTCTAAGTGCAGGTTTTTTTTTTTTTTTAGATTAAAGATTAAAAAATATAATGCAACACAATAAAAGAACACTGTATGCTGCCATTTGTCAGAAGACATAGTAATTCCTCACAAGTGTTATGGAATCCATCTCACTAATACCGATAAGTAAAATGGAGCGTTTTAGTTTTCCTGAAACGTCATAGGAAATCTGGGGATCTTGGACAGACTTCACCTTTTTTGTAAAACGCAGTGTAGTTAATAGGACAGACAAAAGTAGAGTGCTTTTTAACCACTTAAGGACTAAAGCCTCGTGCACGGTTTACTAGCCAAGAACCAGCAAGAAAACTGCTGGCAGAGCTTTCTTGCCGAGTATACCGAGCGTGTGTACAAGGCTTTCAGGTTTCTCGTCAAGAAAAAGGACCTGCTCTCTATTTTCTCGTCGTGATTCTCGGCAGTGTTTTCCTGCCGAGAAACCAGAGAGTGTGTATACTTACCTGTCGCCGTAGAAATCCGCGCATGCTCGAAATGACTGACGTATGCGAGGTAGCTTCCTAGGCATAGGTAGGGTGCAGCAAGATGGCGGTGACGGCATTTAATGTGACAAGCGCATACTCGTCGTACGCGATGACGTTACCGCGTTCTTGCCTTTCAAAAGAACCCGCGGTTCTTTTGAAAGGAGTGTCTGTACACTCGGGCAGCAAGAGATTCTTGCCAAGAATCTTGTCAGGAAAAACAAGGGTTTTTTCCTGACGAGATTCTGGCCCGTGTGTACAGGGCTGTGTTTACAAGTTAAAAACTGTTTTTTTTTATAGAAAATTACTTAGAACCTCCAAATATTATATATATAGAATAAAATGGCGGTCTTTTTTGTACTTTTTGTCACACCGTATTTGAGCAGCAGTCTTACAAGCACACTTTTTTGGAAAAATAAGACAACAGTAAAGTTAGCCCACTTTTTATATTGTGAAAGATAATGTTACGCCGAGTAAATTGACACCCAACATGTCACGCTTTAAAATTGCACCAGCTCGTGGAATGGCGACAAACTTTTACCTTTTAAAAATGGTCAGATATAGGTATCACAACTAAAATAGCTAATAACTAGCTATCCATTGCCTATCCAGCTCCCGACATCCATTTAACAGGTTCTTTACACTCAGAGAACAGGAAGGACTGGCCGATCATGAGACTACTGTGATTGGCTGTCACAGTGGTCATGTGATTGGGAGCTAGCCATGCAAGCTTGTGATCATTAGTATATAAGATATAAGATATTCGGAGAAAGACTATAAAAAAAGACTACGGCCCAGATTCTCGTAGGAGTTACGCTGGCGTATCTCCAGATATGCCGTCGTAACTCTGAGTGTGAGGCGTCGTATCTATGCGCCTGATTCTTAGAATCAGTTGCGCATAGATTTGTCTTAGATCCGACCGGCGTAAGTCTCTTACGCCATCGTATCTAAGTTGCATATTTACGCTGGCCGCTAGGTGGCGCTTCCGTCGATTTACGCGTTGAATATGGTAATGAGCTAGATAGGCCGATTCTAAAACGTACGTGCGCCCGGCGCATTTTTTACGTCGTTTACGTAAGGCTTTTTTGGGTGTAAAGTTACCCCTGCTCTATGAGGCGTAGATGAGGCGTACCAATGTTAGGTATGGACGTCGGAACAGCCTCAAATTTTTCAAGTTTTACGTCGTTTGCGTAAGTCGTCCGTGAATGTGGCTGGACGTAAGTTACGTTCACGTCGACTAGGGATTGAGCGGGCGGAATTTAATTTGAAAATTCAACGTGATACTGAGCATGCGCCGTTCGATAAAAGCATCATTTACGTGGGGTCACATAACATTTACATACAACACGCCCCCTACCAGCCTAGTTTGAATTAGGCAGGCTTACGCAGTATCAGATACACTACACCGCCGTAACTTAGAGCGGAAAATGTTTCTGAATGCGGGACCTGCCGCTCTAAGTTACGGCGGCGTAGTGTATCTGAGATACGCTACGCCCACCTAAAGATAGGCGTTTTTTAGAGAATCTGGGCCGCTGTCATTAGATTTAGGCCCCTTTTACACTTGTGCGACTTCAAAGTCGCGCGTCTTTATCGCGAATTTGCCACGGTTCGCGGCAGCGATTTTGACAAGACAGTCATACGACTGTGGATCCGACTTTGCCCCACAACTTGAAGTACGACTTCAATGAGCAGGGACGCGACTTTGATCCCCCTAATAATTAGGGGGAACTCTACGCCAATTTTTTTGAAAAAATTCCACCCCGAACCAGACTCGGGAATACCGCCAGGTAGGCTAATAGGGTGTTTACATTGGAAGGATAATTTGCTCAATATCTTAGTGATGGTGGGGAAATTTCACTTTGCAAAGAATACTCAATCACATGCAAGAAAAAGAAAAAAAAAACAGCATTTTGCATGCACATAATTGGATGATGGGTGTCAGTGCAGCTTCACCTCATTCAATAAGCTCTAGGTTGAATTTCCTTGCAAAGTGAACAGTCTTGCCTTCAGTTAATGAACCCCAATGCACTATCACTAGTGCTGTACCACTGGGGCCCAAGACATGGGCATTTAATTTACTTTACCTTAAAAAAAAAAAAAGAAAGGAGAAAAAAAAGGACATTCAAACATACAGATGGGTGTAAATCACACAGGTGCTGAAAACACATGTAATCGAAAGTCCATTTAAATGCCATAAGGGCTCTTTCACACGGAGCGGATCCGTATTGATCCGCTCCGTTAGCCCATTTGGCTCAGCTGGGATTCCTCCGTTAATCCCCGCTGAGCTGTCGGCGGACAGGGCAGTCCCCGCACACTGTGCAGAGACCGCCCTGTCTTTGCTCTGTTCTCCCCTATGGGGAATCGGATGAATACGGACCGTGTGTCCATATTCATTCGATCCGTTCCGCCAGACGGAAGAAAAATATGGTTTTCTTCCGTCTGAAAAAGCGGAACTTTGCGGACGCGGATCGTTGCGGACGTTAGCAGATGCATCATCCGCTAATGTCTGCAATCCCATAGGGATACATTACAAGTCCGTAAACGGACTTGTAATAAACAGTCCGTTCGTCCGCCCGTGTGAAAGGGCCCTTAACCTGTATTTACACCCAGTTTGAATAAATACTTTTGTGAACCTTGTACATAAAAAAAAGGACATTATAGATTATACATGTAATGTACAGTATATATTTATATACTGTATTATACATGCATATTTTAGATATATCCTACCATACCAGTCACAAGGACAAAGTGACACAATTGAGACCTCCTCTCAAGATTTTCTGGCCTTGTTTTCCAGGAGAGTATGAGGATATTACTTACTGTATTTGCTGGCGTATAAGACTACCTTTTACACTTAAAAAAACTAGTCAAAAAGCAGGAGTCGTCTTATACACCGGGTCAGCTGCTCGGATGCCTGCTGGATGTGCGGTAACACTGTATGTAGCTTCAGCTACATACAGTATATACTGCTTAGCCAATCCCGGTGGGCGATGTATTCAAATTAATACAGAGCCTGATCGGATTGGAGTAACCACCTCTGCCAATCCGAGCAGGCTACATATAGTAGCCTGCTCGGATTGGCTTCGAGAGTCAGAGAGGCGTGGGCTGATGATGTTACAGCCTCTGCCAATCCAAGCAGACTTAGTATTCATTAATAGAATACATTGCTCGCCGTGATTGGCTCCAGTTCCAGCAAGAAGGAAAAAGAATATTACTTGAGAAGGAAGAAATATAAAGCGTCGGAAGCCTCGGAAGGGGGGTCGTCTTATACAGCGAGTACAGGCAAAAAAATGGTAAAAATTGTAACATTAGGGGGTCATCTTATACACCGGCAAACACCTGTATAATGAGAGCTCAAAAAAGTCCAAGGTAATTTAACAATGAAATCGATAGCAGAATAAAGCTAATACATTTCATTGCAAAGTTCATGAATCTAAATATAAATTTTCATAAATATAAAAATGTGTACTTGTTTTGTAGCCCTGATCAAGAGGGGGGGGGATGTTTGGCATCCTGAAACGCATTGGATTCATTCTATTATGAATCTGTGTTTTACCATTAAATTACTTTGGACTCTTGGATGTTTTTTACTTGTTCCATTAGATTCGCACAGTGCTAAGCAAGTCTGCTACCCACATTTTTTTCACTGTTAACATATTCATAATACACCCAGCCTACAAATTCGCTAGTAAATGGGTTTTCCTTATCAGACCCCCTTACTCGTTTCATTCAATTCCCATAGTGCTAAGCAGGTCTTCTCCCTACAATGGATATTTCTAAATAAGGAAGTATAAAGCTTCCATAGTAAAGCTGTTATGGTACAGGGAGTAAGGAACAACCCCCATTAATCCCATGTGTCCTCTGCAGCTAAATAAAAATGGGCATCTTATTGGCTCTTAGTGCTGGCTGGAGCAAGGCCTTATTGCTGTGCACACTTCCATAGTGTTTTTTTATAGCAAATTGATTTGTCTGCCTGAGCAATATGATTTGTTGTGCTTTTTAGCAGTAAAGATCGTTTTGCATTTGTCTGATTCTGCAAATAGAGGGTCACAGAAATATACTTTATACCTCTAGTGTGGTGTCAATTAAGAAGAGCAGCTTATATGGATGTCCCCTGGGTGGATCCGTCAGCCGCTGTACCAGGTGCAACCTGTAAGTAGGTGGCTTTTTTGGGAAACCAATGTAATCATAGCATCTAATAATATCAGGAATGAAAATCCCCTTGAGGGCTGCTTTTTTAAGCAATTTCTACAAAAATACAAATCTGGACTAACCAATTCAACCAGTTTATCCTTCAACTTTTATAAGACTATACAAGTGCAAAGTATATGAGAAAATAGTTACCATTCCTGGAGGAAATCTAGTCTTAAATCATATGGCACCGACCAGGATCTTACTTTGCTTACTAATCCCCAAAAAAACACTCCTAAACCACGTCCCTACCGCGTATCGTCATATGACGGCAGCAGGATCCCTTCGTTCCTTCAGGCCACCGTCATATGACGTCTTTTACTTCCCAAGCCGGGGTGTGTGCGCCCGCCGCATCACTTGGCACCCAATGCGTGTGCGCATCCGCTATTGCCCGTAAACACATCAGGACCGTGGATCTGTGTGTGTAAACACACAAATCCACGTCCTGTCTGAGGAGAGGAGACTGATGGTGTTTTCCCAGTACAGAGGAACGCCAATCAGTCACCTCCCCTTGTGAGTCCCCTCCCCCTACAGTTAGAATCACTCACTAGGATACCCCTTCCCTGCCAGTCACCTTTACACAGTAATCAGTGCATTTATTTTAGCTCTGATCACTGTATAAATGTGAATGGTCCCAAAATAGTACCAAAGTGTCTGAAGTGTCTGCCGCAATATCGCAGTCACGATAAAAATTGCAGATTGCCGCCATTGCTAGTAAAAAAAAAACAATAAAAATGCCATAAATGTATCCCCTATAACTTTTGTGCAAACCAATCAATATATGGTTATTGCGATTTATTTATTTTTTTACCAAAAAGATGTAGAATACATATCGGCCTAATCTGAGGAAATTTTTTTTATAGGACATTTATTATAGCAAAAATTTAAAAATATTGTGTCTTTTTTTCAAAATTGTCACTCTTTTTTTTTGTTTAATAGCGCAAAAAACCCCTGCAGAGGTGATCAAATACCACCAAAAAAAATCTCTATTTGTGGGGAAAAAAATTATCAAAATTTTATATGGGTACAGTGTTGTGTGACTGCGCAATTATCATTCAAAGTGTAACAGCGCTGAAAGCTGAAAATTGGTCTGGGCAGGAAGGGGGTGAAAATGCCCAGTATTGAAGGGGTTAAATAGCACTACTCAATCTCAAAGAAGCCATTGTTTCCATTTTATCTACAAGAGGCCCCAGCAGAGGGTGGGGACAAGTATGATTACTTCTACGCATAAGATTATGAGGTACTGAACTCATAAAAATGTGTGTGCTTATGTGGTTGTATTTGTATTTAAATACATGTTAAAAAAACTGCTGAAAAGCTATTGTCACTGAAAGCATATAACATTTCCCATCTATGTAATGGAACACATACATGCAATGCCATTGGAGCGTCAAGGCTATGTTGTTGTTTGATATTCCACAGCAAGAATGGCAAGGTAGCTTTGTGCTCCTGCGGATATGGTAACCATATGCTTTGATAAAACATATTTTTCATTTCCTCTTTATTGTTTCCCCATTATAAATCTATGCCCTCCCTGCCTCTCACATACGTCTTTGCAAAGGACAGTGAATGTTACTGTATATTCATGAAGAGAACACAAGTCACTAACATTCCAGCACAGGGTCCCATGGAAAAGCTCTCAATAGTTGTCTAAAGATGACCTTTGTAGAACCTAAGGGCCAGATCCACATTCGCAAAACTTCTACCTAAGTGCCCGATCCACAAAGCACTTACCTAGAAATTTTCGGCTGTGTAACTTAAATGTGTCCGGCGCAAGGCGTGCCCAATCTAATGGGGTGAGTCCAATTTAAATTAGGCGCGCTCCCGCGCCGGACGTACTGCGCATGCTCCCGACGCGATTTTCCCGACGTGCTTTGCGCGAAATTACGTTACGCCGAATTTTTTGTGAATCGCGCCGGGTAAAAAAAGTTGCGTCGGGAAAAAAATTGATGCGGCGGGAAAAAAAAAATTGTAAAATTAATTTGGCAGCGTCACGGGAAAGAAGGGTCTACTTTTACATGGTGTACTAACTTTACACTTTGTAAAAGTAGCCCTAATTTTGCGTTTGCAAACTAACAACTTACGGAGACTTCACAAAGGGAAACCGCTTCGTGGATCTCCGTAAGTGCTAATTTGCATACCGGACGCAGAATTTCGACGAGAAATGCCCGCAGCGGCGGCCGAGGTACTGCATCCTAAGATCCGACAGTGTAAAACTATTACACCTGCCGGATCTTAGGAATATCTATGCGTAACTGATTCTGTGAATCAGTCGCATAGATAGAAACAGGGATACGACGGCGTATCAGTAGATACGCCGGCGTATCGCTTTTGTGGATCAGGCCCTAAGAATCTGAGGCCAATACATAACAATCACAGAATATATTCAGGTTACTGCATATGTCACCCACCATAACAGGCAAAACAAATATACGCCAAGATTATAAATAATATATGTGCAATTTGTGATGGTGCAACTTGGTCCCAGTGCAAAGAAACCAAACAAACTAAATTGCGCCGAGACTTGTATGTCTTTTGTAGATGACGTTAAGATGGTTTCTAATGATTTCCACCTGATTTCTGATCGGTGTCTCACTGACAACTAAGACATGATTGTGGTTGAAAGTTGGCTAAAAGTTCCAAAACTGACAAAAAATTGTCTAGTGTATGGCCAGTATTTATTATACTAGAGACCTTACAAGATGTTGTGCTCTCTGTGCAGCTCCCTATTCCAGTTAAGCTAAAAAAATAAAAAATAAAAAAATGTCAAGCTCTGCTGTGCTCAGGGGAGTAGTAATCTGTTTATATGTCTGGTCAGGTCTCCCTAAGCTTGATGGTTGGTTATTATTGCCTCTCTTTGGAAGAAGCTTCTAGAGGATAGAGTAGGAGGGTCAACCACTGAAGTTATGAATATTTATCTATTCTCAGCCATTTCCTGGATAGGGCTCCCATAAGGTGGCCTGTTTAGAGTGTTCTTGTCCTGGGTCTGTGTATCTGGCATTGAGTGTTGGCCAGTTGGCCTGAGGAAATCTGTAATAAATTATTCATGCTGGAGGGCATCGCCTATGGAGGCTGATCTAGGGAGGGATTCTGGTATCACGGAGGAATTCTGCATTGAATAGATGCCAGCTATCCTTGAACACTGTGAGTAGACTGTGCCCCCCCCCCCCCTCTCTGTGTGCATGTTTTTGGGGAAGTAAGGGCCAGAGGTTGCTGTAAGGACTGATTAGCTTGCAGTCCCCCCCCCCCCCCCCCAGCAAAAACTGTTATTTCTTCTAATGATGGAGCCTATGTTTGTCGGTGTGCATAGAACTGGTATCCTCTGTACTAATATGGGAGAACAAGGCTACTGTGCAAGAAATAAATATATTCATATGGTTATTGGAGTTGACGGCTACTACTTTTGCTTTATGCTGGATTTTGGTGTATTGAGGACACTATAAAGAGCCAGATCACCTGTCTTGGATTCCATGTGCAATTCACGGATCTGTTCCCCATTGTGAGCGTCGCACTTGTTCCCCATTTCAATATGGGAGAACCTGTCTATTCCCGTGGCCCCTTTAGGTAAGAGCAAAGGAAACCGCTTTCACAACAGAAGTCAGGGAAAACAATTAGGTAAGTCCTGGTGCTTAGGAGATAGCAGAGCAAGGGTGCTGCCTGAACTCTTGATCAGATGTTGTGATAAGCTGATCAGTGAGGCCTGGAGCGAGTGGAGAGCAAAGGAGCTAGCAGAGGGCCGGCATGACAGGAGTGATAAGGGTGACAGCAAGGGGTTAAAAAAATAGTGCAGAAGTTAGGGGAGTAGTGGATTGGAGGAGGAGTTAAGTTTATTTAAGGGGTTAGGGGGTGACCTGGGCAGCATTGCATGGGGAACGTTAGCAGGAGCAGTTTCCCACCCACCCTTCAGGTTTTTGTGTGTTCCCTTTTGATTTATTTCAGTTGCAGTGTGAGCTGGACATGTCATGGCAGCAGAGAACTGGCGGTGGTGGTCTTTGATGGTGGCAAGATAACCTACGAGATGAAAGTGTGGGGGACTCATCGGTGGTATGGGCCCTCTTGTGTATTCCAGTTAACATCGGTTAGCTGGAAGATAGTAATGATGGCACTGCGGGTAATGGGTTGTCTCCGAGCTGGAGTGACACGGCTGGAGGCCTAGTATAGAAAAAGGCCCGCAGTGTAGAAGTGGAACAGAGCTATGTTGGGAAGTGCCATCAAAGACCACCGGGTGGAGCAACTGATATTTGTGGGTTTTGGTATGTGTTAAAGAATGTTATATATTTAATATTTGTGAATAAAAAGGCTGCTATGGCCAGTTATACTTTTCAAGTGTGGTCTCGTTAACGTAGGTAACGTTAAGTGGGTTAGGGCTGGCGTATGACAATGGTGGCAGTCATAGGAAGGTGCCATGTAAGGTTACGCACACCGTACTATTGTTTATGCTTATATTTTGCAAATAACGTTTACATTTGCATGGCATTTGTCTGTGCAGCTTTACAGCTGCATTTGTTTGCATGCGCTAGAAAACTAAAAAAGATGCACATCACATTATTATTGTGGTTTAGTCACTTTCTAAAGACGGCCATTATCATACAGACCCATCAGTGTGACAGCTGCATTTGGTGGCAGAAATCTCTCTAGGCTCAAGCTCAGGTGCTTATATTTTGAGGATTTCCCATGGCAGAAACAGCTGTGATAAATGCCATTTCAATGACATATGTGCGACACATGATTAGGAAATTCCCCAAAAACCTGTGCAATTGGCGGTAACGGTGAATAACATTGACATAAATAGGTCTATAGTTCAGAAGCAGCAGTGACAGTAAGCTGTCCATGGTGCTAAAACAGGCTAATGCCTAGTACACACGATCGTTTTTCCCATCTGGAACACTGCCGTGTTTTCCTTTGGCCGGAAAAACAAAGGACCGCTGGGAAAACCAAGGGGAACACCCAGAATCGCCTCGGTCCCTTTTCCCCTGTACACACGGCCGGTTTTCCCGACAGGAAAACTGCGGTTTAAAAAATGTTCTCTTTTTTTCTCGCCGTGAATCGTGGCGTTTTTTTCCCACAATTTTCCTATGGTAAACACTGCGAGGGAGCATACACACGGCCGGTTTTCCTGACCAAAGTTCTCCTGGCAGTTTTCCTGTCGGGAAAACCGGCCGTGTGTACAGGGGAAAAGGGACCGAGGCGATTCTGGGTGTTCCCCTTGGTTTTCCCAGCGGTCCTTTGACCGTCGTGAAAACCGATCGTGTGTACTAGGCATAACTTCTATAGAAGAAGCCATTATCTAAACTGGTATATTGAAACAAAAGTATTTGCATCAGTTTATATCCAAAACTAAAAAAAGAAAAATATATAATTGTTTTTGAATTTATGCATATGTAAAGTTCCTCTTCGGGTTAAAAGTTATTTCAATCGTTTTTGTATGAGGTTGATGGGAAGTTGACTGCAATCTGCTTCAGCTGCATTATTGGATGGTATGAAGCTGTGCTCACCAAGATGCTGTTCCTACCTTTGAAATACTTTGTGTAGTCATACTTTTAAGGTATCCCAAATTCCTGCAAATGTCCATGGGTAGCTATTGATGTTGAACTGCTTAAAGTGGTTGTAAACCCGCTGGGGGAAGTTACACCTACAGGTAAGATTAGATTAAGGCTTACCTGTAGGTGTTCGCAATATCTCCGAGACCTACACGGTTTAGGAGATATTTGGCAAAAAGAATACACCGATGTCTACGGTGCATGCGCACTGAAAATGCCAGGTTTTATGAATCGATCATGCCGGCTTTGATGGCTCCAACGCGCAAGCGTGGAGTGATGTCATCACCGCTCTGGCCAATCGCAGGGCTGGAGCGGCGATACCCAGAAGTAACCTTCCGGAGGTATGTCTGCGGCCGGAGGGGGAAACGAGGACGACTTTGGGGGTTTCAATCTAAGGTAAGTAATTTATAATGAGCTAGTATGTTAGTCATACTAGCTCATTATGCCTTTGTCTTGCAGGTTTTTATTTAAAAAACGTGAGCTTATATTGAACTTTTAACACTTTTGCAACTATGTGGATAGGTGCTGTGGCAATTGAGAAAAATCCTTCAGCCATCAAAGAGGAAAGCCAACCTAAACCCTCCTGCATGGTACTTGTCATGTAGAACTGAAATCATGGGTGCAGTCTCCATCGCCAAGTGGATTTATCTTTGTGCCAATGTTAGCTGTTGTTAAGTACAGTAAAACCTTGGATTGCGAGCATAATTTGTTCCGGAAACATGCTTGTAATTTTCCCATGAGATATAATGGAAACTCAGATGATTCGTTCCACAACCATTTACTCATAGGTTCTTCAGTTTATAGTCCATATAAAAAGATTATAGCAATGTGAAACCATAAAATGTCCATCCACAAATATAAACTTCCACAAGGGGATTATAAGCAAAATCCAGCAGGAGCTACAGAGTATTAAAGAGAAGAGAGGAGCCTCTAAGTGTAGTAATATGTTGCCAAATGTTGTACCTTCATTAAATGTAACCATATTGCTACACTTAGAGGCTCCTCTCTTCTCTTTTATACTCGGTTGTGACATGATGCTACTCTTATATCAAGACATTGCTTGTATATCAAGGCAAACATTATTTTAAAATGTTGCTGGTCTTGCAAAACGCTCTCAAACCAAGTTACTCTCAAACCAAGGTTTTACTGTAGTCACTTGCTGGTTATCTTTCTTTTCCCCTTCCAACTGCCAACCTGTTACTTTGAGAGACTCTATGAAACACCTTGGCTGTACCATCCAAGAGACTCTGTAAGGTGGTACATTTAGGTGTCATTAAGAATAAATGACAACAGCCCAATATTATTCATATACAGTATATTACATTCAAAAATGGGATTTAAAGCACTTTAAAATACTCCTTATCAAAAGCACAGAGTGAATGAACTCTATACCAGAGCCCGCCTTCAATTTCCTACTAGTAGCACTTGCCAGTATAATATGTTTACTTACTTATCCTATTTCAAATGACATTTTCAAACAAATAATGAAATCAAAGATAACAATATAAGGAAAAGAATATAAAATATCAATATAAATCAATATTCTCCTACATTACAAAGAGAGATGCCACAGGATGCTATTTACTAACAACACACACATGCACTAATCACTAATCTATAAAAGTCAATCAGCAATTGGGGCATCCCAGTTTACACAAGAAACCGCTAATTACTTTCTACTGATTTATTTACCAATTTTTGAGCACCAATTAGTAAAACCCTCTCTGAGCAGCCATTGTATTGTATACAGTGCTTCTGGAACGTATTCACAGCGCTTCACCTTTTCCACATTTTTCATGTTACAGCCTTATTCCAAGAGTAAATGCATAATTTTCCTCAAAATTCTACAAACTATACCTCATAATGACAATGTCAAAGAAGTTTCTTTGAAATATTTGCAAATTTATAAAAAAAATAAAAATAAATCACGTATCATGTACAGAAGTATTTACAGCCTTGGCCATGACGCTCAAAATGGAGCTCAGGTGCATCCTGTTTCCCAATGATCATCCTAAAGATGTTCCTACAACTTAAATGGAGTCCACCTGTGGTAAATGAAGTTGACTGGAGATGATTTGGAAAGGCACACACCTGTCTATATAAGGTCCCACAGTTAACAGTGCATGTCAGAGCACAAACCAAGCCATGAAGTCCTAGGAATTGTCCTGAGAGAAACTGCCCAAAATTAGGTGTGCCAAGCTTGTAGCATCATACTCAAAAAGACATTCATAGGATTCAAGCATAGCTATATTTGTCTTTAAGATCAGATCACAATGACAAGGTAACACCTTCTCTTGTGTAATGCTGTGTGATGTCATTTGATTGTCAACTGCTATATAGCTGTTCGTCTCACTTTTGATTTTTGCAGGGGTCAAGTCCTGGGAAAAAAAGTGTAGGAACTCCCACCCAAGATCCGATATGAAGGCGGGGGAAGAAACATAGTGGGCAGCTGTGCTGGCTAGTGCTGCTCACTAATACAGCATCATGAGGAAAGGGAGGGGGAAAGAGCCCGTGGCTGCAGTGGCCTTACTAGGGTTGGTGTCACCCCCCTCCACCATCTATAGTCGCCCCTCAGTACAGACCCCCCTCCACTAAGTATAGACCCTCCTCCATCAGTGAAGACTCCCCACTAAGTATAAACCCCTCCCTCAGTACAGACCTTCCTCAGTACAGACCTCCCACAAACTTCCCCTCTCCATTAGTACAGACACCCCCAGGACAAACACCCCCATCCATTAGTACAGAACCCCCACAAACCACCCCCCTCCATTAGTACAGACCACCCCCCTCCATTAGACTAATGGAGGGGGTGGTTTGTGTGGGGTGGTCTGTACTAATGGAGCGTGTGGTTTGTGGGGGGTATGTACTAAGTGGGGGGTGGTCTGTACTAATGGAGGGGGGGAATTTTTGGGGGGTGGTCTGTACTAATGGAGGGGGGGTGGATTGTGGGGGAGTCTGTACTAATGTCATTAGTACAGACCCCCCACAAACCACCACCCTCCATTAGTACAGACCACCCCCCTCCATTAGACTAATGGAGGGGGGTGGTTTGTGTGGGGTGGTCTGTACTAATGGAGGGGGGTGGTTTGTGGGGGGTCTGTACTAATGGCATTAGTACAGACCCCCCCACAAACCACCCCCCCTCCATTAGTACAGATCACCCCCCAAAGATCCCCCCCTTCATTAGTACAGACCACCCCCCACTTAGTACATACCCCCCACAAACCACACACCCCCACTTAGTACATACCACCCCCCTCCATTAGTAAAGACCCCCCCCTCGGCTCAGGACAAACTCCACCCGGGCAGCAGCTGGAGAGGACAGTGTGCAGTCGCGCCGCCTGGGTGGAGAAGATCGTGACAGTCTCAGAGAGGAGGAGGAGAAAGAAAAAGGACCAGACCCACCCTGCCTCGCCCCCCAACGACGTCACTGCATGACAGGAGGATGGAGGGGGGATGGACTTGGGCAAGAAACAGCGGCGACAGAGACCGTCCTGGAAACTGACATGGAGAGGAGGAGGGAGGGGAGCACTCTGGTGCTTGAGCGCCCCCACCACTGCGACGCCTGGGTGAACTGCACCCCGTGTAGGATCGGCCCTGGGCTCGGGCGGCTCGGCTGCTCGAGTCCTGCAAAGTGAACAGCGTTCCTGCTGTGAAAAAAGTGCAGGGACGCCGTTCCTACGCGTTCCCGCAGGACTCGAGCCCTAGATTTTTGTCTTTGTTAACCATAAAAACTTGAAAAGTTACTGGAAAAAGTAGTAAATATGTATTATTATTATTTTGCCTTCCAGAAGGGAGCTGGAAATTTCTCAAACTATAGGGCCTCTTGCACACAGGCATAATCATTTATTGATGTTTACACTAAAGATATTGTTGACAGAAAGATTCTGAGTAAACTGTTCCCAAAAGACCTTGTGTAAATGCCTGCATGCGATTGCATGCACAAAATACTTCTTCTAGTTGCCAGTGTTACAATATACACACATATGTGCATAAATTACTGCACTCAACCATATCATTTTCTATTATTATATTATGGCTCTGTACTGAAGCATTCTTGAAGTATTTAAAGGCCGCAGCCACCAACACAAGGGGCACTTCTCAAAAATTCATCCAGGGAAACTGAATGCACTTGTTCTGTGTAAAAACTGGAAAAATCTAAAGTAACTAGGCTATTTTCTCTCCAGATCAGATGCTCTTCATTCATAAGAATAGCGTAAATGGACCTTGTTGCATACCTCAGAACAATGTACTCTATGGGCCAGATTCACGTAGAATCGCGGCGGTGTAACGTATCGTAGGTACGTTACACCGCCGCAAGTTTTCATCGCAAGTGCCTGATTCACCAAGCACTTGCGTGAAAACTTACGCCGGCGGCCTCCGGCGTAAGCCTGCGTAATTCAAAGGGGCGTGTGCCATTTACATTAGGCGCGCTCCCGCACCGAACCTACTGCGCATGCTCTGTTTGGAAATTCCCGCCGTGCTTCGCGCGAAGTGACGTCATTTTTTCAAGCGGCGACGTGCATAGCGTACTTTCGCAAATAAAAACGATCAGGCTTTGAGGGTCGTAGCTTGCATCCTGGGGTCACAGAGATCCCAAATTGGGGGGGGTAGCCAAAGTACTACCCCACCACTGGTCAAAATGTGGGGCTCCTGCAACCTGGTTCCAGAAATATGGGGCTCCTTGTGCAGCCTGTCAGAAGCTACATACAGCATGGTCAGTTTAAATACAAACTGGCACACTCTGTTTACAGCAGACTGAGAGGATGAGCTTAGTGTACCTCTTACTTCTTGCCAGAGGCACTGAGCTCAATGGACAGCTTGGAGCCTTGGACCAATGGTAAAGTAAAAATGCTGCAGTGGAGGCTCTCCTCTCACCGCAGTGTCATAGAAGGGGGCATGTGTCTAAAATACAAATGCTTCCTTCCTGCCCTGCCCTCTTAACTAGAAGGAAATATGATTTACCCATAACCCCATGTTTTTCTCACACAGTTAAAGGGGTTGTATGGGTTCGTTTTTTTTTTTTAAATAACACACATGTTATACTTACCTCCACTGTGCAGCTCGTTTTGCACAGAGTAGCCCCGTTCCACGTCTTCTGGGGGTCCCTCGGCGGCTGTCTCGGCTCCTCTCCGCTTCTGGTAGCCACCCTGGGAAGCGCTCTCCCAAGAGGGTTACCTTGCGGGCACACTCCTGAGTCCTGTATCTGGGGTCCGCCGACTACAGGACTCAACCCTGCCCCCTGGCCCTCGCATCATTGGAGTTGATTGACAGCAGCGCGAGCTAATGGCTGCGCTGATATCAATCTATCCAATGAAGAGCGGGCTGAGAAAAGCCAAGAAAAGCCAAGAAGCAAGCGCGTTCCCGACGCGGGACTTTCGAGGGCTCAGGTAAGTAAACCGGGGCTCGGGGGCGGTAAGTAGCAGATGTTTTTTCACCTTAATGCATAGGATGCATTAAGGAAAAAAACCATGAAGGTTTACAACCCCTTTAAGAGGGAAACATAATTATTTAATATTTATTTACTGTGAAATTACTGGTTGGAAGTTATAACTTTAAACTTCAGTAATTTGTCCGTTAAGCCACCTACTTGAGTACAGATTTTGAAAATATAGTAAATTACCTTAAAAACAATATACAATTATTATCTGTATATAACTTATGGTAATTAACCACTTGCCACCCAGGCCAATTTTGAAATTTTTCTCCTACTCAGAAACCCCAAACATTAGACGTATACTGTATTTTTCGGACCATAAGAATCACTTTTTCCCCCCAAAAATATGGGGGAAATGTCTCTGTCTTATAGTCCGAATGTACATTAGGCACCGCCCCCCACCACTGCTGTCAACTCCCCCCACCACTGCCGCCAAAAAAGCTGCCCCCCCCCCGCACGGAACCCCCCGACCTGTACTCCCGGTTCCCGCAGCCTCCTCCCGCACAGATAAAATATCCCAATCAGTGCACACTCGCGGCCGGGGTCTGGGAGCCAGGACCTGTCTTGAGAGAAGGGGAAAGCATGCCCACTGCCCCACTACGCAGCGGGACATGCGCCCAGACTGAGGTAGGACACTATTGTAAGGGGAGAGTGGGGAGGAGTGTATGGCAGCAAAGGAGTGAGTGGATGGAAGGCTGTGCAGTCTCCTAATGCTGTGTTTGGAGGACAGGTGATAACCTGCTCTTCTGGGACTTGTAGTGCCTCTTTGGGGGGGATAAAATATGGCAACTTGCTCTGCTGGGACTTGTAGTGCCTCTGTGGAGGGGATAAAATATGGCAACCTGCTCTGCTGAGACTTGTACCGCCTCTGTGGGGGGGGGGGGGGGGCTGAAATATGGCAACCTGCTCTGCTGGGACTTGTAGTCCCTCTGTGGGGGGGAGATAAAATATGGCAACCTGCTCTGCTGGGACTTTTAGTGCCTCTGTGGGGGACTGAAATATGCCAAACTGCTCTGCTGGGACTTGTAGTGCCTCTGTGGGGGACTGAAATATGCCAAACTGCTCTGCTGGGACTTGTAGTGCCTCTGTGGGGGACTGAAATATGCCAACCTGCTCTGATGGGACTTGTAGTGCCACAGGTCAGGCCACAATAATGGCACAGGTCGGGCTTCATTTCATGGGCACTGGTAAATATTTAAGTGCACCATTTGGTTCAGAATATTTATTTTTCTTGTTTTCCTCCTCTAAAACCTAGGTGCGTCTTATGGTCAGGTGCGTCTTATAGAGTGAAAAATACGGTATATATTGTTTTAGCAGACACCCTAGGGAATAAAATAGTGGTCATTGACACTTTATTTTTTTTTTAACATTCCAAGTTTATTGAAGTCAAACTTGTAGCATACATGAAACATTGACACTTTTTATGTCAAACAGTATTTGTGCAGCAATTTTTCAAACAAGTTTTTTTGGAAAGAAACCGAGGAGGTCTAGTGCTAGAATTATTGCTTTTGCGCTAACGTTCCCGACGTGTGCAACCTGTGTTTATCTGGCTCTGATACTAGCCAGTGCCTACCCAGCCACTGACCTCACCGCACATCCCTGTTCTGTGTTGTATGTTACCTAGCGCTGATCAAAGTGCTTCTTGTCTCAGATTCTGGTTGCCAAGTTTTACCCAAATGGTGTAACAAAGTTTTCTTTTTAAGAAAGGCTCAAAAATGTTAGCTGTGTAAAGAAAACAATTAGTAATAGTATTGTTTCTTTTGTAACATATGAGTGGTCTGTGTAACATGTACTGTAAATAGTAACAGTGGACTGTAGGTAGGGTTGGCTATCCCGCAACTTAATACGATTTAAAACTTTTATGATTAAAGATTGTTCAGACTGGTCTTACTTTTTCTATATAGACTTACAGCCAGATTCAGGTACATGTGTGTATCTTTGCGGTGGCGTAGCGTATCGTATTTACACTACGCCACCGTAAATCAGAGAGGCAAGTGCTGTATTCACAAAGCACTTGCCTCCTAAGTTACGGCGGCGTAGCGTAAATGAGGCCGGCGTAAGCGCGCCTAATTCAAATGAGGATGAGGGGGCGTGTTTTATGTAAATCGGTGGTGACCCGACGTGATTGACGTTTTTTACGAACGGCGCATGCGCCGTCCGTGTACATATCCCAGTGTGCATTGCTCCAAAGTACGCCGCAAGGACGTATTGGTTTCGACGTGAACGTAAATTACGTCCAGCCCCATTCACGGACGACTTACGCAAACAACGTAAAAATTTCAAATTTCAACGCGGGAACGACGGCCATACTTAACATTGACTAGGCCAGCTATTTGTTCGATTAACTTTACGCCGGAAAAAGCCATACGTAAACGACGTAAAAAAAAAACGTTCGTGAATCGGCGTATTTAGTCATTTACATATTCTACGCCGAACTCAACGGAAGCGCCACCTAGCGGCCAGCGGAAAAATTGCACCCTAAGATACGACGGCGTAGGAGACTTACACCGCTCGTATCTTAGCCTAATTTAAGCGTATCTGGTTTCCAGAATACGCTTAAATTTAGGACGGCGTAGATTCAGAGTTACGTCGGTGTATCTACTGATACGCCGGCGTAAAGCTACCTGAATCTGGCTATTAGAATGAAAAAGGGGCACAGTATGAGCCCACTTGCTTGGGATTGTGGCCACCATAGGTAAAAGGGTAGATGGGGTTAATTAGGAGCTTACAGTTGTTAGATAGGCTTGTGTGAATTATGTGTACTGCCACTTTAAATCCAGTTCCAGCAGCCAACCAATAGAATCAGGGGAAGCTGCTGCAAGCTGGGAAGCCTTGAAGAGGAGCCAGCTGAGCTGGGATAATCCCTTTTCCTGCTGGAGCAGTGGTGGAAGAACTCCCTCCCTCCCCAGTCGCGCGCACTATTATGTGGTTGGGTCACCCTGGATGTCTAGGGGGGAGATTTTATTTTGATGTGATGATATGGTATGCTGCTTGAGTTCTGATTACTAAGCAGTGATACAAAACTGGTTTTGCATTCAAGTTATGCTGTTTGATGGTATTAATAAAAGAGTTTTATGTTTAATTTATTTTCATATTTAAACCAATAAAAGTGCCGCGGCATTTAACCACTTAAGGACCGCCTCCTGCACATATACATCGGCAGAATGGCACGGCTGGGCACAGGCACGTACATGTATGTCACCTTTAAGAGCCCAGCCATGGGTCCGAAGCTCCGCGGACCCGATCGCCGCTGGTGTCCCGCGATCGGTCACAGGAGCTGAAGAACTGCCACCGTTCTTCACAGTGGCAGTGTCATTGATCGTTTGTTCCCTGATTATAGGGAAAGACGATCAATGACGTCACACTTCCAGCCCCGCCCCCCTACAGTTAGAAATACATATGAGGTCACACTTAACCCCTACAGCGCTCCCTAGTGGTTAACTCCTAAACTGCAATTGACATTTTCACAGTAAGGCCTCGTACACACGACCGAGTTTCTCGGCAAAAACCAGGAAGAAACTTGCTGGGAGATATTTTTTTTGCCGAGGAAACCGGTCGTGTGTACATTTTCGTCGAGGAAACTGTCGAGAAACTCGACGAGCCAAAAAGAGAGCATGTTCTCTATTTCCTTGACGGGAATGGAGAACATTGTCTTGTCGAGTTTCTCTACGGCTTCACAAGGAACTCGACGAGCAAAACGATGTGTTTCGCCCGTCGAGTTTCTCGGTCGTGTGTACGAGGCCTAATCAATGCATTTTTATAGCACTTTTTGCTGTGAAAATGGCAATGGTGCCAAAAATGTGTCAAAATTGTCCGATGTGTCCGCCATAATGTCGTGGTCACGAAAAAAATTGCTGATCACCGCCATTAGTAGTAAAAAAATGTTTTAAATAAAAATGCCATAAAACTATACCCTATTTTGTAAACGCTATAAATTTTGCGCAAACCAATTGTTAAACGCTTATTGCGATTTTTTTTTTTTTTACCAAAAATAGGTAGAACAATACGTATCGGCCTAAACTGAGGAAAAAAAATATTTTTTTTTATACCTTTTTTGGGGATATTTATTATAGCAAAAAGTTAAAAATATTGATTTTTTTTCAAAATTTACGCTCTATTTTTGTTTATAGCGCAAAAAATAAAAACCGCAGAGGTGATCAAATACCACCAAAAGAAAGCTCTATTTGTGGGGAAAAAAGGACGCCAATTTTGTTTGGGAGCCACGTCGCCCAACCGCCCAATTTTCAGTTAAAGCAACGCAGTGCTGAATCGCAAAAAGGGGCAACCTGCATATTGGTCCGGGTCTTAAGTGGTTAAACGCCAAACTTGTTGGGTATTTATTTTGTTATTTAGTTGTACCTGGAGTAAGTAGAGTTAATTATGTGGCCTACAATCTCATGAACTGCAGCTGATAAACTGCCTATTTACTAGGGTTGTCCAGATACCGATACCAGTATCGGTATCGGGACCGATACCGAGTATTTGCGCTAGTACTCGTACTCGCGCAAATACTCCCGATACCAAAATAGAATACTTTTTTTTTATTTATTTTTTGTGACATCGAACACAAATTGGATGGCACCATTGGATGGCACTGATAGGTGGCACTGGCATTGATTGGGTGGCACTGATGAGATGCACTAATAAGCTGCCTCCCTGCACTGATGCACTAATGGGCACTGATCTGCACTGATAGGTGGCACTGGCTAGCTGCACTTTTGGGCACTGGCACCGATGAGCTGCACTGACAGTGATCACTCCTTCAATGATATGTAGTTTTCCAGTACCGTATGCTAAAAAACAGCCCCACACCATGATGTACCAGTTCTTCATAATTCTAAAGAAAATATCTTTGGTCTGTATTGTGGTTTGAAAACGGTCACATGACATTAAAAAAAAGTATCGGTATTCGGTATCGGCGACTACTTGAAAAAAAGTATCGGTACTTGTACTCGGTCCTAAAAAAGTGGTATCGGGACAACCCTACTATTTACCATGCCCGTATAGCAAGTAATTCCTATACTTCTCTGGTGGGCCCCAGATTCCCAGTGCGACCCTTGAGTTACATCATTAAAAGCCAACCAATGGCTGAAGACAGAAGACTCCGTACCATAAAGAAGACTGGGAGCAGGTTGCAGCGAGAGCAATGGAGCAAATCGGGAGAGTGGGGACCTTGCATCGTTGGAGGATGGTGCACTAGCAGGCATGTCTTGGCTGTTTTCCATAATGTGCGAGTGTGTATACTTGCACATTATGGCAAGCACTCTGGACACACCATGCAGATACAGTTTTGCTTTCCTACATTTATTTTTTCATGCATAGCTGCACAGTAATATAATATATATGGTCGCTGGTTATGTAAATAGGATGCTTTTGGAATGTGTAGGAGCCTTGTCTTGTCTGATGTGGAAATGCCCCTGTGTTGTGGTTCGCTTACTGAACCTGTATCCTATTGTTATGGTTTGATTTGCATATTTCTCGGGGGGGGGGGGGGGAGTACATGACCAGGGCATGGCCAGCCATGGGACCAACTATTGGATGACAGTCTATCTGTAGTCGGTGCCAAATTGTAGATCTTGATTTATTATCAGAACTTACATGAAAGTGCAATTTCAGTCCTGAAGAAGCAGGACCACCATGAAACACGTAGTCTGAGACAGATATATTAGGCTGTGTGTGGCTTCCCAATGCATATTTGTTGGAGTCAGATCTTTTTTTATTCTATGTGTTTTGTGGCATTTTAAAATGTTGTATACATGTAGCACTACTCCCGAAGGAGCTGCTGGTTTGTTTTGGGCGGCATGTTACCTCTATTTCTCCGCCGTCTAGGGTACTGGATGAGAGCTGAAACAAAGTCAATGTCCACACGTTGCCTTCCTTTTTCTTTGCTATATTTACCGAACGTGGTAAAAGAACGAACAAACGATTGAAGAGGTGAAATAGGGTATAGGTAGTGGGTTCAGGTGAAAACTTGATCGGAAGCACTTCTGCTTCCAGACATAAACTCTCGCCCCACTCCAGCCAGAGAGGGTAGTGTGCCCCTGGATAGGCCTCTCTCACTAGTCCTAGCAGCCAGGGCATCAGAGGGAACCTTGGTACAGTCTCTGCCACTGACCTTCCCGAAGGTGGAGATACGTTCGGTCCAGAATCCTCTCTCTTTAGGATTAAGCACCCGGATCTCTTCTCAAAGTAGTTACTTGTGGAATCAGGAAACTGACGGGCGATCACTGCTCAGCCTTTCAGTAGTAATGTGTCCTTCAATGAAGTTCAGGCCACCCCTGAGTTTACCAGCCTCGTGCTCGGTGCTCTCCAGACAGGTACTTCATTCGGTGGCTTCCTCCCTCTAGAATGGATAGCGTAGAAGCACTTTGTCAATGCAAACCCAGTCTGGATACTGGGCCTGCTCAGCAAGACACGACCCCAGACCAACACGGTCCCGGAGCCAGGAAACTCTGAACACGCACCCCCGGCCAGGAGCGCCACTCACAGGGGTGGTGGGACGACTGCCCAGGGCAGACGACGACCCAGAACCTGTGACGTCTGTCCCCTCCCCAGCATGCACAGCGAGGCGATCAACCCCTACTGATTGGCCTCTGAGAAAGAATACCCAACACACCTAGATCTGCTGCCACCCTGGGCCTGGGGTTGAACTGACATCCCAGACAACAATAGTGGTCACCCGCAGTACAGCCACGGCTGGAACAGAGGTCCAAATTTGAAAAGCAAATAGGTCAGAGGTAACTAACCCTCTGACTAACCTCTAAATTTAGAGCAGGGTCAGCAAAGAAAACAGCTGCCCGCTACATACAATAAAAAAATCTTTTTTTCAGCTGAGAATAGCTGATAATAGCTGTAGTTATGATCAATAAATAATTCCTGGGGAGCATATGTAATGTCCCTCATGTATAATGTTTCTTTATCATTTTGCTTTATCATAATCCTCAAATGCCCTTTTGTTGTCTTAGCAATTCCTAGAATATATGTTCTAGGTCCCTGAGCAATATATATTTTTTTCTTTGCCTTTTTTCTCATTAGCATACACTCGGTTTCATTTTCTTTTTTTCCCCAACCTCCTCTCTGTATATCAATGTGTAACGATGAGATCAGAGAACAATAATGGAAGCTGTAGATTTTTATTTAGACCTTGACAGTGAGTGGCATTGTGTGTTTTCCTATGAGTTTTCTTTATTTCTATATTATGTTCCAGAGCAAAAAATGTAATAATAGTTTAGTTGGATATCAAATATTGCATTTAACCATTTTGTAGATACCCTTTTAACCACTTGCTTACTGGGCACATATACCCCCCTCCTGCCCAGGTGAAATTTCAGCTTCCGGCACTGCGTTGTTTTAACTAACAATTGCGCGGTCGTGTGACGTGGCTCCAAAACAAAATTGACGTCCTTTTTTCCCCACAAGTAGAGCTTTCTTTTGGTGGTATTTGATCGCCTGTGTGTTTTTTTATTTTTTGCGCTATAAACCAAAAAGTGCGACAATTTTGAAAAAAAATACAATATTTTTTACTTGTTGCTATAATAAATAGCCCAATTTAAAAAAAAACAACATTATTTTTTTCTCAGTTTAGGCCGATACGTATTCTTCTACATATTTTTGGTAAAAAAAAAAAAAAAAATCGCAATAAGCGCAAACGTTATAGCGCCTACAAAATAAGGGACAGAATTATTTTTTTTTATTATTTTTTTTTTTACTATAAATGGCGGCGATCTGCGATTTTTTTATTGGGACTGCGACGTTATGGCGGACACATCGGACACTTTTGACACATTTTTGGCGCCATTCACATTTATACTGCGATCAGTGCTATAAATATTCACTAATTACTGTATAAATGTGACTGGCAGGGAAGGGGTTAACACTAGGGGGTGAGGAAGGGGTTAAATATGTTCCCTATATAGTGTTCTAACTGTAGGTGGGGGGGTGACCGATCTGTGTCTCTATGTACAAGAGACACAGATCGGTCTCCTCTCCAGAGACAGCACCGCTGTCTCTGTGTGAGCCGGCAATGACAGATGATCTCATATGTTTACATATGAGATCATCTCTCATTGGCCGCACAGATCGCATCGCAAACGGCCACTCTGATTGGCCATTCGCGGCGATCTGTAATTGGCTGTGTCCAAGGGACACGGCCAATTCAGAAGTTCCCCGCTGCGCGCTCTGGAGCGCGCGCGGGGAACGCCCAAAGGGGCGGACGTCAATTGAGATTTTGAGATCCGCGCTGTAACCGTCATTTGACTATAGCGCGGGACTCAGGAGGTTAAAGTTAGCAGCTAAAGATTGGAAGTCTGGTAGTCTTGGCTCACAGATAGTTGGTTTACTGCTGTGCTGTGATACCAATCTAATAGCAGGATCCCAGGTCTTCGGTTCCATACACACACATGCTGCCAAATACATCCGTAAAATGACTGAGAGAAGGGACACCCATTTCCTCCTCTTGTAGACATAATATACTATAGATCTTTAGTCTGTGGGGACAGTTAACCACTTAATTATTAGGTGCTTGTAAAATGAACCTGGGGCAGTGGCTTTTTGTCCCTTAGCAATTCTCTTGGCTTCTATGCTGGAACCAACAACTGTCAGGTCCAGTACTAAACCCAAGAGCTCAAATGACCAGGCTTCAGATCTTGCTACAGACTGCTCAATAGGGGTAATGCCAATGTTTCTCTTTGGAACTAGAATGCAGAATTGCAATAGCCTCTGGAGGGGTGAAGAGTTTGTAGATAGGGTTGCCAACTGTCTAGGATTCACCCGGACAGTTTGGGTTTGGAATAATGTGTCCGGGTTTCAGACTGTCTGAGACCTGGACACATTATTTAGACTGGACTATGGCTCCCCAGCATGGTTACACTTTTCCAGCACTAACGAACCCACCCCCCAACCACACACACATGGGAGAGGAGAGGGCTCGATCTGCACCCTCTTCCCACCCCTTCCCCTCTGTGTCTGCCCAAACTACAATCCCCAGGGCTGTGCCTGAGAAAAGGAAATCTTAGGTACAGCAGCCTCAGATACATCTAGATGAGAAGTGCTGACTGCCAAGGGGTGAGTGAGCTCACCATCCATCCCTATCTGACTGAAGTCTCCCCCCTCTCTCTCCTGCCTCTGAGTAAGTACACCAAGGCAAATCAGGGTTCTCAAAGCACCCCTTACATAAGAGTTTCCCTTTACACCAGAGGCCACAGTGTTTCCCCTTACATCAGAGTCTTTTCTGTACATCAGAGTTCTCAGTGTTCCCCCTTAAATCAGGGTTCCCAGAGCATCCCTTATGTTAGAGTCCCCAGTGTTCTCCCTTACATCAGATTCTGCAGAGTCCCCCTATACAGTGAAAAGGAACTCTGTGGATTCAGATGTAAAAGGGGAACTCTTGTTATTCACTTCTTATGATTAGAAATGTTCTTTAATAGCACAATATATGTATAGTTTATACTATAAAAAAAAAAATAGTTGTGCGGGTAAAGTGTAAAGTTTTCAGGTTTGACTTGAAGAAAAGGTGGCAAGCCTATTTGTAGGCCTCATGTCTGATATTTATTACCTATAGATCTGCTCACATTTAAATAGCAGGGAGCTGGATAAGGCTGGGACTCCAATATAGCAGGCACAACACACTCATTTATTATTCTGCTCACTGGCCTTAATTCTCTAAGTAATAAGGTACTTTATCAATTTGTCTCAATAGCGTCAGCCAGCTTATGGACTTAGATTTAATAAAGCAGTTAAAAATGCCTGTGGTCAGTGATTGAAAACCTTCTTAATCTGCGTATAACATTCTCACTCAGGGATGCTCCCTCCATTCCAATATTGTGCAGGAGCTTTGCAGATAGGCACTGTGGGTAAATGCAAGTAAATGAGCTATTACAGGGACATCTGCTCTCAGCAAGTGCAAACCAGTGAAATATTTTTTGTCTGTTTAATAAATCGCTGAATCGTGTGCAGTATGTTTAGAAGACCACCTTTGTGGCTACCACATAATTCTGTTGGTAGCTACTATGGATCTTAAAGGAAATCTGTTATTAAAATTAGGGTTGTCCCGATACCAATACTAGTATCGGTATCGGGACCGATACCAAGCATTTGCCCGAGTACTTGTACTCGGGCAAATTCTCCCGATGCTTCACCCGATACTTGTACTGTCAGCGGTGATCAGTGCATGGGGAAGTTACAAGCACCGATCAGCGTGTATCACCGTGTATCCCGCCGTGTTTCTCTCCCCTTCCGTGCTCCTCCTCCACCCCCTGGAATTGTCAGGATGGAGAGCGGGGTAGGAGCCGGTAAATCCGGCTCCTTACTGCTCCGAATGGACAGAGTCAGTGATCACTGACTCTTTCCATTCACATAAGTGAAACATCGTAACCTGTGTTTACAATGTTTCAGTTTATGAATGAAGAGAAGACGCTGTCTTCTCTCCTTTCATTTTCATCGCAGCTGATGCTGCTGAGAAAGGGACAGGGGAACATGTGTCCCTAGTCCCTTTCCCTGTCTCAAAGGGGAGATGTCAGAGGTCTGTTAAGACCCCTGATATCTCAACAAAGCCCCCCAACAGGGCTGAAAAAATAAATAAAATAAATAAAGAATAAAAAAACAAAAGAATAAAAAAAATTATTGTAGAAAAGAAAAAAAGAAAAGAAAAAAACACACTGACACGGTCCCCCCCCTTAAAAAAAAAGAAAGCATTAGAAATAAAAAACTACTGACACATGTGCCGCTGTCACATGAGATTAAAAAAAAAGTATCGGTATTCAGTATCGGCGAGTACTTGAAAAAAAGTATTGGTACTTGTTCTCAGTCTTAAAAAAGTGGTATTGGGACAACCCTAATTAAAATGATGGATTCTCCAGAAAATTTTGGCTGGTGTAATGTACATTCCAATGTACACTGTGTTTCCAGAAATCTTTGGAAAGCCTTGTGTATTGTGTATGTAGCGACCTGCTTCAAATTTAGGGGGCATCTGATCCATAGTTGGGCTCAGACTCTGTTAATTCTATTTAAGTTTGCCTCTGTTCTGGCTGTGGTTCTGCCTGATAGTAATTTCCTTTGTTGCCTGAAGATGGCGTTACCATCTCAGGCCAATGTTGGAACGCAGGCGAACTATGGTACATTGAGTGACCCTTCTCGTAAGCAGCCCAGTGGGAGTGGTGACCCGCTGTGTATGCTGGGGAGGGGTACTTAAGGGGCAGACACTGTTTTTTGGGGTCCTTCGCCTCGTGGTCCTCTTGGCGCGAGGTGGGTGTGCGTGATTACAGTCTCGGGACCACGTTGGTCTGAGGCTGCTTCAGGTGAGGCAGACTGTGACCAGTTGGAGTAGAAAATGCCCGGTGTCAATGGGAGAAAACAATGCTCCATCATTGGTTTTAGTGGAAAGAATATGGGATCTAAAAACTACAATCTATAAGTAAGCGAATTACATCCTGCCTTTGGTTGAGTAAGGTGTCCCACCAGTCAAGTGAAAACTCAAGCCCAAAAAAAAAATGAAAGAAAGATCAGGAAGATGAAAGTGACAAGTGGGCCAGAGAAGGAATGGGGGGGGGGGGTGAAGCTCTGTTGTCTGAGAACAGATAATGAGTTATAGATAAACCGAGTCTTGGTAGCAGTGTGAGCCACCCAGTTTACCCGAACAATTAGTGGCTGTTTTACACGATTGGCCTAATTGGGTAGGTAACTGTTGCTGGGCATGAAGCATGAAAGGCAAATCTCCCAAATAACTGCTTAAATTCAGCCTATACAGTGGAGCGTAATCTGTTCCAGGAGAATTCGTATTCCAAAGCACTCGCATATCAAAGCGAGTTTCCCCATTGAAGTCAATGGAAACGAAAATAATTTGTTCCGCATTGACTATAATGGCATGCAATACCTCATGTGGCCAGAGGTGGGGGTACCGGAAAGCCTCGGAAACACACGGAAAGGCTCAGGAACTGAGGCCTCGTACACACGACCGAGGAACTGGTCGGAAAAGACACATCGTTTTCCTCGACGAGTTCCTTGTTAGGTTTGTCGAGAAACTTGACAAGCTTGCTTTGCGTACACACTGTCAAGACCAAATCTCCTCGTTCTCAAACGCGGTGACGTACAACACATACAATGGCAGGGGAAGTTCGATTCCACTGGCACAACCATTGGGGCTGCTTTTGCTAATCTCATGTTACTGCGTGTTAAGTAAAAGTTTGGTAAGAGACAATTTGCACTTTTCAGTCTGTTACAGCGTGACAAATGTGCTATCTCCATTACAAACGCTACTTTTACCGAAGGTGCGCTCCCGTCTCATACTTTATTATGAACATGCGCGGGTTTCTTAGCATACACACGAACGTGTTTCTCGTCGAAAACCAGCCCGACGAGGAAATTGAGACTCCCGTCGAGGAAAAAGAGAACTTGTTCTCTTTTTTTCTCGTTGAGTTCCTCGACAGTTTCCTTGATGAAAAACATACACACGACCATTTTCCTCGGCAAAAAAGCTCTGCCATCAAGTTTCTTGATGGATTCTGTCGGGGAAAACAGTCGTGTGTACGAGGCCTTAGTACTGATAGGAGGGCAATTTCAGTGCTTGCCACAGGCGCCATTTTCACTAGACGCGCCTCTGAATGCAGTGGCTAATTTGTTGCTAGGATTGCTTTTACTTTGTAGAGCATCGCTGCCTGAAGAAAACAATACTGGGGTTATTGTTGACAGCTGCAGCCATAACCTTACTATAACCACTAAAGCCTTGTACACGCGGTCAGATTATTGGACACATTTTTGTCGATGTTTGTTGGATGCTAGTCTCAAATCAAAAGTGAAGAGGGTACCCATCATCAGAAAATGTTCTGACGACAGACTTTAACATCAGAAGTGATGTAATGTGTTGAATTGTTTTGTATGTGTTCTTTAATTTCTGAGCATGCCTAGTCTTGCACTTCCGTTTTTTTTTTTTTTTGGGCAGAAAACGAATGAAAAGAAAATTGGACGTTGTGGTCACATCAGACAAACATTTTGGAGCCTGCACATCCAGGTTTTGTTTGACAAAAATGTGTAATCGGCCGTCCCTAGCAGCATACGAATGATCAGAAAATCGGCAGATCGTTCATCGGACAAATTTTTACTTCAGATTTTCTGAAGGTCAACCATGTACATGGCAAGTGGTTAATATTCAAAGTAAACTCATCTATCCATCTATCCATGTCTCTCTGCTTTATTATACTGATAAATCTCTTTAAAGGGTAACTAAAGGAAATTATTTTATTTTTTTTAAATAACAAACATGTTATACTTACCTCCACTGTGCAGTTCGTTTTGCACAGAGTCGCCCCGATCCTTCTGGGGTCCCTCGGCAGCTGTCTCTGTCCTCCCCGCAATTACTCACCACAGTCATGCGAGAGCTTGCATGGTGGTCAGTAATTGCGGGCGCGCTCCCGTGATACAGCGAGCGGCCATAGCCGCTCACTGTATCACTCGGCCCCGCCCCTCGGCGCGCCGCGTCACTGGATGTGATTGACAGCAGTGCCAGCCAATGGCTGCGCTGCTCTCAATCCTTCCGCTCTAGCCAATCAGCGGCCAGGCTGAGCGGTGAAGGTGGATCCTGGGACCGCGCGTGGGACTTTCGAGGGGTCAGGTAAGTATAAGGGGTGCTCGGGGGGGGGGGGGCAGCATCAGATGTTTTTTCACCTTAATGCATAGATTGCATTAAAGCGGGAGTTCACCCAAAAATCAACTTTCTGCAGTTAGATTCAGCATACTGCTGACATCTGCAGTATGCTGGTATTTTTATTTTGGTACTTATCGTCAGGGCTGATCCGCCCTATACGCAGACTACGCAGGCTGCGTAGGGCCCCCGAGTAATAATCGGGGCTCTGCTGCCGCTAGAGGTCCGCGGCCGGCGGAGATAATGTCTCCGCCGGCCGCCATTTTCCTGAAGACCAGCACGTGAAGGGAGCCCTGCCTGCCGAAATAGAGCTGCGGGAGAGAAAGTAAGTGCGGCCCCCTGTAACCTGAATAGGAGGAGGCATCGGTTAAAAACCCGCACATGCTCAGAATCAAGTCGACGCATGCTTGGAAGCATTGAACTTCGTTTTTTTCAGCGCGTCGTTGTGTTTTACGTCACCGCGTTCTGACACGATCGGTTATTTAACCTATGGTGTGTATGCGTGACGGACCATCAGTGAGCTTCATCGGTTAACCTCTGACAACGGTCCTTCAGACCATTATCCTCTGGCTATCCTATCGTGTGTACAAGGCCTTACTGGCCCGGTAAGGAAGTGGTTAAGGAATATTTGCTAAATTATTCTAATAATGGGTCTTAATCTCCTTTGATATACAAAATAAATCATTTTAGAAAAGCACACCATGACTGACAAAATAGTGGATAGAAAATGTGTACATCAAAGATAAATAGCTCTTTAGGAAAATTGAGATTTGAAAAGTGTTGTTCATGAAAGGTTGAAAGCCTGATTTTCCATTTACATGTCTTTTATCTGTCCTCGCTGAAGGATATATTTTCAGTCATTTGATCCAGGAATCAAGCTTGAACAGGTCAAACAGATCAGCTTATTCTGGATTTAGATGCGATTTCAGGAAAGACATTGTTATGGCGGCTTTCCAAGTTTCTGGAAAATGTGCTAGGAGATTTAGCTGAGATTTAAAGTGACCAAATTTATTTCAACTGTAACGGGTGACTAACCCTACCAATGTTAAACTGTATTGTAGCCACCCTGGCGGTATGATTATGTCACATTTGTGCGTCTCAAAGTGGTACATTGTTTTGCATAGAAATGTAATGTTTAATATTGAAGGCCTGTAATTCTTAGTAGTAACTCACTTAAATCTGTCCAAGAGTCTAGAAGACTTCCCGGGTATGATAAAGTTTGAAACATGAAATCATAAATTATAATATAATAAATAACTATAAATAATTATAAAAATAATAATATAATAATAATAAAATAAATTTCCCCACAACTCAATATCGCTTAATTCTGCAAGTGTTCTAATTTACTATCGCTGTTTTTTATCTAGTGTAGCACCCTCTACCTTAGGTAGGTGCTAAGTGTAAGGGTTTTTGTGTGAGTTGCCAGTGCAGGTGAATTTAAGCAGGCCTATCCTGCGATCTAGGTCTGTTTGTTTTGATCTGAGGGCAGGTGAGTGGTTTAGTGTAGCAGGTGACTGACATGTACTTCAGCTCTTGGGTGCCTCCACTGTTTCCAGGAAGAATGTTCTGAAAAGGGGGCAGGGCAGAGAGCTGGAGTGACATGGGGTACATGTGAGGAGCTATGACCAATCCCCAACTAGGATTGGCAGAGGCAGGCCTCCTACATATACCCATGGTCAGCCTGCTGGGGGAGGAGTTGTCGGCTGGGTGAACTGAAGGATGGAGTGTTAGACTGTCGTGCCTGAGGGAGCCTCCATCTGGGGGGTGTACCTCAGACGGAGGAGCTTGGGAGCCTCTCCTTACACAGTCATGGAGGGGTGACCTGGAACAGGAGCTGGAGGAGACAGTAGGTCCGCACGTCCAGAGTAAGCCCTTCAGGAAGGATCCAGGGCAGTTGTCGGTGAGTGGAAAGCACAGTGGAGAGATTTTAGAAGAGGCATGCCAGGGGGGCTGGATGTAGAACCAGAGGAAGAGACTGTGGAGTTTGTGTCAAATGGATGCAGCCATGAGGGCGGGCAGGATTTGCAAGTCAGATTTAATCTTCTCAAGTAAACGGTTGCTGCTATAAAGGGGTGCTGCAGGCCCCCGGCCTACAAAGGGTCATCAAGTAAATTAACTGGGACTTATTCAGAGTGAGGCCTAGTCATGTTCTGATGGCGTGACAGGATTACTAAGACTGTGACAAAAAATAGTATTTCATCACCTCTGCATTTTTTGTTTTTTTTGCACTATAAACATAAATAGAGTGGCAATTAAGAAAAAAAAACAATTGTTTTTACTTTCTGCTATAAAACATATCAAATACAAAAAAGTAAAAATCTAATTTCTTCATAGTTTAGGCCAATATGTATTTTGCTAAATATTTTTGGTAGGCTGCACTGATATGCAGCACTAATGTACACTGATATGCAATAATAGGCGGCACTGATGGGCACTAACAGGTGGCACATTGTCACTGATGGGTGCCACTGATAGGCAAGACTGAGGTACTGACAGCCATTACCGATGGACACTGATTATCATCTGTGAAAGGCACTGACAGGCATTACTGATAGGCAAATGTAAAAAATCCTAAGGAAAAACCAGAGGAAAACACTGCGCTAATACGTGATGAAAAATTGTGATGATAATAAGTGACAAAAGCAGCTAGTACCTATTGCTCTAAATACCCAAAGCAAAAAACATACAACCAAAAAGAAGGTACAGCGCTGATGTGAATGAAATAAGTTATGAATGGACAAAATAAAATTATGAAAAATAATAATCGGTGACTTAATAAACAAAACAATTGATAATGTGATGAAAAAAGTTCATAAAAATATCCAAAGGTGAAAAGGTGAATATACTGATCCTTCACCAATCAAGGATTGAATATAAGTGATGAAATAGCAAATATAAATCAGTGAAAAAAGAGTCCAATGGTAAGAAACAAACAAAATTCTTAATCTTCCACCAAGAGAAAACACCCGTGTGATGGTATTCCAATCTGCTTACCAGATTCACTGACCGTAATTGCGGTCAGATAAAGCCCAGAGATCTTTTAGAGTCCTCTCAAGTGGACTATATAACAGCAGGTTACACAGATCGAATCATCTACTGCTCCAAAGCTCCAGATAAAATAAGGATGCGCTCATATATTCAAAGAGAAGAAACGAGAAAAAGCTCCATAGTGAAGTACTGTATGTAAGGATGGTTTATTGAGGGAATAATAGCACTTACAATTCAGACGGTATAGACAGGCTTGTCACAAATCCCAGCGCATACAGCGCAAACTGACAATCGAATCCTGGTGGCTGTGTTCAGTGTGTATAGCTCTCTCCGTACGAGCGATGACAAGGTACGCTTTAGGCCACTCCAATGTGTGTTTTCTCTTGGTGGAAGATTAAGAATTTTGTTTGTTTCTTACCATTGGACTCTTTTTTCACTGATTTATATTTGCTATTTCATCACTTATATTCAATCCTTGATTGGTGAAGGATCAGTATATTCACCTTTTCACCTTTGGATATTTTTATGAACTTTTTTCATCACATTATCAATTGTTTTGTTTATTAAGTCACCGATTATTATTTTTCATAATTTTATTTTGTCCATTCATAACTTATTTCATTCACATCAGCGCTGTACCTTCTTTTTGGTGGTATTACTGATAGGCAGTTTGATGGGCACTGATTGGCACTTTCGTGGGCAATGACTGGCAATTTGATGGGCACTTACTGGCATATGATGGGCACTGGGCTGACTCAATGCACTGCCCCCCCGACACGTGACCCCTCCTCCTGTCAGTGCGAACCGAGGAAAGACAATTACCGGTTATTATACTGCGGCAGGTTGGCACTGCTGCGCGAATCGCCGTAGGTGTACGTTGGCCGCTTTAAGAGCTCAAGGGGGCGCGATGTCCGCCAGCGACCCACGATCGCTCCTCAGGGAGCCAAAACAGGGATCTGTCATTGTAAACAGACAGATCCCCGTTCTGTCAGGGAAGTAGCGAGAGATCTGCTGTTCCTAGTGATCAGGAACAGTGATCTCTCTCTACTCCCAATCAGTACACTGCCCCCACAGTAAGAAACACCTCCCTATTGAGCACTTAACCCCTTGATCGCCCCCTAGGGGTAACCCCTTTCCTGCCAGTGACAATTATACAGCAATCAGTGACTATTTTTAGCTCTGATCGCTGTATAAATGTCAGTGGTCCAAAAAAAGTGTGGAAAAAGCCTCTTGAGGGGGAGGGGGCGATCAGGAGGATCAGGACACTCTCTACTTTGCAGATAGAGAAAGGAGCTGTGTGTTAGTGGGCGTCCTGACACTCCTGCTCGCCCCCTCAAGAGGCTTTCTCCACACCAGGGAGAAAGACTTGCATTACTGTGTGTAGTTACAGACAGAAGAACAGGAAGTGAGGATTTCTCAGAAGAAATAATGACATTTAAAAGCAAAATTGAAGGATGAGGTAAGTGAAGGAGGACTGCACTAAGGTAAAGGAAGCTATTTAGGGAATTTTTTTTTTTACCTTTACAACCCCTTTAAGGGGGAAAATCCTTCCAGTCCTTAAGTGGTTAAATTATTTATCATTGTGCTTTACGTTTTATCTTTGTTTTGTTTTAATGTTAAATGTTGGTGCATAAAGTGTTATACGAATAGACAGATGCAACTATTTAAGATAATTGAGATTGTTGATATTTAAGTGAGCTTCATACACAGGTTTATTGTGTTATGACTAAGCGCAATCTGCGTGAAGAGCATTAACATACCGTATATACTCGAGTATAAGCCCTTTTTTTTGGGCTGAAAATTACCCCCTGGGCTTATACTCGAGTCAGTACCTGCCAGTCCATTGCTGCCTGACCTCACGCTGCCCATTGCAGAATCCAATCTGTGTACCCGAGTCTGTGACATAGACGTGAAGTTTTAAAAAATCGTGCTTCTCCTTTTGCTGTTCCGTGATAGGCAGAACACTCGGTTTCCCAGCAAACACTGCGTTCAGTGTTCTGCCTATCATGATTGCCCTCTCGTCCTCTCGTCTATAAAGAACGAAAGGGCAATCGTGATAGGCGGAACACTGAACACAGTGTTTGCTGGGAAACCGAGTGTTCCGCCTGTGTTCAGTGTTCCGCCTATCACGATCGCCCTTCCGTTTGTGATAGACGAGAGGACGGTCATGATAGGCGCAACACTGAACATAGTGTTTGCTGGGAAACCGAGTGTTCCGCCTATCACAGAACAGCACATGGAGGAGCGCGATTTTTAAAAACTGCATGCCCACTGTCTATGTCACAGACTCGGGTACACAGATCGGATTCTGTAATGGGCACAGTAAGGTCAGGCTGCAATGGGCACGGTGAGGTCAGGCTGCAATGGGCACGGTGAGGTCAGGCTGCAATGGTCACGGTGAGGTCAGGCTGCAATGGGCACGGTGAGGTCAGGCTGCAAATGGGCACAGTGAGGTCAGGCTGCAATGGGCATTGTTGACCCTTATTTACAGTTATAATAGCTGCTGCATTCTCACCCTCGGCTTATACTCGAATCAATACGTTTTCCCAGTTTTTTTGTGGTAAAATAAGGTCCTCGGCTTATACTCGGGTCGGCTAATACTCGGGTATATACGGTATGTATTGTCATCTCGTGTCCTGGGTCTGTGGTGTATATTTCTTCTGTATTTTCTTATAAAACCTTGTATTTTTCTGAGGACTGGAGTGTAGTAATCTCTTTCTTTGCATGCATTTGTATTCCTCTGTTCATGGACTGGACCGGCACCCTTTCCCGCTGAACAGGGGATACAGGAGGGGATCTCACCTGGAGCGGTAATTGTCCAGGTCCTTTACCTGCATTTTGGTCTGGGTCTTAAGTGGTTAAGCTAATATTTTTGAGTGAGGTAGAAGCTCTAGGGTGACTAGTCCATATTTGCCATAGTTTCTCAAACTTGGCCGTGTTGTAACTTTTATTAGACATGTGCATTCGTTTTCGTCTGAATGCATTTTCGTCCGAATTTCAGGGATTTTCGTTATCGTTTTAACCAATAAAAACGACAGCACAGAATCCGAAACCGGAAAGATCCGAAATAAAAAAATGCTTTGTTTTCGTTGCTACAACAATTCGATATAGATAGAAGATTCGACATGATGTTGACAATAGCAATCTGTGTCTATTGAACCTGTGGTCGAATGTGCCTAACCTTAACTCTATTAGGCCTCGTACACAGGACCGGTTTCCTCGGCAGAATCCATCAAGAAACTTGGTGGGAGAGCTTTTTTGCAGAGGAAACCGGTCGTGTTAGTTTTTCATCGAGGAAACTGTCGAGAAACTCGACGAGCAAAAAAGAGAGCAAGTTCTCTTTTTCCTCGACGGGAGTCTGAATTTGCTCGTCGTGTTCCTCGTCGGGCTGGTTTTCGACGAGAAACTCGAGCGTGTGTATGCTAAGAAACCCGCGCTTGCTCAGAATAAAGTATGAGACGGGAGTAAAAGTAGCATTTGTAATGGAGATAATACATTTTTCAAGCTGTAACAGACTGAAAAGTGCAAATCGTCTCTTAACAAACTTTTACTTAACACGAAAACACATGAGATTAGCAAAAGCAGCCCCAAGAGTTGTGCCAGTGGAATCGAACTTCCCGTGCCGTTGTATGTGTTGTATGTCACCGCGTTTGAGAACGAGGAGATTTTGTCTTGACAGTGTGTACGCAAAGCAAGCTTGTCGAGTTCCTCGACAAGCCTAACAAGGAACTCGACAAGGAAAACTATGTGTTTCGCCCGACGAGTTCCTCGGTCGTGTGTACGAGGCCTAAGTCCAAGGTTATTCTACATAGAGAGGAATGATTCAACATAGAGAGGAAAGATTCGCATTATAGAGACAGTGTTTGGGGTAGACCATTCGACATGAACGACGAAGATTCAACGAAACAGAGAAAAACATACAAACGTCGAATCTGTCATTGAAGGCTTATGGTGTCTGTTGAAAGTTCTAAGAAGATTCGACTAGTGTCATACAACATTAAAATTCTTCTATAGCTTGTAGGCGGAACATTCGACCGGAAATGTACAATTGCGGCATCGTACAGTTTAGCTGCTCCGTCGAATCTTCTTAGAACATTTGACAGACACCATGAGCCTTCAATGACAAATTTGACCTTAATTAATTTGGATTTTTGGACAAATGCATTTTTTAATGGAACAAAATAAATAAAAACAAATTTCAGGAGAAAATAAATAAATGTATTTTTCGGACGAAAAAAAATTCCGAAACAAAATATTTCAGTGTGAACATGTCTAATTTTTATACAATATTAACTCATATTGAGCTTGTGTATTCAACTGTATAACAACATCAGATAAATTCGGTGCTTCATTGGATTTCCATAGTTTTGTTATAGTCAACCTTCCTGCTATTAATACATTTGCTACTACTGTTCTATACGCTAAAGGGTAAAGATCCAGATCTATTCCCCTTACTCCCGCCATTGCGGGAGTAAGGGGAAGTCAATTACCATTGAGGTTAGCAACAAATGTTGAAACTGATTTCCAGAAACTACTAAGATTTTTGCAACTTCATAAAATGTGATTAAGTGAACCAACTACTAGAGGCAGTTTTAAATGTCTACAAGTCTATCTAATACTGATTTAACGTCTAGTGAAGTTAATTCTGACTTTGCTCTCTGCTTTTTACACCTTTAACTCAATGAGGCCAAATATGTTGTCATGGTTATTTAATAAGGCAGCATGAAGAGGAATGGGAATGTGCAAAGAGCAGTAACTCATAGCAGCCAGATTGGCAAGGTCAGAACAATGACAGATGGTGGCCAATAGGTTACATTGGTGAAGGTTACGGCTCTCTGTACATGGCCTGTTGTCTTGTGCAATGAGTATGGTAGCATTTAAAAAAGAGATATTGTAAAAAAATAAAAATAAACCAATATTATGACCTCTGTCTTAATGCCAAACCTTTCATTTATCTATGTATTTAGTTCTAGCTACCATCATTTGTTTCTGTGTGTGTAACTATTCCTCATCTCTTGCTTACACCTCCACCTTATTGGCAACAATGAAGATCTTGCCTGAGGTTCACCAGCATAGCTCATAACTAGAGTTGAGCGGACACCTGGATGTTCGGGTTCGGGTCCGAACCCGAACTTTAAAAAAAAAGTTCGGGTTCGGGAACCCGAACCCGAACCCCATTGTAGTCAATGGGACACGGACTTTTAGAAAAAAAAAATGCGCGGAGGTCCTCGCAAATTCAATAACCAGACCCTTTAGGTCTGGTATGGATATTCAGGGGAACCCCCCTGTCAATTTAAAACAAAAATGACGTGCGGTTCCCCCTAAATATCCATTTAGAGGAGGTCGGGGATGCTGCTGCGCCGGATGGATGGATCTTCTCATCGCCGGAGCGGAGATCACCCGACGCCGGATCTTCTCATCGCTGGAGATCACCCGCAGCCGTCGCAGGATCAGGACAACGCAGGAAGCCGGGAACGAGTCGATTTCTCACCGCTGGAGTTTTTTTATTTTTATTTTTTTATTAATAAAGGACTTTATTCTACGGTGTCAGTGTTTTTTTTTTTTTACAAAACTTTACACTTCCTTCGTGAAATGGTAGGGGGGGGTCAGGATCTGGGGGTCCCCTTTGTTAAAGGGGTCTTCCAGATTCTGATAAACCTCCCGCCCGCATACCCCCACAACCACCGGGCAAGGGTTGTGGGGATGAGACCCTTGTCCCCATCAACATGGGGACATCCTCCCCATGTTGAGGGCATGTGGCCTGGTGCGGTTCAGGAGAGGGGGGGCCGCACTCTGTCCCCCCCTCTTTTCTGCGGCCGGCCAGGTCAACGTGCTCGGATAACGGGTCTGGTTATGGATATTTAGGGGTAACCGCACGTCATTTTTGTTTTAAATTGACGGCGGGGTTCCCCTGAATATCCATACCAGACCTGAAGGGTCTAGTTATGGATATTTAGGGAGAACCGCACGTCATTTTTGTTTTAAATTGACGTCGGGGTTCCCCTGAATATCCATACCAGACCTAAAGGGTCTGGTTATTGAATTTGCGGGGACCTCCGCGCATTTTTTTTCCCCGAACCTGGGCCCAAACTTTTTTCAATTATTCGGGTTCGGGTCCGGGAAAAACCCAAAGTCCGTACCGAACCCGAACTTTACAGTTCGGGTTCGCTCAACCCTACTCATAACACTTGTGTGGTAAAACCGTGTTACGTCAAATTGAGTTTGTATGTCAAATGAACGTGGATTTGTATCCACCATCTACTAATTGCACTTCCAATGCTTCGAAAGCCAATTTTCAAAAATATTAAATACACATATGTGCATTTATTCTTTTTTTTGTAAAAGGTGGACTTAGCCTTTACATATATTTGCAACGAGATTTATGAATTCTGTATGATCATTGGTTGTCTTATACAGGGCACAATGCGACTTGAGGCCCTAGGACAGATAAAGAGCTACTTGTTGTGCTGCTTGTTTTCTTTGGGAAAATCTCATAGCTGACTGTCCGGTCTGTAACAGATAAAGTCAGTAAACTACACCTCATCCACATTTTGTCTTAAAGTAGATGGTAAGCAGTGTAAAATTCCCCAGATCCTTCCTTATTGGCAGTGTTCTTGTTCCCCCAGGACATTGCGCTAACACAACAACAAAGCACTGCCAGCAGCAGGCTCCACGGAGACCAGTAAACAAATGATGTGTTTGAAGGCGGGAGACTGCTTTATTCTGCCCTGGAACTAAACATAAAAAAAAAAAAATACTGATGACAGGTAGGATTTTTTCCACAACCTTTATTTATTGTTTGTAGCTGTGTAAAAATTACACATAAATTCACAACGAATAGTTATATATCAAGATATTTAGAGAGGTAGGATTTATATGATACAAGAGACCCTATTGGTCTCTTCTGTCATAGCTGCTTCTCTCGGCCTGTCACTGTTTGCGTACATTGAGCCAAGCATGAACAGCTCAGCATACATTTACAGCACTGCTCTGTGTTGAGACAATGGGGTTCATTTTCAAAAGGCAAATCCACCAATCATGTGCAAGAAAAAATGCTGTACTTTCCTATTAGCCAAAGAAGAAACGCAAAATGCATCAAAAATACAACACCTGTGTGATACATTTGCCTATATGTCTCAGTGTACTGCTCCCTGCTAGCCATATGGGTTAGAGG